>NC_081789.1:20253564-20983564 GCF_963082965.1 Carassius carassius
TATTTTCAACATATTATGATTTGAAATGAACTAATTCGACTTTTGCGTAATACAGAAAACAAGGGTGTAGACTGCAGCCTTTAAAGCATAAAACACTTGCACAACAGACCAGCACAGAAGTCAACACAAGTCATTACTGTATCATTTAGATTGATGTAGAAAGATTGCACTTCTGTCTTCAATACAAACACAATATTGCTTGTCACACTGGATGAACACCTCACAGAATTGCTTCACATGACACTCTTAAAACTCTATAAAAACAGCCAAAGTTCAGGTGGGGGGGAAAGATCAGCACAGCAATGATAATGTCTTCTCAGCTGACTGGTGCCATTTTCCTCTGCAAAAGCAATAACCTGTCCAATTTAACTCCAAACACAAACGTCACCCCCAGGGGTCAAACCAAGAGCAACAAAACCATTCATCTGATGCTCTGAAATAGTGCAGAAAAAACAACAGCTACAGAGATTACAGACAGAAGCCTTAAGCTACAAAAAAGTACTGTGGTTGTACCTTCAGGTCCATACATTGTTTCTTAACTATGGCAGGATGTTCATAAAATGTTGTGGCATTTTGTGGTTCTTTTTTGTTAGAATAATTTCAGTCGGTTGTTAAAAACCACAAAAATCAACCTACCGTGTACATATGTCCTCTGATCTCCAGGAGAGAGGAAGACGCGAGAATAGAGGTCGGGGGCTTTTTATTGGCTCATAAATGCCTTCACTTCCACTGCTAAACACAAACACCACCCACAGCCAACCTGTTTCTTGAAAGTTAACATGAAATGATTCACAGCCCACAATCTCCACAATGTGACATATATACAGTGTATTCAGATTAAACAGTATATTAACTTCACTTGGTACAGTTACTTTACGAGTTCTCTAGAGGACTAGAGACTGAAAAATAAGAATGAAATGAGACTGAAAAATAAGAAGTCTCTGTGATATCAGCTGTAAAGAAAGGCGGAACAACTACATTTTTTAATAAAAAAACAACAACAAAAAAACAGAACCAAGAAACTAAACTAAAATAAATAAATAAATAAATAAATAAATAAAATGAAATACAAAAACAAAACACACATACACAAAAATCCAACAAAAAATAAATTAAAAAACTAAACAATTTAACAAAAACAAAAAAACAAACAAACAAAAAAACAGACACACAAACAAAATTTCAGACCATTATTTTTTTTTACTAACATGCATCAATATTCCAATTTAGAAAAAACAAAATAGGTGGAACAACTCATTACATTAAATATTTGATACAATTTTAATAATTAAAAAAATTAAAATAAAATAATTTAAAATAAACGAAATAAACGAAACTAATTAAAAAAAATCAACTGTCAAATTGACAGAAGCTCTACATTAACCTCACTTCATGTGCTGCTGAAGTATCCTGCAATCTTTCTGATTCTGAGCATGCTTGTTTTCCTTTTCTCTATGCTTTACACCACAGCCTGTAATTACTGACCAAATAAAATCATTAACACTACAGCTTAACACGCCAAAGCCTCCGGGGTCCAAAAACCTTCTCTCTTCTCCTGTTCCCCCTCCTCTCTCTTGAGCCCTCAGGCTCTCAATCCATTCTTTCTTTTCTTTCTGCTCTCCTCATTCCCCTCATTCCTGAGGATGGCTGGAGTCTGAACGTCTGTAGGGTTGAGGGGGGCATTTAAGGGCTAAATCCCCTGAGAGAAAAGTTGAGAAGATTCATACGATGTCAGAGACGAGGGGAGCGGAGAGGGGGGTGTCATACAAAGAAGCTGGACCCCCTACCTTCACGGGTCATGTTGTTGTGACCACGTCACAGAGAGTCCTTTCATGGCATGGTTTATGTTCTAGCGATGTGGGGTATTCCCTAGACCACTTCCCCGTCGCCCTCACACCCCTTCACACAGTCAAACAGCACGCCTTTCATACAACCAAAACAACACCAGTGAAACAATCATTTCCTTGATGACATCATCTCAGATCCTCCTCGGGACCTGGATGTTTGATGATCACAGAGAACATGGATCAGAGTGCAACTGGACAGGTATGTTGTGTTTCGCCAAACACGGAAGAAAGAAACTATTAGATCTAAAATACACACCAATATTTGTCCTCTGGAGTTTCAGAGATCTTAAATGACACAAAATATCTGAGAAAAAAAATGATAAATATAAACAGTACACACACATATATTATGCAAACAAAAACTTTTGGATTTTTTTTGGATGCGATTTTTGGATCACGATTAAACCTTTGACAGTACTAATACACACACAGACACACATGTACACACACAAAATTTTATCGAATTTTTTATTTTGTGCCGCTATAAGCATTAAAAAAAAGACAATTCAACTTTGGTATGAATTTACAGATAACTATGGGATATGATCTAGGGAACTAGGGACTTCAACTTAACCTAATTCGAACATAGATGACATTTAAACCACAAGATTTTTACATACTCAACTTTCTTAAACCTCCCTAAACACATTAAAAAGACACATCTACTATGTACAGTAACATTTGGCAGCAGAAGCATTGCAACAATGCAAATTCGCAGTAAAATTTAAAAGTGAAAGGTGTCATTTTTGAAAACATAATGATTATATTCAAACAGGTTTCCTTAATACTAATTAACCATTAGTTGATACAACAGATAGTCCCACCTCAAATTCACACCAATGTTGCTGTGTAAAGGCCAGTCAGGACGCTCAAATCAACAAGACAATGTTTTGATAGCCCCACAGTGTTTACAAGGAATCAACCTTAACTACACATACTTTAGAAAAAAGTACACACTTCAGCTTTAAAGATCTGCTTCACAACAGCAAACAAGCACTAAAAACAGCAACCTGCCACACACACCACCATAAGATAGATTTAATTATTTTTAGAAATCTGTTCTTGCATCTGGCAGTTCCAGATGTGGACCCAGTCTGGCATGGGCCTATAATCAAGCTAATGGCACATAATAACACTGAGGAAGCTGGGAAACCAAGAAAACCATCACTTTTTCCTCTCCATCTCCCCCTTATTTCTTTATTCTCTCATTCCATCCCTTCCCTCAGCCCTGATCAGCTGAAACACACACACACATATACACAAAACACATGCTCAGGCTTGCACACACACATTCCCAGAGAATGAGAAACAATCTAAATGTCACATTTTTTGCCTGCAAAGTAACTCCCTCTCACCTCGGAGAGCTCAGGATTTCCATCTCCCCGACGTTGACTCACGTCTGTGACTCTGATCAGCATTTACAGCCAGATGACATCACCTCTTTAAAAATATCTCAACAACCTCGGCCACAATGGAACTGAAGCGATAACAGTCCAGACAAGGAACAGGCAGGAAATCAAGGACACATTACAGGAGTGTGGCAGAATAATGACTGGCCTTTATTTGCGTCTGGTCTAGTATATGAGGTTTCTGGCCTAAAATCTTGCTTGCCTATCAGGCTAGTGCTACAAAGTTAAAGTGTAAAGGCCCATTAACAACAATTAATAAAGTTTTGACAAATTTACACACCACAGCTATGAAGATAATGTCACAGAGCAACAATATCATTGGAATCACTTTCTGATGAACAATAAAACATTCATATTGTTCAGAATCCACACTACTTTGAAAGGACTGTGCATGTAATGTGGCAGAAGACACTTATAATAAACAGAATGTTACCATTTGTTGGTGTCAATGCTAATATTATTACATTTTTGGTTATCGTCCTTGGTGTTAACAGCCCTTAGGTCTAAATTAACCACACAAGCCTGAAAACTGAAATCTCATTTGTTTATGCACATATTCATATTATTAATGAACAGCATCATACATTTCAATCTGTTCAAAATGTATCATATGTAGAGGGGGCATTAACGACAAAAAAAAATTATAAAAATAATATTTCCACATTTTTGGGATATCATCAATAGTGATGATTAGACAATATTTTTACAGTTCAATTAAGGAGTAATATTTGCTCCTTTAAAGTGATTTCCAGTGGCATTTTTCTAACCTTATTAGATGTATGTATCATCTTTAATGGCAAACTCTTACATTTAATTAATAAACTGAATTAGATTAAAAAAGGTGCTACTAATCAACTGAAATCAGTATAAAAAAATCCATATTTGCATTGCAGATGTGGCACAGATGCGGCATCTAAAGTGGCATTTAGATATTTTGATTAATGCTCTTGATTAGAGGTGGCATGCAAGCATTGACACTGCAATTAAAATTGCATAAATAAAGTTATGAGAAAAAAATTGCGACATACTAACAGTGGCATATTTGATCATGTCCGCTCGCACATCATTAAAACAACAGTTATGATATTATAGTAGAAGCCACTAATCACGTAAGACCAAAAATCATGCAAATCTGAAACAACAATGAGGATGAGTAAACGATGACTGATGAAGTTTTATTTTTGGGTGAACTACTCCTTAAATTGAGTTCTCAGATGTGTTTCAGATTAGTTTAAAAACAGTATGAGCATAGAGCTCTAAAATAAACGAGGATAGCACAGCCCAGATAATTTTGATCTTTTACATTTAATTTCAGACTTTATAGTATCTTGCAAAATCTGATCGTTGAGATCATTTCTGAAACTCGAGAGATTACTAAAGTCTGTTTCTCAAGAGCAAAATATGTTCTCCAATAAATCTCATTTCCATATAAGAAAAGAATTTGTCATGATACTTTTTTTTCTTCCTTTGGTCTATATAATAGCATCAGGACCCATCTCAGTTCCTCTGTCCTGTTTAACAGATAAAGGTGTTACGCAATACTGACACCACAGGCTCCAGAGCACGATCTGGTTCCTCCCTGAAGGCACAATAATGCAGTTACACACCCAGCTGAGCTCAAAAAGCTGACCCTGTTTCTGCCCGTACTGAAACTTCATCCACTCTCACCTTACAGAACTTACAGTGAAAGACACTAGGAGCGAGGGGACAAAAAAATCAGGGACAGTGCAGAGAAAGAAGACAGAAAAGTGATTCCCAGGATCCAAATTCAATGTTGCGTAACCCCAATATGAAACCTGATCCAGCCTCTGAGCGCTGAGAAGGAGCAGGGTAGCATCTTAACTGGGTCAGGCTGAGTGAATCATATTCTCCAGTTGCGCAGGGTCACATCAGAGAAAATTAAACAGTCTCACACCCTTAACATCCTAATTGTACAGGGACGGAATAAAAATGGAGCTAAAAATGGAATACAGATTGAGAAAGGAAGTTATAGTCTATCTATGAAGTGAAATAGCTCGGTATTAATATCTGAACGATTCTTAATTGCCAGTTCTTTTTTTTTTTTTTGTGAATCAACAGTGCAAACAGTGTAGTCCTGGACAAATGACTCTACAGAGCTGCTTCTTTCAGTGAATCAAAACATACATCAGGAAAATGGTGGTTTGAATCATAAAAGAATGACTCTTATGAACAGGTTCTTTTTTAACGAATCATATATAACAATATAGTTTAATCCCAAACAAACAACTCTTTTGAACTAGTTCTTTTTAGAGAATCAAAACATAAAACATGAAAAGTCTAATCTGAATCACAAATAAATGAATCAAACCAGTTAGTTAAATCAGAGTCATCACTGTCTAGTTATCATAACAATGAGTTGTTTAAAGATACATAGTTTTAGTCATAGTAGAATCATTTTAAATCGATTTATCACTGAAATTCTCACCTAACCTTCATAAACATTTCCATCAAGTCAATGAGCCTCATGTTCTTGTCATAACATCCATACTGATGTTTTAATATTACAGCTAGTCAGCCAATTTAGACTTAACCATATTTCAAAAATCTCAATCTATAGACCTCTGAACAGGCAAGTGTTGGAATAAACATGTTCATGTATGTATAGAATGAACAGGCAGCGCTCTTCACCATAGCCACTTTCCCTCCCTCTTCTTCTAAAGGTCAATAGATCACATACCTTATCTTTATTTGGGCTTCAGCTACAAACAGGCAAGCTAGGTAGGTTTACATTCGGGGTTTCGGACATCTGTACCAAACATGTTATGATTAGTAGGAGGTAGATCACCCAAGTCATGAAACATCTGATGCAAAGCATTGCTAGATCTGGTTCTTATGATCAAACATCGCTGTGATGCTCAGCAGAAGAGAGCAGGACCAATGCCCACTCCTCAATCCTGTCTTTAGCAATTGATGGCTGAAGAGATAAAAGTGTGGGAAAAGTTTGGTCTCAGCACTTAACTATCCATTCATGTGCATTCTGTTGCACCTATGCTCAAACAGGTCAGGATCAGGAAGGAAGGAAAAACAAAATTATGTACCAGCTCGGAGATAAACCATGCACAGCGTCTGAGTGGAAAAATTCCTCAACTCCATTTTTGCTTCACAAAAAAAAAAAAAAAAAATCCTAACAAAGTAAAAATATAATTAACCATTGAATTTTTTTGGCCTATATTCAGTAGTGGTGATACAGAATCAGTGTTTTTGAACAAATTAACTGAATGAATGGCTCAATGACTCACTTTTAAAGATATGCTAAATTTGGAGCCACACACTAATTTTACAGTTTCTACCATATTAATATGTCACATGGTTCTGAAAGTATCTTCCCTTTCAGTTTTCAAATTGGGATTTTTTTTTTGTCTTATTGACCAGTGATCAACCAGACAAACGAGCTACAAGGTGAATTGCTTCATTACAAACTTTGTTCTGAAGCAAAAACTGTATTATAGAATCAGACAAAAACACAAAAGTACAAGAGTGTGTACTTAACACCTTAAATGAGGACAGAACTATGCAGCATTAATTGCGATTGACAATCAAATTAACAAGGGATAACTATAAAACATCATTTAGATGTTTATTTTAACTGGTGGAGATTTCTTGCCCATGCAAAACCAGGAATTAAAAAACAATTCTTTCAAAAACAAGTTCAAAATAATGTGTCTTGATGGCTTCAATAAAAGCATACATTAGAATTAAAAAATCTCATAGCTCACATTTGGTTTGCTCTTATGTTTTCTTTAATTTCCCTAAGAAGAAAACGAATGTTTTTACAAATAGCAAAAGTCAGTACAATAAGGCCATCCTTAAAAATATTCTTATTTGCCGTAACCTGACCGACCCTGTCAATTAGGACCGACTCAATTTTGTATTTTTTTTTGCTTTTAGTCCGACCGACTTGCCGGTTGTACATTTGCGTTAAGACCGACCAATTATTTATCTTTTTACTCTTCAAACAACTAATACAAAAGCAATAAAATAATATTGATTATATTTTAGTAAGTATTGTACATATATAAATTGCCTAGGCCTACATTCAAACAAAGACAACGTTCTTTCTTTAAAAAAAACCTGTGACGTCATCTATGTTTACACGGATGTCACACTATGGCCAGATCGACACTGCTTTAACTTGGCATGAAGTTCTGGAAAAACTGTGCCCAGATCTTTTCCCATCCCTTCTCCCGTCTAGTCTAAAACTTCGAAAATCTTTTGCACGAATTGATTTGACCAACCAACACAAAATTGATTTTAACGGCCTTCTCTCAGAGCGCGTCCAGTTTTCTTTTCTTTATTTTTTTATTTTTTGGAACACACGTCACACAGCAACTGCAGCTTTGGACACACACGCACAACAGCAAATAATACTTCTGCACAGTGTTTCTCTTTTTACAACCGAAATGTGAATTTTGACGGTATTCAGACAGTCTCATGCATACAGATGCAGATTCGGGCTAGAATCGCCTATGCAATTTTTTGTTGTTGTTGACATTTCTAATCGTAAACACAGCCATGTTGAAGCCTGCAGTAAATGTTTTGCATTGTTATGGCAGTCCACTCTGCTTATTGGTTTTCGAGAATTTTGCACTCCTGTTTGTCATTGTCCACGTAACTTCACGCCAATAAATCATCAGAAATATTGGTCTTTACCAATATATTGAATCTTTATCTTTAAGGTCCTGCCTGTTGTCCGTGGATTTACCTATATTTGGTGTTATTGGCTGTATAAAATGCATTTAGACATGCAAAATCAATTTTACAATCGATTCAATGAACACTTGTCACTCAAATCAAACAGGATTTTTTTCAAAGTGACAACCCAAGAAAGCAAAGTAAATGTTCTCTCATTTGTAGGTTGCATTGACACCTAACGGGTGATGCAAGTAAAACAGTATAACAGTACCTCATTTTTTTTCTTCTCACCTGAAATTCATGCAATAAACATGTTTTTGACAAAGATTTCAATTTCTTTGTGGTCTATATAGCCTGCATCAAAATGAGGTTTGCAATGATTCGCCCGAAGGCACAGTTTGAAGACCCAGTCAGTGACGTCACAATATTTTAATTTGTTTAAATTCATATCTACGTAATCACAATCACCAAAATTTTACTTTTTTTTTTTACATTGAAACTTGAAAAAAAAATATAAAGACCTACCTACCGACCCTTTTTAAAAAATTTTTTACTGTTACTGCAAACCAAAATATTTAAAGAATGGCCTAAATCAGTTGCATAATTGATTCAATGACTCATTCTCAAAGACAGTCAGTTCTCTTTATTCCAGAAAGAATAAGTGATTTTGAACAAATCGGTTGAATGAATGACTCACACGTTATTTATATTGGGGTCGCTTCGACCCGCGGACATGAAAAACAAGCGCAGACTTGGCAACAATGGTTGGCCTTTACTACACAGAGCCGTAGGTCACAGAAAATCCACACAAAATTGATTTCAAAATCGGAGGCGATTCTTTGTCGATTTTGAAAGCGATTTTGTGTAGCTTGTCGGTGGACTATGGCCCGGTGTAGTAAATGCCACTCCACCTGAACCAATGTTGCCAAGTCCGCGGTTGTTTTTTATGGCCGTGGGTTGAAGCGATCCCAATACCAATAACGTGATGCTTAGCCCCTAAAATGTACATTTTTCCAAGGCAATAGGGCTGGGATAAACGATTATTTTTTAAACGATTAATCTAGCGATTGTTTTTTTCGATGCATCGATTAATCTAACGATTAATTTTTTCGGGCCGATTCGATTTCGATTATCTCCCCATTAATTGACTACTAACAATTTATACATGTTGATTTACATATCTGAATGAAAAAAACATGAATTCCTTAACATTGCAATATATGTTTATTGCTCTTAAAATTACAAAATAAAAGACTGACTAAGAATGCATTACTTTGCAATTGTATAGAGCATAGCATTCAATAAAACCTTGAAGCCTTGAAAACACATAGCTTACTGAAACAAGCTTACTGAACACATAGGGCCTAGCTTACTGAAAAAAAGTTCTTCTTTCAGATGAAAATAACAACAACTTGATGTCTAGCATTCAATAAAAAAGTTCACCCAATATACTTGTTTAGAGCAATTGAAAGAATACAGTAACCAATGTAAACTTTAGGGCTTTAAGCTAATACAGAGAGTGCTTTTCCAAAATAAAAATAAAAAATTTAACAGTGGGAGCCAGCAGCCTGTCATGGAGAAAAAAAAATCTCCGATTGCTCCACGTGAAACTTTGGCGTTCCGCCCTTTTTCTATCGTGTCTAATGATTTTGGTTAATATTCACAAGGGGTGGGGGAAGAGAGAGAGAGAGAGCGCTCGTGTAGTTTGAAGACTGTGAGTGAAACTGCGCGTGAAACTTTGGTGTTTCGCCATTTTTCTATCGTGTTTAATGATTTTGATTTTGCACAAGGGAGAGAGAGAGAGCAAGAAGCGCTTGTGTTGTTTGAAGACTGTGAGTGCGCGCGCAGCCGGGGCTCTCTCTCGTACGCGCTCTGTCACTGTCACTCACCGATCAAATAAGGCTTTGACACCCGCCAAAAAAAAAGATCAATGCAGAAAAACCCCTGGATTGGTTATATAACGTTGGACAGAATGTTGATCCGGCCATCGCGTATATTCAGTGCACATAAGGTAAACGTTTTGCAAACGTTTTTTAGAGAAATAAAAACAGGTCGACGAATCGATGCGCATATTTTGCGTCGACGTATTTTTTGCATCGACGTCATCGATGACCTCGACGCGTTGTCCCAGCCCTACAAGGCAACCCTGCCAAAATACGTGTATTTTAACTCCGATACACAATTTTTAACGGGGAACCTCCTGGAAACGCGATTGGGCTAGTTTTGAGAAGCAAGTGGGCAGGATTTGTTTTGAAAACCTGGCAATCCTGATCTGAACGCACGTGCTGGAGATGTACTTCTAATCACAGATCTGCCTTTACTGACGAGATACAGATGAAAATCGCATTTGATTTTTTGCACAGCCCTACAACATCACTTTTTGAACACTGCTAGACCAATCAAATTCGAGAACTGGAACTACTTGCTCATACTAATGGGTTTGTTTGAATCCTTAACCATAACCGAAAACAGTGGGGACAGAACAACACTGAAGGAGGGAAACGTGGGTTTTTAGCTCAATGGTATGATGGTGATCAGGGTTCACAGTAATTCTCCACGAATCACCCATTCCTAAACAAGATCTTTAACCACTACCACCACCCTTCCCAGTGCTAAAAGACTTGCCTAAATGTTTCACAAATGTACCATGAGTTTCACATAAGATCATCTCTACTACCCTCAGGGTAACAACAGTAATAATAATAATGACAACAATAACTGCTCAACAGATCATTACAATCTCTCTCAGGAAATGATGGAGGCAGATCAAAACATCTGATTTTTAAATGCACTAAGCACAAACACCCATCAAAGGGAGGTGGTGGACAGTGGAGAACCCACAGAGCAAACCAGGTATACAACAGATGACGGTACAGCATGAGAATGCGTGGTGGAAAAAAGTGGGCAATCTGTAAAAACTTATCTACAGTGTCCATTTGCATTAAATGTTAAGGAGAGTGTATAAACAGCTAAATATAGCCTGGCGTTATCACAAGAACTGGAGACTCAGCCAAAGAATGGAATGGGACTCTAGAAAATACCCACAAGCACCACATTCTTTTAACGTTTGAGTTAGGGGCCAAAGGGCTGTAGGACTGGGAGGGGTCAGGGTATGCCTGTATGTTTTAATGGGGGTGTGAGATGCTGATAAATCAGTGCTGACCCTGTGGTCAGGTTACCACCACAGAAATGTGCATTTCTTCCACAGGACATCATTTAAAGCATCACTTACAAGAAAACTTAAGTGCATACAATATTAATCTGCAAAACCCTGTGTATGACATACTAAAAGAGATGTTTTGCACAGCTGATTAAACTTTAAAATTACAGAACATTTTCCACTTTCCAACTCTTTCCAACTCTATGAATATTACAACGGTGACTTAAAGGGGAGAAATCATGATTTGCTTGATGCAAAGGTTGAAGTCTCTGAAGTGTACAAGTCTGCTTTCTGCACCTCAAGATTCGCTCTGGAATGTCATGTGACGTCATGTATTTGGGATCGGGTTCCCTCTGGCTAAAAGATCCGGTCCACGAAATGATCCGCGACACCAGCTGAATGTGTTTTCCTTAATCATATTTTGTTAGCGTCTGTATTCTTTATATACATTTTAACACTATCATCCTGAAAGAAAACAGGAAACAACATTTAAATGCTCCCATAGAAAGTCCAAATCGTTAAGATTCGATTCAATAAAAAGATTCAATGAGTCTTTCGGTCGTGACATAATTCTGTCATCACGTGAGGCTTCTGCTTCGCCTGTGTGTTGAAAAACGGTGATACAATTAATCTGTAAACAATTCCAATACGTGTTACTTGTAATACAAATCTTATATATCTGTGTGAGTGTGTTTGTATTGTACACATATCAAACATATCTCTTATTAAAGTAACTTTCGTCCCACAAGTCAAATCCTCAGTATAATTCAAACACGCTAATGTATATAGAGCGTACTGTATACGCTCTATATAGTTTCTTGGGTTCAGTAAGTTAGTGAGTTTTTATAAAGAACCGCACGGACTGATCCAGTCCCATTAAAGAACGAATCATTTTTGTGAACCGGTTCAATTGAATCATTTAAACGATTCGATTCAAAAGAACGCTTTTCTACAATGCAAGTTCACAGTTTCCTATTAGAACGCTTCTCTGAAGACAAGTGTATGTTATTTTGATAGTGAGGAGAACGAAACTGAATTTTATCTATACAATAGACAACATACGTCAAGCTCATTTCAGTGATGTAACTTAACAATCCAGCCATTACGAAATTATTCGTGTGACGCTTAAGCAAACAACTTGTTGCTGGGAATTGACGTGTCATTTCCCAAAGTTTATATAGGTAAAGCCATATGAATGCAATATGTTGATACAAAAAAAAGTGTTGATAAAAAAAGTTTATAATGAATCGAATCGGGTTCGAATTCCAGAATTTTGCAGTGGACATAATCACAATGGCGAATAACTATGTTATAAAAGCCTCTGTTTATCCAGTCATTGAATTTTGATAAAGCAGCGTTAATAATGATTACGAATGATTTTTTCCTGCATAAAAAGAAGGCTATTCAGGATGCACATAACCTAACAATTGAAGAATTCACTAGTGAAACACTGCTGTCAAAGCAGACAAAGGTAAAAGTAAATTAAACAAGCTCCTAAACGAACTAAGTTTCGTTTAGGTTTCGTTTCGTTTTTCATTCTATTCAAGACTTCCCTTTCCCATCAGAGAGTCAGCCGGCTCGCGCTTTTCTTCAGCTTCAAACTTTGCGAAACGGTCTATCAGAGCCCTTCGGAAAATCACATCACGGCGTTAATATTTTGAACAAAACTCGTCTGCTTACCTCGGATTCAGTCAATCTTGCTTATTAACACGTTAGTCCCTAAGTGCTCGTAACAGAAAGCATGTCATTCCGTCGCTGCGAAGTCCACGGTGGACCAGACCAGACCAGTGTGGAATTCGGTAATGTCAAATATGTGGAAGCGCACGTGGGGGTGTAGAAGTTTACCGTATAACACCGAATACTGTCCCGTACCATTCCATCAGTCACCGGAATCATAATGAAGACAAAAGAGGATGTTAAGACTCTTAGGATAGGCGAGGCCATCTGGTTGGTGTTGTGTAATAAATCCATGCATAAATAAATAAATAAATAAATAAATAAATAAATAAATAAATAAATAAATAAATGTTTTTATTTCTATACGAACTGCAACTTCAATAATAATAATTCTAATAATAAATGTCTAAATATACAAACATACAATTATGTTTATTAAGTTCCTTATTAAGTTCCTCTTTGCACTTTCCACATCCTAAAACATGATACACAGGATTTTGTTTAGGACTAAGATATCTCATAAAAAAAATCCATAATGATGGAAGTTATCTATAATTTCAGTCTCATATCCAATGGCCACACAAACTGTGTCATAACATATACAGTGATATATATAATATTATTGTAATGTTATATACATCGAAATGCATGATATTCCAAATTCATAATTCAAACTAAGCGACTTTTCCTAATTTGTGGGCCAAATTAAACTTGTTATAACTCGTTATAATAATGTGATTAACATTAACAGTACATACGAGTGAAAATCTACATTTTAGGCTTTAGTTGAAATGCTAGCCCATGTAATTAGGTTTTTAAAGTTTCATATATTTCTATGAAAGTATGGTAATCAGTGTGAAAAAAATAGGTGGTCATATTGTGAAAGAGAAACTACAGCGCCACATAGTGGTCATTAGCATTAGTACAGTAATCAGATCAGATCTCATATTTCAGAGATTTGTACACAGACTGGGATTAAACCATGCTTTATCAGGACATTAACCATGAAGCACATAATATCACACAAGGACCATTTTAAAACGAGCAGAATTATCAAGATGGATAATATTTTGTATGCTATGACTCTATAACAAGAACTGTAGTAGTAGTAGAAGTAATAGCTGTTGTTGTAAAATCATTAAAATAGCATAAGGTGTAGTACTTTCACTGTTGGGCTGACAGATGTCTGATATACAGTACATTCCAGTGTGATGTATGTAAACAACTGTTATATGACAGAACGTGAGGAACATTTCAAAATAAAAGACACCGCCTACCACCACAATACAGTACAGGGGGAAAAACATAAAAATCAACCGCAGATGTCGTTTACTTAATCACTTGCGTGCTTTTCGGTGTATTCAAAATAGTAAGAGTAGTAAATAAACGATAAATTATAGCATATATCAACCTCACAAAATTACAAACGATGGTTTCAGAGTTTTCATACCTGAGGACTTTTAATGTAAAATCTGCAGTGATTTCAAAACCACTCTCTGGGGTCAGATGAGGTATTACAACACCGCACAGTCAGTCACTATGTCAACTCTGAGACCGGTATAGTTGCATGAGTTTCTTGTGGTCTTTCAACTGGAAGTATAATTATGATGCGGCCCATTTCGATCGTGGCGATTTTACTGTCAGTAGCAGCTGCTTATTATATTTATCTGCCTCTGCCCAGCACTATATCAGAGCCATGGAAACTCATGTTTATGGATTCTATATTGCGTGGTGTAATGCATGTGGTAAGCTTTGCATTTGTTTCCGTTGTATAATATATAGGCTGCACTATACAAATATGCATAATTGTCAATTAAATGTTGATACAATATTTAAACATGATAAAAAACTCAATAAATTGGTGACATGCCTGGTCAAAGTTTAAACCCTTATACATGTTATTTTTCTAGGAATTAACTAAAATTAACGTCATAGTTTAATTAAGAAAAGAAGAGAATACAAAAAATTTAATAAAAACTAAACTAACATTCTATATATATTTGTTTTTTCTAGCAATAATGTTGGAATGGAAAAAGAAGGGAAAATAACATTTGCTTGTTTGTCTATTTTTTTTCTAACAATCTATAAAATATATATTTTCTAACAGCAAATAAAAAGCTAAAAAGTTGTCTATATGTTTAAAAATAATTAAAAAATATTTGATCATTTATTTCACTATTTAATTTTTACTTAAATTGATTGAAAATAATTTCAAAAGAGTTGTTATTTTCAATAAATCTTGTATTATTTTAATTGTTGACCTCTAAATGCTAATATCACCAAACAGTTTTTGTGTTTAAATTTACCATATATGCTTGGTTAATCTCATGCTAAATCAAAAATCTAATAGCTCTCAATAATACAAATTAAAGACGTGGAATTTGAGTCTGTAATGCTTAAAAAAAACTTCCTGTGTCCCTTCAGAATTAAAAAAAAAATTCTTAAAGAGATTTGCTGACCCTTGGAGAGTGTTTAATAATCCCACTCTCTGATCCCTCTAACTTGTCCTTTTTTCCATAGAGCTTTTTAGCTCACAATCTTGGACTGAGTCGACCTTTTGATGTTGCAAAGTATGCTGCATCATGGGATGAAATAAAGGGTCCACCGTCCAGCCCAGTAATCCGGGTCACAGAAACGTCATTTGGAGGAGTGCAGGCACAAGTGTTCGAGTCCACAGCAGCAGACCAAGAACCACCTTTGAAAAGAGGTGTGGTCTATTTCCACGGAGGTGGATGGACGCTCGGCAGTGGAAGTAAGTGAAAATGCATGTGATTTCATATAAATAAATGTTTTTCTGTTTTGGATATTGTACACAGAATGAGTGAGATAATTAAAAATATATATATTTTATTAGTAACTTTTGTTCCCTTTTGCTTTAAAGAGATGCAAACGTATTTCCTTCAGTGCTGGTCTATGGCTGAAGAGTTGGATGCAGTTGTAATATCAATTGAGTAAGCAATTCTCTACTGTATCATTTATTGCTACATCCATTTAGAGCTTTAATTACATCAATTACCAGCTGTCATTTAACATATAATTTGTATGTTCAGGTACACGCTGGCCCCGGAGGCACGTTTCCCAGATCAGTATAACGAAGCCATTCAGGCCTCCAAACACATCCTGACAGCCGAGGTGTTGAGTCGGTACTCCATAGACCCGAAACGAGTGGCTGTGTCAGGGGACAGCGCCGGTGCCAATCTGGCCGCTGCTGTGGTGCAACAGGTGTGAGAAATAACTGCAAATGAATTTCACTATATTTGCTGAATGATGTCACATACTGTCATATTATGTTTTTATTTTGAGGTGATGGTTCCAAAAATAATGCCTGTTTTGGTCTAGCATGTCACACTTTCCTACAAAATATGATTTGTTTCATAGGATTTTTTGTTTCAACAGCCATTTGTAAGGTGAAGATTACAAAATCACTAGAAAAAAAAGAACAATGGTTCCTAGCTATTTGTTCTGTTCTAAGCTGATTTCATTCTGATTCAATTCTGATCTTAATTTTGATTGAAGGTAGGAAACTGCAAAGATGACTTGTGTAGAAAGCTTACTACATCCAAACAGTGACAGAAAATGACACACACACACACACACACATATATATATATATATATATATATACACACACCTATGTTCCACCACATCCCAAAGCTGCTCTATTGGATCGAGATCTGATGACTGTGGAGGCCATTTGATGATGATTTGAGCTTTGTGACATGGTGCATTATCCTGCTGGAAGTGGCCATCAGAAGATGGGTACACTGTAAATAAAGGGATGGACATGGTCAGCAACAATACTCAGGTAGGCTGTGGCATTTAAACAATGCTCAGTTGGTACCAAGTTGCCCAAAGTGTGCCAAGAAAATATCCCCCACACCATTACACCACCAGCAGCCTGAACAGTTGAGACAAGGCTGGATGGATCCATGCTTTCCTGTTCTTTATGCCAAATTCTGACCCTGCCATCTGAATGTTACAGAAGAAATCGAGACTCATCAGACCAGGCAACGTTTTTCCAATCTTCTATTGTCTGATTTTGATGAGCCTGTGTGAATTATATCCTCCGTTTCCTGTTCTTAGCTGACAGTAGCGACACCCGATGTGGTCTTCTGCTGCTGTAGCTCATCTTCTTCAGGGTACGACATGTTGTGCGTTCAGAGATGGTATTCTGCATACTTTGGTTGTAACGAGTGGTTTTTGAGTTACTGTTGCCTTTCTATCATCTCTAACCAGTCTGCTCATTCTCCTCTGACCTCTGACATCAACAAGGCATTTTTGTCACTGGATATTTTCTCTGTAAACCCCAGAGATGGTTGTACATGAAAATCCCAGTAGATCAGCAGTTTTTGAAATACTCAGACCAGCCCGTCTGGCACCAACAACTATTCCACGTTCAAAGTCACTTAAATCCCCTTTCTTCCCCATTCTGATGCTTGGTTTGAACTTCAGCAAGTCATCTTCACCACATTTAGATGCCCAAATGCATTGAGTTGCTGCCATGTGATTGGCTGATTAGCTATTTGTGTTAGCAAGCAATTAAATAGGTGTACTTAATAAAGTAGCTGGTTAGTGTGTGTATATAAATATATATATTTGATATTGATATTATATAAATATATATATTTGATATTGATATATTTGATATTTATTGTTTGTGTTTATATAAATTTCTTCAACATTGAATGGATATATATAGTATTATATAGTATTGATATAGTATATATAGAATTTTCAGTTTTATTTTGCCAAAAAAAAAAAACTTTGTGATGATATTTTTTCTAAATCTAAATTGGTCTAAAATAGGTAGTGTTAGGCCTTTTTTTTTTTTTTTGCAGATCAGCAGATGTTTTTCAAGGTGCACGCTGTGTTTTCATTACTAAGGAAAAGTAAGCTTTTTGTCTCTCTTCTCATAGATGGCTTTGGACAATAGTGCTTCTATTAAGTTCAAAGTTCAGGCCCTTCTCTACCCTGTGCTTCAGGCCTTGGACTTCAACACCCCCTCGTACCAGCAGAACGGCCACATTCCCATCCTGCACCGTCCACTCATGGCTCGCTTTTGGCTTGAGTACCTAAACGGGGATCCAAGACTTGTTACGTCTTTGCTAGCAAACCACCACTCAATCTCAACTCCAAGCCAGGAGATAGCAGCGGCCAAAGCCAAGACCAACTGGACCAAGCTTCTTCCGGTGGCCTTCCAGAAGAGCTATAAACCTGTGTTTCCGCTTCACGGCGACCCAAAACTGCTGGAGAAGCTCCCAGGCCTGCTGGATGTGAGAGCGTCGCCTCTACTAGCTGAAACAGAAGTGCTGAAGGCCGTGCCGCCCGCTTACATCATGACCTGTGAGCATGACGTGCTGAGAGACGACGGACTCATGTACGCCACACGACTGGAGGAGGCCGGAGTCCACGTCACTGTTGATCATGTTGAAGATGGCTTCCATGGATGCCTCAGTTTTGCTTTTGGACCCTTTCGGTTTTCTGTAGGGTTTCGAAGTTTTAGGAGTTATATCCTCTGGTTGAAGGAGAACCTCTAGCAGGTGTTTTTTTTTTTTAGGTGGGTGGTTATGTTATGGTATTAATCATTTTGATTTCAAACATTAACCAATGGTTTTTAGACTTAAAATACTGTGCAACATGTCAATGCAATAGATTATGAAAAGCACACTGATCAAGCCCAAAACTATTGAAACTATGTTTCAGTAACAATACACAATTGTTTTAGTAGCAGTGGGTTTATAGTGGATGTAATGCAGGATAATCCAGATTATACAAAGGGTTTTTTTTAATGTGAACCCATCCATATTAATTCTGTCATGGAAATTATTTTATTGATAATATTTTATGTAAAAATCTGCAGAGTGTGACCGAAACAAATTGTCAATTTCTATTAAAAATACTAAAAATAATTTAAAAAAAACATGAAAACGAATACATATAAATTATAAAAGTATTAAAAATGACTTACAATGTAATTTTTATATTAATCTGCAGAGTGACAAAAAATAGACAATGTCTATTGAATTTTTATATATATATTAGACAGTAATTGTTCTATAAATATACAGATACATATATATAAATAAGTGTTAAAACAAGCCCATGCAACAACAAAAAAAACAAGTAAAAAACGAAATGTGTAAAACAAGACACTAGTTTTCAAGACACTGTAGTTCTCATATTTCTCAGTTAATGAGCAGATGGGAAGACAAGACAGTTCATGTCTTTCACACTCAAGACTTGCAGCGGTATCCATTTTTATTTATGCGCGCACACACAAGCATGCAATTGTGCTCTCTGCACTAGTTTTGTTCAGCTGCATCTAGGCATGACGTCTGCGGAGATCCGTATCACCAGGCTTCAAGGAGTAGACACATTTCTTACCGAGTGATAGATACATTCTGAATGCATGCACTTATTTCCTTGGGAAATAAACCATTACTGTACTCTGATTTTCAGAGCAGAATCTGTGAAACAGCATATGCGAAAGTAAATGTAAATGTAATATAAATTAATTTCAACACTCAAACAATTTATTCAACATACAAGTGTAAAAAAGTTTAAAATTCATGGATAAGTTTACCATAAAAAATAATTTGCTTTGTGCACAAAATGAGTTCAGTTCCACCTCCTCAGGCCATACTGTATCTTTGTTTGGGACTGTTTATGCTGTCAGTACATTTCATATTTACACTTCCATTCTACTGTATCATCAACATGGATGTAAAATGAGTACAATGTAATATTTGTTGTTACATTATGTATGAATATGTATGATATTCCAAAATCGTGAATCATGAAAATGAAGAGACAAATCAGAAGTCTTACTTGTTCATTTCTTAAAAGTGTAAAATAGCTTGACTGGAATTTATAATGAAAACATAAATACTATATATTCACTCAAAGTTGTTTGTGCCAGGTACACATGCAACAAACAGAGCATGAAGATAATTTCAAAATAAAAGTCTATGTCTCCTTGCTGAATCCAGTGGAGGGGAAAAGCAATTAGAACAACTTCTGACATTATCGTGTCGCTTAAAAAAAAGGTTACAAATACAAATTTAAAATGTTTTTAAATTTCACGTTGTGTTATTTAACAATATTAAAATAATTTACTAGTAGCTATGTGCACTCAACTGATCTAAAAAAATCTAAATAAATGTGATGCCATTGACAGATAAAATGTGACCCTGGACCACAAAACTAGTCTTAAGTTGCACTGGTGTATTTGTAGCACTAGCCCAAAATACAACTGTATGGGTCAAAATTATAGATTTTGCTTTTATGCCAGAAATCATTAGGGTATTAAGTAAAGATCATGTTCCATGAAGATATTTCATAAATGTCCTATCGTAAATATATATAAACTTTATTAGGATTATGCATTGCTAAGAAATTCACTTAGACAGCTTTAAAGGCCATTTTCTCAATACATATATATATATATATATATATATATATGTATATGTATATATATATATATATATATATATATATATATATATATATATATATATATATATATGTATATATATATATATATATGTATATATATATATATATTTCATTCTCAATCTCAGATTTTCAAATATTTGTATCTAGGGTTTATAGATCTCAATTTTGAACAATAGACCTTTATGACTGGTTTTGTGGTTCAGGGCCACAAATCACTAATAAAAACTGCAGTCAAAGGTAAACAACCACTTAGGGTGGACTTAAGGACTTTTAACATAAAACAACTGCTGTGATTTCATAATTTCTACTATCTGAAAGGAAATCAGGTGAAGTGTCATACATGCAGTCACTATATGAACACTGACGTTTGTGCTGCGAGTCATTTTAATGCTCCTTTAACACAATTAATAATGCGGCCCATTTTGATCGGGATTATTTTACTGTCAGTAGCAGCTGCTTATTACATTTATCTGCCTCTGCCCAGCACTATATCAGAGCCATGGAAACTCATGATTTCGGACGCAATGATTCGTGGCATGATGAAGTTGGTAAGATTTTGTATTAACCCTCTGGGCCTCGTCATTTAGGGTTCACATTTGGCTCTTTCGCAGTCAAAAGTGACCAAAGCCTTGTTGAGATGTAACTTTTTTAAGGAAAATCAGTGTAATAGATTTTTGTTTAATATTTTTGTATTATTATTTAGAATTTTGAGGGGATTTTATGATACTATGCAACATTTATACAATTTGAATGAGCTACTTTTTCCTATTAGAATTCATATATTTTATTTATTTCTTTATTATTTTCCAATAAATGCAACTTTTCATGTTAAAACAGAGTGGAAGCATTTCAAATCCATTTTTTGAACTGAGAATTGTGCCATCTGGTGGCATAAAAATAAAAACTTGTGTAATGTCATGTAAACTCCTGTATAGTTCCCTGTAGAGGTCTGGGGGGACCCGACCAGATATTTTGCGCCGCGGGATTAAATATCCGACTAAAAAACGGCAGCGGTCGGTAACTCTGGTGTAATTTGAACGGGAGCGGTCGGTCATTCAATATCACGTTCCCGACGCCGACATTCTTTCAGAACAGCATATCTTCGCTTTACCTAATCTTAATCTTATCGACCACCCGGTATAGGCTACAGTCTGCCCTGTACTCAGGACCGTTATGCACGCGCTGCACGCACGGACCAGTAACGGTTCTTTCTGTCATGCATTGATTGTATTTGCTGGATCTGTGCGCGCGCGCAGCATGTGCATTACGGTCCGACTCCTCAGGGCAGACTGTATGTGATAAACGGCCCTCAAAAGAAAAAAATGGCAGAACAAAGTGTGGAGCAAAGTGTGGATGCGCTGTCCTTGAAGGACGTTCAACTTGGACTGGACAATGGTCAGTTTACTGCTAAGAAACCCACGTCAGGCAAGTCTAATGTATGGGAGTCTTTTTCATGCATCATAGACGCAGATGGGAAAAAAATACCCTTTGCGCAATGTGATAAATGCCTAAAAGTGTTCCCGTTCAGCAGTCACAAGACTGGAACCTCGGGATTAAGGCGGCACTCATGCATCATCACAAAGGGTCAAACTAAACTGGCATTTACAAAGTCTAGGCCGGTGCCAGAGCAGTTTAAAAAAGAGACCACAGAAAAATGTG
This sequence comes from Carassius carassius, assembly GCF_963082965.1. Taxonomy (NCBI): domain Eukaryota; kingdom Metazoa; phylum Chordata; class Actinopteri; order Cypriniformes; family Cyprinidae; genus Carassius; species Carassius carassius. The sequence continues at coordinate 20,275,425 of NC_081789.1, forward strand.
TTGACTTTGTTTGCCAAAACATTCGACCGTATGATACTGTGTCCGGAAAAGGTTTTAATCAGCTGGCCCAACATTTGGTCGACACAGCAGCAAAAATTGGAAAGTTTAATGTCAGTGAGATACTTCCACATCCAACAACAATGAAGAATCAGTTGGATCGAAATCACTAGATATTCAGATTCAGGAGTACATGACCATGAGACTTGAATTATCAAGTCAACAAAAAGTTTTGCAGTGGTGGGATTCACATCAGTCCCAGTTTCCTGCTCTGAGCAACCTTGCGAGATATGTCCTCTGCATCCCGGCCACGAGTGCACCTTCCGAGAGAGCATTCAGCCTTTGCAGTCGGATTTTGGAAGAAAGACGTTCGGTATTGAAACCGTCATCAGTCAATGACATTGTTTTCTTGCATGGATATTTAAAATAGTCTGGAAAAAGCTGATTTTTCCAAGTAAGTACGGCTTTCGTTCATTTCATATTGCCTACCATTTTGAGATGTTAATTTATTATTAGTTATTGTTGAATTTATTTCGTTTGTAGGGGAGACGTTGAAATCGATGTCGGCATAATATTTTCTTAAATTGTTCGCGATGGAAGGCCTGCATATTTTGCCTACAATTTTGAGTTGTTAATTTTTTATTTTAGTTATTGTTGAATTTATATATTTTGTTGGAGAGACGTATGTCAGCACATTCTTCTCAGGGATGAGAAGGTTAAGGCCTACATATTTTGCTTAATGACGTCATATGTTCTTTCTTTCTCTAACACTTTTCCTGTGTTGACAGCAAAATGTTACGAATTTTGATAATACGAATAAAAATAATAGCCTACACTTAATTTTTTTTTTCGCTGCAACATTTTTCCCCTACTGTCTGCAGCAAAATGTTAAATTTTGTATATTGACAAGGCGAATAAAATAATAATAAAAAAATGTTTGTGCAGACTACATTTTTATTTTCTCTGTGAAAATGTACATGTGAAATTCTGGGAGATCTATATTAAGCGGGATGGTCGGGTCGGGAAGAAAATTATTCTAAGCAGACAGCGGGTGAACAAATGGTGTATATATAGCGGGAACGGGTGGGTGCGGGATATAACCCCAGCGGGAGCGGGCGGGAGCGGGACTTAAAAAACAGTCCCGCGCAGACCTCTAGTTCCCTGTATACACAAGGATTCCCATTTTTTTTAGATATAATTTCTTAATTTTATTAGGATTTACTTTTAGATATACATTTAGACATTCTAAAAGACAAATTTTTGTCAAGGTTTAGATATTTTTGGTTAGAAAAATATCAGGTTTTGTATTAGGATTTTGAATCAGTCATTGAATATTCTCAAAATTTGCTCTGTTGTTCTTTCTGTGAGTGTGTGTGTGGGATAGAGAGAGAGAAAGAGGGAGAGAGAGAGAGAAAGAGGGAGAGAGAGAGAGAAAGAGGGAGAGAGAAAGAGGGAGAGAGAGTATTTTTTTTAATTTATTCGTTTTATTTCAAATATTCAAAAAAAAATTGCTCTGTTGCAGTCTTACCGGTTCATTTCTCTCTCTCTCTCTCTCTCTCTCTCTCTCTCTCTCTCTCTCTCTCGGTGTGTGTGTGTGGGGGGGGTCTATTTTGCATATTTTAGAGAGTCAATCCTTGATTGCTGTGAACTTTTGTTCTGCACAGTGGTTCATTTTTAGTTTGTACCACCAAAAGATTCTCTAAGTTTTCCTATTTTTTTTCTTATTTGCCATTCATTTCTATGTTGGTCAAAAAGTGTGACTTTTTTTTTGGACCCTTTAACATATAAATATTTTTCGTTCAAAAAATGACCAAAGAGGCCCAGAGGGTTCAAATATTTATATATAAACGCTATTACTTTAGCATATAGAATTCCACTTAAGTATCACCATTTATGGAATAAGAGATCTGCTGACAGGAAACCTTTCTCTCTCTCTCGCAGGGTTTTTTAGCTCATGATCTTGGACTGACTTCGCCATTTGGGTTGGTAAAATACTTCTCGGCTTGGACGGATGCAAAAATTGACGAGTCCAGCCCAAGCGTCCGAGTCACAGAGGCGTCTTTTGGCGGAGTGAAAGCACTAGTGTTTGAGTCAACTGCTGCAGGCCAGGAACAGAGCTTTAAAAGAGGCGTGGTCTATTTCCACGGAGGAGGGTGGACACTCTACAGTACAAGTATATGATCGTTTACGGTGTTATATATTCAATATGCATATGATTTCATGCAAATGAAGGATTTTGTTGAATCGGGAGAGAAATATGTTTGCTCAGCAGTCTCGATGCGCCCTCACGTGGTCGAGCAAGGAAACACTTCTCAGATATTATTTAAACTTTTGTTGTGTAACTTTTAGTGATATTATCTATGATTTGTACCTCTTCAACTGCTCTCTCTGTTTTATAGAGATGGAACCATTTTTCCGTCTGTGCATGACTACGGCTGAGGAGCTGAATGCAGTCGTAATATCTGTCGAGTATGCAATTTCCTGGGTCTTCCGTAGGTCTTTGTATTATTAAAGGAGCGGTTTACCTGATTACTTTTGTATATCTTATTTGAATTGTATGTTCAGGTACAGGCTGGCACCGGATGCACGGTTTCCAGATCAGTATGATGATGTTTTACAGGCCTCCAAACACATCCTGACAGCCGAGGTGTTGGGTAGGTACTCCATAGACCCGAGGAGGGTGGCTGTGTCCGGGGACAGCGCCGGAGGAAACCTGGCCGCTGCTGTGGCACAACAGGTGTGAGAAACCCAAGCGTCAATAGACATCATTACAATTAAAGGTTTCCCATTAAGGCAAGACCTCACAGGTGAATAGAGTAAAGGCTGTAACTAATAAATATAGCAGTAAAAAAATTTTTTAATGTTATGCTAAAATATTAAAATTTTGCATGATCTAATTAAATATGCACTCATTTGCATACATTTCCAGAACTGAAATCTGAACATATTTTAAGGGATTTTGGATATCTATTTGTATCGAGTGAATTATATTTGAACAAACGCCTCTGTAAAAACCTTCACCATATAAATTTGGAGAAAAAAGTCTATTGCAATTGAAATCTACAGACGCAAAGAGATAAACTTATAAATAAAATGAACACTAAAATGTGTGTTTTGGATGTTTTCTTTCCAAAAATCGGAAAGAAGACAGATTATGGAAGCAAAATAGCCCAAAATGTCAAGATGTTTATAGTGTCAGTATGCTTATTAATTGTACGCTTCATCATGATCATGAATGAGAAAATTATTGAGAAAAGTTTTTTTTTTTTTAAATGCTTTAAATGAATAATTTAGAGAATATGTTTAAACTTTTAAATGTTTTATATTTTAATTAACTATAATTAATGATTCATATATATATATATATATATATATATATATATATATATATATATATATATATATATATATATATATATATGGTTACACTTTATTTTATTTACCATGTATGTGACAAATAAAAATCTTGAATCTTTTAATATATATAATATATAATTAATATATATATATATAAACTGAACAAAATACAAAATAACAACACCTAAATATTGTTAAATATGTTTTGTTTACTAGTGTGCCTATATTGTAAAAGATTGCAAATAATCAAACATTTTTTTTTTTTGTCTTTTTTTGTCTCTGTTCTCACAGATTGCTTTAGACAGTAGCATTCCTATTAAATTTAAAGTTCAGGCACTGGTGTACCCAGTGCTTCAGGCCCTGGACTTCAACACCCCCTCGTACCAGCAGAGCGCCAACATGCCCATCCTAGACAGGTCAACGATGGCCCGCTATTGGCTGGAGTACCTAAACGGCGAGCAGAAGCTTGTTCCTGCTTTGCTGGCAAACAACCACACAGCTCTGGATCAGGGTCAGGAGATAGCAACGGCCAAAGCCAAGACCAACTGGACCAAGCTTCTTCCGGTGGCCTTCCAGAAGAGCTATAAACCTGTTTTTCCGCTTCACGGCGACCCAAAACTGCTGGAGAAGCTGCCAGGCCTGCTGGATGTGAGAGCGTCGCCTCTACTAGCTGAAACAGAAGTGCTGAAGGCCGTGCCGCCCGCTTACATCATGACCTGTGAGCATGATGTGCTGAGAGACGACGGACTCATGTACGCCACACGACTGGAGGAGGCCGGAGTCCACGTCACTGTTGATCATGTTGAAGATGGCTTCCATGGATGCCTCAGTTTCGCTTTTGGACCCTTTGCATTTTCTGTTGGAAAACGAAGTCTTGGGAACTACATCCATTGGCTGAAGGAGAACCTCTAAAGACTCATATAGGCTGGGTCTATGTTAGATTTATTTTAATTTTAAATTAGATTGCAGAACATGCAGTCCATTATAAAAATGCTTTAAAGTTATTTCTACAAAATCTGAACAAGCATGCTGTTTTAATACAGGGAATTTATTATAAATTTGTATTTAATGTCAAATGATTTATGCAGTGCAATTGGAATTTATTAACAGGTATAAAATGAACTCTTAAGTTAATGTGCATAAATACTTTAAATGCACAATATATTATATAAATGTTTGGTTTGTTAGCTTTCTTAAGTTAACAATACTTAAATGACATTTTGGGGTTATAATATACAAAAACAGTTAAATAAAAAAAAAAATGCAGTAAAAAAATGAATATATATATATATATATATATATATATATATATATATATATATATATATATATATATATATATATATATATATATAATAAAAACAAAACAAGCAGTATTTACATTTCCAAAAAGAAAGAAAAATTATTAATAGTAATTACTCAAATAAAAATAATAATAAGATGGATGGGGAAATTAGTAATTTACATATTATTTTTGGCATGACAGAGCTTTCAGGGACAGATATAATTTTAGATGGATAGCACATGTTCATAAAAATATGTTTATGCCATAAAATCTTCTCTCAGAGCGTATCATCATGTTTACATATAACTTACGCCTGTTAAAATACAACACTGCTGGGAAAATGTTCGAACTCTTGACTTGGAATTGCAACTTCTTTGGCAGTTTCTTTGCTGCTGGCAGTCAGCAGTTTTAACAAAAGGGAATTTCCTAAAAACCTAGCGGAGTGGTGGTTTAGTGAAACACGAGCTGGAAGGGAGTATTTGAGGGAAGCTATCTGTCACTGTTAGCGCATGGGAAACGCCGGGGGGAGCAGATGAGTGCGGCGGAATGCGGCTCTCGTTGTTTTTCTCACCTGTGAGACCTTCGCTATTATTGCATCTTTTATTCTCTAATTGGGAGCGTGGGGACAATAATCAGTTTCTCTAGATGTTTTACATAAACTACCATTATTCTCAGGGAAAAGCATAAAAAAATGAATAGATCTTTGTAATAGACCCTCATTTATGTCCTCTTTTCTAGCTCTTATTGTTTTGTAACCACATTGCCTGCCAGTTTCCAAAATGATACTACTATCTTCTTTCAGGTATGATGAGTAGTGAAGGCTGGAATCATGTTTCGTTTGATGCTGTGTTAAAATATAGCAATTGTTTGGGGAAACCATCTTGGTTATGTGATTTCTTGGCTACAAAATAAACCGCTGACAATGACTTGCTTATGTGAAAGATCTCACTGTTCTCCAGCACTGCACATAGGAAAGAAAAATCACAAAACTCTAATATCTTCCACAAAAAACATCAGGGATTTTAATATGAACAATATGAACATTTCTTACTAATTAAGTCATTGACCAGCTGTACTATCCACATGACTTTTCTTTATAATATCTAATATATTTTAACAACGTTATGTCAAAAAATATATATATTTGTATTATTTATATTGTTTATATTTATGTTTTATAAAATTTGAACTTAACTTATCAGAGCCATACTATCCATAGTCATTTTATTAATGTCATTTAAATTTAGTGTTTTAATTTAATTTTGTCTCAGCAAAATTTAAAATGTTTACTATTATTAATTTTTATATACATTTTATATATTTTATAAACACAATATTGTGCTATAGCAATGCTAAGGTACTAAAATGACATACTGATAAATGTATACCTTGCATCTAATGTTGCGTTGATTACTTACTGAAATGAGAAGTAATTATATTGATTATATAAAATTTTATTGAGGTATAAAAGAGCAACGACTAAGCTATAAACATATCTGGGTGTGTCTTTTTCCCTGAAATCACAAAATACAAAACAGAACAAATGAACTGAGAAGAACTTGAAACAAACTTTTTCTATGTCTCTGGCGCACTTATGAAAACCTCTTATTTGATCCAGTGTTTGTTAACTTCCTTTGAAGAGTCTTCAAGAAGTTAGTTCTGTTTTTGCTTTTCAAAGATTTTTTTATTGTGACTGTGACAGAAGAGTGAATTGCTAACTCTTTAAGTGAACACAGGCAGCGTTAGCCTGCAGGCCGAACTGAGATTATCCTGCTGACCGGAATAACCTGTTATCATGCGTGCATTGACAGAGAAACTGAAAAATGTTTTTATGTGAACCTACTCAAGAGTGTGACAGGTCATGTCACACAGCCAAACTTGATCTCAAGAAGCTAGGTGGCGAAGTGCGAGGCAGTTCCTGTTCCCAGCAGCTACATAACCCGATACACATTTTCAAACTTTGCATGATTTGCCTTCAGGAAGAGTTTTTCATGCCAACATCTCAAATCCCATGTAGATTATTATGCCACCTGTAATACGAGTAGTCAGTGATTAATCAGGGAAAGCTGCGTGATTATTTGAAAGGAAAACAAGACCCGAGTAGTTCACATACCTAGCGCTTGGAGGAATGTTATCTTTCACATTGTTCATTGCTTCCTGAATTTAAGGGTAGTTGCTTGCACGAAGCCAGGCCTCCCATTTTCCTGTAAAGCAGTTCATTGTCAAAGCTATTACTGCAATATTCCTGAGCTGATGACAGCTAGACACTTAGTGACTCTTTAAAAAATGATGTTAAATCAAAGTCTGATTTAATTTCTAACAGAAGGTTCGATGTGGCAATGTACACACACACAAAAAATGGTTAACTCCACTTCTGAGAACTTAACTGTTTTGGAAGTGAATTCAGTTTGACTATGACACATACAGTGTGAACAACCACAATCGGATTTAAAAACAGGAGCAAATCCAGTAATAGATTGTTTGTATTTTATGTTTTACTCCACTACATGTCATAAAAAACGTCACTCCTCATTAATTCACTTAAGACACTGAAACCCATTCCAAGAAGAAATAGCAATGTCCGAAATTGGCCAGGGCTGCTTTTCCCAAAACTATCATAAGCCTAATTGGCACCAAATGCTCTCTACGATCTACTTTGCTCACAATGCTTTTAGAAAACTCTGCCCAAGCTAAGTCACAAATGAATCATTCAGTGCCATTCGTGAACTGATTCAAAAATCACCATTCACCATACTATTCACACCAAACAGAATGATAACTGTAACAACTATAAGCCTCCACACCAATACACAGTAACATTCTGTTTATCATAAGTTATGTTGTCTGATAATGTAATGTTGGATTATGAATTTTTATCTCATAATTTGGGCTTTTCTCCCATCTTTTTTTCCATTCTTTCTCATGCTTTTTTGCTGGGTTTTGAGCAGAATAATGGTCTCTGAAACAGTTACTTTACTTTTACTTTTGATAATTAAAGATATGGTTAAATAAAAATATTAAATAAAAGAAATAATATACAAATAAAAAAACTTTCATTATTCACTCACCCATTTCAACAAAATTAATACATGTAAATGTAAATTAATATATGTAAATGAGTGAATAATGACACGTTCTTGATCTATTCCGTGGTAGTGCTGAAGTAACGCTGAAATGTATTTCATTACATTAACTGTAGTTAAACTCAAGTACATGAGTTTGTCCAGCACTGGCGCTCACACTGTGTGGTCAAACTTAGACTTTATGATGAACATTTGAGCCTGTTTCATGTACATTTCTGTACTTGACATGTTGGCTTGCGCGTTTGCACGCAGAGTCAGAGATTAGCTCATCTATCACACCCCACCCAAGAATGACCATTTGGCTTTCACAGCCTCTTAATAGAGAAATACTGCCAAGTCTAAAAGCACTCAACACCCCTCTAAGCCTTCACATTTTCATCTCCATAAATCAGCCGAGGAAATCTCCTCCTCCTTAGCGATTCCAGACAGACTTTCTCAGCGATCTCTGACCTGAAGTGTATGTCTATTTAAAAAGCTAAATAAATATATAGCATGCATTCATTTCAGCTCTAATGGCTATGGATGAAGCGAGGGCAGGCCGGCCCTCAATACAATCCTCCCACATGGCGACGTGGCAATCAACATCAACCTTGGCCTTTTTCACCCCAGAGGGAAAACTGGGAATCTCCCTGTCTCCCTTCCCTCTTACTAAGGAGTGATGTCACTGAGAAGTACAATACGCCCTTGTATAACGACCTTTAAGTCTCTTGGCACTTTTATTGAATGGCTTAGGCATGTCAGAATATAATTTTAGCCCCCCCATGACTTTATAGCTCCAACAAATGATTTTACTCTTTCACCCCTTCTTCATTTCCTCCTGCTCTGTTTTCCATTTTTGAGCATTTGACACTAACAATGATTTTATTTTTTGACGATGAAGTGGGGCCCCCCAAAATTGGGAGTCTTTTTACGAGCCAAATTCCTGATTCCCCAAGTGCAATGAAGCATTGAATCAAGGCCCTGTAACTCTCTGTGAAACCCCCCATGTTCTTCGCAATGGATATGATCACACATTCATCAGCGCTCTGTCAAGTCTTTACGGCCCCTGCAGCTTAGTTTAAAAATCCCTTAGGAGGGACAACCAGCCCTGAGGTCCTATTAGTTCTCACTTTAGCTTGCTATCAGTTTGGAAAAGTGCATAGTAACACAATGATATCACAGTTCAGCTCTATATAACTGTAGTGAACCCAAAGCTGATATGAAACAGCCCTGAGACTTATTGTCATGCGAAATTACATTCAGAACCTTGAGCAGTGCTTTCCCGTGCAAATACTATGGCATTACAAATTGTTGCCAGGGTGTTGCTATGTGTTCTGAGATGTTGCAATGGCATTGCTATGTCTTCTGTGGGTTGCTTTGTGTTCTGAGAGGTTGACAGGGCGTTGCTATGTGTTTTGAGAGGTTGTCATGGCATTGTTGTGTGTTCTGAGAGCTTGTCAGGGTGTTTCTATGTGTTGGGTGTTTTCAGAGGTTGTCAGAATGTTGTTTTGTGTTCTGAGAGGTTGTCTGTGTTGTTGTGTGTTTTCAGAGGTTGTCAGAATGTTGTTATGTAGTCTGAGAGGTTGTCAGGGTGTTGTTTCTTCTGAGAGGTTGTCAGGGTGTGGTTATGTGTTCTGAGAGGTTGCCGGTGTTGTTATGTGTTCTGAGAGGTTGTCAGGGTGTTGTTATGTGTTCTGAGAGGTTGTCAGGGTGTTGTTATGTGTTCTGAGAGGTTGTCGGTGTTGTTATGTGTTCTGAGAGGTTGTCAGGGTGTTTTTATGTGCTCTGAGAGGTTGTCAGGGTGTTGTTATGTGCTCTGAGAGGTTGTTGGTGTTGTTATGTGTTCTGAGAGGTTGTCAGGGTATTGTTATGTGTTCTGTGAGGTTGTCAGGGTGTTGTTTGTTCTGAGAGGTTGTCGGTGTTGTTATGTGCTCTGAGAGGTTGTTGGTGTTGTTATGTGTTCTGAGAGGTTGTCAGGGTGTTGTTATGTGTTCTGAGAGGTTGTCAGGGTGTTGTTTGTTCTGAGAGGTTGTCGGTGTTGTTATGTGTTCTGAGAGGTTGTCGGTGTTATGTGTTCTGAGAGGTTGTTGGTGTTGTTATGTGTTCTGAGAGGTTGTCAGGGTGTTGTTATGTGCTCTGAGAGGTTGTCAGTGTTGTTATGTGTTCTGTGAGGTTGTCAGGGTGTTGTTATGTGTTCTGAGAGGTTGTCAGGGTGTTGTTTGTTCTGAGAGGTTGTCGGTGTTATGTGTTCTGAGAGGTTGTCTGTGTTGTTATGTGTTCTGAGAGGTTGTCTGTGTTGTTATGTGTTCTGAGAGGTTGTCAGGGTGTTGTTATGTGCTCTGAGAGGTTGTCAGGGTGTTGTTATGTGCTCTGAGAGGTTGTTGGTGTTGTTATGTGTTCTGTTAGGTTGTCAGGGTGTTGTTATGTGTTCTGAGAGGTTGTCAGGGTGTTGTTTGTTCTGAGAGGTTGTCGGTGTTATGTGTTCTGAGAGGTTGTCGGTGTTATGTGTTCTGAGAGGTTGTCTGTGTTGTTATGTGTTCTGAGAGGTTGTCAGGGTGTTGTTATGTGCTCTGAGAGGTTGTCAGGGTGTTGTTATGTGCTCTGAGAGGTTGTTGGTGTTGTTATGTGTTCTGTGAGGTTGTCAGGGTGTTGTTATGTGTTCTGAGAGGTTGTCAGGGTGTTGTTTGTTCTGAGAGGTTGTCGGTGTTGTTATGTGTTCTGAGAGGTTGTCTGTGTTATGTGTTCTGAGAGGTTGTCAGGGTGTTGTTATGTGCTCTGAGAGGTTGTCAGTGTTGTTATGTGTTCTGTGAGGTTGTCAGGGTGTTGTTATGTGTTCTGAGAGGTTGTCAGGGTGTTGTTTGTTCTGAGAGGTTGTCGGTGTTATGTGTTCTGAGAGGTTGTCTGTGTTGTTATGTGTTCTGAGAGGTTGTCAGGGTGTTGTTATGTGTTCTGAGAGGTTGTCAGGGTGTTGTTATGTGTTCTGAGAGGTTGTCTGTGTTGTTATGTGTTCTGAGAGGTTGTCAGGGTGTTGTTATGTGTTCTGAGAGGTTGTCAGGGTGTTTTTTATGTGTTCTGAGAGGTTGTCAGGGTGTTGTTTTGTGTTCTGAGAGGTTGCTGGGACATTGCTATGGTTGCAAAGGTGTTCATAATTCTTAACATGGTGTTGCTTTGTTTCCTGGTTCGTTTATGTGATGTTGCCATGTAGTTGCTACTGTATGTGTTATTGGAGGTTACCAGGGCATTGCTATGTACTCTGGGTGATTGCTAGGGCTTTATCAGGTGGTTGCTATGATTTCTGGCTGGTGTTTCTAAGTGGGGTTTTCCAGGGCACTATTATATGTTTGCTAAGGTTTACCAGAATGTTGTAGTTTCTTAGCTATTGTTATATTGTTGCTTATATTGTCAAACGATTTCACCTACAAGTCTTAATGATATTCTGCTCCCTAGATATAATCTTGGATTTTCTCCTTTTGAAATTTTGATAGTTTACGATGAGAGAGTGTTCCTGTGTGTTCAGGAGTTTCTCAAACATTCAGCTCCAAGAAAAAGGGAGTCAGTGGGGGAGGAATTTCTCTCTGGTGCAAGCCATCGGTCAATCATGGCGCCAGACTACAGTCGTGTTTCATGGGCAGAAGAGTCTCCGTCCACTACCTCCCACACCAACACCACCCACACACTCATAAAATAGATCCTCAGATCTTTCTGCTGATGTATGAACGTGGCAGGGTCACCATAAGCGATGAGTTTGTCACTCTTTGGCTGCAGCTTTTCCTGGCGTCAGCTAAAACAAACCCCGCCAAATCCACACTTTGCATTCGCTTCTGCTGGAAAATCCCAAGTTTCCGGCCCGTCCACTGGTCGCCTGCCGTTGTGTTTCTTTTTTCTCCTTTGTGTTCCTCCTCCTCCCTTCCACTGTGTATGTGCCAGATACGTTCAGATCCACAGTGCTGCTTATTGCATTGTTTAGGTTGCCTGCAATTCAGAGCAGGACGTGTCAACACCATGGCCTTCAGAGACCACAGTCGAACGCAGCTGGCTGGCAGAGATAGAGTGAAAGAAAGAAAGAGAGCGAAAGAGAATGGGTGTGGAAACAAAAAGAAATATTTGAATTAAGAACAAGGTTCATACCAGTAATTACATTGTTCTACATGCGAGGACATTTTGTTTAGCTTTGTAATCCCTTGCTTTGGCTTCAGAATTGTGAATTAATGTAAACAATTAGCACATGCATTGTTTGACTATATTGCCAATCAGACTGGTTCTTCACAATAGAAGCACGTCCTTCATTTTCTGCTGATTTCTGCTGATGTTTGGTCACCTCCGTTCATCTGCTGTTGATTATAAACGCTGATCTAATCTCAGCGTGACACATCTGGCACAAACAAGTCCATGAAAAAAAAGCAAAATTGGGTAACTTTGCTAAAGCATGCGGAGCGGGACAGAGCATCAGAAGGCCCCTATCCTGCTCCGCTGTGAACTCACATTGGGAGTCGTTTTAAAAGCCTCTATAAGCGGTAATGTGAGAGAACATGTAAGCACCTCCAGGTTAACGAGTAAATATGATGTGCTGGAAACAGTAGTCCTTTTAAAGAGTGTTAATCATATTTATTATGTCTTTAAACTTAATAATCATACTCATTGATGGAACAAAAGAAGCACTGTTTTTAATAAACATTTTGGAGGTTGTAAAACGTTCATATATTTTGGAAAATTTGTCCGTTGGCTTGGGATTGAAAGGTACCTGGTGTTATGAAGCACCTGGAATGGCATGAGCAAATCATCTTGTCATGTGATGTGAAAACTATATAAAAGAGTTAAACATGGTTGGACAACAGGAAGAAAATGTAGTTGCACTATTTGGACCCTAAAATTTACAATTTACTTTTTTTTTTTTTTTAAAGGGGCCCACCAAAACCTGTCAGCTGAAGTTGATGGGAGTAACAGAATAGCTCTTTATATCAGATGGCAAGAACTGGCCAGCCCCTGAGAAGCACAATACATGGAATACCCCCTAGACTTTGTAAATGGGACCAGATTGCAACCATATGTTAGAAATCAAATACAGTCAGAATTGGTCATGTTTTCTCGAACAAGAACAATGCTACATTGCAATAGAACAATACCTGAATCTGATTTAAAATCAGCATGTTCCTGAATGAAAATAAATCAATTCATTAAAAATAAAACTGTAGATTGTTTTAAATCCATCTTAAGCGGAACACGGTAGATGGTTTCTAAATGCTGATGCAAGTTAGTCATTAATTTAAGTTCTAATCCAAGATGTTCTTCCAGTTTAAACCAACTAAGTAGTCTAATACAGTCGAATACTTAACACAAAGGATTCAAAGCTCTGTAGTTTTAAGTTTAGTGGGCATAAGCATAATGCAGTTCAATACAATTATGATTGAGAAATGTAGGCCTACAAATTAATTTCTCAAAAGTCTGATGTATTTGATTTAACACTATTTTTCTACAACTTACGTTTAAAATAAATTTTTTTTTTTCAGATTTCACAGTAAAAAGACTTAATGGGACCTGAACTTGATCATTTATAGAATTACACATAAGGTCATTTACTTGCTAGGACTATAAATCAGATGACAGAATACATATTCTTTAGCAAAGTTCATGATGTTTATAATTAAGGCACCTTAGAAATTAATTCATCATATGTGATAAAGTTTGGTTAAAGGAAGAGTTCGCTCAAAAATAAAAATACTACCACAGTTTCCTCGGCCTCATGTTGTTTTACATCCATATGTCTTCAGTGGAACTCAAACAGAGACTTTTCACTTCAGATGTTTCTTTCTGAAACAATAAAAGTGAACAGCGATTAAACTGTCATTCCGTCAAACATCTCCATCTGTGTTCCATGCATGGAATGAGGAAAGCCATAGGGGTTAGGAAAAACTTGAGTGGGAAAAATGATAGACTAACAGAATTCAATTTTGAGTGAGTTATGACTTTAAACAAGATTTTCCAGCAGGACACCAACGATTTTATGAGACGAGGCTAAGCTACGTAACTTTTTTTTGTAATTCTTACATATTATGATCGAACTGAACATAAAAGCAAAAACGAAATAGGCTTTACACATTCATTTCTTTACAGGAAAGCAAAACCTGCACTTAGTTTCCTTGATAGTCAAGCGCTGCCCCGCCTCCATGTTTTTTCATATGTAGAGACTTGAGAAGGAATTCTGCCCCAGCTTTTGTCTCGAGCTGAAGTAACACACGCTACGGTCAGCATGACAAGCTCACACACCATGCAATATATCGGACTTCTGCTGCTGGCTGCAATTCTCCTGCAAACAATAGCCGTGGCTGTAACGTTCATATACTTCAGCAACGTCTTATCGACGGTAAGCGCCGTTTAAAATGAGCGTGTTTATTCACGTTACCTCAGAACTTGTGCAAAGTTTGCCTTATCGCCTTGTTGTGCATATTGCGACACTGGAAATGCCATTAAATCGAAGACTGTGGAGCGAATTGCTTTGGTTTGAAACCGTTTCTCGGTTCGTTTGCTGAGGTTTCTGCCTGCATTTTGTTTAGTGGACAGCTGCCAACAGGTCGCTCAGTGGAGACTGAAGTACAAGTTAAGCAACAGCAGACGACTATCAATGACAATGCACAGTTTTTGCAAAAAAATTCAGCATTTTGTTTATGCAAAATATATCTTTCTATAATTATTATTGTATAATAAATAATTTAAAAAAGCACATATTTTCTTAATTTGGGCACTGTATGCATAGAACAGATTTCTATGCATACAGTGCATTTTATGTATGTATAACATTAGAAATGGAACATACCGTGTCATGTTTTAATTTTTTTACATTTTGTGTATACATACAATGACACGATTTAAGTATTTATCATTTTATTACAAATACGCATCTATAATATTATATAATTATTTCAGCATTGTATGCAAGCAAAAATTATACGATTTAAAAAAAATTATAGTAAATATGTCATTTTGTAAACATGCAATATAAAACAATTTTGATTATAAATAAAAAATGTCTTAACTTTTGCGATTTATGGATGCAAACATAATCAGTCAGTCATCATATAATAATGAAAATTTTTGTATAAATGGATAACTAAAATTGTATGAATGTATAATTTCTAAAAGTATCATAATTATTTTTTATTTGCATTTTATGTATACAAAAGAGAAAAAATAGTAAAAAAAATTTACTGTCATGGACCTACATTTGATTTAATTAAAGTAAGTATGTGTAATATCATTATGCTTACTTTTTATGTAGTCTAAGTAAAACAATAATTTATATACTATGCACATTTAAAATGCTTATGTAGTACATGAGAGCTTTTTGTTTGGTCACCGAGCAGAATATATATATATATATATATATATATATATATATATATATATATATATATATAGTTTAATATATATATATTTTTTTTACAGATGAAAGAGACCTTCTCCAAGAGCAGCGTGTCGTGTCTGATGCGCGCTAACCTCAGAACGATAAAGGCTCAGGAATTGAACGCGGCGGAAGGAAAGGACGACCCCTGCTGGCAGGTCACTCAACAGCTCCACTTTTTGATTGAAAAGGTATCCGCTTCAGAGTGGGGTCGTGAATCATAAAGCTGGCCAGGGTGTAGACAATGAGTCCATTTATGACTTGGATTGTTTTTGCTTTTTTTAATTAATAGAGGAATTTCCTTTAAGCTTGAGGAAACCCAGATTAGGAGAATTCCTTAGAATCTTTATGCTGAATCTCTATGATTGGTCCATGCACAACACTCATTGTAAAACCTGAAATTGAATCTTTTTTTTTAAATGCTATTTTTTTTCATTTCCTTTAACAGTCAATGTCAAGTCGTTACCAAAAAGAAATTTCATCTGCTGTCAAAGGTATTTCACAGCACATTCATATTTTATTTTATGTGAAGACAAACTACGAGTGAACAAACCTTATGGCTTTTAACAGACGAAGTCTCACGTGTACTTCCCTCTTTGGTGATCCAAGATCAAGACGATGCCCCTCGGCCTAAGATTGCAGCACATGTGACTGGGAGCTATATACCAGAAAAAGATGGAGGAGGTATGTCTTGTTCCTAAAAAAAAAAATTAAGCTTTGTTTATTAGTTGCTGGAATTTGTTAAAGTTTGCCTTCTGCAGCTCTTTTCAGTTTCAGTTTTTGTACTGAATTATTACAACAACAGCAACTACTAGTTTATCTTTGGGTCATGGTCCACATTCACCTTTTAAGTACACTAAGATATGCAGCCAGACTGGAAAACCACTGTGCTATGCAAAAACTGCTTTGCATTCCTGCAAATAAACATTGCATTTTGATGTTAGCTTCCTTCAAAGGAAGCCCATAAACCTTTAATGTAGGTCAGAGGACGTTTTACTCTTTTAAAAAAACTGTTTCATCATATCTCTGTGGCTACTTGCCCTAAACAAAACGAGCTGAGTCTTTGAAACAAGCACTCCGTTCTGTTCGTCTGCCAAATGCTGAAACAATGCAGCTTTTCTGTCAAACCCGACCCATGATCCTTCTCTTTGGCTTAACAATGCAGGTCAACCAAACAGGAAGGTGTATGGCCAGAAGATTCAGTCGTGGGAGTCTGAAAAAGGTCTGGCTTTCCTCCAGAACGTGGAGTTAAGTGACGGAGAATTGGTGTTGCCGCAGGCCGGGCTTTATTACATCTACTCCCAAACTTACTTCCGACATATGCTTATTGAGGAAGACGAAAGCGACCGTGAGGAAGAGGACAGGACGTTGGGCGAATCGGTTCGGGGGAAACCGATGTTGCAGTATGTTTATAAAAAAGTAAGTTCTTATCCGGTGCCAATCCTGCTAATGAAGAACGCCCGGACGACCTGCTGGTCACGTGACACAGAATACGGCCTGTATTCCATCTACCAAGCGGGGCTTTTTCAGCTTGGAGGAGGCGACAGGGTGTTTGTGACGGTCAGCAACGT
The DNA here is from genome assembly GCF_963082965.1 of Carassius carassius. NCBI lineage: Eukaryota > Metazoa > Chordata > Actinopteri > Cypriniformes > Cyprinidae > Carassius > Carassius carassius. The sequence goes on from NC_081789.1 coordinate 20,292,093, forward strand.
AAGCACCATCGACATGGATGAGAAGTCAAGCTTCTTCGGAGCATTTTTGGTCAGCTAGTGATGCACAACTAGAAAACAGAGCACCTCACGCTTTGTTTTGAGCTCCAAGATGAGCAACAAGACTCGGCTTGCACGGTATTTTTTACCTGAGCTTTATCTGAACGGCCGCCAAGCGCCTTAAAACATTTGGACGTGCCTGCCGAAGTGCTCCGTCTCTTGCCAAAACAGTTAACCTTGATTGATGAGAGCTCAGAAAGGGGCAAATATTTGGTGCCTTTTTACATTCGGTCAATGGATCCGATCGTAAATCAACTCCTTGGTGAAACGTGTTGGAGATCAAATCCAGCACGTCTGCCCTGGAGGGGCGACAGAAAGCGAGGGGCTTGCCAGGACATTTTGGAAGCGTGTTGTTTGGACACGATGCGTCTGTCCGGGCAGGAAAAGGGAAGGTGTAACTTTAAGCAAGACTTTCACAACTGTGGAAGAGCTGCAGGCTGTGTGCTTCTGTCCTCTTTGGACTTGTGATTGTATTGCCTTTCTCACATTTTTTAAAGAATAACTGCATATTAAGATGTAGAAATGCGGTTGGAGAGACTTCTAAATCATGCCTTGATTGTATTATTGACATGATTGTCAGCATAAGCACTATAATTGTGTTTGGATTGTGAGTTATTTTTATATCCTAATTCATTCCTTAAGCATAAATCTTGTACATTAGCTAAATGTGAAAATCACTGTGACATTGTAAAATGGTAAATTGTCTTGTATATACTATCTTTTGTATATACTTTTACCAATGCTGAACATATACTGAGGATTTCTGCATTTTTGGTTTGTTCTTTGTGGTGTTTGTTAATTTTATAACATTTATTCTGAAACTGACTGACTCAGTTCAAAGTAACTATGTACGTTACAGTACACCGTGTTCTTCCTTTCTGTACACTTTCTTTCTATTAAATATGGACACTATACAGTATGTTGATAAAGCAATTATTGGGTGATTCATTAAACATATTTAAGACCATGTAACTATATTACTTCAATATTGTTGTAACAGTCCGAGATAAGTTAATAGTAATAAAAATGAATACAAACATGTTACAACAGTATTAGTATAGTTATATTGTCTTTAAATATGAATGTATATATACACAAACACACACAATATCTAGACTGTGACAGTATATTAGGTGATTATTCTTATATCTCAAATATTTGCTATCCACTGGAACCTTTAAATTTTTTGCAATATGGCTATTTTTTTTATTTAGCTCTCATTTTACATACATTTGTAGAAAGATTGATTTCCTATAAACAAAGAGGTTATGAATATGCAAACTGCTGAGGTACATAGCAAAATAGCAAATTATTTTTGTCTGTAATCTGCCCACTTGTGGTAAATGCTGCAAATACAATTCTGGGCAAAAGTCCAGAACATTACTGCACCCGATGGATTTGTTTGATTTCACTATTAAGGACATATGACTCCAGCTAACCATCTAGTGTTCTTTGGAACTTGACCAGTTAATAGTTATATTTTTAACATCTGATGTTTTAGGTGCAGTATATATGGTTACTGTAGACAAAGATGCTCCAATTGAATACAAACGCAATATATATGGATTTTCCCACGTTGAAGTTAAGCAATAGTGCCTACCTATGCTATATTTATCCTGAGCTGGAATATTAATGAAATGCCTGCTTAAAATTGTATGCTTATAAATTATGTTAGCCCCTGTACAGTGATTTGGCACTGGTGAAGAAGAGCTGCCGGGATAAAAATGCCACCTCCACAAGCTATACCCACCTTCATGTTACTTCTGGTTGATTTAGCCAAGAAAAAACACATTGGACACGTACAGTTCACTCGCGGACAGCCATACAAGTTATGCACTCACATATGGACAACATATGTTTCATTGCAATGTCTTGTTGTAATTGTAATACAATCTTGTAATTATTTGCAGCACCCATTGTTTAACATCACGTCTGTGCAGCTGTGTTTAGCTTATTCCATTTGCATTCAAGTTTGGATATACAGTCACACTAATTAATACATTTATCATTTAAACAACCTTTCTAAACTTGTCAAAAAGGTTTATAAAATCACCTTCAGAAAAAAAAAAAAACAAACAATGCAACTTATAAGATAAAGCGATTTTTGAAATGAAAGACAAGAGTCATGTTAGGATTTGTCTTTTTGTGGAAAGTTACATTTATATTACAGGTATTTAAATGCCCCAAGGAAAAAAAACAGTTTGAGACAGCAAAAACTAGCACAATCGGGACAACAACATAATTTAGACAGAAAACCGTACATACTGCATCTGTGTGAATTGCATTTGTAGAAATGGTATCCAGCTGATGCCCTGGGTGGACCGTAATCTATGTTAAGTGATACCCAATAAATACTGCAAATGTTGTTAATGCAACTTACAAAATATATCATAAAATGTACTTTTTAAATCGAATTCCTTAAGTCTGTGTACAAAAACTGTATATAAATACCAGTCTCTACTGACGCTGTAGGGTACCACTCATTTAACATGTCTCATCCCCTAACCTACAATTGAAAATCTTCCACATATGCACATAGCGTGACCCACAACAATGAGGTCAGGTATATCTTGCCAAAGGTCATGCCTTATAGATCACTTGTACTTGAATGTAAAAAAAAAAAGAGGACCTTTCCCAAAAGAAACTTACAGTTTCGACTTACAGTATCCCACCTCACCGCTCCTCCTAAAGGTGTGCAAGAAAACCAAAATGAATAGTACAAATGATTTAAAGGCACGAGCTTCAGCAATAACTAGTTTAATTGATCATGTGAACTGGAACAGGATCACAGTAGCTGCCTTATCGCGGACTCTGCTGGCATCAGCCCCTCGGTACAGTGCCATCACACTGAAAGCAAGCCAGTTTGGAATACAGGGTGATGTTAAAGGAGAATCATCTGGTACTCAGTCAAACCTCATGTCCAATGGTTCATCGAATCCTTTGTCTTCGTGAGGCCCCGTAGCCAAGAAGGAGGCCACAGGTGAGCCAGCAGCCGTGGAGACGTTAAGCATCCCGCCGGCTCCGCTACCGGTGGCATTCCGCACTGCAATGCTGGTGACGTTGATGCCTAGAGTGAGTCTTGTCTGCTCAAGCGCCTTCTCTGGCACTGCAAAGGCCTCCAGCTTCTTTTCGCCATTGGCCATGTAGGAGTTCTGGCAACCCCTGCATATGCAGTCCAGACAGGCTTTGCGGTTGGAGTAACAGGGGCATCGCTGTCCACGGCATGTAAGAACACTTGGGTTTTGAGTTGCTCTGCCGCACTTGCAGCCCTTTTTTTCCTGCGCCTTTTTGTACACCACTTTCGTGGGGCTCCCAGGAATGAGGGTGTTAGTCAGAATCCGTTCTTTCATCTTTTCCTTCGACTTTGGAGTGCCCTGTTTGGACTTAGTGTATGCCTTTTTGGGTCCATGGTTGTCAATGGTCTTTTTGACAGTTTTCGCAGGCACCAGTAACGCCTTGCCCACCTTAGAAAGGCCACCACCGTTGGGCACCGCCGCCATGTGAGGGATAGTCTGAGTGGGAGATTTAGGTTCGCACTTGACTGGAACGGGGGCGGAAGCACCCAACGTTGGGCCGCAGATGAAAGTGGAAATGGGTACGGGTTGAATCTTCTCGCTGTCGCTTTCCGACCGCGACCGCTTCCGGTTGGACCGTGGCATTCTGGGCGTCACCGCGGAACAGGATATTCCCAAATGTTGTGGATTCTTTTGGGACATTGGGTGCTGGGGCAAAAGAACCTCCTGCGAGTCTTGCGAAAGAGAGGAAAGCTGCCGAGCAGAGTCGATCGATACAAATGGTCCTTTCATGTTCGCCGAAGGTTCGAGAGTCGACTGCAATATCGCAGGGCACTCATCCTGGGCGACGTGGTCTGGTTCTAGAGTCCTGAGCACTTCCTCTACACTCAAGAGGAGAGTCCCGCCATCATGTTTAATATCCTCGCCAAAGCCACAAATGTCCATGGTGCTGGTGCAAAGGTCCTCGCCAGCAGCTGCCACTGCCTCGCACACAGGGATCTCATTTGTGAAACTCTCTTGTTTCACTGCATCGCCTCCGCTTTCCACCGAGTCTGGAACACTGGCCTCTAGTGAAGGTAAACTGGCGGTCAACTCCTCCACGTTAGTCAAGCCATTGCAGTCCTGGAGACCATTCACCCCTAGAGGACTGAGGTCTTGCTCCTTGATTTCTGTCGATGGGGAATGTCCCTCATTGTGGAGCGTATCTGAGGTTGAGGGTGTAGGGGACTTGTTTGTCAAGCTCAGGGAGAGTGACTCCTCCCCCAGTCTGTTGTCCAATGAGAGGCCCTCATTCAACAGAGCCAAGATGTCTGGGGACCCTCCCACAGTACTTGAAATGTGTTGGGCGAGAGGAGAGTCTGCGATGTACTCGCAGAGCTTTCTGTAGCAGTCCACCAAGATGCACAGCTGCTTATTCTCTTCAAACTGCTCATAGTCTTTACACCAGCTGCACGAGGGTTTCATCATCATCTTTTTACCTTTACATGATTTACAGACATAGTGCTGGCACGATGAGTTGGTAGGAGCGATTGGATCTTGTAGCAAATTGCCTAAATAAATAAAGAAACCATGTTTAGGCCATGAAACAACAGTAAAGGTATTATAACCAAACATCTACATGTTGATTAAGCAAAAGCAGATTAAATAGGCAGCTTGGATGCTGTACCTTTAAAATGATCATTCTAATCGGTTTTGTGGCTCATGAGCAATGCAATACAAGCACTACATTATATCTAAACAAGACACGGTTCTGTAACATTCAATATAAGCCCTGCATGTGTGCTGACATCAGAGGGTCATGTGATCTTGCATGATGTTGCTCATATTACATGCTCAGCATATGGTTAGCAGGGATCTCAAATGCATTGTGTTTCTAAATACATGAACATTACGTAAGCATGCAATGCTTAATATAAATATCAAGCAATTACTGTTGTGATTACAAAATATGCATGGATTATCAACAGCTATATTAGCAAAAGGATATTGCATTAAGGCTTGCCACAACTATTGACCAATCAATTTATTACTTGCAATCAAAGTGCATTTCTAGCTAATTATAAAACAATTACGACATGAAATTCATGCATTACTGGAATATGATTATATATATATATATATAAATGATTTTCATGCAGGGCCAATTATGTTTCTTTAAATGTATTTCTAATATATACATTTATAAATAAATATATAATTATCATATATACTGTATTTATATGAAATATTTGTTGTATTTCCACCGAAAACCCGTAGAGACGGAATCTGGGTAACTGGGCAATTTGTCTCAAGCTACCGGTTTTATCTGAATGAGCAGGCAAACCATTACTATTCAATCGCCATGCATCTATAAACACAGAGTCTGCATGCACGGCTGTGTGTCTAAATGCCCAGGCTCCAGTTGTCATTGTAGGTCAGGAATTTGTGGACTGAATGGGGGTGTGTCATGGTCGGTGGAGCTCTGAGAGCAGCTCTAAGCGTGCAGTGATCAAGCAGAAGTGATCATGCAAGCATGCAGTGATCAAGCAGAATAAACGGGCTCTCACCACACACAAGGCAGGCGAGAGACTGTCTGAAAAAAGGCAAGAGCTTATAGATTTCCGCCAAAGCCTGGGGGTCCCTGGGATCGCACTGCAGCACCGACCGACAAGCTGACACGTAGAGAGTGGTCGCATTCACCGGGTTCATCTCAGCAGTGTCGAGCTAGACAGATCCAGTTCGGGGAGGAAAAAAAACAGAAGGAGCGACAGTACAAGGCTTCAGTCCCGCCGGCAGCCCACGTATCATCAATGTCGATGAACCTGAGCCTGCAAATCCGTCGAGTGTGAAATGCAAGGGAGATTTCAGCAGATATGCTTGTCTTTACATCGTATGCATTAAAACCACTCCATCTTAACGTTTGCCCCTCTTCCACGGCGCGAAATACGGCCAGACCATCATCGTCGTCATCGGATGAAAGCACATCCACGGTGATCCGATTGAAAACACATTCAGTGATGCATTTGCACTATTGCTTGCATTCCTTTTTTAAATTCAACAACACACTGGTGGCGCTCTTCACCCCACCGGGCCTCCAATTACCACCAAATTCAAACAGCACAAACGAACTCCTCGTCTTGTCTTGTATGAACACAGTCCTCATTTGCAGCACTATTCCATAGGTTTTTATTATTCTTGTCGTGCATATACGCGATCAGCCTCAGATCATCATAGCAGCAGCACACAAGCACCGTCACTCTGTTATTGTCCGCCGCTCTTCATAGCGCTGCCGCCGCTGCAAATACAGAAAACAGGCCGCTTTTGTGCACAAAATCTTCCAGTGGGTTAGGCTACCAGATATTCACCGTGCATGCTGGCGAAGTAATTTCAGCTCGGGTGTAACAAAGCGCCGTGAGTTAGCTGCGCCCCAGGAACAAAAACAGGCCGCTTCGCTTCTTTTTAGGATTTATCCTGCCGTTTTCCTTTCGCTTTGGTGAGTCGTACGTGTTACGCGTGATAAATACGCGAATTTAATATCCACACCATGTGCACAAATTATTCTTTGGAGAAAAAAAGACGTATGGATATATATTCAGTAGCGATATTGAAATGTATGTGTATTTGAAAAGGCTTCTCCCCTCCCTTCCTCTCCGCATTAGAACAAGGAGGGGGCGCTGCTGTCTACCTCTCGCGAGAACAAAAGAAGAACGGCTGCGGAGAGAGACGCTTCCGGGATAGTCTCGCGTTACTTTTCCCGGCTTGGGAGGTTGTTGTTTAACTCGCGAGAAGAGAACGCAAACTAGTGTGGGCAACTGGTTCCCTTGGTTACATAAACGTTATGATGTGGGGCGTATACATTTCTTTAGGGCGTGGTCTCCAAAAAACGCAGGAATAAACATTACAGTGAGTAAAACATTTTAGCAGCGCCATCTAATGCGTGCAGCAATTAATACTAAACTATGAATACAAATATTTTTATTTCAGAATACACTGATTTCTCCAGCTTCTGATGGTTATTACAACTGTATAACAATAGATTTAGCTTTACTTTTTAATATTCATATTTATGTTTGACATTAGTATCTTTAAATCTATAAAATATATTATTTTAATATTATATTAAATAAAACAGCATAGTGTTGCATTGAAAACTAGTAATTAATTCAGTTTATGTTGGCTTGAAGCCTTTTTCCCAATAAAACCAATGTTTGTTGACTCAGTCCTTACTCCGTTCCTTTACTATGTCTCAGAGACTTCTCTTCATATTTTGAGGATCTTGAGAATGTTATTTTTACATAGATACACCTCACAGAAAGTGAATACCACATGGAGAATAATCCAAACAAATCTTGAATGTAGCAACGATCAACATGTATTAGAAACAAGATGGGTTTCACAAAGTTCTTTTGAAAATACTTGACAATACTTTTAAATACTTTTATTTAAACCTTTTTTTTTTTTTTTTTTTTTTTTAGAAAAACAAAGTTTGAACAGTGAAAAGGTTAAAACAAATGACAATCCCACTGTTTGATCGGCGTCCTGAAACAGAATAGTATCTAAAAGCACCGGTCCAAACACGGGTTCTGACATCACTCAATCAAAACCTGCTCTGTGGAATCTGCAGATGGACCTGAATCAACCACCAATACATGTTCACAGCAATACAGAATTGTGTGAAAGCTACAATGTTTCCACAAACGCACAGTAAAAAGGTGAATCACTGAGCAGACTCTAAACAGAAGAGGTAAACGTCTTTAAAATGAGAACAAGCAAGTTCTTCAACAAAAGGTTTATATAAAACACATGACCAGTGTCTTAAGTAATGAATACTTCTGTGTACTTCCTCCTCAAACATCCTCATATATCTGAACATTTTAAGTTTTAAAAAGTTGTTCTGAACAAAAGTGGGCTTAGCTTTTATGAATCTGATAAATCAAGTAATCTAACACCAAATTCAAGCCATAATAAATTTTTAACGCCAACAGTACAAGCCTGAAAGAAAAATTACGGCTTTAACATGAATGCTTTTAAAATTTCACCCGGAACAAAACCAAATCATGAACGGGTGATCATCTTAAAATAGCTCGAAAGCAATCAGTCCGAGCAATGTCTGATCAAATCATACCTGCTTGGAGATATCGATGGATGATATGTAAAACAGGAACCGATACTGCAGAGATGTTTCTGAAACTGACACCAATCTAAGACCAGCAGATTACAGATTGGACAGGATTTTTTTGGTCCGTATGAATGGAAGAAATACTGACTGACAGGAAAGGCTCACAATGGGATTATGGCCAACCACAAAACTAAGAGAGGAAGCTCACATGCTTGCGTACAGTTGTGTGAAACTGCTATTTAAACACAAAATAAACATTTAAGATGTGATTCTTGTAGGTTGCTGGTTGTGATCCCCATAAAGGCGGAAATCTCTCTCAAAACATCTGCATTCCGAATCCCTTTTAGAGGAAGAAGACAAGATAAACCCATTAGTACTTCCTTCTTAGTAGCACGGATTCAAATTAAAGAATGTTCAGAATGACATTTAAAACAATGCATGGTTTTCATTTGAACATTTACATTTGGTCATGTGTAAAAATATGAATATCTTAAAGGTGCACTTACAGAATCATCTTCCATTATGGCCGTAGAGTCAAAAAAGTCTGGTCTGAGTTCAGCTCTTTCTCTCCGGTTTCTCGACGCCGGCTAAAATGTAGAACGGATGAACAGATGTTGTAATATGAACCAGAAACATTACAAATACATTAAAGAACTCTGAAAACAGAGCTCAGGACATCTGTAAATTCTTACCAAATCTATCACCATGGTGTCCTCGAATTCCTCATTCATGTCCTCTAGCTGACCGCGTGAGGACATCATCACGTCCTCGAAGATGGGCTCAGCGTCATCTTCCATGAGGCCTCGCCTGAATCAAAGGACAAGTTTAAGGATATGATAAACTCTAGTTTTGTGATTATTTATTTCTTAAACTAGGCTTATAGTTAGGCTAATAAATCTAGATTTAAATCATAATTACTGCATAGATTTGATAAAAAATACTAATTTTAATATATGTGTTCCCCTGAACCACAAAACCAGTCTAAAGTAGCACAAGTATATTTGTAGCAATAGCCAACAAATGCCAAAAATCATTAGGATATTAAAAGATAGTAAAGATCATGTTCCATGAAGATATTTTTGTAAATTTCCTACCGTAAATATATGAAAACTTCTTTCTGATTATTAATACGCATTGCTAAGGAGTCAATTCTGACAACTTTAAAGGCAATTTTCCCAATATTTAGAATTTTTATTTCACCCTCAATCCATACATATTTATTCAGCTTTCAGATGATGTATTAATCTCAGTTTCAAACATTGAACCCTTATGTCTGGTTTTGTGGTCCAATGTTACATATAATTAAATATATTTAATACTAATAATTATTACTTGTTGATAATACTATACACATTTTTAAATATATGACATTTAAATTATAATGAAGTTATTATTGCATAAAATGACATACTTTTTAAATGTGTTTTAATATATAATTAAGTATATTTGTTATTTTTTTATTATTATATTGCTGCTGCCTTTTTATAAAAGCAATGAGCATTTTTTTTATTTATTAAGTATATTCATGTTAACTAATCTATTATGTGATGTATATATTCTATTCTGACTGAGGTGGTTTTAGTCACTGCACACACAGTTAGAATTGCTGCGATGATTTCTCGTGATTTACTGCTTTAGTAAAGGACACAAAAGCTTTTTGAAATGTCAACTGCTTAGTATCATGGTCAGTAGTGCGAGTACGTACACCTGCTGTCTCACTCCACCACTGCGTGATTTCATGTAGTTCATCCCTCCTCTCTCTTTTCTGTTCACCTCCTCCATCTTCTGCTGATCCAACCATGACATCTGCATCTGAGGGCTGAATGTGAGGGAACAAAATGATGAAATGATGCAAGAACAGTGAGAGAATTGCTTCAGCATGAGCTCAGGTTACATAAGAAAACAGTATGTTCTGCATAATGTTTCTCCAATCGTTCAACAAGCTGCCTGTGTTTAGTAAGCTCAAATGCCATACTTGTGCATGTAGTCTGGTTCTGATCCCGGTTCAGACGAGTCTTGGTCTGGGATGTGATCTGCTGCCTGTCTGGGGTTTTCTCTAAGGACAGTGGATGTGAGCTGTGGGGTGTGGAGGCCCCCTGGTGTCTGAAGTGTGTCATTACGCATTACCCATGAACCCTCAACACTCTCTTCTGTGGAATGACACAAAGACATCAACGTCAAATCAGATTATTCCTAGACTGTCAATGCTATGGAGTGAGAGACAAGGAAACATTGAAGGTTTTATTGTACCTTCCGGTCGTCTTTTGTGCTGTGGCGGTCGACCCCTTTTGCTGCGGACCGTGCTGGCTTTGCTGGTAGAGCTGGCCCCGGTGGTGACAGACAGTCGGTCGTCATCTCCTCCTGTCAGCAGCGAGTTCCTGTACGCGATGAGAGGCAGCCAGACGTCCTCTCTTCTTTCCATCATATACTCAGTCATAAACTTCTCCAGATACGAATGACTGTGGCATGAACACATTTAATCTTTATCAGAGCAAATCAAACATGTTGTGACATATGTACAAATCCAGTATTAAACATAGGGCTGTAAAATCGATTTATCACGATTAATCACATATATAAATGCACATATATTGTATTCTAAGTGTTTTTTTATTTACTGAGGTGCCATAATTGAATTTTCCTTTGGGGATTAATAAAGTTAATCTAATCTATACCTTACATTATTATATTTCTTAAATATGTACACCTGCGTGCATTCTTTATAATATTTTGATTTATGTTTAACAAAAGAAAGTACGTCATTCAGGTTTGTAATGACATGAGGGCGAGTAAATGATTATGATTTTCATTTTTGGATAAACTGCCCCTTTAACAGGAGTGTTCACATTTTTACTGCTACTGCACAAAACATAAACACATAAAACAGTCACAAAGCGTTTTCTGCACTTACACAGTCTTTTTGTCTTGTCGTAGGAGCTTGGAGGAGAACTCACAGAGCACCTCCAGGAAGGCCAGGTTTGATGGGGGGTATTCTGGTCCTTTTGGATTCGGGACCTTGAAGGCGAACTCAATCCCATCCCTATGTTTGTTATATAAAATCAGTTCATGCAAACATTCACATTAAACATCTAGAGTAAAAATACAAACAAACACTGAAAGTTATTAAAGTCAGTTCTGGTTCTGCCAATAATTGCTTTTAATTCTTTAGATGGAAACGGTGTAGTAAGGATGAAGCAAGTAAAGCTTCTTACTTGTGCAGTGTGGCCACAGCCTCTCTGGTTTTGATCTGGTCCAACCCAAATGTGAGTGCAAAGCGACGGGCCAATTCCTTAATGCCACTGACATGTGAGGACGTTCGGTCCAGGTTGGGTCCTTGGTCCTGAATTAGCTCATTGAAGAGCTGCAGACAGGGAAAGTGTCCAAATCAAACATATAAAGCATTAGGGAGGAAAGTTGTACAAGATTCAAAATTCATAACCACCTGTTAAAATGATATAATCCAAAAAATGACATCTCATACCTGCTGCAAGCTGAGGATGAGGGTTTTTGCACACTGGATCTTGTCCATCTGTCTGGTCTTACTCAAGGTTTCTTTGATGATGTCTCCATAGTCATTGTAATACTAAAAAACGAACACCAGTCATTTGAATCACATTTTATCCATATAGATCTCTGTGGCTTAAATTGATCAGGTTATCATACCTTCATATATTGTTTGAAGATGTCAGCAGCAGCAGGCATGTCCACAATGTCGTAGATGATTAGTTTGCTGAAGGCGGCCAACAGATTCCTCCTCTTATGAAGGGCCTCGATCTTATTAGCTTCATCCTCTTCATCACCCTCTGATAGAAAAAGCTCAACTTTTAAGTGAAAATTTTAAGGTAGAGTTTTTCTATATGCTCTATAAATAAATTCTCCAATTACTTATTTAGCTCTGATCACAAAAGTCCAAGTGCATCAGAACACACACGCACCCATGCTTTGATTTTCATCATCTTGGTCGATAAACACATGATCCAGGACAAAGTTGAGCAGTTCATTCTGCAGAGTGCTATCTGGATTGAAGACCAGCGGCTGCAGAGCTTCTCGGCCACCTGAGACCAACTGGTGACTGAAAATCATCAGCAGGTCACATAGCAACATAAAGGCCTGTGGAGATTAAACCGACTTAAATTTGCTTACATTTCATATGTGAATGTTTCAATATGCATTATGAGTCTCTCTTTTTAAGATTATAATTAAAGAACTCTAAAAAGCCTCCACTCACCTGCTCTTTGACTGGAGTGTTCACATTAGACAGGCACTGTTGGCAAACCGCTAGAAATGACTTCACCACTCTTCTTAATGCCACAAGATCATCCTGTCCAGGAAACACATATGAACGTCCACGTCACTTAATTCTCAGAGAACATAGATAAACCAGGCTAAGGTACTTGGCAACTGTATATTATAGGCTCTACTGCACCTTTGATGGACATCCTTCAGTAATTTTCACCAGTTGCCACAGGATGGAGTAATGAGAGCACTGCAGAGCTTGGACAGCGATCTGACCACAAGACAAGAGAATACAGATTCATCATTTAATGCACTTTTGTAATGAGTTACAAAAGGCTTTTAAACATGTTACAGCGTCTGACATTATGATGTATAAAGAAGTTCTTGTTATCAATGTGTGTTTTTTAAATTGATTTCATACAGTTTGCTAAGCTTTTATTTTTGTTTTGTACAACACTACAATTAAAAACTATGGGGTCGGAAAGATTAATATTCTTTTAAATTTTAATCTTGTGCGTTCATCTAAGATGCATTTATTAGGTTATTAAAGAAAAATCTAAAATATTATTATTCAAATATATTTTTTTATGTAATTTATTCCTACAATGCCAAATCTTATTTTTAGCAGCAATTACTCCAGTTTTCACTGTCACTTAAGCTTGAAAAATAAAAATCATCTTAATATACAGTTTAAATACTCAAGAAACATTTCTTATTATTATTCATGTTAAAATGCTACTTAAATATTTTTTGGAAACCATCAAGCATTTTTGTTCTGGATTCTTTAATGAATTAGCAAGTTCAAAAGAAAAGCATTTATATAAAATAAAACTTTATAACCGTCACTTTTGGTCAATTTATGCACCCTTGCCGAACAAAAGTATTAATTTCTTAAAATAAAATAAAAAAACTTCCCATTCCCAAATTTTTACATTTAAAATTATGCGATTCAACTACTGTTTTGTTTTTGTACATGTATATTTAAGTTTGTGTTTTATGTCAAAAGTTAGATCATTTTAATTCTGTTGATCGCCATCCATTTTCATTGGTTAACACATTTACCTGTTCTGGCATGGAGCCCTGTTCGATCCCCATCTTCAACAATCGATAACAATTTTTGAAAAGGTCCCACTTTGTAAGGTCATGTGCACTGGAAAGCATACAAAACAAACCTCAATGTGCTGTAGACAGAAACAAATTCTGCAGTTCCAAGACAAAAATCTAAGGGAATTGGTCTCTTACTTATGAAACGCAGTGAGCTTCTTTAGCGTTGAGAGAACGTTATAAATGTCATCATCATCTGCTTCATCTCCCTAGAAATAAGAAAATGACCAAAGACAGAATTTAATATCAAATGCATAAAGGCCAATCACTAATATTAATACAGTAAATGAGATGAAAAGAGCTGTAATGAAGCTGCTCGTTGACCTCCTGCAGCAGGTCTTCTACTGAGTGAGCGAATCTGTCCGTGAGCTCGTCGATGAGTTGGCTGCGAGCAATGTCCACGCGGTTCATGATGGTGTATTCTTCACTGCACAAGATGCTGTAAGTCTTGCTACACGCTTCCAGAACCTCCATCTCAGCGTGCTTCTCCACCACCACCCGGATCTGCTTCAGCAGGGCATCCAGATGCTAAACACAGCCAGAAAGACACAGGAATAAATATCAGAAAACAACTAAACATTTGAACGAAACACAATGTGTCTGACCTAGATTTTTGAGTAACAGTAGTAAGGACTCCAACTAACCTTTTCCATTCGTCCTGAACTGTAGACTTCAAGATCAAAGTACTGAGGGATCTGAAGGAGGTTAGCCACCTTTTCAGCATCAGCCTGGTACTAAAATGAAAAGGTAGGAAGGAGAAAAACCATCAATGGATTATGTGCCATATCACACTGAACACCTAAAGTGTAGACAACTTTCTTTGATTAGAACAACAGTAATTGGGTTCTGTTTTGTATGTATAGTTGTTGTTTTGAAAACTATGCTGGGAGGATATTCTTGTCTCATAAACTCTGACATTGCTGGACCTTGGTACTTTACCTTCGACAGCAGCATAGGAAGAGCAACAATCAAGTGTTCAGTCAGCCTGTTCTTATCGTCAATCTGTGTCTTCTTCTCTTTGGCAGTGAGCACCTGAGGGATGTGCAGAAGAACAACAGAAAATCTTTAAACCTAGAGTCTATAATATGTCTACAGGAAAGACTGATTCCAACACAACTTGCCCGCTTTCCTGTTCCTCTGCCCACAGGCGGATGAGCTTCCGCTGCCTGTCTGATGGTACAGACCATGAGCTCGATCAGTGCGCCCTCATGGCGGTCTCCCAACACTTCAACAAAAGCCACAACCAGACAGGACTAATGAGTAAACAGTGACATACTAGTTTCATCCAGAAAGATCTGAAATAAATGTGGGTGGCTGTACCCTCTTCCCCCTGCACAGGGTCCTCCAGCAGGAGCTCCACCATGCAGTCCCAATCTTTCAGCAGATCCTGTGAGCTGTCCCATAGACTGTCCACAAGGTATGCTGCATGCTCGTGAAGCTTCCATGCAAAAAGGTAGTATGAGGGTTAGATAAACGGCAATAACCAGTGTTGGGAAAATATTAGGAGCCAAGAATTGGCTGTCTTTTAAGAAGCTGGAATTTAAATCAAATTGGCCACATCCCACAGGAAGTCGAATAGGAATAACAGGATTGCATGCATACAAAGATTGAGGGAAAACAACTAAATAACTGACTAATTATGACACACAAGATTCTCAAGTGATTACAGTTTTTCAAATTAAGTTAATTTAAGCAAAATAAGACAAAACCACCAACATAAGCAGATAAAAAAAGGGAAAAACACAGATCGCATTATCAACAGCCTATATAAACAAATCAAATCAAATTAAACTGAATATAAGAATATAATAAAATTTTAAATTAATAAAAAAAATAGAACAAGGACAAATGATTCATTGGTCTATAAAAGAAAAGTTAATTTCAAAAAGTAATTTTCTAAAATACATTTTTGAACTGTACATTTTTTATGAACTGTATTGAAATGTATTGGTTAAAATAACCCATGTGTTAAGTGAATGAGGAAAATCTTTAATAGGCAAGTCACAACATTAAAATTCCATTTTAATTCTCCTTTCTCGAATTCCAAATTGGATTACAATTCTGCATCCTGCTTGCTAAACCAATTTGATATTCATTTTAAATTTCATGGCACTCATCCCTGTTAGTAACACATTCTCAATAAAGGGATGAGCTAATAAATAAATGCTCGGTGAATAAAGGCTGGGCATAAAACCATCAACAACAGATACATTTTTCCTCACCTCGCTCTCCAGGAAGAAAAGCACTAGCATTCTTATAAGGTTCCCATTAGGGCTGTTTCGGCCTCGTCTTTTTGCCAAAGCCTCCTCAGCCTGAGGGTCATGCCTGCTAAATAACCTGCAGCCAGACACAATCAACTGATCAAAACATTGGAGGAGTTTGATGTGCTGTCATCATGTTTAAGAGTAAAATGTGGCTGTCAAAAACGCATTCATTCATCTCACTTTCTATGAAGGAACTCTCCAGCTGCCACAGCAACAGGACGATGAGCCGAATACACTAGATGGTAGACATTCTCACAGTCTTCATTAGACAAAGCATCCTCACTAACACTACAAAAAAAAAAAAAAAAAAAAACACTTAAGGATGTAGAAAGATGTGAGAGGTGGAAGAAAGAGTCACACAAGAGAAATCTTATAAGAAACACAGGAGACTAATTAATATTCTGTAATATGATAATCATATTACTATATTATTTTGCAATAAATACCTACTATGTAGCATAATTTAGTTTGAAATGTTTAATAATGGTCTCTAATAAATACACACATAATTTATAATATTAAACTTTTTATAAGTATGTAAATGTTCCTGTGGCTCAAGTGGTAGAGCACTGCGTTTGCAGCGCAAGGTTGTGGGTTCGATTCCCAGGGAACACATGTTAGGTAAAAACTGTTAGCCTGAATGCACTAAGTCGCTTTGGATAAAAGTGTCTGCTAAATGCATAAATGTAATTTAATTTAATTTTAACTTATGCATTTATATAAAAATATATATATATATACACACAAATATAATTAAAAATTAATTAATAAAATAAAGACTTACTGCAGAATCAAAGTGACAAGTCGTATGGCCTCTACCGCAACATCATACTCTTTATCCAATGTCATGGACACAATACGGTCCTGAGAGAAAGGAAGTGACATCATAACATTTCCAAACTGATGCCTAAAGCACATTTTACAATTTTAATAAAGGTATGGAGAGATATAATAAAAGCCGCTATAGAGTATTCAGAAATGTGCATGTATGTCACCTTAAATCGATTGGTAAAGAGCTCAAGTTTGGGGAATAGCTCTCTGTTTGTGTAGAGGGTCTGAAGGGCCTTTAGACATTTGAGTCGAACTTCACCTTGCTGTAAAGTATTACATTTGACAAATTAATAAATTTAGATCAACAATATTTAACATGAAAAAATACATAACTGTATATACTTGATTAAGTTACTGATAACTATCACACACACAGAGAAATACAAACACTTACTCTGTCATGTAGCGTCCATCCCACATACTTCAAGTAACTGTCATTGAGAAAAGCATCACTGTATAACTTCATCCAAACGCCAATTTCTTCTATACAAATAGCTCTGATTTCCGCTATGGCATCTCTGAAAGAAATCAAGAGAACATAATAGGAAATCCTCAGGACTATGAAACAACCGGTTTCTATTCATTTGTGATTATTGGATATTTGTAAGCCACTCACCTGTAACGGTGGACAAAAATACCCTTGAAGATTGAGTTCATCATGTTCTCAATCTCATCTTGGTTTTCTTGGAGCTAGAAGATGAAATAAACAAGAAAACACATTGAAAACACATTGAAAATCGACCATAACTTGGAAGAAAAGGAAGCCATCCCACCTCTTTCCTCTTCTCCAGCAGCAGTTCCAGCTTCTCGTTGGCTCTTTTCCCTGCAACCTTATTCCGTTCGGCCTCATACTGCCTTTGTGTGTTATCCTGATTGATGCTCAGGTTCAGAGCAACATTTACCAGGGCTGTCATCAGCTTCATTGCTGCAGCAGAAACGAGACACATGGCAGAAATGAATAACGCGACTGCAGTATCGGGTATAACTTGAAGGTCAATGGTGAATGACTGACCTGCCAGCGTGCTGGTGTGTCTGAAGGCTCGGACCTGGGAGTCTGAGAGCCCAGTGAGCAGAGAAATGACGGTGTCCATCATGTATTCATCATAGATGATGCTGTACTGGCACTGACGGATCAGAACCATGATGAACTCGCAAAAGTTATATCGGAATTTCTTCCACTGTGGCCCTGCCATTGTGAGAGGGTAGTCGCCACTGTCCTGGATTTGATGAGCAGAGAAATGGATTAATTCATTAACATAAGAATTCAGGTGAAAATAAAATACAGTTAAAAATAACAACAAACCTCATCAAACTCCTCTGTCATCTTTCTGATAATTTCAGCATTCTGCATGTTCCTGAACATCTCGATCCTTACGGTGCCTGTGATTGATTGTGAAATAAATTTATACTTTTTTCAGCAAGGATGCATTAAATTGATGCATTAAAGGCTTTTATAATGAAACAAAAGACATCAAATAAAAGCAGTACAACGGTTTTCAAACATTGATAATAATAAAAAATGTTTCTTGAGCAGCAAATCAGCATATTAGAAAGATTTCTGAAGGATCATGTGACACTGAAGACAATCTGGCCATCACACAAATAAATTCCGCAAATAAATTCAACATTAACAGAACATTTTAAAAACGGCAATAATATGACCACAATATTGCGGTTTTACTGTATTTTTTAGCAAATACATGCTTCTTTTAACACAATAAAAAATAAAAATCTTACCAACCCGAATCATTTAAATGGTAGAGTAACTGTAACCGCAACTGATTCATATCCCTATTTAAATCAATTTTAATTATTGCTGATTCTCAAAGCATCTAATTTTTTTCCATCCACAGCATATGAGACTGGTGATTTAAGGAGATAGTTGCCAAGTCTTGTTTTCTTTGGCAGTACATAGAAATCAAGTGATCAGTTGATTGAGATTCCTCTGTAAATACATGTATTACCTTATTGTTAATAAAGATGTTTAATAATATATATGTTGGTGCATACAGATGTTCCTAGATAAAGATGTACTTTAACTTAGATACACTGTAATTTGAGAAAGAATCATGAATACATTTTCTCCCCAACCCTAATTCCTATGATTGCATTTGACCATAATTCATAGTAAGTTATATATATATATAAAAAAAAATTGATAAATTACCTTTACAGCCAGAACAGTGAATGAAAAAGTTGATTAGATCTAGGAGTGCAAGGTCTCGGTCTTGCTTGTAAGATTCAATCCAGTCGTCAATGACGGACTAGTAACAAAAAAAAAAAACAGTCACTTAGCACATTTCCCTCTCAAATTGTCAGAAACGGACAGCAAGACACGTGTTGTGTTTTACCTAGGGCTGAGTATTGTTCAAAATCTTTCGATCCGGTGCCAATTTCGATACCTCAGTTTCGATACCGGTTCCTAACGATACTTTTTTCGATACCATATGTTTTAAAATCCATTTCAACATCAACACAAATACATTAAACACAAAACTTTTATTTTTTACCTTAATTAAAACAAATTCTGGTAACACTTCACACTCAGGATAACCTTATTAATACAACTGGTTGTGCTTTTTGGATAGGGGTGTGCCAGCAGACACTCAGGATTGTTATCAATCCTAACTTGGCCAAAATTAACAAAAAAAGAGAAACCTTTTTGCCACAACATGAACATATTATAAATAAACAAATGATATTATGTACAGGCTAATATTGAACCAACTAAAATGCAAAGGAATGTAAAAAAAAAAAAAACTTTTTAGCGCAAAATCAAACTGCATTTGTGGGTTAAAGAACATTTCATGACTTCTCAGACAACTGTACATTTGTGGCTACTGTGGGTTAATTATAAACGCTATCGTTAACTCATATTTACCCAAGTAAAAACATGGTATATTTTCTTTAGTTTATAATTAACCCACAGTAGCCACAAATGTACAGTTGTCTGAGAAGTCATGAAATGTTCTTTAACATCATGAACCATAAAATGTAGTCAGGGTTCTGCTATGGTTTATTTTCATAATAGGTAAACACAGGTCACAAGTTAACACGGTCACATTTCCTTGATTCAGCAGCTGCACGATGTGACGGCGAGTGTCCGGTCTTGAATCCAGAGACCTGGAGCTGATTCGGTGTAGATCAGTAGCTCGGTGGTTCATGACTGTTGTCTCGCGGCGCGTCGTCTTTTAGCGCGTGTTCAAAACCCGTGCGAACACAGACGTACTTTATTTTTATTTTTTTGTTTATCCTACTTACTTCAGCCGCAAAACGGGCGATCATACTAATAACTTGTAATCTTTACAAGAATATCAGAGTCGTGCAATGAGCATGTCTGCGTTTATTAGACACTTAATATCACGTGAGTTTGTGCTTTCAGAATCGCCGAATCTGCTGCCGTCGTTCCAGCACATCTGCAGCAGAGACCTAAACCAGGAAAGTTGGTCACAAGATAACACGGTAACCAGTTAAACCGTAACACCGGCTTTGGTTGCAATACTCTTTAGACCTCTTTGGCATTGTAAAACGGAAACGTTTTGAGAAAAAAACAACTACACTTGTGTTGTATGACTGCTAGTATCTTCAGAAATCCTCCCCGTCACGTGGTGGTGGACAGCCAATCACGGCAAATTTAGGTCCTTACATGCACGTATGCTACAAGCACACACAGACACAGCCGCTTGGCAAAAAACAAAAAAACAAAACCCCCGCTTGGCTTTTGGAACCGAAATTTGGCACCGAAAGATAAATAATTTTTCGATACTCATAGTATCTAAGTTTTTCATACGATAACAAAGGCATCGAAGTTCTGTACCCAGCCCTAGTTTTACCTGCATGGCACTTTTGCCTTGTTTGACCACCTCAAACAGAGTACTGGGGTCTGTGCCCTCTCCATTCAGATGGGCCACTCCATTCGGCCTCCTCCCGCCTTTATCAACCGGAGACCTTCGGGCCTTCTTAGTGGCCGCCTGGCAGAAAAAAACAAAAAAAAGAGAGAGAGAGATCAGGAAAAAATTGGCTGACAGCATGCATTTATGTTTCAAATAAATGCAATCAGTCGATCTGCTCAGCAGCAGTGGCCTTACTCCTTGTTTTCCAGGCCTGCCTCTCTTTTTCTTGCCCTTTCCTTCCCCAGAATCATCCAGCTCACTAACACTCATGCTCAGACTCACAGTGTCGCCTTGCCCGTCATTTGATGAGTCCCTGCATAGTGTAACGCAAATGTTTATCAACAGTTTTGTGCACATTTATATTAGCGCCCGTCATTTTAAAAAGTGTTTTACTTACTGCAACATAGGAAAGTCTGAGTTGATCATGTTGTGTTTTCTGACAAAACTTGGAGACTTCTAAAGATGGATCACACAGAAGTGGCGTGAAAGCGTTCGCGATTCCTCAGTTCAGCCCCAGAATGCTTCAGACCACATAACCTAAGAATTTTGAGAAAAGAGAAACTCTGTCCAGGATGATATGAAGTGCAGATAAAAGCGAAACAGTACAAAAAGCATTTATTATACAATGTTTTTGTTAAATTAAAATTTATATATATATATAGAAAATATAAAATAAAACTAAAATTGCCATTTTAAAAAGCATAAAAAAAAATAGTAGAATCACATAACCACTAGGGACAGCATGAACCATGATTTTAAATGAAACTATAATCCAGGATCAACACCACAAAAAGATGCAACAACTCAAAATGCAATCATAATGACTACTTATTACAGCAAAATAACATTGGTCTTAATCACTTTTACTTGAGTCAAACTATATATATTACATTTGACAAAAAAGACACACTGCCATTAGGGGGCATCCCAAGCATGGCTTTTCCCTGTTGCTGTGGAGACAGCAGAAACCAAGGCAGATAGGAAGGCTAAACACATTTATGTCAAGCGGAGATGCATATGGATCCAAATTAGATCAGACAATATCTGTGCTATTAGATATAAAAAGCAAATTTTCCATCCCTGACTGATTTAGACAACTCACTTGGATGCATCTTCACACATGATTTGATTTTAACCAACACAAGATGGCTCCCCACCCCCAGAAGAGACTTTCCACACTGCAGTAATAGATGTTTCTGTGGATACTGAGGATTCAAAACGCTTGATTCACCGCATGCAAGCGTGAAACAGACACAGGATGAAGTTCAACAAGAATGCAGGCCGGAATTCCCAACATACAGGGTTTTTGAGACCGATCTGCTGTCAGGTGGTATTTAAGTGGACATAAGGAGAAAATAAAACCCCTTACTTTGCATCTGTAATGCTCCCCTCCCCCATACAGATTTGGATATCTCAGTAAATATGGACCAGGCCGAAACTCTGGGCTTGTGCTCCAGAAAAAGTCTATGCCGTTTTGTAAAACTCAACAGCTGACCGTTACATAATCATTTAAGAGATTGGCAGCAGACACAAAAGACAAACAAATACAGAATAAAATAACACTATTCATGCACAAATAGCTGTAGATTCGCAGACATGCTGTTTCTCTCTGATGAGTAAGTGTTAAGTCTAGTATGTACTGAAGGTAGAGCTCAGGAAAGAAAATGTAATTTACACCTCAGCGGTGGAGGCTGGTGACAGTGAAGAGAGCTGAATCCTTTTGGGAATGCTAGAATATAAATGTCAATGTCAGCAATATACAATGAAGGAAGATTCACCAGTTAAATGGCTAAAAGATAATTTCTTTGAATTGAATCTCGACTTCGACTATGAGCAGTCAATCTGCAACTAACCTCCAATCTTCTGGTATTTAAAGGACCAGTGTGGAATATTTGTAAGCATTAGAAAAGCTAAATGTTTTTTTCAAACCTGCTATTATTATAACCAAACAGGTTGACCCACCCTAAACTCAGATAACCAAATGTTTTAAACCAAGTCAGTCATTTGTTTTCACCCCCACGTAGCTATTTCCAGTCATACAAGTACATATCCTGTTTATCAGATAAAAATAGACAAAAAACATTCAAAACTAATTTCAGTTTGTTATTTTTAATAATAATAATAATTAAAAAAACATTCAATGCCTCTATGAAAAAGGCATTTGGTTGTTTTAACCTGGATATTCTATCTACCATTTTTTATATTTCTATAATCATCTCTTCATATAATGTCACTTAAATCTCTAATATTTAAGTTACAAATATTAAGAATATTACAGAATATCCAGATACTGTAGAAACAATCTATTCTACAGTAAGAAATTCTTAATTCTGAAATGATTATTCAGCAAAAGTGTCCAATAACAGTGGGGTTATAAATAGGTGTTCAGATAGTCATGTGGTCTTCAACTGACGGATCTCATGAAGCGTCCTGCTGCATGATAAATAAAACAGTAGGCCATTTACTGAGAAAAATGTACTTAAAATGTAAGAAACCCCATTTACCTGAGAAGTTTCAGAACATAAACCGAAAAGATGTAAAAGAGATTACATAGGGGGTCAAGATTAAGTGGTCCTCATGGTGAGGTCAAACTGGAAAGAGAAGTGTAGATGAGGCCAGTAATGGCATTGCACAGAACAACCCCTGAAAGCAACTCAATGGATCAGTGAATGTGCTAATGGGCCTGCAGCTTCTCATCGAGCAAGCAGCACAGATTCATTACAGTCTGGGGACACACTATTAAATGGTTTGCACTGTATGATGACAGTCAAATGAGG
The DNA here is from genome assembly GCF_963082965.1 of Carassius carassius. Taxonomy (NCBI): domain Eukaryota; kingdom Metazoa; phylum Chordata; class Actinopteri; order Cypriniformes; family Cyprinidae; genus Carassius; species Carassius carassius. The sequence continues at coordinate 20,315,367 of NC_081789.1, forward strand.
CTATTCTTGGCACCGGCTGGGTGAGATGCTTTTAAATCAGACCAATTATGTCCCATTCCTTGCATCCGATAACTGGCTATTTTCAAGTTCATGCACAACAAATTTCTTTCAAATCACTCTGGGCACTTAGTTGAATTAGTAATAGGGTTAAATCTGGAAAAGACACTTTGCTTCACAGTGTGCTTACATCAGACTAAACTGCCCATTCTGAGTGTGTGCGTCATGCACAAACCTCTCAAAGGTTGTGTCCGATGGTTAGCTTTGATGGTTTTGTTCGATGAAGAGAACCTCTTCATGTTTATGTTACATAATGACTTCAATACCACGACTTAGGTGCCCTTGAGCAAGGCATCGAACCCCCAACTGCTCCCCGGGCGCCGCAGCATAAATGGCTGCCCACTGCTCCGGGTGTGTGCTCACAGTGTGTGTGTGTGTGTGTGTGTGTTCACTGCTCTGTGTGTGTGCACTTCGGATGGGTTAAATGCAGAGCACAAATTCTGAGTATGGGTCACCATACTTGGCTGAATGTCACTTCACTCACTTCTAGTTCATCTCTTACTGCTAAACAACATCATCTTTAAGCAGGCAAACATCACCAGAATAGATTCAATTAAAGTGCTTCCGCAGAAAGCAATGCTTTCAGAATCACACAGATACACGACTAACAATGACAAGGAGCAATTGTTGCACAGATTTCAACATCCCTCGCTGACTCTTAATTAAAATGAAAGAGAAAGTGTGAAAATGAAAGATTTTCTTGTTTAAATACAAGTTCTCATCAGAACAGGGTTGGATGCAAAGATGTGTTACAGCTACAAAACTGTAACAAAATAGTTACACTCAATATAATTATTTAATTATTAGTGCATTGACATTGTTTCCTGTAGCTAAACTCATGTATCATTGCACTAATAATGTAAATCAATCCTCACTGCTAAAATGTAGAAGTAGCTTTCATGGTAACCATAAAAACTTGTTCACAAAACAAGGGACATTTTAAACAAAAAATCCTTATGTGCACCATTCCCTCTTTCCTTAGCAATTATTTATCCTGATGTCAGAAAAACTTGGCATTTTAAACACTGAATATTTACTATCGGAGATGAAATCTTTATCTATACATCTTTCTTAGTCCATACGTGGACTGGTTTAGAAGTGAAGATTGTTTATGCTGATCGAATGGAATCTCCCTTCCTCTGTTCATCTCATAACCACTCACGCTAAGGACAGGCAACAGTCTCTAATGATCTGTGAAACACTCAAAATAGCTTGACAATTGCCCTGAGAGACTGTGAGAAAAGCAGCGTTCGCTCCTGCAGACACTCATTTTCACCTCAGGTTTGAAAGAAAACTCAATGTTTTATAGATCAAATAATGTCTTAAGACATCAGCGTAATCAAAGTCTTTTCAAGCGAGTGGGCCGCAGGTAGAGCCATTACTGACTTTCTAAATAATGTCATTTCAAGTGGCTTGACAATGAGGAATTCAGCCTTTAGCTAAATGGCATAAAAAGATCTTGTAGATAAATGTAACATTGTTTGTTTAACCGCTAACACTCTCCCTACTAAACTGCTCACTTGTTCACCGTTTTTAACACTGAAAAGGCTGGAATTACAAGGCCTATAGAATCAGTGCACACAGAATTAGAACAGCTGTTACTCAAAGTTCTAAATATTTCCTGACACTTGAATGTTATTTATTATATATTTTACACAGTACTCTTTTTATTTAAATCCATTCCACAAATTTGATCCACAATTATCTTATAAAACGTGGAAAAAGTATTAAATTAGGGATTAAATTATGCAAACTACAGTGTTACATAATACAATTAAATATGCAAAAAAGGTTAATTTGCAAATAACCTGACAAAATTTGACAATGGGTGTTTTAGAGTATGATTTTACTGTTACTGACAGACTAAGCTTGACTAAGCTCAGATTCAGAGAAAACATAATATGATATCCGACCATTTATTAAACGTGTAAGGACTGCTTATTTTAAAATTATTTTTAAGGATTAAAGCGACAGATCATCTTTTACTCACCCTCACATCATTCCAAACCTGCAGGACTTTCTCAAAATATGAAACAACAGGAGAGTGAGTAAATGATGAATTATTTTTTTCTGGTGAACTATCCCTTTAATGTGTTTTGCCTTTTCATGGTATACAATCAATTCTAAAAAGCAGAGTAAACTATGCTTAGTATACTACTACTACTATATTAGAAAATAAATATAGATAGTCAAACAATTGTTTTTGACTTTATGTAAAGACGTACCGGGGAGCTTAACTATTCCATACAAGTTTATACTGTAAGCAAGTCTATTATTTAAAAAGACATATTTAATTAACACAATCGTACATGCATGTATACACTCTTACAAACATTAAAAGCCCATTCACATCACAATTCATAAATCTGATTTTTTTTTTTATTAAATCTACATCCACTTCAGTAATTAAAACTTTTCATTCATCCCACAGGTGATTTGGAGGTTTTTCTTATCTCTTAAAGCAACATTCATTGATCTTCGTAACACAGCCAATAAAGTTCCAGGATAAGAGCATATGACCGACAGTGAGGGTGTTTCCATGGCAACAACGGCCTCCTGGAATACATGTCACGCATCTAAATTGCTCGCCAAAAACACCCGCACTCAGGAGAGGCCATAATACTACATTAGAAAGGTGAAGTCACGCTAGTTTAGTATTAATATGACTATCATCATTTAAGAAGGTTAGCTTCAGAAATAAAGCTTCTGAAAATATCCATTGGTAATCATATAAAAACAAAAAATGCATATTTTGGTATCTTAGAAATAACATCTAGACACACAGATAACCTACACAAACACTAAATAATGACCAAAGTAGAAAGGTGATATCTTGCTTGTATAATACACTAAGGAGAGCTTTTTCTCTTCTGTATGTGGTTCTCCAGAGGGACAAAGCCAAGGACACAAACTGCAGCAGTCTTTCATAATATTTCTGCCTTATAGTTCACTGTAAAAAGGTGAGAGATAATGAAATCAGCACATTCGAGCTGAGGCTGTCAAGAGGTTGGTTTAAAACAAACGTCATTAAGGAAAAAAGACACCATTATTTTAAATCCCAGATTAGCTATGATGTACTTAAAGCATTACTTTAGGTTTTGAAGTCTACAGTAAGTCCTCTAGTCTCTTGCGAAATCAACCATTTTACACTTTACACAAAGCCTTCCATAGAAAGAATTCCAAGCCATAGCCTTTATTTGATGTATTTAAAAAGCCTGGCAACAGTACAAACAATAACACTTATATGTAATAAGACTAATGTACTTCTACAATAAATCCAATAATATCTTTACAAATATAACTCTAACATTCTTGAGACTGATTTTAAAACATTCACCATTTAACACAACAATTTTAAGTAACAGCTTTACTGTTTTAGCAAGAGTGTGTGAGGTAAGCAGACAGACTACTTATCAAAGACTAAAGTGTCCGAAGTCATTTATATTAATGTGGGTTTCTTCAATCAGCACAAATCCAGTCTAAAATCCTCACCACATTAATCTAAGATCAAAGTTGTTTGCATGGTATAAATTGCAAAACCGTTGTTTACCACATCATGACTTTCAAAAATCTTTCAAAACCAGACTGATTTGCAAATGCATCACTCCAGAAACAAATTCATTGAAAATAACAATTTGGTCTCAGATGTGCAAATCTGTAGTTGTAACTCTACCTAAGGGCAATTTCTAGCAAATTAAACCCTTAAGATTTCATGAATTAGATTAATTCATGTGATTTCTAAGCAAAGAAAGCACAGATTTAAAATCCCTTGCTATATCCATTCTATATTTTGTGTTGGATCAACTCAGAAAGTGCACGAACAACATTTGGACAGTCACCTGCCAACATCTCACCTCAAAAAGTAGTACAACTAAAAAAAATTGTGTGTGAACATTACAACACTGGAATATAAATAGAAAGTTGACTGATGGAGAAGCATGAGCTTTCAAATGATGTTCATTCAGTCTGGATAGAGGAACCAAGCATCTGTGACAACTTGATAGATTATTAGCTAGATTATATTTTACAAACACAGAATGAAGCAAGATGACTCATTAGGTTTGCAAGTGGTCAGTGAGCATGTTATATTGTTCAAAAAGTTGAACACAACCATAACTGTTTCATTGCTCAGTTCAAATACCAGACATGGACTAGTGTTTGGACTAGCTTGAACTAGGCAAGTACGGTCTAAACTCCTCCTCTGCTCATAAAACAAACCTTCATGAAGTAACGTAACTACCGGCTAAAATAAAGTAAGAAAAGCAACTATTAAAGATACAAAAAATAAATAAGTAACACTCCACAATTTTTTCCTCTTAGGTTTTACGCTAGTTAATTATGTACGTTTCGAACCAAAAAGTTGAGCTGTTTATTTTTTACTGACCCAAATGACTTAACCAACACCAACCTCCATCCCTTAAGTCTGTAAATACTGCATGTTATTCGTGACAACTCGGGGAAGTGTAGGAAAGTTAAGTAACGTTACACAAACCAGACGTTACATTTCAAACGAGCAGCGACCAGAGCGAGCGCCTCAGAGAACAACAGCAGTTCGCGCGCTGTCTGTCTGTCCGCGTGCACGGCGGCAGGAAGACACAATGTTACACTCGTTCCTGCAATAACACACCGAACACATACACATCATCTTATTAAGATAATATAGCCGTGAGTGAAAAGGAAGACAGTGTCACCAAGGACAGGGGGCATGCACACACACACACACACACACTGTCCTTAGAGAATTGTTCCCATCCCCCCTGCACGCGCGCGCACACACATACACACACAGCGCGCGCGCACGCACACACACACACACACACACACACGCACACACACACACACACACACTCTCTCTCTCTCTCTCTCTCTCTCTCTCTCTAGCATGTCCTCCATCTTTAATGCAAGCTCGATTTACGCAGTAAACGCGCGCCCCACGGAAAGATTCAGACTCAGTTGTTGCAAAACTCGTACAAACTCACCTCAACCGCTAAAAGGGGTCCTCCGGGACACGCGTCAGTAATAATTGACGCGATTAATTGACCTAATAGTTTATGTTTTGATATTGTAAATTAGACCTGAAAAAGAACCGCGCCTTTCCTGAGAGAAGCAATCCTAAACTGCCATCTGGCGGCTTTTACCGCAACGAAATGGCGCGACGGGAGACTGATCTGAGGTCGCCTCCTGGTGGACAGGGGATATTTTTACACAAAGCAAAAATAAAAGCCTTGTTTGGGAGAGATCAAATTAAAAGTACTGTGATGAGATCGTAAATTGGACGTTTTTTTATTTACAGAAGATGTTATCTTTTGTGTCCCTCGTGGTCATATGTGTTACTGTAGGCATTTTTCCAAGCACATCAATAAAAATACAGTAAGTTAACTGTTTATTTTTCGTCGTTTTCTAAATGCAAATCCTCATTAGCCTGTGCCCGGTCTTTTCTTTTTATCTATTAATTATGCATATTTAAATTAATTAATAAATACATTTTGTATTCCCCACCTCCTCTCTCTATATTTTTGATTATGATATGTATAATATTTTATAATTAAGTAGGCTACGATGAAATTTATTGGGAAACATGGGAAAATGTATAGAATATTTGCATACAAAAATACAAATTCTATCATTTATTATACATGTATAAAAATAAAGATTATTAATAAAAAATAATCAGATAAATGTATGTATGTTTTTAAGTTTACACACAATTCCATGTATTATGTCACCTTTCAAGTCAGGTCACCTTTATTTAGGATATATAGTGCTTTATACAATACAGATCATCAAAGCAGCTTTACAGTGTTAAACAGGAAAATTATGTGATGATAATGCAAGAGACCAGTAGTAAAAAGTATATATTTATGCACAAAATTATAATTTTATTATTTTTATAACAGTGTTTTTCAACTGATTTGTCATGTTATTGAGGGTGCAAAAAACTGTGCATTTCTTCTATTGATGTCAAAAGATTTGACTGAATTAAATGATTTAAAATAGGGCCGCTAAACGATTAATCGCGATTAATCACATTCAAAATAAAAGTTTATGTTTACATACTACAAGTGTGTGTACTGTTTATATTTGTTATGCATATTTAATACACAAACATACATGTATATATTAAGGGAAAATATGTTAGCTTTATATATACAATATTTATATATAATATAAATTATATAAAAGTATAAATACACATACAAACAAACATTTTATAAAAATATACATATACATATATGTGTGTGTGTATTTATATATAGCCTACATAATAAATATGCACAGTACACACACATATAGTATGTAAACATAAACCTTTATTTTGAATGCGAATAATCTTGATTAATCATTTTGCATCCCTAATTTAAAACAACAACATCATATTAGCTAAGGATTAAGCAATATTTGGCCTTCAAACTGCACATATATCTGTCTCTGATCACTCATTGTGGTCTCTGTAGAGCCACTAAACCCATTCTAAACATAGATAAGCCTAAAATAGAATATTACGAAATGTTCTGACTATGGCATATTTAAAAGCTTTTCTCTTTTTCCTGGTTACCTCTCATTTCTCACTATTACACCTTTGTTCAGTCAGACAGACATTAATGGGATGGTGGACGGGTAAAAATATGTCAGTTTTTTATTAATGACTCTTCTTACACATTTTAATTCTTGCACTAAGAAGGTTTGAGAACAACAGCACATTCACATGAGATCAGAAATCCTTTTTTGGCCTTTATCAGTATCCGTAGTCCATCTCAACCAACCGAGAAATCTTGCAGATGAAACGGAAGCACAGAATCTTTTAATACAAGCCAGACCATCCACTCACACTCTCAGGAGTCGCAGTGAACATCCTGATTGGCTACATTCCTTATTAGATGTAGCGCTACCATTGCTGCCACCTTTACCATTTAAACATATGTACATATTATGCACCCAACATAATTTACAACACTGTAAAAAGGGTCTGTTATGATGAGTTCATGCACAAGTAGGTAATAAAAAAAAGTTCCTGTTTACATAAAAATGCAGTCACTCGCTTTAAATTTAAGCACCCTATGCCTTCATTCAGTACCATAACTACAAAAAAGTGTTTAACTTTTTAATCTTTTTGACGTCAGAGCACTCACAATTCGTTGTCTTATAGCGCCCCCTATCGACAGCGTTCATTGAACTGCAGCCAAACGCGGATAGAAGATACAGCCGTTGAGTTATTGAAAGGGCCGCAGTGGAGAGTGGGCGGGCTAGTCAATAAAGCTGCTCTGGGCGGGAGTTCGTGGTGCGGTTTGGCCGAGAGAGTGAAGCTCAACTCCGGACACAAATACACGGGGAGGGAAGAGGCGTGTGGCTCCGTTCCTCATCATATCGCAGTTTAAATAGCACGTAACGTCACAGTTGAAGTTAGTTGCGTTATTCGCACTGAGACTTAAGCCGTTTTGAAGAATAACACGCATTCACTCTCGGTGTTGTTACCATCTCGACAACAAACGTTAGCCAGTCACTTAAACATCACCAAACAGACCTTTAAAGTTCACTATCAGGCCTGATATCGAGGAGCTGGTGGTATTTGGAGGCTGTTAACGGTTTTGTGGTGGTTTGAACGTTTCCTGCACGGATTTGTGGATTTGTTTTCTAAGTTTTGTTCGTGGAAGTCAGACGCTCGGGCCGCAAACAGTCTCCCGTGCGCAGAGAGCAGAAACCGGTGAGTGGATACTCAGACGCGCGATCAACGCGCATATATAAGCACGCTTTTTATCCATGTATAGTTTTAGACAGTAATTTGATCGAAAAATGACTACGTGAAGTGTTTATTCGCCATTTGATGTTAGCAGCTTGAGCTAACTGTACAGGCTAGCTATATTCTCAATATCTGCCAGTCTTTAGCATGTAGCCTAACACAGACACTCTTATTGTTTCTCTGTTAAAATACGCTGTTTGATGGATGTTTGACACTTAATGTTTGGTAGTTGAAGATTTTAAGGATTTGAAAGTTTGTTTTGATATGTTCGTGTGCAGTTAACTTAATGGAGCAGGATAGTTTGGCTGGTTCAGCTAGCAGCTGTCTGTTTGTGGGTTTGGCCTGCAGCATTCATTTGCTTTGACATATGGATTGGGTTGATTTGACATCTCCAATACATTTATGTAACTTTCAGTAATGTTTTAGTTTGCATATGTTTTTTTACATGTCGTTTTATAACACATGCATTTAAATATTGGTAATTTTAAGTGGTTGCATTGCGATGCTGTCATGTTTACGTACTGTTATAATGTAAACATCTACCATGTGTCATTTGAAAGGACTGTCTTGAGTCAGCATTCGCATTTGACAGACCAAATGTATGTTTTTTTTATGTTAACACGATCAAGTAGGTATTAAATGCTTATGTTATATTTCCCTAGATGCGTAATTCAATTTTAAAGTACATTAAATGGTAGAATTATCTTATTTGGGATTTATATGCATTATTGATGTTTGTTTACATTCATGTGCCTATACAATATTTTATTATATTTTTGATTACATTACAGATGCTTTTTACTCAGTTTCTGTTTAAATGACTATGCAAGTGTTTTAAAGAATGGGTTTCTCATGAATGCAATCTTGCAGTCTGTTAAAGACCATAATCAATTTGAGATATCTGGTATTTCGAACCGTTTTCAGTAACAGACCGTTTTCAGCGTGTTAAGTGTTTGTAGGTTTTGATGAGGTCAGTTCATTCAGAGATGCTTTCCCCATTAGTTATATTGACCAGTCAGCTCTACTGTACAGATTGGGGGAGGGGGTCTCAAAAGGTTTAAGAATTTGTACCTGTTGTCAAAACTGTAAGTATAAAACAATAAGTTTATTTAAAAATTATAATGGAGTTAAGTTTTTTTTTTTTTAAATGACATAATATAAACAGTTGTGAATAACACGCATACGTGTGTGTGTGTGTATATATATATATGTATATGTGTGTTAATATAAAAAAATACTTTATAACTCATATGAAGTAATAAGTATAAATAAAATAAGTTTAATCAGTTGGTAATTTATTTTAATGAATAATGTGGTGTGAATATTGTTGAATTTTATAACATATTATTTGTAATGTTCCCATTTATAGATAACCTTGTATGTGTTGTCATTTCAGTTGATTTTGTAAAAGATTTGTACTTGATTTATTTCCATTGTTTTGTCATCCACAGTTCCCTGGTGGTCTGGAGAGCTCTGCGTTCGGAGCTAGAACCTGGACAGCTCATGACTTCAGACCAGGAAGGAAAAACTATCGTGGAGCCACAGGTGCAGCAGCCACAGGAAGCAAAGGAGAAAGACGTTCCCCTTTTGGTAAAGTACAACCTACATATAGTCTTTTGAAGTATGTTAAATAATTGTGATTAGGGAATAAAAACCTACTAGCGAAACAACTGAGACACCCCACCCAACTTTGGGCGTTGTGAAAGGGCTTAACAGGCGGTTGCGTGAACCACCCTTGAGTTTTGGGACCTTGCCAAGTTGCTGATCCCATTCATTCAGTGCAAGAGCAGCGTCCATTGAAGGACCAATCATTGGAGAGAGTTCAAATTTGAGTGATGGGCCCATGTGAGTCAGCTGTATAATTTTAAATGTGCTATTTTGGATCTGGGGAGGGGGTAAGCAGCCATAGCGTGCGCCTCTGTCTCTCTTTCTCTCTCCGAGGAGCTTGTGAGAGGAGCTAGTTTTTGTTCACTGGTTTGCATTGGTGTCCTATCACAAATTAAATTATGGGGTGTTGTTTCAGCAAAGAACTGAACCTTAACCTGGTCAGCGAGAGAACAAGTCTTCTTCAGGCAGCCATTCCCGAGGGCTCCACAGTGAAAGACGTCAGAGACTGCGCTTGGTCTGTCGCCGATTTGGCCAGCGAGAAGCCTTCTGACAATGGGAACGTGAACACTGCTTTAGATACCAGTTGTAATGCTTCCTCCACAAATTTGTCAGCAGGTCTCAACCTCATTAAAGAGGGCGGTGACAGTGTACAGGAAGGAATGTCATTTTGGGACCCACCTGTTGGCGATCCGCCTGTCCACGAGGCTGTGGTCCAGAAAGGAAATGCCAGTGAAATGGGGACAGAGGGCAGAGACAATTGCAAAATTAAGGAACCTGAAACATTGGATTCTGTGAAAAGGAGAATAGCTGAAAATGCCATAATGAGAGCAAAATGGTTTTGTGATGGTCAACAGGATTCCACAAAATTAACTAGATATGGCAAGAGTGAGAACACCACCTTTAGACGAAATACCCTGGGCAATAGTCCGTCATGCATTTTAAAAGATCAACACTCTGGTTTCTCCATTATTGCAAAAGAGGAACCAGTTAAGACCCTGTGGGATGTACAATCAAATCCTGTGTTCACTCCACAACATGTCAGCCCTCCATTCAATAAATACTCTAGGAGCTCAATAAATCTGGATGACTCAGAAGATGGAAATTCTGGACTGTTGATCACTGACCATGGCTTTAAAAAAGAACAGAGTTTCTATAGCATCTGCTTGATTGATTTGGAGGATCTCGGGAGCGAGTGTGGGCACCAGTCTGTGACAGAAGCTGACGCAGTCAGGTACGCAAATGCTCCAGCTGTCTCTGAAAAGGCTTTGTTTGATAATTCATTACTCCCGAAAGACCAAACAATATCGGATTCAGAGCCTTCACATGAAATTACAGCAACACAACAAACAGAAAAAGGTCCCTCAGAGACAGGGTCTTCGACAAGTCTACATGTAAATTTAGCACTTCAAAATGAAGAACATACACTCCCAGATCTTGTAAAACCATTTCCTGCTCAAGAAAATGAAAGGCCTTTATCCGAAAATGACGTTTTCACTCTTTGTACAGATATAGAGAACACACTTTCTCCCTCTATTGCTGTAGAGGACGTCATTGATCAACCCTCCCCAGATCTGCTGGCGCAAAATGGACAGATGTCTGTGTTGAAGTCAAGTACAGATACTGCATTGCCACAGGGGGAACCTGCTGACCTACTTAACAACCATGATCTTTATAGTAGCTTTGGTTATAAGGCCACAGATCTGAAGAGTGGTTCAGCTCAACTCAACATGCATTATGCTGTTTTTGAAGAATCTATGTTGAGACCGCAAGATCTGAGTGGTCCTCCAGATGAATTAGAATTGGAAACTCAATGCAAAAATGATGATAATAGAGAATCAATGAACCAAAAGGTGGAGAAGAAACCTATTTTGTCAGATAATATTGATTCCTTCACTTCTTCTCTTAGAAACACAGGAGATAGGTCTCCAAACCTTAACATAGCTATCATGGAATCAGATCAATGTGTTTCCAAGAAGACCCCGACTGAGAAGGTTCTCAAAAAAATGCCTCAAGCTTTCTCAGCTGTCAACACATCTGCATCAGTAAAGTTAGTTGAGACCGACAACCAAGCGTTCGCAAGGAAAGATGCCTCTGTAGAGATTGAAAATGTAAAGTTTTGCTCTGAAACCCCACTGACTTCTGATAAAGAAGACAACCAGTCAAAATCACCTTCCTGTTCTAGAGTTGGAGTTGAACCAAGGCAAATAGCAACACCAGACGAGGTCATTCTGAATCCTTGGCAGTGCAGTAAATTGCAAAGTGAACGCCAGACAAATGAATCTGACATGTTCAAGGATGCTGGTGCGCTTCAGCATTTGAGCAGTCCATCTCATGCACAAGATATTTGTTTAGATTTCACTTGTAATGCAAAAGAAGACAAAATGGACATGACTTTGAGTAAACACGTTTTCCCTTGCTGTGTTTTTTCCACTGACCAGACAAAGATTGTGTCAGAATGTGTCAGTCCAAACGGGGAACAGAATGTAGAACCAAATGCAAATTTTATAAATGCTGAACCATGTGACAAGAGTCCATCTCTCCTTCCTACAAATGCTTTTGTGAACTTTGAGCATCTGATTGAAGTCCCTGGTAAATCCGAAGAAGCTGATTATCACAATGTAAGTTCTTTGAGTTCTTCTGTTTCTGATGACATTCATACAAACTCAGTACCTATACCCAGTTCTGATTGTCCTGTTGAGAAAGATCTCTTCCAGAGCAATGCCACCTGGTTTGTAAACACATCAGACAATGATGTCTGTAATAAAGGACATCCAGAAAGCATTGCAGTGAGTTATTTAATACAGGTGGGTTTGGGAAGCGAACTGCCGGCAGCAGCACAAGAGCAAGTCATGGACAATGAAATTGGAGAGACTTGTTTACAGCATGATGAGAAGATGCATATTGCCAGCAAATGCTTCAGTGAGGATGAACAGAAGGCACTGGCTGAGATTTGTTTGTGTGCAGATGATGGTGAAACCGAAATGTCAGAACTTGAACCGCAGGGACTCGTACCGACTTTAGAGCTGCTTAATTGCCTAAATGATGGGAATAACAACAATGATTGTTTGAAATCTGTTTGTTCTGCTAGCAGTGATGTACAAACACTTTCTCAACCACCATGCCAACCTGAAGTTTTGGAGACATTTGATTGCTCTTCATTGTCAATAAACTGCACAAGGGAAAGCACTTGCCAATATTTGGACCCTTCTTCAGAGCATCTAGCCAGTGATATTCAGAGATCTTCAGTTACATCCATTCAGGACCGTGGAGACCCTTATGACATGGGGGAAATCAGAGATGTTGTTGACTGTGGCATTCCTCTCGTGAGTACTGCAAGACTATCACTTGAAACTGGAGATGCGCGGTCATGTGCTGTACAAGGCCATGGTAGTGATTATGCTTCCGTTGAGTGCTTGACAACTACCATGCCTCATGTTTCCCAACTTATAACAAGCAGTCTTGGAGCTCTTGACTTTGATCAGTCTGATTTGAAAGTCATTGCTGATGATATGAGTAAAGAAGTTTCTTATGTTAATACAGCAATTCCATTACCAGTAGAGCCTGACCAGGTTGATGTTTACGCCACCTTGCCATCTTACGAGATATATTTTCTCAATAAAGATCAATTCACGGTTCCTGTGCAGGTGGAAAACCCTCAGTGCTCGGATGAAAAGGAGGGAGAGCAAGGCATGCTGAATATGGTTTCAGACCTTCTTGGGAAATCAGAGTTGAGCGATGAGGTGGACTCTAGTCACTGCCTTCCGGTGTGGGCCAAAGAACCACATGTCCTGTTTTCTGATAACGCCAAAGCCTGTGCGTTGGTGTCAGCATGGGACAACGCTGTCTCTGAGGCAAGCCTTACAATGGCAAATGTTGAACGGGATGCTGAATCTGATTTCCAGACCTCTATGGGTTTCATTGCACCCTATCCTTATAACCTGTTAGCCACTGAAGGATCTTGTGTATGGGACTGGCAGAATGCTTATAGTGAACTTGTGAGTACTTCTCTAGCCTGCTTTAAGCTTAGTTATACAGTAGCTTTTAAAATATGGACTCTTTAGCCACTGTTAAGTGTATGAATTTTCAATGCATTGGATAACAAAAATATTAAACCAAATGACATATATTTAAAAAAATATATTTTATTTTTTATATTTTATTAGTAAATGAGGTTGCCATCTTGAAAAAAATATTAGTTTTAGTCCATTCTAAAAAAACAAACTCTAGCATCATTTGCTTGCAGATGTTACTTGGATTTTGTATTTTATGTAATGCCGTATATCCGTATTAAATGACCACTGACCATGATTTAGTTGCGTGACTGTAAAGGCATTGATTCAGCCCATGGTTGAACATGCTTTTGATTCATAATCATGTGCCCAATGGATAACCCATGTTTTTTTGTTTTTTTGTTTTTTTAAGGAATCCTCCAAGATCTCAGACCTCAATCCCAATGCAAAGGCATGGGCCAATAACATACCTAAACCGGAGGCCTCTGCTCCAACCTGCCCAGATTCTCAGCAGTCATGGGTAGAAGCGGCCGATGACCCATCAAACTGCATCTCAGGAGGTACACCTCCAAAAATGATTGTTCCTAAGTTAAATTGGTGTATACCATCCTTATCAGTCTAAAGAGGTTCTGATTTGTTTTTGTCCATGCAAGGTTATAACAACAGTGAAGACAAAGGGAACTGGAATGAGGAACAGCAGGTATCTACATCTGTAGAGCTGCCCTTTGCAGCACAGTCAGAATCAATGTACATGGGAAGCTCAGCCAGTGAGAAGGGCATTGTGTCAAACCAGAACACCAGTATGAAAGGTAATATCCTTTTGTTCATTGTTGTCAACCTACTCTTATTACAGTTGTTTACAGTCATGCATGTTTACTATGACACAAGTTGGCAAAATCATTCATTAAGAATGAATAAATATAGCATTGTTAAATATTTGATCATTTGTTTAATTCTTGTGTGCAGGGGTAGATGATTCAGACTCCTCCAGACAGCTCGAAGACCTTCGGGAACAGTTGAAGGCAACACTGGAGTTCTGCCTCTCTAGGTAATTACTAGCATCTTTCACAACTGATCACACTGAGTCAGCTTATTGATTTGTACCTGGTCCTGTTGGGTGCACTTACCAAAAGTTCACAGCTTTTTTTTAAATTTATTTTAAACATAACGTATCCTGACACGGTACCTTAAATCAAGAAGAGTGAATTTCAGACTGTTCTGTGTTAATAACTCATTGAGATGTTACACTTATGCAAATGCTTACAATAATTATTACAATAATCTTAGTTTTATAGCAAATGTAGGTTTGGATGTACACTACACTTTTGATCAATTTAATGCATTCTTGCTGAAGAAAATTTATTAATTTAAAACAATTTAATTAAAAATCATATTGACCCCAAACTTTTGAACTGTAGTGAATGTTCTTAAAAGCTTGAGGGTGTTGAGTCCGTGTAGGATTGATGGTGACCTGACTCTAATCCTTTTCCAGGGAGAATCTAGCCAATGACATGTACCTCATCTCACAAATGGATAGTGACCAGTATGTGCCAATAGTGACTTTGGCAAACCTTGATCAAATCAAGAAACTCACCACTGATGTGGATCTCATTGCAGACATCTTAAAAAGTGAGCCTAAAATCATCACCTTTGAACTTTAATGGGTCACAGTGTGGCTTTTTGTTTTAGACTCTTAAAATGGGTTTGGTTACACGTTTGGTTACACACAGCAGATGGGTCTGACATTTAATGATGCTTTTTGACTTACCAGCACTGCCTCTCGTTCAAGTGGACAAATGTGGAGAGAAAGTGCGGCCCAATCAAAACCGCTGCATCGTAATTCTCAGAGAGGTTCCCGAGGCCACTCCTCTGGAGGTATGCATCACTCTTATTCAGTTACATCTTTAATACTCTGAGTTAATGTTTGTGTTGTATGACATTTGGCTTTCATTTTTACAGGAAGTTGAAGCACTCTTTAAGAGCGATAACTTGCCCAAATTCATCAATTGTGAGTTTGCCTACAACGACAACTGGTTCATCACCTTTGAAACTGAGGCAGATGCTCAGCTGGTAAGTGTCTCCTTTATTGCCCCTGATTTGATCATCTCAGATTACCGCCTCAGGATTTTTAATAAGCTCTCTCCCTGTTACTAAATGTTGGCATGCATCACTCTTTCAGGCATATCAGTATCTCAGAGAAGAGGTGAAAACTTTTCAAGGGAAGCCGATAAAGGTAGAGGGCAATGCAGCATATGTGACATCACTGAAGGATATTTTGTGCTATTTTTAGTGACTCAAGGTTTCTCCCTTTCTCCACACTTTCAAATAAAGTTCTTGTGTCCATCTACAAATGTACTCTAGGCAAGAATAAAGGCCAAGGCCATTGCCGTCAATACCTTTGTGCCAAAGAATGGGTATCGGCCAGGGGATGTGTCCTCAAATGTCCAACAGCGCTACACCCCTTACTACATCCCACCTGTGTATGGAGCACAGCAACAGTTTCCTCTTTACAGACTGGTGACGCCTCAGGGCTGGTCAGCTACGCAGAGCTACCTGGACCCTGCTCTTGTAAGTCCCATTTGTCCTGTTTGGCTCTGAGGAATATCTGAGTGGTGTCTGGGGAGGTACTAATCAGGTGTTGTCAACCAACAGGTTACTCCATTTCCCAGCCCTGCGTTCATTAATGGCTTCGCTGGTTCTCCAACGTTTAAATCCGCAACATCTCCACTAAATATGCGCCAATATTCACCTCGAACCAGGTATTTTTGTTACAGTGAAAACATCTGATATACATTTACACTACCAGTTTAAAGAAAGAAATTAATACTTTTCAGCATGGATGTTTTAAATTGACCAAGAGTGACAGTAAATAATTTTTTAATTTGACAAGATTTCTATCCCAAATAAATCAGGGCTGGGCAACTTCAGTCCTGGAGGGCAAATGTCTTCATACGACCACGATATGAGACATTTTATTTCATGATATTTAAATGATATATATCTGAAGTGTTTATTTGCAAAAACGGATAACTTTTTATTTAATTTATTTTTTTAACTCCTTTAAAATAACCTTGATTAAGATTAGTTGGAATGCACAATGAAAATACATGATTTGCCGATTTTGTTTAGTTTTTGTAATACAGTAGGTTTAACCTGTATACATTTAACATATTTTGTTGTTTGATTAACATTTGAGAGAGACATGTATTTAGGCTGCTATCCCTTTAAGACCAAATTAATGTAATATACTGACAGACATCCGGTTTTCACCCACCTGTTTGTTTTCTTAAGCCATAACCGACTGTATTTACATGAGATACTCCACACGATGAACATTTTGACAGCTGTGTGTGTATTTGACGATTAAGGCACAAGGAGAGCTGATTGCAGAACTGGGTTTCCGTGGATTCCGCCTATCTATCCCACCTTTTCTTCCTGAATGTTAATTCGAAAACAAATTGTGATTGGATGGTTATTTTGTTCTATGACAAGCTCAGTTACCTTTGATAAGGCTGTTCTCGCATGACAGAACACTTCCACTACTTGCCTTTTATCACCCAGTCATAAAGAATTTTCGAAATACGGGACAAAACACGACTTTTTCAAAATAAGTCAGGACACTAAAAATAGAGCTGAAAAACAGGACGTCTGGTCATCTTATTTCTAAACGATCATGTGACCCGAAGACTGGAATAATGATGCTGAAAATTCAGCTTTGCATCACAGGAATAAATTACTCTTCAAAATATATTAAAATAGAAAACAGCTGTGTAACAATTCTTTCATTCAAACAGGAACCACAACAAAACACACATTCGACTCACTACAGAACGTGGAACCACTCTGCTGGAAAACCCTGCTGCTTTCTCTACTTTCCCTTCGGAGAGAGTTCCCAATGGGACGCGTCCTCCACAGGCTCATCACCTGGGTAGCCGACCTCGACTACCCAGCGGTCTGTGTTATCCACGCCGGGACCAGGTTGGAAGTGGACGAATGGAAGTGAATGGAGCCGATTATTCTCTGAACGCAGGCCGTGGAAGGTAATGCTGCACATCTGCACCGGCTGTTTATTAATTTCATAAATATTTTCATAATACCATATCCAAACTGGGGAAAAAAGCTCATAGAGTTCTGTTTCCTTAAGAAATGGTGGTCATATTTTCCATGTAGTTTGTTTGATTTGTTTTTTGTTTCTTTGAAGAAGGGGCGGCTATGGATACAGGAAAAGAAGAGATGACAACAAGTTTCCAGTATGTCATTTGCTTTGTTTCAACAAACACTGCATATACAAATGTTTTGTTGAGTTTTACTTCTGTTATGATGGGTTAGATAACAAAAGTTAGTCAGAGTTAAAAATAAATGTGCCAATGCAGGCTCAATTTGTTGTCCACATTTCAACACTTTTTCTCAATCTGTGTTTAACAGAGAGCAGCAACACCGTCGCCCCCTCCTGTTCAGGAGCGTACTCCCTCCCCCAGCTTTGAGCTGGGTCTGTCCAGCTTCCCTCCTCTGCCTGGAGCCGCAGGAAATCTAAAACCTGAAGTAAAAACTGAAAACAGCCTTGACAACCGACTGTCTGACATTGTCTCCGGAGCAGTTAAAGACAAGGTTGACTTACATTCTGTCTTTCATGAGTGTCTTTTGTGTTCGAGTGCTGCACTTTAAAAAAGGAAGAGGAAAAACATTTCGGACTTATATTTGCGAATTGTAGAGAATTTACCAAATGCTCTTGGTTTTTAAATATTAACTCGTACCAGGTTCAAAGCAGACCTTGCTGTCAGTCATAACCATGACAAGTCCTTGGGTGTTTTGAATGTTGTAGAGTGAGTAAGTGTGTGTGTGTGTGTTCCTGCTGTCCAGCTGTTATGTTTGTTCATGCTGTCCTTGCCGTAGGAGTTTCACAGAGACTCCTTTGTCTCTTCACAGCCTCTAAATAAGGATGTGGTCACCAGCCGCGTGATATCAGGGACCCCCAAAGAATCTGTGCAGGCTTCTCCTGCTCCTGCTGCTCAGACCACAGTGGACCACCAACACTCACCCTCTCCAACCGTTACAAAGTGGGTTTTCTTATTCTGAGTAACTAATCAATACATGTGACAAATCGGTTTCCACTTAAAGGTGTTGGAAGTGATTTCAGATGTTAACTTTTTTTGGCATTTCAGCCATGTGTTCTTTCAAAAAGTGTACTGTCAGAAAACAATAAATAAATAAATAATTCACTGGCTTATATAATCATAATATTAGTCAAAGTTAAGTCATTTTACATAAGTGTACTTCTGGGGGAAATATGAAATGTTGGAAAACTGTAGAAAATGACATTGTAATATATGGACTGCTTGTATGTTTCAGACCGACAACTGTAGAAAAACCTAAAGAGATGCAGACACCTGCAGAGAAATGCTCCGAGACACCCGCTGCTAAAACCGTACCACTGAGCAATCCAGTATCGGTAAGTGTCCAGGTAGCCTCGCCATGTGGAATCACACCTTTTAGTAATTTACTGAAGCAAAAACTTTTTTTTTTATAGCAGAATATTCAGGTTTATGTAATCATATGTTTAGTTGAGTGTTAGGAGACCAAGTGGTACAGTTGGTGGACAACGCTGAGCTGTTTTACCATGATTTAAATTTCTATGGTAGAAACAAGCTCTGATTGTGGCTAGTGCAGTGTTTTTATTTATTTTTTATTTTTATTTTTTTTAAACCAGGTTTTCAGCAGTTAAACAAATGTAAAAGATGAAGTTAGAAAAACCTCACCTGTTTTGTGGGTTGTACAGAAATGCATATCATATGGAACTATTGCGCTCTTGCATCAGTTCCTTCAGCACTTTGTAATTGGCTCAAACTCTTTGACAGCTTATATATGCTAAAGTTCAAAAGTCCAGGGTCAGTAATTTTGTTATTTATTTTTTGAAAGAAGTGAATACTTTTATTTAGCCAAGACACATTAAATTGATCAAAGCTGAAAGTAAAACATTCATAAATATCTATAATTTCTAAATATTTCTTTTTCAAATAAATTATGTTCTTTTGAAATTTCTACCCATCAGAATTCTGGAAAAATGTATCGCAGTTTTCACAAAAATATAAAGCAGCACAACTGTTTTCAACATTGATGATGACAATACATTTTTCTTGAGCATAAAATCAGTATATTATGAGAAAAACTGAGGACTGGAGGTAATGGCTGATTAATATTCAGCTTTGCCATCACAGGAATACATTTTAAAACAGAACATTTGAAAATATTACTGCATTTTTATTTATTTTAATTAAATAAATTCAGCCTTACTGAGCAAAAGAGACTTCTAGATAAAAGATCCTGTACTTGTTCTTTCATGTACAAAGATGGTTTAAAGCCTCTTGTTATGCTACATTCTGAATGCAAAGAATTATATTATGAATTACATTTCACAATGCAATAATGCATAATCAATAACCTGTGTTTAACCAGGAGCCCCGGAAGCCTAGCTATGCAGAGATCTGTCAGAGGATAAGGGATGCACCAACACAGCAGCCATCAGCAGATCCCCGGCCTCTCAGCTCCACCGCTGAAGACATCAAGACTTCTGACTCGGCAGAACGCAGATGCAGAGAATCAGCGCCCGCACCTGCCAAATCTGCAGCGACCACTTGTCCCAGAGAGACCGTGAAACCTCCTCAGAGCGGCGGCACGACAGCTTCCTTCCACCAATCCTGAGGGCCTCGTCTTTGCTTCCAGGACCGAAAACTTTTGTCAGGGCTGCTCAAAAAAACAAAACAAAAACAAAAAACAAGTCCCTCTTATCTCACGGTCTCTGTGAGCGCACACACACACAGACAGACAGCTTGTCACTGGAATCAGGGCCTACAGACAAAAGCACTTGTGTGCATAAGGGTTCTCTGAATATTTTTGTTGTCCTTTGTTGTTTTGTTTTTCTATTATAAGATCTTTTGTTGTTTTCCAAGGAAAATGGGATTAATGAACCAGCATCAGTTGGAGATTAACTATTTAAAAACATTGTCAGAGCTCACCTTTATTTTAGGGTTAAATCTTCAAGTAGTGCTGTTGGAAGGAAATACTGATTTAGTTTTTTTGAATAGCGCTGATCCTGAAACACTTTATTTTTGTGTTTTCTTTCCTTTTTTTTAAAACTGATATGTATATAATTTTGCTAACTTTGAGTGTCTTGGTGCCGATGCGATTCTGAATCTCGACGGCCCCAGCCATTACTGCATGAGTGAGACTTTCGTGTAAATCTGTTTTGTTCCGTTTTTATGTTTGGATGTTCCAGCACTGGAGTGACTGTTTTGTTCATTGTGTTTTTTTTTTTTGTTTCTTTTTTTTGAGCTCTGAATTATTTTTTTACATGCTAATCCTCTATCAAAGTGTACTGATGTGATATTGTAGCAGGTGTATGTATACCTGTTCTTGTGTGCATGCTTTCTTTTACGTTTTCTTCTTTTCTTTTTAACTTTTTAATGGCACACATTGGTTTGCTGTATCATTTCTTTTCTGTTTTTCCCTACTCGTCAATAGTGTGGGAAGAATCTGCTCTGATGTCTCTTCATTCAATTCTGGAAGATCTGTACACTGCAAAGTCCTCAGGTTGCAAGGGGTGAAGTGTTCATGTGCCTAGTCTGCTGTGATCTCAATGATAGATGGCTATATTATTTGCTTCTTAGCTCTGTTTGTTACCCCAGTGTGGTGCTATGGTTCGTCACATGGTTACTTTGGTGCTTTTATCTGTAGAAATGAAGGGAAAGACACTGACATGCACCAACGTCTATCGTATGACCTTCACCGATTCGCTTTCATATCACCACAACTATACGAGTGGGATTGTGTACATTTTATATAGTGACGTATACATCAAGAGCTAAAAGATCTGAGCCTTCAGCACACATGGACCAGCGCTGTTTTGTGGGGTTTCTCCTTTATGCAGACTTTGCGTTCCAGTGTCCCTCTCGGTCATACTGTTCATTAGTTAAGTTCATTGGTTCTCGTTGGAGTTAGAAATCGTCTTGGGCCGAGCAAGACAGTCCGTTTTTTGTTGTTGTTTTTTTTTTTAATGTCTTCCTGCAGCGTGGGGCACGTGCAGAATGCTTTGAGATGTTCGTCATGGCGTATGTTGTTTATATTCTCTTGTATTTTCCCTGTGAGTGTTTTTTTTTTTTCTTGGTTAATCAAAAAAGAAAAGAAAAGTCTTTGTTGATTTTTCTGACATCCTGAATGCAACTGATCATTTTTCCATCAATAAATGAAGCATACCATGGGTAACGTAATGAAGGTTTCATTACATTAACCTTTAAGATGTTCAAAAAAAAGAAACAAATTAAAAAGAAACATCACATATAAATTAACAGTGTTTGAAAACTTGAATTTTATTTAAACTTGAAAAAAAAAAAGTCTCTGCCTTAACTTTTTAGATGAGAGTTTGGAGGTTTTTTGTTTGTCGTTTTCTTTCTTTCAGTTCCCAAAGTGTAGAAAAAAGGATGATGTGGTTGAGGCGTCACGAAGCCTTCGTCACTACATTTGTGTAGCACAATACTTTTGGGATTGAGGTGGGATTCTCGTTTTGTTTTGTTCTCCTCTGTGTAAATGCTTGTAGTCTAAACTGTAGTACATGTATACACTCGGATGTGTGTGCTTTCTCTGTACAGATGTAAATAATTGGAAAATGTTAAAATGGTACCCTAAAATTGGTTATGAGAAAATGTATGGGGAAAAAAAATAAATAAATGTTAATGAGAAATTTTATGTTTGTTAAGTAGGCTTGGTTATTATTCTCAATGTTGGCATAATCTTGTGGTCACCAACAGTATGACCACAAGGTGGCATAATATAAGCAGTGATACTTTATGGAGATATTGTGTTAAAGCTTCAGAACCAGCAGGCCTATCAGCACAAGAATAAAAGATCTCCAGGTTTCAAAGATCTCCTGTATTTCAGTATCAGTCTAAACTCCCGAACACGTAAAATATTAATGCATAACTATCAGTATGTAGACAATATTCTATTAGAAATTATATTATCAGCAAAACAATTTGAGATAAATAGCAAAATGCACACGTATATTTTAGTGTTTGGTTTGTCACCTTGGTTTATTTGAAACCGCACTTAAGCTTAATGAACTCTACTAGTTTGTATAAAACTTGATCATATTATCCAGCATCTCCTGCTTCAACTGAAGCAAGAGCTTCTGACCATTTTTGCAGAGTCACATGATTTATGTCATATTGTCTGATTGGTAAAAACAGTGCAGATTTCTTATTTCAAATTTCTTCTGCATTTGACATAATTTACAATTTAATTTTTGTGTATCCTTAGCACTGTATTTCAATATTACAGATATTCCTAAAAACTATTAAAGAAAATATTAAAATCCTTTTTTTTATGTGAGCTCAAATATTAGGACATTAACTTTTTTGAATACAGAACAATTATTGCTATATACACTATTGTTCAAAAGATTGGGGTTGGTAAGATTTTCAAATCTCATTTACATTTATTTATTGAAATCAAGGACACATTTATTTGACCAGAAATACAGTGAAATAAATACTAAATGTAAACTATAAAATAAAAAGTTAAATATATATATATATATATATATATATTACAACTCAAAACTCAAATAAATGTTTGAATATATTTAAAATGTAATTTATATCTGTAATTTATTATTTTTGCTAAGAACAGAGTTTTTTTTCAAATGTACTGTCACTTAATCAATTTAAATCCAAGTTGATTCTTTTTAACATATTTTATTTACGTTCATGTTTATTCATTTAAACAGATATAAATGTAACCTGAACAGGTATTGTCATTATGAAATGATTATTTATGGAAATATAAACAGAGTCGTTCTGTCGCCCCCCAGCGGCTTTAGAAATCACAATCTCCTTGCGTCATGAGAGAGTGACAGAGAGAAAGAGAGGGAGAGGGGCTGGAGAGACGAACACACACACACACACACACCGCTCCGAGAGGAGAGCCTCAGCGCACTGACAGTCCACATCTTACACTGTTGACTCTAACGGCGGAGTCTCTCAGATATGGCGGGGCTTCGTTGAGAGGGACAGAAAATCTCCGAGCACCGAGCACTTCGTTCCTGGACACGCGTCTCCCGCAGCCCTCCTTATGCACCGCTGCGACGCGGAGAAACGGCAGCAGCGCTGAAAGAGTCGAAGAAAGAGGACGAGAGTGATTTTTACCCCCTTGAACGGACAATGGCGGACCGTGATGCGCTGCCCCTTCCATTGGAAGTGCGGGCCAGATTGGCTGAGCTGGAGCTGGAGCTATCTGAAGGTATGATTGACATTATAAATGACTTATTTCGTTCGACAATACGGTTGTTGCGGAGGATATGTTAACGGCCCCCTCCTCTCATCTCCTCCTCCTCCCACCCCAAATCCCACCACCATACCAACACAACCAGCACCAGATGTTGGAGCCAATTATTATCCCCGCAGCAGCGCTGAGGTTGTGTTCAGAAAGCCGTTCGTTTGTTGTAACTCCCGCCGCATTTTATTTTTTACAATGTATCTATTTGACCTTGAGGAAACCATTCAAAGACTTCAGAATTGATTTTTTTTTCCGTTAGGATTTTGAAAATGCGTGTCCCTAGAGACCACAGTCAAAATACCGCCGTGGAACCTTCCTGTACTCGGTGATATTTTTGAATTTCTGTGGCTGTGTTGTTATTTATGCCAGTGTAATGTCTTCAGTACACCAGCAGTTAGGTAAATAAGCAGTTCCCCACAATTGCATCGCCAAATATGACATCTTTACACTGCAAAAGCTGCATCTGAAGCTGCATTTATACCACAAAAAGATGCTGCTTAAATTAATTTCATACAGGATATCATACATATAATAATTAGATATTAATAGAATTTTGGCTTTAAATTTGGAATTATGAATGTAGAAACATCAAATAATGGATGTCTGAAAATATGTAGTATGTCAGCATGTCATGACAGCAACAAAGTTTCATTCTGTCTGATGCCACGTTTATATTATTTTTCTTATGACTCATACTGTAGCCTATATTTCTGTTTAGATGCCGAATAACCCCAAACTTTTCTAATTATAGTTTTCTGTTTCCATTTCTATTTTCTAACCAGATTTTTCATTGCATTTCAAACAAAAAAAACACATAATGCAAATATACAGGAATTTCCCCCAAATTTTCATTTATTAGACTACAACATTAAAAACAATTTAAAACATATATATATATATATATATATATATATATATATAATGTGTGTAATAATTCATATAATAACTATGCATATTTAGTCAACAACATATATATATATATACTAGTTTGAGATGGGCTGTTAATTGTTCATTTACCAATACTTGGATCGTCATTGGTCATTGGATGTTTAACATTGGGTCTACTAATAAATTGTTAGTTAGGGGAAAATAAATGAATGGTATCAGTATTGGCCAAACCAGTTATTAGTGGCTCAAAGCTGGTAATTTTATTATGGCTTTTAATGCAGCACTATGTGATTTGGTGTCATCCAGAAACACAGGCATGTAATATTTGTATCGTGTATCATGATGAGATTCTTGGAATCTTACATAAGCAAACAGAATTGAGTTGAACTGTTTGCTAATGTTCCTTTTCCCCGTTTAATTCTAGCACCTGGTGGTCCTTTGTAATATGTGTTTGTGTGTGTGTGGCATGTGCGATTGTCTGCTGTGTGTAGATCTGAACCATTTAAGGCGATAAGTGCTCGTGCATTTGTTAACCCTGCCTCAAAGTTTTAGCAGACAGCAGGCCTGCACCAACTAGTGTAGTGAAAAACAGCATCATTTTATATTAAAAAAATGACATGTCAGTGGGATTATTGGGCAGATAAATCACATCTATTCTTTGTTTAGTGTTAAATCATGTTTAGTGTTAAATTACAGAAATCATTTTGGGTTCTAAACTGTCTTTTACATGTCAAGAGTTGGTGTATCAGTAACTATAAAAAAGTTACATTACAAACCTGCTTAAAACATCTGAAACCAGCTTAATTAAGTTTGCTGGTTTTAGAGGGATTTTGAAAGCTGTCTAGCTGAGAGACCAGCTGAAAACCAGCTTAAAACTATTTTAGAATAGCAGACCAAGCTGTTTTAAATGAACATTTCCAGCTGCTAAATTAACAGACATTCGTGAAAATTAGTCGTGTTTGCCTAAAGAGGTAGCCAAAGCAACAGCTGCTTGAGTGTTTATTATGGGATGGTAATTCGATAAAACAAAAGTCATGTCATTATTTGTCACTTTAGTCTAAATTTACATAACAGGTATGTCAAAAACGTAAAACGTTTAGTTCATGGTTTGCGCAAAAGTCACACTCTAAAGTAGATTATGTAAACTAGTCCTTCATTTCTGAAAGCCATTTTTAATTCGATTTTTCTGGTTTTGTAGTTGTAAACAGCTCTAGAATGGCAGTGTGTGTTATTTTGAATGTTCAAATGGCAAACACCTCCTTTGCGTTCTATTCAGAGCCAAACGTAATTTCAGTCATACTTCACTTAAAGATGATCACAGGCTGCTCAGTCTGCAAGTGGACACGAGTATTTTTAGCCGCCCTTCAAGCTTCGTTAGCCTTAATCAGCTCGTTTTGCATTTAAACGTTTTGCCTCACTTTATGATTGTGGTGGAGGGGATTATTCTGGCTCGGTTCCTTCTTTCTGCAGCACTGTATGATTACTCTGAACCTCTGCTTGTGTTGGTGTTTGTCTTTGTAGAAATAAGATGCTCCCTTGCCATTCCAGCTTAGCTTGTGATGCTGTTTAACACTGCGCTCATGGAGAGGTGATTATCTCAGTGTGTTGGCACTGGATGAAAGGCCTGGAAATTGCCGAACGTCTGTTTGCTGACCTATAATGCCCTTAAGGACAATATTGTGTTTGTAGCGTTGGTTTACAATGTAACAAATGTATTGTATGTTTCGCTGCCTCCATTTGTAACTCAAACCCCGTTTTATTAATGCTATGCATGTTTTACATTAGGTTTGTTCACGTTGATTTTGAGTAACATGGTTTGGAAATCATCCCCAGATTGTCGAGAGTTTCCCTCAGTGGTCTTCTGTCTATGTTGGCAGACTCTTAATGGATACTGATTCTTCAAACTCAGTATTAGTCTGGTTCATGCCAAATAAAGGATGAATGGATCTCATTTCACCCTCAGGATAACACTGTTAGTAAGTTAAAAGGTTAAGTTGTTAAACAGGGGTCATGCTGGCTGTGGAAGAAAAGAACCCCTATCTGACCCTGATTTGAGGACATGCCTGTTGAGAATGTCAGCACAAATGACTATATCTGTATGTGAAGATGTTTTATTATGTTTTGTTTATTGATATCATTTTGCACCCTTGACTTTAATATTCATAGATTTTATGTAACTTAGGAATGTTTCATCACAAAAGTCAAGATCTTTCTCCAAAGAACCAAGTTTTCTTTACAAACATAGTAGAAATAGTTTATTAGTATCAGGTAGTATAAGTACAAGTAATATAAGTATGTGTGTGTGTGTGTGTGTGTGTGTGTGTGTACAGAAGTTCAGAAGTTAGGGGTCGTAATGCTTTTATCCACCAAGGACGAATTGATCAAAAGTAAACAACGGCTTTTAATGTCACAACAGGTTTCTATTTCAAATAAATGCTTTTCTTTTGAAGAAATTCATCAAAGAATCCTGGAAACAGTGTGTTATGAATTTCACAAAAATATTAAGCAGCAACTGTTTTAACATTGATAATAATAATGTTTCTTGAGCACCTAATCAGCAAATTAGAATGATCATGTGACACTGATGACTGGATTAATGGCTGCTAAATTCAGCTTTGCCATTAGTGGAATTAATTACATTTTAATATATGTTAAAATAGGGGGGATATATTTAAATATTTTATTCTGAAGTCTAAAGGAGCTGGATCTTTAGAGTATTTAGTCAGTGTTCCTGTATGGCAAATGCAGAAGAGAGAGGAAGTGATGGAATGTTGTGAGGTATGTGAGGGGCTCTGATGAGAGCTGACAGGGGCTGTGCTGTGGGGTCGAGGCGCCGCGTGCGGTGGAAGATAGCGGTGCTGAGGTTGTGTCACTGCCAGTCACCTGTGCTTGGACATGGGGAGATCATGACATTTGCCAAATGCCATAAATTATTCGTAAGCTGCACCAGACAGATGGCATCTCACTGCTTTACCAACAGTTTTAATTCTATATTTGTCTTTGCTAGCTTTTGGTTGATTTTGTGAAGGTTTAGTAGGGAATGTATGGTTTGTTTACCTATAGAAGCTATTAACAGATACTGTAGCTGACATCATTTCCTCTCTCCATCTCTTTAGTCTCTGTGGGAGCAAATACCACGAGTCCCGGTTTTCCCCCACTCCCAGTATTCCATTGAAAAATGAATATTAAACAGCACTTCCCTGTTTACGGCATCACATCCTTGTATATCTCACTTTCTCATGATCCAATGTAAGTTAATAAACTAAAACATGCCTTATACAACATCCTGATACATTACAATATTGATTTGTTTTAGAGCTTTGAAAATGTGCTTAGGTCACAATGCAGGCTTCGTTTCCTTCATTACTTCAAGACTCTTTCTTGACAGGTTTCATGAGATTAGACACCATCTAAGAAAGCGAACTTGGACTTGCA
This sequence comes from Carassius carassius, assembly GCF_963082965.1. Taxonomy (NCBI): domain Eukaryota; kingdom Metazoa; phylum Chordata; class Actinopteri; order Cypriniformes; family Cyprinidae; genus Carassius; species Carassius carassius. The sequence goes on from NC_081789.1 coordinate 20,343,429, forward strand.
TCATCATGAAGCGTGATAAAGGAGATCTATTACTGCAAATCTCCTTTGACTGCTGTTAGACTTGTGGGATTATGTCATCCGACTGACCTCCAAACTGCTTATCCGCCACTTTCATCCAATCACTGTTGTCCGTTGACCCTGTGACCCCCCTCCCCACTCAAAGCAGATGTTAAGATCTAATTGAGAGGACTAGTCAAACAAAGTTGTTTTTCTTTGTCTAAACAAACATATAGTATTTCACAAGCTTGTACAAATTGCAGTCGCACAAGAGACTTGGAAATCTTGTTAGCATATGTTTCATATGCTCTACTTTCTAATAACCTTAACAATATGATACCGAGACTAGAGTTACACAAGTTCTGTACATGCCTATACACTTCCAGTTTCCCACATGTTATGCATGTCATTTTTCTCGTTGTAGTAGTTGTTGTTGTTGTCTCTGTTGGAAGAGTGTCATCGGATGCCTACAAAATAATCTTGCAACATCAGTCCGATGTGGCATAACTGGAGCCATCGATGTTGAGGGAGACGTATGGACAAGCTCAAACTGTTCCATTTCATTCCAGTCCAAGCTTAAACTGCTTGATTTTATTCATAGACTGAGACTCACAGACACTTAATAAACGTTCAAATTTGAACCATTTATTTTTGTGGAAGCCACTTATTGCCTTATGAAAGGTAGTAAACAATTTCACACCTTGTCGACTTGCTCCACAGCTTCAGTGAAGCTAAATCTGTTCCTGCTCTTGGAGGACATTTCTTATACAGGGAATTGAGTGCATATTTTTTACTGTATGACTGTGTAACTTGTAAATGCTGCATTTGTAACCAAGCCCTCATTCGTCATGAACACAGCTGCTTCAAAGAGCGCCTGTTTGACCTGCTGACCGCTTTGCAACCACATCCGGCTCATGCTGACCTTTAACCCCATCATTAAGCGAAAGGTGTAAGCTCATTTCCTCCAAACCTGCCGCCTGTCCCGATTAGAGAAAAAGTAAAGGAAATAGGAAGGGAAATACCTGGTGTTTCGTTTGTTCCCGAAATAACATTTGCTTCTTTGTAGCAGCTGAAAGCGTGTAACTAGGGCATTGTTTCTTTTTCCATTTCCAAACACCCCATTTTATTTTTACCCAAACTTCTTCCAAATTCCTTAAAAAAATTTCTGCGTTCTGTTTTTTTTCCCATTTTAATTGTTCTAGACTCTGTTTTAAAGGGGTGCTATTATGCTTTTTCACTTTTTGAATTTTAGTCAGTGTGTACTAGTGACTAATTTTAAGTTATGTTTGGGCAAAAAAAGATCTACAAAGTTACAAATCTCAAAGTCCACTCCAAAGGGAGATTTAAAAAAAAATCCCTTTTCAAGAACTACAACGTTGTTTTCTGGGTTTGTGATGTCACAAAGTGGCCCATTAGAATATAATTAAAATTATTCCCGCTTATGGTAATTTAAATGGTTGGAGGGTGGGGAATACATTTTTAAAATACATGAAATACATTTTTATAAAATCAATTAAATAGAGATGCTTTTGATTATTACAATATAATGAAACCATTAAAATGGAATCCAGAAAAATAATGAAAATCACAGTATTTGGCAAAAAAATAAAAATGAAACAAAACTGAAAAACGCATTATTTTGAACATAGTTTACATTATTACAATACCTTTCTTCCCAGTCTGGCACAAATGGCTCAATTAGTTCCGGGTTTGGTGACACCCCACCTTCCAAAAAACAAAATGCGTTCTGATTGGTTAGCTGTCCCAGTACGTTGTGATTGGTGAACAGCTTAAACAGTGTTTCAGTACTGCCACGCCCCTTTCCAAAGCAGCAAGTTCTGTCTGCTCCGGTTTAGTCAAGGATGGCGTCAATAATGAACAAGAGGATCGATCAGAATCTTTGCATGCACGAATATTGCAAGAAATATAGGTAACGTTATTGTTGTTGTTGTTTTTTGGCTAAATCACGTTTTCGAGACGATGTCAACAACCACTTAAAAATAACTGCATGCACCATGTACAGATAAGTGCAACGGTAATAAATATTATGTTTATTGTTCTTTAATTCTAACATTATAACATGAATTGCAGTTGAATTTATTTATACCACAGTCTCAAAATTGAAGTGTAAATTCTGCAGATTACATCATTGTCCAGTACTGATGAACACAACCAAGCATTCTAACCACGACCTCACCCCCCCAGTTTTAAGGTAACTACTCTGGTGTAATTCAGTCGTTAAGCCTTGATACACTCGTAATTGGAGGTGAAAGTGGCATTGAATGGGTTTAATAAGTGAAATATTTTACCACGTTAGATTGCACATGTGTTGGGTTTGGTGTTAAAACGTACCAGATGTCTGCATTGCCCTTCGTGAACCTTGATGACTACATGTAGAGTGAAGGCTCGATTTGTTTCAGATGGAAATCTTCAACCCTTCTGAAAAAATCTGCAACATTTAGGTCTTAAAGTCGGAGTGTGTAATTGTTTCGATATGTGTACTTGCTCTATCCAAGCCTCAAAAGCAGAGACAACTATAAGAACTCTTGAAAGGTGTTAACATGACGGTGCTATTAAAATATTGCTCTGTACTACAGCAACACTGACTCAAGCGATGGTGTGAGTTTGGGGCCGGACTATCTGTTTATTTGACCAATGAGTGTTCAGGAAAAAGTTTTACTTGCAACACTAGAATTGGCTCAGTTCTATGGCTTTCTTTTGCAGAAAACAAAAGAAGATATTTCGATGGAGGTTTCAGCTGTCCATCTCATAAAAATATTGCCTTGTTTAGACAAAAAATTAAATATTGAATGAAATATTAAATGAAATATACTCTTATGTGAGCCAAAGTTGCATGTTTTTTTAAATTAGGCTAGTAAAAACAGTAATATTGTGAAATATTGTTACAATTTATAATAGCTGTTTTCTGTATATTTAAAAATGTATTTTATTACTCAAAGCTGATATTTTAGCATGTTTTCTGCATATTAAAATAATTTAAAGAAATGCTTATTATTATTATTGCAAGTTTTGAAAATACTTATATATAAATATTTATTTTTTCAGGATTTTGTTTTGATGAATAGAAAGTTCAAAAGATTTAGAATTTTCTGGCACTTTTGATCAATGTAATACATTTTTATTAATAATCTCATACTTTCTTTTTTTTAAAAAAGTTATTAATATTAATTAACACATAATTAATGTCTTTCATTAGCAAGCAAGCATCATTTTTACTATTTCTCATGCTCATATTGGTTGTTATGATTGTTATGATAAGTGTGCTATTGTTTTTGAAGACAATGCATTTGCGTGGTTTGAAGGAGGATCCCAATACATAACTATGACCTCTTTTGTCTTAGACCAGTAAGCAACCACCTAAAGTAATACCCTAACATTTTGCTTTGGCCAAGCACCACTCACAATTTCTGTTCTGGATGTTAAATTGCTGACCTGCGTTAAGAGTGGCGTAGTCACATGATCCTGGCAGCCGACAGACAACGGTTGCACAGCTGGGCGGCAGCAGTTTTACTGTCCATCTCCTGTGTGCGTCTCTGAAGCTGCTATAGGAATGCAGTCATTTGGTCTCAATCAAGTCCTCTGTTTACATCACACTACTGCTCAGGAACAATGTGCTTGTGTTTCCAAGCCTTTGGAGACCCCTTCCCTTTCTCTTATCTGTCCGCAGTGCTTTGATCGGTACCATCTCTCAGTTTAAACATTTCGCTCATAGTGAGCTATAATAATAAGGAAATGGGTGAGAGACAGTGAGGAACAATCTGATGACTGAAATATGGAATTTATTACAGGATTGTTTTTTAATTGCCCTTTTATAATAGTTGCATCTTCAGATAAAGCATTGGATAAATATTTTGGTGATTACGTCACTTGTTTTTAAGATGCTGTGCCAAGCAGTATTATTTGAGATAAAATTGTTGTTTATATAGGGGTACATCTCCAAAAATGTGAATATAATGAAAAGGTAATTTTTTTTTGTAACTTACTTATATATATTCTAGATTCATTACATGTAAAGTAAAACATTTCAAAAGTTTTTTGTTTTAATTTTGACCTTCTGTGACTTGCCCTTTTTGCGGAGGGTGTCAGCGATTGTCTTCTGGAGCACTGCCAATTTCAGCAGTCTTTCCAGTATTGTGGTTTCAAAGAACAAGAGATATCTGGAATTTATAAGTCAAATGTAAATATTCTAATATTTTGAGATACTGGATTTTTGAGTTTCATGAGCTGTAAGCTCTAATCATCAAAATAAAAACAAAAAACGTTTGAAATATTTTACTTTACGTGTAATGTATGTAGAATATATTAAAGTTTCACTTTTTGTGAAAAGTGACATTCAGCCAAGTATGGTGACCCATACTCAGAATTCGTGCTTCCCGGGGAGCAGTTGGGGGTTCAGTGCCTTGCTCAAGGGCACCTCAGTCATGTTATTGCCAGCCCGAGATTTGAACCCACAACCCTAGGGATAGAAGTCAAACTCTCTAACCACTAGGCCACGACTTCCCCGCTTTTTGAAATAATTTACAAAAAATAACTTTATTCACGGTATTCTAATTTTTTGAGATGCACCTACCGGTAAATATATATTGATGTTTTTTTTTTATTGTCTGTTTTCATTTAGTTTTTTGTTAGTTTTAGTCATTTTTCTTTTTGTAATTTTTATTAGTATTTTTAAATTTCTATATAATTTTTTTTTTCAAATTTATTTAATTTATTTTAGTGCATCAATACAAATTAAAATAAGACATCATCTTGACATCTAGCTGAAATAAGTAATTTTTTATATTTTATTTAATTTCACATTTATTTTATTTCAGATAACAGAAATGTTTTTTATGGTTTTACCCTATAAAAGCCCTATAAAAGTGCATCCAGAATCAATATTCTTTTTTTTATACCCTTCTCAGCTCTTTCTTATAATGACTGTAATGTTCACTAATTACATTGATGAATAAATATCAATTGCAGCAACAAACCTGGGATTTCACTTCCAAATCAGTTTAGTAATGATAAAATCAGGGACATTGTAGTGTAGAATAGGGGACCTTTAGGTAATGTATTAGTATTATGCTAAAAGCAAGTATGATTTCTGAATGATTAAAGCCATTTGTTTAAACACAGGACAAGTGGGGCGCATGTTTGACCCGTGTGGAATGGAGAATGTGAATGGATATTATGCCAGCTGTAATAAGAAATGCCTGTCCGACCAATGAGAATAAAAAGCATTTCTGTTATTTATACCGTTTAGAACGGCACTGTTCAGTGTATTCAAGATTTGCGTGTTTGTAACGGGCCCTTCCCAACCGTTACCCGCAGCTCATGAATTTAGCCAGGGGCAAGCTGCCAAATATGTGACTTTGTACAAGTTTATATATCAATGACAAATTCTGGAATATCAGCAGTGGGATGCTTGAAGGCCATATTTAAAAGAGACTCTGCTTAGGATCTCTCCACACGGACTGAAATAAAAAAATAAAAAGGCGAGTTGTTGGCTAATGCTCACTGTTTTCAATTTCACATTCCCTGCTTGGGAAAGAATGTTCTTTTGTGTTTTTGGACACTGCAGCAGGGGTTGTTAAAGTTTTAGCGGCCACAGATTTTTAAATTTTGTTCTGAGGCACTTTTTAGAAGTTGGACAATTGAGAAAAATGTTGCATTGAGAGTCAACGGAATTGAATCGCAGAGAGACAACATGAAGTTAATGGAGAGTAAAAAACTGGAAATAGTGAGTGTTGTTATCTACAACCTACATGGACAGCTCTCTTTCGGAGGAGAAATAGTTTGTGTAATAATCAGTGATTGCTGGAAGTGATGAGTGAAAATATGTTTAGTCATTTGCTTGACTCCGCCCACTGGGAAATCCAATTGGTCCGCTTACTTTTGACTCACTTTTGAGTTTCTGTACTTTGACATTTTGCATTTTGCTAAGCTAATGACAGAATATTAAAATAAACCATTAAAAAAAATTATTTGTATTAGTTATTAATGTGTTTATTTAATTTATCAGCTGATGTGTTTATTGATGTTTTTCAGTACTGAAACAAAAATTGAACATGTAAAAAATAATACTATAATAATAATAATAATAATATAATAATAAAAAAATATATATTTAAATTATTTAGCTTATAGAAGTTTTTCGATATTTAATGAAATATAAATATTTGTAGTCAACTGAATTTAATGCACTATACTCTCGTAAGCAATAATAATAACTATGTTTATTAATTCAATTCTTTAGCTTATATGCTTTTCAGTAGTGTATGAAATATAAGTACATTCATAGTTGATTGAATTTAATGAACAGTACTCACGTTAACATTGAATTATTTTATTTCATATTATTAAATATTTTATTTTTATCATTTTATATTATTAAGTTATTATACTTTTATTTTAATTAAATTATTTTGCCTATCAGTGCCTTTTGGTATTGAATGAAATATAGGTAAATGTATAGTGAGCTATTTTCTGCTGAGCTTGTTGAAATTCTTGAATATTCTGGAAATTCTAGGATTGCTGTATCCATTAACTATATTTACATAAATTCTTTGGAATTTGGTTCAGGCGATGTAGTGCGGATTTTGAAACAGGCATCGCAAATGCTTTCTACGTAGGTGGCCTTCTAGATTTTAGAACAGGGCTACTGTGATAGGATAGATATTTTGTATCCTCTCCAATATTTTCCAACAGATGCTGACAGATCATTTGGCTCGTTATCTAAATCATCAACTCGACGAGCCCCTTGCCAAAGGACTTGGGAACAATCTCATTTTACCAAGGCAAACACAATATCATGGGCGGTTAGTGCTTCGGGAACCGCGAACGAAAGCAAGAAAGATTGAGGATTATTGAGCCATAGCAGATCCAGACTCTTTCAATGCAGAACTCTTCTTTAATTATTCAGCTATGGCAGCCCAGAGGCCCTGCCTCTATGAAACTATGGACACATTAAGGCCTGTGGATGACAATGCGCTCTATTCATAGGCCGTCTCTGAGCAGGCCATTTTTAGAGCTCAGGAGCATGTGAAGGCTGTGGTATGAGAATGCGCTGTGCTTTGTCTCACGGGAGTGTGGAGATGTGTGGAGATGCTCTCTTTCGCCATCAGCCAGGCTTGCAACGAGTCATGAGTCTTTTTTTTTTTTTTTTTTTTTTGCTTATTTGAGCCACATCTGTGACTCACACCGTGACCTAAATTCACATTTAAAAGCACCTTTGAGCTTGTACGTATCTACAGTGTGTTTTTGGATGCAACGGGTTGAAACCTCTTTCCATTACTGCCGATACATCATGTGGTTGAGGCAGATTTTGTGAGCAGATTTTGATGTGTGGTTCTCCTCCTCTGAGGTCTGCTGTGTGATGAATATAGCATGATTTTGTGTGGCTGTTTTTTTTTTTTTTTTTTTTTTATAGAAATGCTACCTGGACGAATCTTTCTAGACCATCTAACGGTCTTCTCATAAGTTCATCGCGGCCATCGTTGCAGTTTTAACCTTGCTGGCGTCATCCTGAGCACACGCCTTCTGTAGGCAATTAAGGTGTTCATTTCAATGTGGCGGAAAATGCTGGTTCTTTCATCTGTGTCGTAATGCACTCCAGGCACTTTGAGAGAGAAACATGTGCCCAGAGATAAGACTTCAACGTTGATATCAGTTTCACCCATATCATGGGCCCCCTTACTGATGGATCTGAGCTTGACCTTATCGCATGGAAAAAAAATTCTGAAGGAATCACATACATATACTTTTATTTCCTGCTGTGTCAGAGGTGCTCTTAAAGGGGAAGTTTATCCAAAAATGAATATTCTGTCATTATTTTCTTTATTTTAATAAACAAACCTGGAAAAAGTTTTTTGCAATAAAAGCATATAGTCTTCAGGCACAGTTACATTCCAAAATGCAGCTTAGTAGTTTGTATGAACTGAATTCCAAGTCTCCTGAAGCCATATGTTTGTTTTTTTGTGAATGGAACAAAAATAAATAAATGAATTGGCTGTCTTCATTTCATGAGGGGGAATCAGGGGAAAATGTATGATATTTTTTGCTCAGAAAAACAAAAACAAAATTGTAATTAAATAAAACAGAAAACTTTTTGCATTTTTTTTGGGGGGGGGGGGGGACTACAACAGTTTAAAGCAGTATTACACTTTTTTTTTATGCTTAAACACTTTTTCGTCTTTGACCCAGGCCTGTTACATTCTTATTTGTATTAGTCCTATTATTAACAGGTCTATTATACAATGAACTATAGGCCTATATTTAAAATATTTACACTGCAGTCATCAATAAAAATCAATGAATAAAATAAGTTTGTGATATTTTATTTTCATTATGTATTGGCCAAAAGAGAAATACTGTATTAAGGGAATAAATTAAAACAGTTAGCTATATACCGTTATCAACATATGTTGAAGTATGAGAAGTCTCTCGTCACATTGTCTTTGAGAGAATTTGCTATCGTTAACGATGAAGGAGTACTATTGATAAATATAAATACTGTTTTATCGCCCAGGCCTACAATGATGTACAATTTTATGCAAAAGACCACAGAACTAAAGGATTGGATTGATGGGATGATTGCCAAGGTTATTATTGGATTGCTTCAGTGATATATTAAGTTCTAACTGTTGAACAATAAAAAAATGACAAGGATGTTAATTTCTTTGAATGCAATTTAATTCTACTTCCTTGCATTCAAATTCTAACTGGAGTTGTGCATCCTTTTTGCTACTTCAATTCAGGGATTAAATTGGAATTTAAAAGGCATTATCAGTTCACTTCTGGATGGCACACAACCCGACACATATTTAAACATGGCCTGCCAGTCAGCCATATCATTGGCGTCAAGTCTGGTGGAACGTCTTCATGTACAAAGATTTGAAAACTGCAGTGGTCTTTCCCTTTAAAATGCTGAATTGCTTCTACTTCACCTAAAACCACCTTTAAAAGGTCATCTTTGATGTTATTTCTTCTGTAATATGCTTTGCTCAGTTCTTAACCTATTCGTGATTCGTACACACTTTAATGGAAGCTCATTGTGATAGAACACAAATGAAGTGTTGAAGAATCTCATTCAATCTGCTTTTTTGGGGGGTCCCAAAAGCTGTGCATTTGAATATCAATGATGGATGCAGTTTTGGCAAGGTATGGTCGACTGACGCTGGCATTTTACACCTGGCACCGTGACGCATGAGCATCCTGTTTTCTTAGGGGAGAATCCATGAATCCCAACCCCTCCATCAGTGCCTTAGAGACTCCAGACCACTCTCTCCAGTTAACTTGATTTCCAGGAATCCAGCTGCTCACCTCTCACTCCACAACTGCGCTGCTGGCCACGTCCGTATTACAGGAAGCATACCAGAACCGATCTTAGTCCGAGAGACTCTCTGAAACAAGAGTCATTTCCACATCGGCCTCTCGAAATTAATCAATACCAGGCTTTAAACAAAAAGTTGAGTTTCTTTCCTGAAACAATTGGGGGGATACAAGTGTGGTCTTTTTTTGTTGAAGTAATCCCCTTTTTCAAACCGACAGAGAATCTGGAATCTCAAAAGAGAGACTAAGCTTCTTTAATCCTTTGTCGTGGCCAGTAGCCACTGCTCTTCTGCAGGACTCGTATAAAAGCTGCGGAAATATGAATGTAATGGAGAGAAACTGTTAGGAATTGTGGGAGGTGAGTGGGGGTGAAGGCATGCAGGCTTCTGTGAAGTTCTGTCAAATGCATCCCCACACAGTAAGTCTGTTCTGTGAAATAAGGAACGCTTTGCCCATGATAATGTGATGGCTTGAACTTGGGTTGGGTTGACATTTTATTCTGCAGTTAGTTGGTCAACCCCCCCTCATTGGACTTTGTGACATTGCTACCTTTGTTTCTTTGTTCTGAATATGTCATGACTCCTACACCTACTTGACTTGAAGCATTAATTTAGTCCCTTACAAAGAAGTACAATGACATTGCTGTGGTTTTGTTAATTACCATTTAATTTTATGGACTCTTTGGTACTTTGAAGTACATAGGAATGACGTCTAAATGCTATTGTATATAAATATGGTCACAATCCCCAACTAGAGTTTTTATTTTAAATTCGATATAATTCATATAAAATAAAATGTTGTTATTATTATTATTCATAATAATGTAATTAATATTTTGAAAAATAAGTTTCTTGTGCTCACTAGTTAAACAGTAATATTATGAAATATTAAAATTTAAAAGATTGCTTAAACCTTTTAATGTATTATTTTATTCAATTTTCTTTTTTTTTTTGTAGTTTTGGATTGATTTTTTGTTTTGTTTTGATTTTTTTTGTTCCTTTTTGTTTGTTTTGGTGTAGTTTTTGTTTTGGCTTGTTTTGATTTTGTGTCTTTGTTTTTATTTTTTGCTTTGGTTTGATTTTAGCTTGTTTTGGTGGAGTTTTTGTTTGTTTGGTTTTGTTTTGTTTGGATTTGTTTGTTTTGTTTAAATTTTTTTTTGGGGGGGGGGTTGTTTCTTTGTTTGTTTTTTGCTAGGTTTAGTTTTTTTTATTAAATTATTTTCAGCAGCATTTGGTATCACATGATCCTACAGAAATTATTCTAGTATGCTACTTTATTAATAAACATTTCTTCTTATTATCAGTGTTGAAAACAGTTGCTGCTTAAAGTTATTGTAGTAAAAAAACCTTACTTTTTTGTTTTTGTTAATAGCTTTTATAATGACTGTAGTAATTATACACATATACAGCACAAACAGACACAGACAAAGCTTGTCTCATGAACACAAGCCTATTGCTCTTGTGTAATGTGTGTTAAAAGGCCCTTTTTCTGGTGCATACAAAGCAGGAAGGTGGGATAATGTTTCTACCCTCCTCTGCTCCCCGCTTTCTCTTTCGTTGTACCTCTCTCTTACTCTTTCTCCCTCTCAGTCTGTTTTTCTCCCTCGACTCGGCGCGGTCAGGCGTGGCACCTCGTTCCCTGGGTGTTATATTACTTCTCTGCAGGCCCACTCTGTATGTATGTATGAGTGTGCTTGTGTGATTGTATGTCCACTGTGAAGAACGCGTCTTGAATTCAGCTCACACGCCAGCCTCTCCCAGCAGCCCAAATGCTCAGGGATTAAACCGTCCTCTTGAGGGACATTTTACAGATTTTATTCTGTGTGTCATTCATTCCCTGTAGCAGTGATATCGCCAGAGCTTTTGAAGTGAGGAGTATTCTGTCCTGTGTGTGTTAATGGTTTGACTTAAAGTTGCTCTGCTTTCTGCATTGGATTGTGTGTTTACAAATCCAGACAGTGCATTCTTTTAGTTTTGCTCAGTTCCTTGGCCAGAGAATGAGCTATGATGACCAGCCAAACAGAGATGAGATGAATTGTTTTGTGCAAAAGACTGCTTAAACCTTTTTTTATATTTTAGTATTTTATGTAATTTTGTTTTGACTCCTGCATTTTACATCCATAACAACAAAATTATATATATATTTTTTTGTGCACAACATTTCTGTTTTATGTTTTTTCATGTTTTCATTTTTTGTGTCTTTTTATTTGGTTTCGTTTGCTTTGGTTTGGTTTTATGTTTGTTTTTGTTTGTGTTTGTTTAGTATTTGGTTTTGTTTGCTTTGGGTTTTTTTTTTTTGGTTTAGTTTTTGTTTTCATTTCATTTTGTTTTGGTTCTGATTGTTGTATGACTCCCTACAAACATATTTCCTAATATTCCGTAAGAAAAAAGGCTGAACTTCATTATTTTTTCTACACTTAAGGGCATAAGGGAACCATAATGACATCCAAGGCTTTGCCCACTAGCGCTATATCATCATAATACAAGCTACAGTACCAGCAAGTAAATGTTTATTTTATTCTTATGTCATGTCCAAATAGCTATTTGTTTATTGTTTAGTTATATTTTTTTTGGTATCAGTTACAATTATTTTTCCCACCCCCTTGGCCTTGTTATATGTTGATACATTTTATTTGGAATAACTTGCACAATAATTATGTAAAAATCAGGAACATGCATTAAGAAAGTATATTGGGCCTAATTTGATTTCATGTTTACTTGAACAGTGTTTGTGATCATCAGCTGATCACAAGACAGTAGAAGACTCAAGATTCCCCAAGCCCTGCTCAGAATGCCCCAAGGACCCATCTTCTCCCACTGTATCTGACGTAGTTGATTACAATGGATGTCTCTGTGTCTAGGTTTATGTCCTCCATGGGGGACATTCCTGCCCTTATTGGCTATGTTTGCCCTGCTCTCAGTGGGGCTTTCATCTACAATATGTCTTCAGAATTGACTCGTATTAGTAAGAAGAGACGTACTTCCCCGCAGAAACACTCTGGGTGTTCATCATTACCCATGTGCAGTGTCTTGTCCTACCCTGTTCAAACAATATTTGGAAACTTTGAATACTAATTGAGTCTCCTGGTGGTGTTTTCCCATTTGCACATGAAATACAGCCTTGACATCAATACTTGCCTTGTGCCTTGCTTTAGATTTGTGAGTCTGTAAACTGGAACTCAGAGCCCTCTGGTCATTTAGCATCCTGTGTTCATTCTGCCAGTGTTTTGTGTTTTACTTACGTGAACATTGGTGTTGCTTGTTTCTAGGGATGGGCAAAATTAAATACTTTTTAAATTGACTAGCCTGTGGGTTGCCTGAACAAAGCTTCATTAATCAACCAGGTGGTTGGTGGTTGACTAGTTAGTTGCCCATTGCCTTAGCTGTTTCGTTATCAGTCATGTACAGTCATGCATTTCTTAACTATTCGATTTGATGATCTCACTGACTATTTATTGACCTCTTCACTAGGCTATAAGGGGCTTGTGTCATGCTTACTAATTACCCCTCTTACTAGCGTCCAGTACATGTCCAGTACAACTAGGGTAATATATATATATATATATATATATATATATATATATATATATATATATATATATTACCCTAGTTGTACTGGACATTTATTGTACATGAAGCACATTTGGTAATATAATTTGTCACATCTAAGTATTAAAAGAAGATATCTTGCATTTGAAAAATATATTTTCTTTAAGATGTTCTGTTTATATCATATATTTAGCATGTTTGTGTATATTTTGGCTAGGAAAAAAATACATTTTCACTGTGTTGGAACTAAGCCAAAATCCTCAATATGACAGATGAATGAATGAATAAAAGTTTTTTTATTAATTCACCCCCCCCCCCCCCCCCAACCGTCTCCAGTATGTATCCAGACGCTCAAATCCTCAATTCATTAGCACATGGATGCAATGTTTATGAATGTAATTTGGAGGTAAGAGCGTGATTAATCAAATTAATTTTGGTTAATCGTATTTATATGTGTACATGCACTGCATGCGCGCATCCATCACTCTTGTTTCCCTCCTCTCTCTCTTTCTCTCTCTCTCTCTCTCTCTCTCTCTCTCAATTATTACTATTAGATTTCAAATCTCAAACTAAAAATGAAAAATGGCTGCTGCTGCCTTTATCCAAGAGCCTGGTTGCTAGGCAACTCTCTGTCTTTCTCTCCCTGTGAGTTGGACTTTCTCGAGGGTGGAGGATGGTTTCTCCCTGCGGAGCATGTTAGAGTGAATTCAGATGGGGATGCTGCTTGTGTGCCGTCAGCTTGGCCCAGTTTATCTCCTCAGAGAGATGTGTAAAACAAGCTGCCAGCTTTACGTCAATTTGTGAAGTTATGTCTGAATGACAAAGTCAATTTTTGAGGCCCGAGATTGCTTAGGAAGTCAGCGAATGTGTATTTTTAATTCTGAAGACATTCCGCCTGCAGTTTAATAAATATTTGATGTCTAAGAGAGGTTTATTATCATTTTTACTGACAGGTTCAACTATGGGACAGACGTGAACTATGTGTTTCAGAACCCAATGAGCTGCCTATTTAGACAGCATAGTGAACTCTTGTTGTCTAGGTTTGCAGCTCATATTGAGACACAGCTTGTGTATGTTGTGGACCTAAAAACAGATGTTCTCTGTATTATGCAATACACTAGTGGTGCAATTTCAGCTGTGATAATAGTTTTCCCTATTAGATTATTGTTTACTTAAAAGGCGGAATCCTATTCAGTGAATCTGCTTTGGTGAGTTCGTACTGTCGTTGAATTGTGCGGAGATGAACAATCCAGAGATATATATCTAGCAGCCGTGAGAAAATAAGAATCTTTTGTGTTGCATGAATGAATGCAATATAGACCAACGACAAGGCAAACAAAGGTTTGTCTCCCTCCCCTCCCGCTTTGACCTGAATACAGTCGCATAATTCATACAAACAGATGTTAAAAGGAGGCAAATGAAATAAATGTGTTTCTAATCATCTCCTCATAGTGTTGTTGTTATTGACATTTATAATAGGCAATTGCCATTTAAAAAGGGGATCATAATTTCATAAAAAATGGCGTGTTCCGGTGCCACAAAACATGAGGCACAGCTAATGCTAATAGGTTCATATTAGAGTGTAATGCTGAGCTAAATAAAATGGCAAGCTAATGCAAAGTAACGCACATGACGTGAAGCAGGTCTTTGTTGTTCTTATTATTCAGGCGGGTCTTGTGTTAATCTTTTTAAAGATCATGATTAGTACAAGGTATTTGTTTGCCTTGTTTTAGGCTGAACAGCAATGACGGTTTGGTCGTTTAGTCTGCTAATTATGTGAGTTCAACTGTCTTTTAAAAAATACAGCCTAATTAATTGGTGAGAATTATTAGTCCCTATTTACTTAATAATATTATGAAGCGTTGTTGTTGTTAACTCAAACTAAAACCAGGTGGTTAAATGACTAATACAGCTAAAATAAAATATAAATATATCAAATAAATAAACCTTGCCTTGGCAGTAATAAAACAAGTAATAACATTTCTAAAAGTAAAACTGAAATAAATATCATTTATAACTAAATGGACATGTTTAAAAAAATAAAAATATTTTTTAATGGAAATTTATAGAAGATTTATATATTAATAATTTCTGTAGAATATTAGATAGATATTATTGAAATGCTGAGGTAAATAAAATAAATGTATATGGTTTTAGCAGTTAAAGAGGTGGTTGCAGAATCGTTGTTTTTGACATTTTGACAAAATATTGACAGTTTTTATTCAATAATTAGTACGTAGGTGCAACAGACATATGTTTTTTCTTTTCTAATACATATTTTCATCAGTTAAACCGCTGCCACAAAAGTGTAAAAAAAAAAAAAAACTATCCCTCACAGCTTTGTTTTCATGTCCAATTAATTTTTTTTAGCAGCTAATGCTAATAGCTTCACATTAGAATAAAAGGTTTAATAAAAGAGTTAATTTAAATGGTAAGTAATGTACATTTTCACCTCATGGGGATTGTGTTTAATTATGTTGCTTAGTCTTTCTTATTAGTTAATCAGGCCTTGTGTGGCTTATTTTTTTGAATGTATTGTGAGTATAAAACATTTTTGCTTTCTTGTTTATTGCTAATATGTTGTTTAATCAGTTAGGCTTAAAAGCACAAAAATGTAAAGTAACAAGCTAGCTAATGTTCGTAACTTCATAGAAGTGATATTCTGTGGTAAATAATAATCCTGCACTAGTTCTGTACACATTTATCTAATAGATGTTGTGTATAATTGTGTGAAAAGTGTGTCTTAGTCATTCTGTTGACAGCTCTTGTGCTTATGTTTCTTTCAGTCAAAGAAATGAAGCCTGAGTTTACTTACTGTTAAATACAAGGATCTGAGTGCTTAGTCAGTCTTTAAAACCTTTTCAACCAAAAATTACAAAAAGGCAAAGAAAAAGGGGTGTGTGTTAACACTATTTGAGTTTTTTAACAACAGCCCGCAGCTTTGCCTGCAGAGAGTGTTTATAGAGATGTTTGGTTCTCCTGGGACAGCTGGCCATTTTAAGTAATGTACACTCATCTCACCCTAAAAGTCTCATTTCATCCAGTGCTAAAAATATCTACGTGTGAGGAAATACCTAATTATGCGACGTACCGATCACCAAACACAGTGGGAATGTATTGTGAGCTAATTTTACCCCTAAAATAGGATCTCATGAATGATGAGGCGGTTCACAGGATATACAGTTACCCGTTTTAGAATCCATGTTTCTATTTACATAGTAACGGTTTTGTTAAGGGTTCTCGGTTGCTATGAATATTGACCTGTGGCAAGAACACTGGCATGACACTCTTCCACACCCAAATCTTTTCTTCTCCTCGTCTTCTTCGTCCAGTCATTAAAAATGCATCAGGCCGTCCTGTTTGGATGTGAGTACTGTAGTTGATTGCTTAGTCACAGACGATGGCTGACCGCTTCGAATCATAACTGATTGTATCCTTAAAATCACTCTTTTTTTAAAAAATGACATTTTACTATCGTATTTTGCGTTAAAAATAAAAACTATAAAAAATTTTGTGTTTGTCTGTATGGCATTTGTATGAAACTAGGTTGAGCAATGTATTAAATATTGTGCAACGTCATGAATTAAGTGTCATTAAATTAGTTTGGCATCCAGTGTTTGTATCGCGACCTGGTGAGTTCAGTTCATTTCACTCTCCATTTCAGGGAAACTATGCATCGGAATAATTGATGTCGATTATGTAAATATGTCGATTTACGTGAAATGTATTGATGTGAGTTGCACTGGTATACCAGTCTCAATGTATATTTTGGTATAAAATTTGCTTATCTACAGTATTGTAAAAACTGGATTGTTTAAAATAATTGTTACATTAATCAACTAATCAAAATAATGAATCGATAGAAAAAATAATTGTTAGTAGCATCTCTAAGTCAGTTATTTTTAAATTCAGAATTTAAAATTAGAATTATTCGGATTCAAAAGATTCAGATTAATGTGATTCATAGATGATTTAGATTTATTCAGAATCAGACTAAAACAGTTCTGATTATTAGGGCTGTGTATCACCAGCAAAGTCACAATATGATCTATCTATCTACATGATCAGAAGGTTGAAAAGTATTTGGGTGCTATAGTTTTAGCTGTATTTTTTGTTGAAGGTGAGTGGTGCGTGTCTGTCTTTGTGTTTTCTAGCCTGTCTGTCTGTTTCTAGATTTGGCCATGCAGTTCTGACATGCTAGAGCAGGCATGAGGGTGCGTTTGAAGCCTGTGCACAAGGCGTTTTGTCTGAGCGGCCCTCCCGTGCTCGTTTAGAGCAGTCTGGCCTCTGTTGTTTCCGGCTCCGCCTCGTACGATACAGGGCGACAGGGATGACTGCTGTACCAAAGCCATCCTCTCACAGATCGCTCGGCGTATGTTTATCTCTCTCCTCAGCGTTTGGCGGAAATAAACAGTGCGGTCTTGCTTGATTTCCTCCATTCCCTCTGTCTACCTCCGATCCTCAGGCGAACCTGGACGCGGCTTGCTCTTCATGAGGGTGTCGAGGAGGGGAGGAAAAAGATTTGTCTAAGACGCTTAGAGCTGTTTCCAGCAAGATGAGGGCAGCGGTGCATTGGCTCCTTACCAGATTGGTGATTTCAACTCTCTGCAGAACTAAAACAACTGTGGGGGAAAAACCAGCATGGGTTATACGTGCATAGATGAAAATATTTCCAACAGCTGGTCGGGTCACTGCACTCGACCACTCAAGATGAGTTTGTTGATATGCAAAGAAAACAAAATGGCCAAATAAAGGGGAATCTTATGGAGAATAAAAAGTGTGTATGTCAAAACAGGAAAATGTGCAGGACTTTAAAGTCAACATGAAGCAGAATAGACCCTATTGCTTTCTTAATGCACATTCCTGCTCTTACTGTGTACAATTCATTGGTCCATATTAAGGGTAAGAGTGGGAATTTTTTGACACCACAAGGTCTGAATCTGGGAATCACAATCTGATTCCAAAGTTATTATTGATTAATTTTTTTTATTATTAAATAATGAGTTTACCGATTTTGTGTGTAATTTGTGTATTCAACTACTAATAAAATAATTATAAATTATGAATATTATGAATATTTTTTGTAATAAATCAAGCCCATTGTATGTTAAGAATTGTAAGCTAACTAAATATGACTTTATCTATGACTAAATATGAGATTTTGACGTCTGATGTTTTCTGTTCCAGGTATACAATTTTCAAAACAATGTATTATTTTGAAATGTAACATTAACATGATCATTTTTGAATGTATGTTTGAAAAAAAAAATAAAGCAAAACATAAATGTGAAAAAAAAGTAAATTAAAGTATTTCAAGTGTATATTAGGAGCAGCGGTTATTCAATGATTAATACAATTATTATACATTATAAATAATGTATTATTTTTTTAAATGTAGAATTAACATAACAGTTTTTTTACGTAGCCTTTGTAAAAATATAATAATTTAAACAACTATTGTTTTCATTGTCGATTAGCAGCAGCAGTATCGTTCAGTTGACTAGTCTTGTACATCCCTAAAAGTATCTTTTTTGATGACTGTTTTAAAAATAATGATTTTTTTATTATTTTTGTACATGAAGCAAGTCCCAGGCTTTATTTGCTTTAAGCAGTACTACACTGTTCAACTGTATTTACACACCATAATGTATACAAAATAGTGAAATTTCTATTGATAGACACTTTATATTGTTGCCATGATGCCATTCATGTTCTACAGAAGAAAGAAAGGTCATGACATGGGTGAGTAAAAAACGTCAGAATGACAGCCATTTTTGGGTGTACTGTCTCTTTAACATGATTAAATATGCACTTTATGGGCTTGAAAAGTGGACATGTGGTTGTAGTTCTTATCTAAGGTTTTTTAAACGCTTTAATAAAAATGACCCATTGTTCCACACCTAATACATCACCACTGACCAAAAGATTAAAGTGATCTGGCTCATAAATCTTTAAATGGGATTGCGGGAGCATATGTACATGCATAATATACGCTTGCACATATGTTACATAAATTTACCATGCTGGAGAATCCTAGTCCCAGTTCTTATGGAAAAAAAAAGCTCTCTTGCATGAGAACTCGTGTCGTTTTATGCTCAGGGAGTGTTATTTACATCTAGTCCAACAAGCGTGTATTGCAAAGCGGATTTGAAAAGCTATTATATTGAGCTTTAAAGACAAACCGCCTCGGCGAGGAAGGTCCTACAGCACTCATAGAGCCTACACCTGTAGTGGAACAGCCATCGATGAGTATTCCCACAGGAGGAAGGTACTCTGTCTGTTGCTATGGCGACCATTGCCCTGATTATTTTGTTCTCAGGCCCACACATTTGAGCCGCGCTGGTTCCTATGCGCACATTCAAATCCCATAATTCAGCTGGCGATGGGCTCAAAGAGGTTCTAAAAAGATCTACTGGGTATTGTGGCTGTTTGATCAATTACATCACTTCCTCTGTGACTGGAAGAGAGCTGTGCTTTCAACTCGTGCAGAGATCGGACAAAATAACTGACTGGCTCATGTTCTGCACACTTTTATGACTTGGGCTTTTGTTTGGTGTTTACTGTAGTCAAGTGTATGGGGATCAAATAACCTGGACTATATACAGTAGACAGACACAATAGATGTCTCTAAAGAGCATGCTTGAGAGGACGGCTGTCTGCAGTTAGGCCTTAAAAAATTCATTAATAAATAAAAATAAATAAATATGTATTTATTTAAAGATGGAGATGCTGACAGTGTTTTTAAATGATCAATTCAGAGATTTTTTTTCTTCAAAACAGCGCCAAGCAATAATACATAAATGGACAAACGCACCAAGTTTTGCGTCTGAACTGTTCAGCAGGCGGCTGAGAGGAGCAGCTCTTTTAGTTAAAGCAGGGCTGCGTTTCCCAAAAGCATCGTAAACTTAAGTTGATCATAGCTCCATTGGTTTCAATGGGTGTAAGATGTACTTAAGCTTACGTTGCTTTTAGGATTGCAGCCCAGATCGTTGCTTCTCTAATTTTACATGCAAGTATAGCTGAAATCACAACACAGCTATTGCCTTTAGCTATTGTATTTTATTTCATCAGACGACGACTCGATAAAAAAATCTAGATTTTTGTTCAGATTAACGTATTAGAAGGTAGAGCTGGGGTATTCTTAACGGGCCTTAATTAGGTTGTCTGACAACATAAACAGTAAAATATAACAATGAAAACAGTTTAATTGAGAATTTGACTGCATCAAATTACAGTATGGGCACAGAGAGGCAAAAAAATTTAATAATAAATAATAAATGTACAATTTGCATGTTCAGAAGTGAGCTGCCCTGTCCTGCAAATAATGTAAACAGGCTTGTAAGTAAATTGCTCAGTGCAAAGAAAGAGAAGTAGGTACGGGGGAACCTGGTATTTCTATGTTGCTGTTTTTTTTTCATGTGTCTTATAGACATGAACAAGTTGTTTGAAAAACATCTATGACCTATGAAACATGTCTAGTCTTCATGCTCTATGTTGACTATAGTTTCACTAATAATAAACATACATTTGCATAAAGCATCCATATTTGTCCATGCTCATGCTGATTAGAGTTTTACAAACTTGAAAGTATTAATTTAGGATGGAGCCCCACACATGGCATGCAGGAAAAAATAGCAGGCTAAATCATGCGCACGATTAAAAAATTGAGAGAACGAATTAGTAAATTGTGCACACAATTTATTTATTTTTTTCTTGCATGTCATGTGCGGGGGTTCATAATTTTAGGTACATTTAGAACAGATAAAAATGTGCGATTAAGTTGCGATTAGTCATGACTTAACTCATGATAATCATGCAATTAATTGCGATTTAATAGATTGACTGCACTATATATATATATATATATATATATATATATATATATATAAATGCAAGTAGGAGTAGATGGTAAAAGGCATATTTTTTCACTAAATGAACACAATAATTTAATTTAATTTATTATATTTAATTTAAATGTATTTTTTACAAAACATTTGCTTAATATTTTCATTTATATATATATATATATATATATATATATATATATATATATATATATATATATATATATATAATAAGCTTCAATAATCAACAAATCAAATGTTTACTAAAATGTCCTCGAACACTGAACATTTTCGAGTTAATAAATGACTTAACCTTTGCTGATCTTTGTTGAACTGATTCATTGAAAGTTTAAAGGAACTGATTTATGGAAATTAATAAAACTTCCCGCCTCTAGAGGTGGACGCTATTAAAACTTAAAACAATTTCATACTTGTGGATCGTGACACATGTAGGGGGTGTGAAATTAGGCAACATTCTGGCAAAAAACATCAACTCAGTGTCGGCAACTTAGCTATTTTGTTTGAGTTACTTATGTTGCTTCTTATTATATAGTTTACATGACCTAAATTTTAGACATCAGCAGATCTCAAAGCCTGTGGTCCAGACCTTCTGCGCAAATGCAGACAAAACTGTTAAAAGATTGATATCACTGTAGATGAAGTGTCCCAGAGTACCATACCATGCTTTATTTCAGCGCCACACCGCTGATTCCGTTTTTGAGGTGCCATCTAGTATGTTGAAGCTTAAAATGTGCGACTGCCGCCCCTCCTGCCCCAGTTCCCCCAAGATTCCCTGGACCGTACAGGCAATAAAGTGACATTTTGGGATCACAGGGTCCACAGCCTGAGAAATGTGCCATGCTTAAATAATCCAACAAGTCAAAAAATTTCAGCCGCTGAATTATAGATGAGCGGCTGTCAGTGGGGAGACGTGTGGTGGCTGTATAAGAGCAGTGCTGTGTTTCAGGCTACAGGTTCAGAGCATAAACCAGTGGACCCTGGCACAGGTTTTCAGAAGTTGCCAGGGAAAATGGAAGGAAAGCCTTCTGGGAGTTTTTATTATGGCCATTTTGAGGTAGTAAACAGCACAGAACTGCGCTGAGAGGCCTGGGCTTCACATCTGAGTGCTTTTGTCCTGATTCCATGATATCTTCATCACTCCCTCTTTCACTCGCTCTGTTTTTCTGGCAGCGTTTGATGCTGAGGATAGGTGTGTGCCGCCAGGATGGACTCTGTCTGCTGTATTAATTGATTCCATTAGTCTTGGCTGTCTCACAGTCGTTAGGAACACCTGCGAGTTACAGGTTGAGGTAATAACAGCAGCCCGTAAGAAATCAAATATTGTGTTCGGTACCATACCCTCCCCACACTCCTTTTTTTAAAGAAATCTGATGTAGACACAAGCATGTAAAAACTGCATATGCTGGTGTGCAGCTTTACTGGTCTTTTTTAAGCGGGTCTGACTCTGTTTTTGACGTGCAGCATCCACGTCCGTCACGTCATGGAGGGAGAGGCGATTAATATTCAGCGTGCTGTGCAGATGCCGATTTCAGACGGTTGATGCAGCTCAGACTCCGTCAGCCTACTTCAGAGGGAGTTAGGTAATGCTCTGATTCACCATGGATACTGAGACACTCAGAGAGCTGAGCGCTTTCATATTCACTATGTGTTTTCACGTCGAGCGTTTGCTGTGTGTGTGTGTGAGTCGCTCGGAGGATCAGCGAGGCCTGCAGGCTCGAGCTAAAGCCTGTCAAGGTCACCCTGTATCCGTATGACAGGCTGAGATTGTCCTCCTCGCTGCAGTCAGTAAGTGAATAGAAGTGCAATCCTCTTGATTAACTGAAGCTGTTTACACCTGTTGATTGACAGCTATCAGCGGCGTGCTGATTCACACAGTGTAATTAATGGCTGAAAAGACTCTGTTAGTTAAATTAACTAGCTCTGATATGACAAGATAAGGATTGTGTGGGTTCCTGACCTAGCTATGTTTTAAAAAACAACAACACAGATTTCCATTTTAATTAGGGTTGCACGATTATGACAAAAATCAGAAAAATCAGAACTGTCGATTATTCCCTTGAAATTGTAATTGCGATTATTAATTATAATTATCACAATTTACATTGAATGATGTTTGTACCATTGTTTGATGCAACTGCATGACGTATTTTTATATGAAAATAAACAAGCTGAAAACACTAACTGAAAATCCTTTAGTGCTTTTTTTATAGTATTAAGCCTCAAATGTCAACTATGCATCAGATTGGTTTCTTTAAATTATACAAAGATAAAAATATGAATGGTATTATAATGTTATACTAAAACTAAAATTAAAATAATGGGAAAAACCCCTTAAGGTATAATGTAGAGAAAAAAGCATCTTAAGCACCCAAAATAACATAAGTGGATTTTGAATGATTAATTGCTGCTTTTGATCAATTACATAATTGTGGCATTGCAACTGACAACTTGTAATCATGATTAGAAACTTGATTAATTGTGCAGCCGCAATTTAGGTATCAGTCTGTGTTATTTAATTGTGGGAATTGCTGATTTCTCCTATTTTTACATTTAGATTAGCTTAAAAACCATTTAAAACCATAAATAAGCTTTTAGCATATGTGATTTTATAAAATATTAATAATTGAATAACACTGTTAAATGTAGTTTTAAGCAAATCTTAAAATTAGTGTCCATTTTCATAATGTACATGAATGTATTAAATTTCTAAATTGTCACATTTACATTATTGTTTTAAGTTTTGTAGTGTTTTTTGTTTGATTTATTTAGGCAAAATAGCCTAAAATTTTACTATAAGTAATTTATTGGTAATCTAAAATTAATTATTTGCTTATTTTTGCCAGAATTGTAATATCTGTGCATTCTGCTTCAGTACTAAATTATGTCTTTGTTCAATTAAAAAATACCAGATGTTTTATTGTAGGGTTAGGATTTGTACAGTACTTTGATATAATTACATTTTTGTCTTCAAGGTGCACTTAAAATGATAAGGTTTCTTGTACTTACAGTTTTACATGAAATGTTTCATGGTTTTTAATTTTAACCCTTGAAATGGAAATGTTTTGTTTTAATTAAGACTTTTTTTGTGTGTGGATAAAACAATTTTGGAACTAGCCATTTCTGTTGTTTTGTTTTGACATATGATCTTTTTGGACTGAGGAGGAAGTTTTAGTACTGAAATTAATACATCAAACTCTTATTTAAAAGACAGAGAAAAAAAGATCAGTTTAGTATGAATTTGGTTATGATGAACTAGTGGAGGTCATTGTGAAGAACCATTTAGATTAAGTTAGGTCAACATAGTGTATAGACGTTATTCAGTCAAACTAGGATTTGAGGGTAGAAGTAGAATGGATTGTACTGCTGTACTTACCACAACATTCAGACTGTTCAGCAGACAAAACGTCTCGTATAAACACCATAACATTTTTTTTTTCAAAATCCAGAATGACGTTTAACCTGATGAAATTCTCTTGAATACCAGATTATTGGTAGTTTCCAAATCTTGTCATTCCACAGAGTGTTTTAGAGTAGGAGACAGCAGTGAGACAGCTGAGCGCCTGTCTCGTGGTTCGAATCATAGTCATCTGATGGTCTGCTCTTGTTCATCCAGCACATATAAGAGCCAGCCATGATAGAAGCCATCCAAGATGACAAGAGGCATCTCCATGGAAACTTGTGGAGGGCTTTGATGTCACCAGCTCTCCATCATGGAAAGACGTGGATCTCAGGAATTAGAGAGGCAGTTAGTTGTGACCCGGCTCAGCTGTTCCCCCTTCACTTCTTCATCACTCGCTCTCACTCACATCATGCCTTTGTTAGTTTTCTCTGCTGAGGTGATTTTGGTCACACTTTATTTTAAGGTTCAGTTCTTGATGTAAACAAACCATTAACTTCAACATTTGCCTCCGTAAACTCCCAATTTGCTGCTTATTAATAGTTAATAAGGTAGTTGTTCAGTTTAGGTATTGGGTAGTTTTAGGAATGTAGAATATGGTCATGCAGAATAGGTGCTTTATAAGTATTAAAGGTCCTATGACATGAAAATTTCACTTTCTGAGGTTTTTTAGCATTATAATGAGTTCCCCTAGCCTGTATATGGTCCCCAAGTTTCTAGAAATTCGAATCAGTGTAAATCGAGATTTTACTATCTTTCTCTGCTTTTGAGAAGATGGAAGCTCAAACGGGCTGATCTGGAATCTCCTCCTGGTGACGTTATAAGGAGAAATGTTACCTCCTCTTTCTCTGCTTTGCCCGCCCAAATATTTACATATAATTCAGTCGCAATGTCAGCACAGGCGTAACAAACACACTTTTATGATATGGATTCGAAAGCACCGCCACAAACAGTGAGTAACAGCATTCATTAATGCCTGATCTGTGATCAGCGATCTCTCATGTGTAGCTAATTATTCAAGTTCACACAAGACTTTCTTTCTAAATCGTTTAATACTGTTTATGCATCAGTGAATCAAGCCAGTGACTAAATGATCAACTTCACATTGTTTCTCTTAGTAGCATGACACAAATCTGTTATTTAAATTGTGATTTAACTACAGAGAGCAATCAAAGAACGCTCCCTTTTTTTTCGGAGCTGTCACACATCGCGAGTATATCTGCACTCTTGCCTAAACTGCCGTTACAATGAATGACGCTGTTATGCTGCACAACAAAGCTCTTACTGTATTCATGTGGTATGTTCATGTGTTTGCTGCTAGTTGTGGTGAAAGCATTTTGTGAGAGAAAACGTGTTGCAATAATGACGAGATCACTGCATTCACGCGATAAACAGACTCTGTCTACTCAATGCTCATCACTGCAGCCTTTCATGTGATGGGAAAAGATCGAAAAAATAATTATATAATCAACACTTCCACGATTCGTTAATCTCGACAGCTGTAATAGTAAATATATATATATATATTTGAGAGGGGTTCCACATGTAATGTGGAATGTAATACAGCTGTCGACAGCTGTATTTATTGCATGGACGGAGCAGAAATGTAAGTGTCTAAATCATACGCACAGTTCCACTGAATGATAAATGTGTTTAAACAATGCGGATGAACCGAATATACGAAGGAAACTTTTAAAATTAACCACAGCATTAACAACGACCTTGAAATAAGAGCACGAGATTTATCTGATAATATGCATGAAAGTAGCCTAGCGTTTGTTTCATTAGCAAACAGACATCTGGCGCGTTTTCTCTCAGAATCATTCGCTGATGGAGAGGAAAAGTTAAATAGAGATGAAGACTGTCACAGTGAGCCTGTGACCTAAGACTAAAAGGACTTTTATTTTGAAAGAACTGCTGAAGTACTTGTACCCCCATAAACAGTTTACACCAATATACACACACAATCTACATGCCGGCAAATTAACATCCTATACTAGATGTGTGGTTATTTTTCTGTTTAGGTGGTGTGATAGGCTCTCTGCTTAGTTCCATGTTTTTATATAATTTTCTTTTCTTTTGTTGGTTGTTTGTTTTGTCTCAATGCTAAATGTTTTGTTTTGTTATATGATTTAACCTTCAAAGAAACCACACCAAACTCTTTTACAAATGTTAACAGTTTATTTCCTCGGTAACAAACTAACATGTACACATAAAATACTGTTATACTCACATTGTGGGTCACCTCTTTACTGGCAAACCCATGTGCAGCGACGGCTGCCATTTTTAAAGCTGCTAATTGCCCAATTGGAAGGGCACTTTCATTTTTGTCAGTGACATCACAGGGGGAAATCAGGGAAACTATCATTTCTCAGACATTTTTCTTTGTAATGTGGAGACAAAATTTTGTAATTAATAATGTGATGCATAGGTTGCATGTTAATACCATTTATTTAATATGTTTGTATAGTTTATCTTGCTTTAAAATTATCATTTATTTATACATGGTATGTTCCTGAAGTGGGAGGAGCCTAACGCTATAAAAGGGCTCCTGGTAGCCATTTTTCAGGAGAGTGTTTGGAGTGTGGGTTCACTCCTTGTATTTTTGGGCCTGAATATTGGCATAGCCAGAATACATGTGAAACTCTTATGAATTTATATTTATTTTGCTTTATTTTTGTTACTGTATATATTTTTGCTTGGGAATCACTTTTGCACCAAAATAAACACACTGGATTGAAAATTCTTCTCCATCATCATTGATTTTACACCTTCACCGACGGTACACCCTAACAAGTGGTGTCAGAAGTGGGATTAGTACCGGTCAAGTGACGTGTGGGGGAGATTGCCTTTTCTGACATGCCTCCCAAACTAAGGAGTCAGCCTGTGGAAGGCACAGTTCAGGATGTGGACCAGGGTGCCATAGGAGGTGACCCAGAGGCAAGTGAGCAACCTGCTGAGGTTCCATCTGCTGGAGGGGAGGCTGCAGTGACGGCTCTTTCACGGATGTTTGAGTCCTTCATGCGGTATCAGCAAGAGCGAGATGAACGGCAGGAACAAGAAACAGCAAGACGAGAGCAACACTACAAAGTTCTCAGTCATCAAGTCACCCAAATGCAGCTCGATATGGAGCGTTCCCGAGTTTCAGGCACAGACGGTGATGGAACAGCTGCCAGGGTTAAAAGCCAGGAGCCAAGATTGGCCAGGCTTGAGGACACAGATGACATAGAACACTTTTTGACCACTTTTGAGAGACTGGCGGAAGTTTACCAATGGCCGAGAGGAGACTGGGCCATACGCCTAATACCCCTGCTTACAGGCAAGGCCAGGAGTGCTTTTGTGGCCATGAACTCTTCCCAGACACAGGATTATGACCAGCTGAAGGAAGCCATACTGAAAAAGTATGAGATCAGCACTGAGACCTATCGGTTAAGGTTCCGTTCTTTAAATACCCCTATGCATGAGTCACCCCAAGAGCTCTACACCCGTATTAAAGATCTGTTTTGCAAGTGGGTCCAGTTCAACAAAAGCAGCAAAGACAACATAATGGAGGCTATGGTGCTTGAACAGTTTCTACGGGTGTTGCATCCAGAGGTGAGGACCTGGGTCAAGGAACGGAATCCAACCACTGCTGGACAGGCTGCTAACCTGGTGGAGGCCTATATTTCTGCAAGGAGGGGTCCAGGAAACTTCCACTATACTGGCGTCCTGCAGGCCACCAAGGGTAAGTCTGAGGGTTTGGGGGTGTGGTCAAGCTCTAAAAGCCAAGCTAAGATTCTGAAATCTACATACATTGAACCCACAACATCTGTTCCCCTACCTCAACCCATAGTCAAAAATGAAGTTGTGTGTTTTAATTGTGGTGAGCCAGGGCATACTAGACCGCATTGCCCCTTGAAAAAGCCTAAGACAGCTAGTCTCTGTTATGTTCCCCGGCTAGTACAGTATGCAACCCCTAAACATGACTTAGAGCCTGTTGTCACCGTTTTGTTGAATGGGAAACCACTTCCAGCTTTTGTTGACACAGGTTGTGCCCACACACTGGTAGAGGCCAAATATGTACCCAGAGATAGCTGGAGTGAGGAGGAGACTGTGACTGTTTGTTGTGTTCATGGGGACAGTACTAATTTGCCAACAGCTGAAGTCTACATTGAGGTGCATAATCAGCCATATCTCATGAAGGTTGGAGTAGCGCAGAGTCTGCCATACCCCATTTTGCTAGGCACAGATTTACCAGTCTTGGTTGATTTGGTACAGGAGACGGCATGGTGTGGAATAGTAACAAGGGCTCAGGCTAAGAAGCAAGAACAAAACACACCATTCCAAGAAACTGAGAAAACACTGCAATCTATGCTTTTTTTTTCTGAGGTTATTGTCACAGAGCCAAAACCTACAGCAGAGGATAGGCTGCAGCTACGTAGAGAGTGTGTGGAAAGCTTGATAGAGACCGCAGAGCAAGCTGAGAAACCAGAGGAACCTGACTTGAGTGATGCAGATATTGTCATTCCAAATAACCTAGCTAAGCTCCAGAATGAAGATTCCACCTTAGCTGACTGTTTTAAGCAGGTACAAAATAAAGAAGTGAATGCTTGCTTGGATGAGAGGTTTGTACTGAATAATGGTCTCTTGTACAGAGAAAGTAAGGAAGACGGGATTCAGTTGGTTGTACCCCAGACACAGAGAAGGGAAGTATTAAATCTAGGTCACTCCATTCCCTGGGCAGGTCACTTGGGATTTATGAAAACCTTAATGCGGATTGCAAAGAGGTTTTATTGGCCCAGAATGTACAGCGATGTGAAGGAGTTCTGTAAGACATGCCCTGAGTGTCAGCTTGCTGTTGGTCGTACCCCTGCTTATGCCCCACTTATTCCATTACCTGTTGTTGACTCTCCCTTTGAAAGAATAGGAGTGGATATAGTTGGCCCACTGGAAAGAAGTCAGGCAGGGAACAGATTTATTTTAGTAATTTGTGACTATGCTACAAGGTACCCTGAGGCTTATCCCCTTAGAGAAGTCACTGCCAAACAGATATCCACAACCCTTTTGAGATTTTTTTCACAAGTGGGCATACCACGGGAGGTTCTCACAGACCAAGGACCCAACTTCATGAGCCATACCCTACACCAGGTATATCAACTGCTAGGGATTAAGAGAGTGCGAACCACCCCCTATCACCCTCAGACTGATGGGCTGGTCGAACGTTTTAATCAGACCCTAAAAGCCATGCTCAAAAAGTTTGTCTCTGAAACGGGCAAAGACTGGGACAAGTGGCTGCCTTTCCTTCTTTTTGCCTATCGGGAAGTACCCCAGGCCTCAACAGGATTCTCCCCTTTTGAGCTCCTTTATGCCCATCCTGTTAGAGGACCCTTGGATGTGCTGAAAGAGAGCTGGGAAGACACACATAAGCCCAGTAAGCAAAACATTCTGACTTATGTCCTCAAGATGAGAGAGCAACTCCAAAAGACCACAGCTCAAGCCCAAAAGAACTTGCTCCAGTCCCAAGCCCAGCAGAAAGAGTGGTATGACAAAGCAGCCCGAACACGCAGTTTCAATCCTGGTGATAAGGTCATTTTGCTGTTGCCAACATTGGAAAACAAGTTGTTGGCGAAGTGGCAAGGTCCCTATGAAGTAAAGCGGAAAGTGGGTCCAGTGACCTACGAAATCGAAATTCCTTCCAGAAGCCAGCCTCTGCAGGTATTCCACATCAACATGCTAAAGAAATGGCATTCCCGTATACCATCATCAGATATGGCCGAAAGCACAGCAGCCCCAGTGATGGACAACGCTATGTTTGTAAGGGCAGTAGCAGAGGAGGAGGAGGTAGAAGAGCAATACATCCCTGGACATCCAGGCAAGAGCGAACTAAATCTCAGTCACTTGACTCAGTCACTTGACTCTAGAAACAGAAACAGCAGCTGATGGGATGCTTACCTGACCAACTTTTCATGGAGTCACCGGGTAGAACAGACCTGATCAGTCACTCCATCATTCTGAACGACCCCAAACCCATCCGGCAATCTGTCTATCGGGTACCTGAAAGACTGCTGCCAGTGATGAAAGAGGAGCTAAAGACCATGCAGAGTCTGGGGGTAATAGAACCATCCACCAGTGAATGGAGCAGCCCTATTGTACTGGTACCTAAGAAGGATGGCACTCTCCGGTTCTGCCTGGACTTCCGTAAACTGAATAGTGTCAGTAAGTTTGACCCTTACCCCATGCCAAGGGTAGATGAGCTGGTTGAAAGACTTGGAAGAGCAAAATACCTCAGTACTCTCGATCTCTGCAAGGGGTACTGGCAAGTTCCATTGAAGCCAGAATGCAAGGAGCTTACAGCCTTTAAGACCCCATTTGGACACTTTCAGTTCCAGGTTCTTCCATTTGGGCTTCATGGTGCTCCAGCAACATTTCAGAGAATGATGGACAAGATTCTCAAAGGCACGGAAATGTTTGCTGCAGCCTACTTGGACGATATTATCATCTTTAGCCAGAGCTGGGAGGAACATCTAGGGCATCTCCAAGAGGTGCTAAAGAGGATAAAGACTGCTGGATTGACCATCCGCCCAGACAAGTGTGGCCTGGCCAAGGCTGAGACCCAATACCTGGGGTATGTACTGGGACATGGGGTGGTCCGACCACAAGTTGGTAAAATTGAAGCCATTAAAAATGCTGAGAGGCCTGTGACCAAAAAGCAGGTACGGTCCTTTTTGGGACTGATTGGCTGGTACCGAAGGTTTGTACCAAACTTTTCAGCCCGGGCAGTTGCCCTGACTAACCTCACCAAAAAGGGCCACCCAAACAAGGTGAATTGGACTATGGACTGTGAAAAGGCCTTCCAGGATTTGAAGGACTCTTTATGTAAGGAACCACTGCTTCAGAGTCCTGACTTTGAGCAACTGTTTACTGTGCAGACTGATGCTTCAGAGCATGGCCTAGGAGCTGTGCTGTTGCAGGGTGAACAAGGACATCTAAAACCCATTGCCTATATCAGTAGGAAGCTCCTTCCCCGAGAGACAAAGTACTCAACGGTGGAGAAGGAATGCCTTGCCATTAAATGGGCATTAGACTCTCTGCGATACTATTTGCTGGGACGCAAGTTTCGGCTAGAGACTGACCATCGGGCACTAGCCTGGTTAGGCAAAATGAGGGACACTAATGCCCGAATAACTAGGTGGTTTCTAGCCATTCAGCCCTTTGATTTTGAGGTGCTGTACAGGAAAGGAGCACAGAATTGTACCGCTGATTTTCTCTCAAGGGCACCTCAAGAGGTGTCAGGAGAGGGAGGGGGAAATGTCACAGTGAGCCTGTGACCTAAGACTAAAAGGACTTTTATTTTGAAAGAACTGCTGAAGTACTTGTACCCCCATAAACAGTTTACACCAATATACACACACAATCTACATGCCGGCAAATTAACATCCTATACTAGATGTGTGGTTATTTTTCTGTTTAGGTGGTGTGATAGGCTCTCTGCTTAGTTCCATGTTTTTATATAATTTTCTTTTCTTTTGTTGGTTGTTTGTTTTGTCTCAATGCTAAATGTTTTGTTTTGTTATATGATTTAACCTTCAAAGAAACCACACCAAACTCTTTTACAAATGTTAACAGTTTATTTCCTCGGTAACAAACTAACATGTACACATAAAATACTGTTATACTCACATTGTGGGTCACCTCTTTACTGGCAAACCCATGTGCAGCGACGGCTGCCATTTTTAAAGCTGCTAATTGCCCAATTGGAAGGGCACTTTCATTTTTGTCAGTGACATCACAGGGGGAAATCAGGGAAACTATCATTTCTCAGACATTTTTCTTTGTAATGTGGAGACAAAATTTTGTAATTAATAATGTGATGCATAGGTTGCATGTTAATACCATTTATTTAATATGTTTGTATAGTTTATCTTGCTTTAAAATTATCATTTATTTATACATGGTATGTTCCTGAAGTGGGAGGAGCCTAACGCTATAAAAGGGCTCCTGGTAGCCATTTTTCAGGAGAGTGTTTGGAGTGTGGGTTCACTCCTTGTATTTTTGGGCCTGAATATTGGCATAGCCAGAATACATGTGAAACTCTTATGAATTTATATTTATTTTGCTTTATTTTTGTTACTGTATATATTTTTGCTTGGGAATCACTTTTGCACCAAAATAAACACACTGGATTGAAAATTCTTCTCCATCATCATTGATTTTACACCTTCACCGACGGTACACCCTAACAAAGACGTTTTCACACTGAAATAGAAGCGATCTCGCTCTCATAGACGTGCCAGGCTGTATCTGCAGCTAAACTGAATAAAAGCAGAATGAACTGATGAAACCCACAAACAATTTATGAATGATGCAGTGCTAATTGACATTTATTACAGTACAGAAACTATAAAGTATATTTTCTACCTTATTCTGTGCAGAAAATTTAAATAATTGCTAATTAAATGTAGCCTAGTATATAAAACAATCATAAAATTGCCATTAGGAAAAAAATATCGATTACAAATGATTGATTATTGTCCAGCAGTGTATTTGATTTATTACAGCTAATTAAAAGTAATTAAAAAAGAAGATAATTCCCTGTAAAAAAATAAATAATAATAATTATAATTATTATTATTAATATTATATAGGCTAAATACATAAAATGATTGTATTTGACATTTCTGTCACTTCTGAAATTATGGCTACGCCCCTGGTGTGACAAAATGTTATCTTATACATAATACTCTTTAAGCTCTTTTTTAGGGCTGCAACTAACGATTATTTTGATAATCGATTAATCTGTCGATTATTTTTACGATTAATCGATTAATCGGTTTATGTGCTTATATTTTAGTTTTTCCCATTTTTTCCCCAAGTAAATTATTAATAAATGGTCTTTATCCTTCAGCATAGATTTTTAAGAGATTTTAACCATTTTGCATTGTCATATCCTCATTAAAAATATACCTGGAGTTGTTTTATTGTGTTAGTAATCCTTTGTCGAACTCTTCTGCAATCAAAACACTGACCCATACTCTAACAAATTTCACAAGGAGATATCAAATGTTTTCACCATGGCAGTCCTTAGAGCTCCTAAAGTAGTTTAACATCCCGGACAAAGCTTATTAAGGAATCTTTCAGAACATATTTTCACGAAGAATAAGGATAAAACAGAATAAAATTGCAGTGCATTGTATTTTATTATTTACTGGAAAACAGCTTTATAGCTTTTGCTGTGAAATTGTACCTGTGAAACCTGAATGGAACTCACAATTTAAAGTAAAATCCATCAGAAGGTTGTCCAGAAAAAAAAATTGGACACACACAAAAAACCTGCTGTGTGAAAAAGAGCAGTGAATACTTAGAAAAAAAGTGTATTTCAAATATCTTTAAACATTTATCTCTCTCATTCAGTCATAATTAGGCTGCACGACTGAATTTTGAACTGGTAAACGACAAACTGATCACAGAACATGTTTGTAAAGCTTTAAATGTTAACTGTTAAAAAGCAATGTTATCAGCTTTTACGACTAAACATTTGCAAACAACATTGTACTGGAGAATCTGCACAAATGAAAGTCTTAGGGGCTCGTGCTCTCTCCTTGAAGACGCGGAAATTTCAGCAAAGGATAAATGGATTTGCAGCTCAAAAAATCGCTTGCAGTAGCTCTGCTACTAAATTTATTTCAAAATGGAAATCCATATACAACTATGATCAGCTGTTCCTTTCATCTTGACTGAGCTTTTAACGTTGTTACGGGAAAGGATGAAGCTGATTGGTTAGTTCTTGTCACATGACCCGCGGTGCGCTTGCTGCATTCTGAAAAGTTGAAATGTTTTAACTCGATGCGGTGTTGGAAATAACGAACTTGAGCGCGCAAAAGACGTGATATGTGAACGTCCCCTTAAACAGTTCCGTAGTGCAGAGTTTACAGGTTACTCTTCTTTTTTGAAGGCTCAAAGTAAAGTACTCCCACATCCTGCTGAATGCTGCAGAGATGCTGTTCGTGAAGCACGTGACAAAACGAGGCCAGCTATTGGCTATTCGCTACTTCTCCTGTTGTACTGGCTGAGTAAAACCTCCGGTGGCTCATTACTGCCACACTTTGGTCACCGCAGATTTGAAATATGCACGAAATGAGCCGCTTACAGCAAATAAAAGTTATTTAGCAACGAATCGATGACTAAATTAGTTGACAACTATTTTAATAATCGATTTTAATCGATTAAATCGATTCGTTGTTTCAGCTCTACTCTTTTTTAAAAACTTGGCTTACATACATTTTTACGTATGCCATGTTGCATCATTAAACTATCATTTAACAATGGACAAAAGTTTTTTTTTTATAACCTATGGTTCTCCAACCATAAATGCTACTGTAATTTGCCCCCTGACTAAGCATTTAAAGAATTTAGTAGAAGCATTTAAATAATCCCATGAATGCACTTAAAGAATGCAGAATCGAATCGTTATAATCGAATCGAATCGAATTTAATTGTGAATCGAATCTAATTGAATCGTTCTAAATTTGCAAAAATCGTTCTTGAATCGAATCGAAAACCTATGAATCGTAATCGAATCGAATCGCTGCCTTGCCAAAGATTCACAGCCCTAATTAAAAAGCATTTAAAGAAAAGGAAATAATCCATGTCATGGGACCTTTAAAGGTGCCATGTGCAAAAATTGAGCTAAAAACATTCAAAAAATTACCTACACGCATCAAAAGTATGAGAAGAAATAAGGGTGATGATGTCATTAAAAAAATGTAAAGTTATAGTGCTGCAGAGATATCAACCTTAATTAGCAGTAGCATTACTAGCCCCGGCCCGACAGGTGTCGTAATACCAGTTTCGGCCATGGGAGGCGGTATGCGGGCAACATAACCACCAGCCAACCTGCAATACACGAATAACTCGCACGGCTTGTGGGCGTAATCTAACCTGATGTCAATCAAGCGGAAGGATGGTTGAAGCCCTTGGCAAGAGACCACCACCCGCTACAGGGAAACAACCGCGCTCGGAAACACAAATCAAATCCAATAAGAAAAGGAGCCGAACCAGAGTAAACATCGGCACTGCTTTCAATCGCTGGAGACAACTGATGGACCTGAAAGAAATGAGGTTCGACACCGAACTTGCAAAATTTCTTTTGGATTGGTAAGTTAGATGCTGTTAGTATTTCGCTAGAAGTTTGTTTTATATGTTTGTGTATTTTTTTTCGGGAAGTTATAACATAGAAATGTATCGAAGGCTGTTCTATAAATGTGCTAATGTTAGCGATGGCTAACCGTAGCTGCGTTTGATAATTAGCTAGCTATAACTTACCCATATTTTTATATCATAAGTAACCTGCTCTGTCTAGTCTGTTGGTCTCCGTGTCCTCTTTGCTTCGTGGTTTTTCTGTACGTGAGAAAATTGATGTGTTGCATGAAAGCGTGTGAAAAGAGTCGATTGCGTGTGTCTCATGGTGAATGCTTGAGAGTTGGCAGCTCTGGTTACGTTGGTTGGCGCTAGCTTGGTCAACATCAGCTGTCTAATGTTGACCAATGATGTTGACAGAATGCTGTCTGTCAAATTAATTTAATTCCAATAATGTGTATATACAACTCAATGTAATATGAACGAAACGAATATGAACATATTCACTGGTAAAGGTGAAGGGGAGTAGCTTGAAGATGTCATGTTTCAAAATCACTTGACATCACCCAACGTTCCTCTGGAGGCAAAACGTCCTCTTATAGCAGCGGTTCTCAATTCCAGTCCTCGCGCCCCACTGCTCTGCATATTTTGCACATTTCTCTTTGTTAACACACCTGATTCAGATAATCAGCTCGTTAGAAATGAACTCCGTGCATGAACTGTTTTTCAAATGTTCATTGCTCCCTACTCTCTGAGCAGGGGAAATCTGTTGAAGTTTACCTCACATCGAAACATTCATTCACTGATTTGTGCTGTGCAGCGTCTTTAAACATGGACAACTGTGACATCATATACCTCTTACATCGCAAACAGCGTATGTTGTTCTGTGTCAGCGGCACCACACGGATAAGTTGTTTTTGTTGAAATCAAAGCACAAACAATGTAGAAAACGCATTGTGCATGTTTTGCTTGCTTCATGAGTGCTTCTGTATTATATTGAGTCACTATTGAATATAAATTGCAGCACGTTTCAGATGAAAAAAACGCTACTTAGATTTCTGAAAGGTTTTTAACGAGTGGTTCCCTGCATTATTACAGCAAAACACATGATTACAGTACTGAACTGCTGCAATGGAGCAGCTCTAATGCTATTAAATTAAAGATGATGTACCATAGAGCAAAAAATTAAGTGAAAGTACTAAGACTTGTAAAATACATTTCAATGGGCATAATTAAGTGTGAAAGATATATCTATTTGATAAATGAAATTAACCAACTAACATTATTCTGTTGGTTTCTCTACCTAATATTCAAAAAATGTACAAATACACTGAAAATACCGGTATCGGTCATCGGTATACAAAAAAATAAGGCTTCTGGTATTGGAGAGTACTGGAAAAGTGGTATCTGAGCATCCCTAGTGGAAATGGCATTTGTTGGTTCAGAAAAAGACTGACCTTGTTTGCAGCCAAACCAAATAAAAGTGTGTTTTAGGGTTTCATTTCAAAAAGTCCAGAGGTCCAAAGAGCCGGTAGTTGAAGAATGGGCCAATTGCATCAACTGATTCCACTCCTCCAGAGCCCTCCTGCCTTGAGCGAATGCCTGACCTTTTCCTCATCCCTGGCTCTCATAATGGTCCGGATTTGTCATATTATTATTTTTCTGTCTTTGATTAGCTCCCACCTCGCAGACCCTTCACACTGACAGAAATATCCCCGCCTGATGTTCCCTCTCACCCATTAGAGCTCTGTTGTACTCCTGGAGTCATTTGTTTGGTGACAAAGAGCGTTGGCGGGAATAAAATGAATGTTGACTTTTATCCAAATGGGGGTTTGAACTCACTGGTTTGGTGAGGAGGGGGTCTGGCGTGCCAGACTCTATTATGGCTCAGTCTGCTGAGTGTAAATAGACATTTTATTGTTATATCTGTAATTCATAAAACAACATGACACATTCACCTGCTGTCTCTGAGGTTACATCACTAGAACATCTTTTGAAAGCCACATACTTCTAGAAAACTAAAGCCATCTTCTGTTTTTTCCTGGCTGCTCTGATCTGCATTTTTCTCTTTAAAGACCTGTATTATGATTTATTAGTAATTCATAGTTTAAACTTTGGCTTAAAGGGATAGTTCACCCAAATTTATGTCATTAATAACTCACCCTCATGTTGTTCCAAACCCGTAAGACCTCCGTTTATCTTTGGAACACAGTTTAAGATATTTTAGATTTAGTCAAAGAGCTGTGTGAACGGTATACTGTCCATGTCCAGAAAGGTAAGAAAAACATCATCAAAGTACATCAGAGGGTCAGTTAGAATTTTTTAAAGCATCGAAAATACATTTTGGTCCAAAAATAGCAAAAACTACGACTTTATTCAGCATTGTCTTCTCTTCCGTGTCTGTTGTGAGAGAGTTCAAAACGAAGCAGTTTGTGATATCCGGTTCGCGAACAAATCATCTTTTTGAACCAGTTCACCAAATCAAACTGAATCGTTTTAAACGGTTCGCATCTCCAATACGCATTAATCCACAAATGACTTAAGCTGTTAACTTGTTTAATGTGGCTGACACTCCCTCTGAGTTCAAACAAACCAATATCCCAGAGTAATTCATTTACTCAAACAAACACTGACTGAACTGCTGTGAAGAGAGAACTGAAGATGAACACCGAGCTTTTTTCTTTTAATGCAAACTTTGCCATGGCGTAAACTCAAAGCTAAAATATAAAGAATTGCTTCTTAGAACAGTTTATATCTTGACATTGCAAGTTAACATTTGTATTTCTTAGTTTATATCTCAGAATTCTGAGAAACAAAGTCTAAACTGTGAGATAAATAATATGTTTATTTTTTTATTATTACTCCTTGGCAGAAGCTGTAAATGATTATGAAAACAAATTTTTTTGATTGAGCTTGATCTTTAGTTTTAATTAAATGTGTGAAAGTTTATTTCAGATCTTACTGATAAGCAACAATGAGCTCTCAAGCTGAATGCCATTTTTTATGATCATTTTCACATTGTAATGAGGTTTCAAAGAAGGTTTCCTCTCCTAATGCATCATGACAGACCTGCCGATAACCAGACTCGGTCTTGGTTGGTCTTGTCCTGCGATCTTTAACTCCTGTCTGAATCCGCTGCCTGCTCTGCTGATCTATAACGCAGCAAAATTGACATTAATGGTTTTATTAGAGTCCTAATGGTGACTACAATTGTTGCCCCTGTCAAGCATAGTCCTCCTAACAGACTGCTTAAGCTAACATTTATTTATTTATTTCCCTCGACTGAAAAGAAGATTGAGCTCTTAAAGTTGTTCCCGTGAGTTTGACAAACGCAAAAGCTGGAGTGAATTAATTTTCTCTGTAATGCATTTTCATTTGATTGAATAGAATACAGCACACTATGGCATTCAGGGAGTCGGGTTTATAAAGGCCCGGCTAAAAGCACATGGGTTCTCTGTGCCAACGGACCACTCACTGACCCGGGATGGGAAGAGGGTGGGATGGAATCCCTGAAGTGTTTGCAGTTCTCTTCTAATTGATCATGTGTCATGGCGATATTTCCAGAATAGAACCGCCTCCTTAAAAGCTTCTGTTTGTAGGCCTGCTGATTTACGCCAGAGCATTTGCAAAAAGAGACACCGAGATGAAATTCTAAACGAAGACCTCAAATAATGGCATGATATGATTTGTGAATGCACTCAGTGTGATTACCTCTGTGCTGTGATAGATCCATGCAAGCTGTTGACTGCGGGTTCCAGTGCAGAAGCACATGAACACATACTGCTAGACAGTCTGTCTCCACTACATGCTGCTATGAAAACTTTGTGCATTATATAGGCAGCATTTTTTACTTTAAGATAATGTCATTTTTTTTTTAGATGTAATACTTTCTGCCGTCCAATTCTGTCATTATTTATTTACTTCTGTCGTTATTCTCTCATGTTGTTCTAACCTGTAAAATGTATTTTTAAAAAACCAAATTATTGGATTTTGCCCAAGCAATTACAAGAAATTGTAAATTAGGTATAATGTTGTCTAATGTCCTTTTTATTATTTTAAAATCATTTTACTTTTTATTCCAGTTTTATGTAATTTCTACAAAGTAGTAATTTGCTTTATTGGACTGAAATATTTACTGGCAAATATTTAACTGCCCTGACTTCTTGGAATGTGTTTTAATAATAATTGTAATAAAAACTAAATTGGCTTATTGTGACCAATCTGTTATTGGTTTCAAGATTAAAGAAAGTGTGATAAACAGATGAAATTGAGAAATTTAAATCATTATGTATTGAAAAATCTGCTTGCTTGTTAGAGATGTACTGTAGCAGTGTATGTTTGTTTTTTTGAATAAGATTTGTTTTAGTAAATTAATTGATTCCATTCACAAAATGGGACAAATTTATCATAATTGCACAGTTGAAAAGACTAGACCAGGTACATTCAACTACAACCACTGGCAGACCGAAAAGACTGTTTGGAAAGCAGTTTTTATTTTTCGCCATTTCTTTTAATCACACTGTTGACACATCTTTAAATCAGTTTATTTCATGTTGCAGTTTGGGATCATTTGGAGAGACCTCATTCGGCTCAACTGATAAGGACTTTTCAAGTCATTTGAATGCTGATATTGTCAAACGTAATATCGTAGCAGGGGTTTATAGTTTCTCTGAACTTTCATCTGTTCTGTGGCCACAGCTGCGTGTGTAATTCACCACACAGAACAGGATTTGGATCGATTTACTTCAGAGTTATTCCTGTCATCTGATCAGTGCGGCAGCCATTGACATGGTTGGTCAGGATTCTCCTCAGAATAAAAGTGATTTTGGAAAGGCCCGCCGTAGGGAGTCTGCCATTTTAACCAGCTAATCTAAATGCAAATGAGCGTAAGCCGTGACCCCCATCTCCTGGAAAAAAGCCAAAATGTTTACCGAGAGAAAGAGGTTTTTCTTTAGAACCAGTTCTGGAAACTCACCTGTGCACAACAGCATTGAAAGGGCCATTTAAAACATGGCATGTGAAGTCAAAACCGACTAAATAAAATCAGTGTGGCATGTTTTTTGCATATGTCATGTATTTAAATCTTAATATTCATCCCCACTTGTTGTTTATTGAATTCACTCATTCACAATCAATCAAAAGTACACGCAAAACCAAGGGAGAGTGACAGCCGTTGTGTGACAGCATGAGTGTGACGCTCTTGGTTGAAGCTGCATGTTTCTGTTACGCCTCTCTTTGGTTTGCGTGCATTCGTGTCCACAGGGGTCTCGCGTTCTCATAGACAGCATTGAGAACACGGGGCAAGCATAAAATACGCAGAATGGCTAGCTGGGATCATGTCCTGTCTATTTGATGAGAGAAGGTTCTTGTGCAAGGTCGAGCACATCAACCTTGCACTCTCCTTCCTTCCCACGCTGTCACAGACAGATGCTAAAAAACAGGTGGCAATATTTCAGCACTGCTTCTTTTCACTGATGAGAGATGCAAACCTGGGCTGATCATTATGGTCTGATGATCCTTAGCTGATTATTACAGATTTATGAATGTGTCAGATTTGATCATTACAGATTTGTGAATGCACAGTTTATCTGTGGCATATTGGTTATCTGCCAGTATTAGAGTTTTTTATGTTTATCATTATTAAATTGTAAAATGATATTAAATGATTAAAACATTATAACATTTTTAGAGGATGTTGTTAAGCAAAAAGCCTAAAATTGCTGTTCATTTGCTGTATTTAAACAAAAGAATGTAACTAGCATTTAATTTAATATATAAATGGTAGATTTGTTAAATTAAAACATTTAAAAAATACTTAAAACACAACCATTAAAAAGTTTGGTTAAAAAATGTATTTTTTTATTTTTCTGAAAAGTGTTTTTCAAAATCTCATCATTTATTTAATCAAAAGTACAGTAAAAACAATAATGTTTATATCTTAATGTAAAATGATCCTTCAGAAATCATTCTAATATTCTGATTTGCTGATTGAATATAAAGTTATTTATTTAATAAAGTTATTATTATATAGGATTTATTTGGAATAGAAATCATTTGTGACATTATAAATGTCTTCACTGTCACTGATCATTAATTTAATGTGTCAGTTTAATGTCGTATATATTTTTTTTTTATCTACTGTTTGTCTGGTATTGACCTTGAATTAATTACAACACTAGCTAGAATTTTAATATCAGTGCATCTTTAATCTGACTCTAAATTGATTTATGTCAGTATGAGTTTGATCTGCTCATTACAGCTTTGTTCATTAATAATATAGAGTTGATTTTTAAAGTCTGTCTTCAGAATTCTATCTTTGCTCTGGATTGATTGCTGCAGACTGCTTCTCATTTTAATACTCCAGTCTTACTCTGAGTTGATTATTAGAGTCTGATTCTCAGTTAAGTACTTTTCTTTGACCCTGAGCTGAGTGTTAAGCTCTGATACTGAGCTGAATGGTACAGTATGTAGAGTAAGAGCTTTAGGCTGTGGATTTATGCTGTAGTAGAGTGACTCAGTGGACCCAGATTTAAAAGGGCTTTACACAGAGTCAGACCACTTTATTGACCCACAAACGGCTAGTGGCTTCATCCAAAACCACTTCTTTTTAAAGTATCTTCAGTGTAATATGCAAATCTGCCGCCTCTGTTGTGCATAAATATGGGGGTGGGGGTGGGGGGCTTGAAAATCAGAGGATTTTAGGGTGTTTGTTAATTAAATTGGACTCACTTACTCCCACTGATCTGTTATTTCATTTTTCATTTTCACATAAGGTACCTTTAGGAGTGCAGTTGAAAGAGTCTGGCATGTGGGAAGTGGTAAGTCTATTGGTCTTTTTTCCCTGCCACATCTGTGTTTAGAGCTCCAACAGTGCGCTGGGACTGATTGTTATTTCATCTGCCTCCGTTCCAAAGCCAGCAAATCACTCAAAAGAGCATAAGGTTGTCCGGCAGCAGGATAAATTAAGCATTGTGTCTTTATTAGTAGAGTGGACAAAAGGGTGTCCATCTCTGTCTGAATAGTTCTTACTTCTCTCTACAGGTCATTGATGTTATGATGATAGCACTTGTTCTATATGTATAGGAACTTCAAGTTATGAAAAATAAAATCAACCTTATTTAAATGTATTATTAATAGGGATGTCCCGATCCGATCCACGACATCGGTATCGTGCAGATACTGGCCCAGAATGCTAGATAGGAGATCGTAGGGGAGAAAAAAAAATGATCCGATACCTATGTCCGATACCTATCCAACA
This sequence comes from Carassius carassius, assembly GCF_963082965.1. NCBI lineage: Eukaryota > Metazoa > Chordata > Actinopteri > Cypriniformes > Cyprinidae > Carassius > Carassius carassius. The sequence continues at coordinate 20,385,942 of NC_081789.1, forward strand.
CAAACCATGGGAAAATCTATCTTAAGCCATCGCCTAAATGCTGGAATATTAGCTTTTCCCTTGCTGTGACATCCAGTTCAGCACACAGCCTGTCACGTGATAACAGCAGTAGCCAATTAGCCAATAGTCGCATGAGTATGAGAGTTAAAGTGCTCTTGCGGTATGGTCTGCCCTTGGTTGGCGATTTCTTCCGAGGGAAGGAGTGTGCAATATGAATGTTTTTGATCGTGGACGATAAAAATGTCTCCACGATCTGCTTTTGAAGAAATATTGTTGTATTATGCTGCAGCGCACATTCTATCAGCTGCAGTTCTGGCACGGCGGAATTAATATACTGCAACAGCCGACAATCCAGGACCATAGACATACACTTTAGGTATTTATGTGTATGTCCAGTACCGCCGCTCCCACACAGAGTACGCAGGAGAGCACCAACTCCCACCAACACCAACTTTCGTTTTACATGTATATTAATGTATACGTAAATAAACATGTAAACAGAATTATAAAAAAAATTGTTTTACGGTGGAGACAGTAGACAGGCGACGCACATGTGACGCGCCATTCCAGCAGCCGCGCATGCTTGCTCTCACCTCATGTTTGCGACTGTCTGCTGACAAGTTCACTTTACCCGTGCATCACTTTTAGGTATTTTTTTTGTTAATCTTTTTTTGGATTTTGATAACATTAAGTTAATAACGTGTCTTAATGTCGCGTCTGCCTTAATATCCTCTTAGAGTTTCAATGTTCCGTTTAATTAATTCATTTCAAATATCCACTTAATCTTTCTTTTTGGCCATCTTTTTTGCTTTAGAAATACTAGTCTCTATAATTTCTTCAACAAAAACATGTGGACATCACAAAACTAATCCTTGTTTTATTCAAGTAAAATTTTCTTATGTGTCATTTCTGAATGCTTGAGACAATTCAGTTGAATGCTACTGCTAAATACTATTGTACCTGCAAAACACTGTTTATTTTTATTTGTGTATTATGTGTATTTGCAATGTGTATCTTTGTTCTATTTTTTTTTTAAACAAAGATAAAACAATGACAAAGATTTTTATGATTTTAGGTGGCTAATTGAGCAAAGTGCTTCCATTTATTTTATTATTATTATTAGTTCAAGAAAAAAATAAAAATATCGGATTGATATCGGAATCGGCAAATAGCTAAGTCCCTAAGTTGGGAAGTCGTGGCCTAACGGTTAGAGAGATGGACTTGCAATCGAAGGGTTGTGAGTTCGAGTCTTGGGCTGGCAGCAATTGTAGGTGGGGTGAGTAAATGTACAGCGCTCTCTGTTTCTGGTCAGATACATTATGTAAAAATATATGTATACATTTTTGCAACGTTTAATCTATGTAAGCTTGTTTCCTTAATGGAATAATAAGAAAAAAAAAGTAAATTTAAAACTGTCTCTTAAAACAATTCTAACTTCTAACTATGGTGTATGTAAAACAGAATTGCAAGTTATAAATTCAGGATTTGGACAAAAAAAATCAGAATTGTGAGATATAAACTCGGAACTGTAATGAAAAAAAAAAGTCAGAATATATATCTGTAGTTTATATCTTGCAATTCAGATTTTTTTTCCTCAGAATATCAAGAAAAAAACCCAAAAGTCTCAATTAACTGTTTTTTGGTGGAAATTGACTTTCATATTAATCTGTATAAATGGACTTCCATTGCGAGACATAAACTCAGACATTAAAAGGTATCTGAGAATTCTAAGTTTATTATATCTTAGAATACTGACATTTATATTTTTTTAGGTTAATATTATATCTTTTTCGCTTGTATTCTATCACATTGTGAGTTTATATTAGCACCTTTTGTTGTTTTCTCATGGTAACTGATAGAGCGTTTGGACACGGAAGCGCTGCTACGTGACGTCAGACTTAACAAGCGAATAGACTAAACAAAAGCAAAGTACGTGGATTTAAACACTTGCATGCCATCGTGCTGGATATTTAATGGTGAGAAGAGCAGCAAGCAACACGAGAAAGGGCTTGACTTGTACCAAAGTTTTAGAAATGATTATGTAGCGTGACCCCTCCAGCGAGCTACAGCTTATTTGAAGTTGGTATTGCATTTTGGTTCATAATACATTATGTTCATAAATTTGATGGATTTTAAGGTTTTAAACTGGCTTTACCATCAAGAAAGAGGAGCATTTCACATATAGGCCATCTGTACTTTTCACCATCAAAAGGAAGCAGGTGCATAAACACACTTCTTTTTTTTATTGTTTACTCCATGTAGTTCTGAGAGCATGAGGTGCATATTTTTATTTTTTCAGATACTGTACATCAAGGTAAGTTCACAAAGGTCTCTCTCACACCCTCTCTTTCTCACACACACACACACACACACGCACGCACACACACACACACACACACACACACACACACACACACTATAATTTGCTATTATACTCCATATAACTCCAGACAAGCCAAAAACTAAGCCTTTTTTTGCACAGGCCTATCTAAAGGGTTAATGGTCCCACATAGTGATCAACTGTAAAAAAATAACAAATGTTACCTCTTCCCAACAAGGAAAACCACCAACAATCAAGAATCTCACACACACATAAACACTATAATTTGCTTTTATACTCCATATAACTCCATATACAAGCCAGAAACCAAGCCTTTTTTTGCACAGGCCTATTTAAGGGGTTAATGGTCCCACCTAGTGATCAACTGTAAAAATACATTTTTTTACCTCTTCCCAAAAGTGAAAACCACAAACAATCAAGAATGCATGATTATATGGTCATGGCTAAAATGGCTTTGCAATCAAAAAATGTCCTTATAATGGAAGTCAATGGGGCAAAAACAGCCACCAACAACAAATTTTAAAATCTAAAATTTAAAAAATTTAAATCTAAAAATTTTAATCTAATGCTGCACAAAAACTAACAATGCATCAAAGCCAATCTTTTTACTAATCTTTGACATGCCCAAGACTGTGATAAAAGGTAAAAAAAATTCAGTCCACAATCACTTTTTATATTGAAAATATGTTATTTTGTGTGTTTTTTTCCCCAAATCAGTGACATCATTTATGAACTTGGTAATTAAAAAGTTAAAATCTTGGATTTTTTTTTTAAATTTGGGAGTTTTGATCAGGACTGAGGTTGATTAATAGATTTTTGCAAAAAAAAATAAATAAAAAATATTTATCTGATACATTTTTACAGCAGTTTAATTTAGTGGATGTTTTCATCCACGAACATCCCGAAAGGGTAGTGAAATTGCCCACAGTGTACCGTTGAGTTTTTGAAAAATTTCAAGCATTTTCCCAAAATATTGGTCAAAATAAGGTTTGTCACCAAAAATCATTCCATTAGCTCAAACACAGAGAAAGTTGTGGCCAAAATAAGACTCAACTTTACCCCCTAGTGGACGAAAACGTCCCCAACAACGCACAAGGATTAAAAAGTTTATATTGTATGAGTATATATGGTTGATTTTTTGTTTGTAGTGTATTATTTTTAATTTACTTAGAAAAAATAGTATAGAATAGTGGTTCTCAACTGGTTTGGCTTGGGACCCATGTTTATAATGAATATCAGAGTATCAGGCTCCTGCTCCACTGGGCTGCTGCATGAAATCATGCTGGTTCAATATCATTTGTTAACATTTAGATGGTATGAAGACATGTTCTGGAAAACAAGTCTTGCATGAGCTTTCGCTAAGGCCTCAGTGGATTCAATAATCTGAGACTAATGGAGAATTATCACTCGGGTGTTTGCTGACTTTCGCTTTCTCCAACAGTCACCATAGTTACCTGTTCTCCTATGACTACAAGTATTCCATCACCTCAAGGAGTGAAAATTATACCTGAATAAACATGCTAATAAGAGCCAGTTCCCCGTAATACAATAAGAAAACCTGCTTTTCGACAGTCTCTCAGCCTGTATTTGTATGTTGTGTCCTCTGGATGATTCTTTTTGGAAAAACAGTCTCTGATCAGATAAGGTCTATCGCAACTGAAACCGTCCACATCGGCCTTTCCTGTCAATGTGCTGCACTTCCTGTTATCTTTTTTTTAATGTTTGCAGCGCTTGTTGATATCGACACCTTTCTCTCGCTTGCGGCCTTATCGCAGAGCTTCTACAAAGGGGTCAAGGGAAGAGTATTTCCTCTAGGGAAAGACAGATTTCAATTTAAAAATGGTTTATTCACTGAGAAAGGCTGAGCGCTAATGTACCTTCTCCTCCTCAGAGCAATGAGGCTTTCATATGTCACGAATACCTGGACTTGCAGGATTTTCAAAGATTCGACCAGCCTTCATACCCACAAGTGAATTTTCCGTGCGTTTTTGTTTTATTTGAGAGGTTTGAGTCAGTTGAGTGAAGCTCTCATTGATTGGGAGGTTCATTACCAGCACGCTGGAGAGACCATGCCTCAGCAGTTTTCTGATATCCCTCCTCCCATGAGAATATACAGGCAAAGAAAAACATGTTGACTGCGTTGTTTTCACATCAGACAACGGTTTTAACTGTCAGAAATAGCAGTTAGCCCTTCAGGCGCACCCTTTTGTTTAGTAATTTGATCCGTGTTCAGCTGTTTGGGGGTAAAACACACAGCTCATTGTTACTTTTTGACGTGCACTGTTGGATGGATGTGGGTGAACCGGGCAGTTGGTGTGTAAAAATATAGAGTTATGTCATTTGCGGGTTATGTGTTTTAAAAAATGTGCTTTTGCTCTGAGGTTCATTGTACAGTGGCCCCAAAATGTGTTTGGATACTTAAAATGTCAAAATTTCAGTTAGGGGTATACATTAAAAATACTATATATTTTTTTTATTTCATGATATAATGAATTTAAATGAAGTATAAATTGTATATATTATATATATATATTTAATAAAAGTGTTAGGTTTATACATTAAATATATTTATATATAAATTATATGAATTTAAACATGTACATGTAAATACATGTAAGTATTTTCAAATTATATGCTGTAAGTGTGTGTTTTTATATATACATAATAAATATATACGATACACACATATGTTACCCTGGAGCATAAAACCAGTCATAAGTCGCTGGGGTATATTTGTAGCAATAGCCCCAAAAAAACATTGTATGGGTCAAATGATCGATTTTTCTTTTATGCCAAAAATCATTAGGGTATTAAGTAAAGATCATCTTCCACGAAGATATTTTGTAAATTTCCTACTGTAAATAAATCAAAACTTAAGTACAACCCGACGTTTTTTAAATTGTAATAAAATGAAAACTAAAGGAATTTCAAATCACATGAGCCAATATTTTATTCACAATAGAACATAGATAACGTAGCAAATGTTTAAACTGAGAAATTGTACACTTTTATCCACTTAATTAGCTCATTTAAAATTTAATGCCTGCTACAGGTCTCAAAAAAGTTGGCACGGGGGCAACAAATGGCTAAAAAAGCAATCAGTTTTGAAAAGATTCAGCTGGGAGAACATCTAGTGATTAATTAAGTTAATTGATATCAGGTCTGTAACATGATTAGCTATAAAAGCTTTGTCTTAGAGAAGCAGAGTCTCTCAGAAGTAAAGATGGGCAGAGGCTCTCCAATCTGTGAAAGACTGCGTAAAAAAATTGTGGAAAACTTTAAAAACAATGTTCCTCAACGTCAAATTGCAAAGGCTTTGCAAATCTCATCATCTACAGTGCATAACATCATCAAAAAATTCAGAGAAAATGGAGAAATCTCTGTGCGTAAGGGACAAGGCCGGAGACCTTTATTGGATGCCCGTGGTCTTCGGGCTCTCAGACGACACTGCATCACTCACCTTCATGTTTGTGTCAATGACATTACTAAATGGGCCCAGGAATACTTTCAGAAACCACTGTCGGTAAACACAATCCGCCATGCCATCAGCAGATGCCAACTAAAGCTCTATCATGCAAAAAGGAAGCCATATGTGAACATGGTCCAGAAGCGCCGTCGTGTCCTGTGGGCCAAGGCTCATTTAAAATGGACTATTTCAAAGTGGAATAGTGTTTTATGGTCAGACGAGTCCAAATTTGACATTCTTGTTGGAAATCACGAACGCCGTGTCCTCCGGGCTAAAGAGGAGGGAGACCTTCCAGCATGTTATCAGCGTTCAGTTCAAAAGCCAGCATCTCTGATGGTATGGGGGTGCATAAGTGCATACGGTATGGGCAGCTTGCATGTTTTGGAAGGCTCTGTGAATGCTGAAAGGTATATAAAGGTTTTAGAGCAACATATGCTTCCCACCAAACAACGTCTATTTCAGGGAAGGCCTTGTTTATTTCAGCAGGACAATGCAAAACCACATACTGCAGCTATAACAACAGCATGGCTTCGTCGTAGAAGAGTCCGGGTGCTAACCTGGCCTGCCTGCAGTCCAGATCTTTCACCTATAGAGAACATTTGGCGCATCATTAAACGAAAAATACGTCAAAGACGACCACGAACTCTTCAGCAGCTGGAAATCTATAAAAGGCAAGAATGGGACCAAATTCCAACAGCAAAACACCAGCAACTCATAGCCTCAATGCCCAGACGTCTTCAAACTGTTTTGAAAAGAAAAGGAGATGCTACACCATGGTAAACATGCCCCGTCCCAACTATTTTGAGACCTGTAGCAGAAATCAAAATTGAAATGAGTTTATTTTGTGCATAAAATTGTAAACTTTCTCAGTTTAAACATTTGCTATGTTATCTATGTTCTATTGTGAATAAAATATTGGCTCATGTGATTTGAAAGTCTTTTAGTTTTCATTTTATTAAAATTTAAAAAACGTCCCAACTTTTCCGGAATTCGGGTTGTATTTAAATTTTTTGCACCCTCAGATTCAAGATTTTCAAAGAGTTGTATCTCGGCCAAATATTGTCAGATCCTAATAAACCATACATCAATGGAAAGCGTATTTATTTAGCTTTCAGATGATGTATAAATCTCAATTGAGAAAAATTGACACTTAAGAATGGTTTTGTGGTCCAGGGTCACATATATTATATAAACAAAAACTTTTATTTTGGATGCGATTTTTATATATATATATATATATAAAACTGAATTTTTTTTCATATTTTATTTTACTTTTTTTGCACATGCGTATTTTATTTTCCCAACATACTTTTTTCCCTCATTCATTTTTTACTTTGTTTTTTAATGACACTGTTAAATGTAATCATCAGCAAATATCAAAATTAATATCTTGCACTATTTGCAATATATGCACTTGAAATGAATTTGTCCCATTTAAATCAGTAGCTTTTTAAAAAGTATTTAGTTAGACATTTTTAGTCATTTAGTCAATACTTTGATCAAAATGTGAAAATGTGTGCAATTTCATTGCATTATATAACAAAATATCATTCTAAATGGCATCTTCTCTCAAAACAAATTCCTGAGTAATTTAATTTTAACCAGCTGGTTCTTCAAGTTCACACAGGTTTCCTAGCAGTCTTAAATTTGACCAAAAATCTATTAATCGCTTTATTATCTTTATGTGAAACATTTTGCTTGAAAAATGTGCTATCTTTCTTTACAATAAATGCCACTGGCTTTGACATTTCATTATCTAGTGCAGTGACATTCATACATTTTAAACTTTCCAAAAACTTTCAGGGACGTTTTATTTGCTCTTGCTAGTTTTGCCCTTCACAGTCTCCCACACAAACACAGGTACAGTAGATAATCACAGCACATCTGACGCCTCGGCCCTCTGCCTGATTAGATCCCTGTGGAATACTGCCTCACACCAAACAGGAAACCAATGACATCACAATATCCTGTCTTTTTGGAACACGTCCCTGTGACATCATATTCCTTCTGTTTGTTAGAGTTAAAGATGGGTTGTATTACACAAATCGATTTTCTGATTTCTTTCAGCTTTGGTGGCACGCTATAATCTAGACAAGGCATTGCTCTGGCTCCTCTAGGGCCTAGAAAGGTCTACGAAGGACTTGTTAATATTCTCCAAGCTCGTAATCCTCTTAGATAAATAGAAGAGTATTTTTGCTTGTGAGGTTGTGATTTCCATAGAGGCAGATTCTTTCCACCCAAGCCCATTATTAAGACGTTTATGTTGTGGAAAAGGCAAAAGAATGGTTTCCTGTAGTCTATGAGCCATAAGCTCCACCACCTGTAACATGTAATTACATTGTGCGCTCATGAAAAAAACAAGTATTGCATTGTTGTTGCACTTTTTCCTGAGTGGAATGAAGCCATTTTGTTACGCTGTTAGCATAGGCTAGCTCAGTGTTTTTCAGCTGAGAAGAGAATCATATAGGGCTTTTTTTTCAGTGTAGTGACATCCAGATGTCAGCTCATCTAGAAACACGTGGGGTAATCGGATCTCTGCAGCACTGGACTGTTTTACATTCAGCTCAGAGTCTGTTCTGAAGGAATTTCAGGAGGGTGGATCCACAATTCCAGTCTAGAATGATTATAGCATCAAGAACAAGTCTGACATAGAGCTGGATAATATACTGGACACTGGCCATGATTTTGCTGGTGTATAAAATTAAGTAGTATTGTAAATATGTCATATTACATATTTTAAATACTTTTTCAGGATTTTCTGATGGAAAAAAAGTTCTAATAAACACCATTCATTCAAAATAGAAATCTTTTGTTATCTTTAGTAAGGATGTGTTAAATCAATAAAAAGTGATAGTAAGAAAATGTTTTGTTTCGAATAAATGCTGATATTTTTAAGCTTCCTAAGAATCCTGAAAAAGTATCACAGGTTTCAAAAAACATATATTAAGCAGCACAACTGTTTCCTCCATATTGATAATAAATCAGCATATTACATTGATTTCTGAAAGATCATGTGACACTGAAGACTGGAGTAATAGCTAATGAAAATTCAGGTTTGCCACCACAGGAATAAATGATATTTTAAAGTATATTAAAATAGAAAACTGTTATGATATTTCACAATATTAGTTTTTACTGTATTTTTGATCAAACAAATGCAGCCTTCATGAGCATAAGAGACTTCTTAAAAAAAAAAAAAATACTAATTTATATAATGTCATAAAAATCTGTCAGTAGAAACATGGAAGTACATACAGTACCACTCTTTCAGCAGATCAAATTGCTTGTGGAGAAGAAATAAAAGTTCCTCTAAAACATCACAAGCTTTTTGTAGGTTAAACAAAGCAAGGTGAGTTATGCACCGAAGTAAAATTCTTCATATTAGGGGTTTGTTCAAACTGTGGTTCCCGCCGCCCTCGTTTTCACTCTCTTCACGGCGGAGTCGTCTGCACTGGTGTTTTTCCTTGCTTTTAATGGTTCCAGACTTAGGCAGAGGTGTCAAAATTCATGAGGGACTCGTCCCTCAGGGAAGGACAAGGAGAGAATAAGACTGCAAGAGAGAGAGAGAGAGTGTGTGTGTGCGGAGCAAAGAATAAGTAAGCGAGATAAGGACATTGAACGCTATAAATCTCCTGAGCAGAAACCTACACATAAGGCAGTTTGATTGGCGGCAAGTGGGTGTGAGGAAATGAATCATCCAGTCTCTGTTTAAAAAAAAACCTTTTTCTTTTCGTTTTCTGCTTTTCTTTCATCCCAGTGCCCCCTTCATCCTCCTCCTCATCAAGCCTTTAGCCTCCCAGCCATTTTTATTGGGCCGTTAAAGAGGTCATTAAGGAAAAACAGCCTTCACTGTCACTTTTTCCTGTCCTTCCAAGGATCTAAACTGGAGATGTTCACTAGATCACAGCAGTATAGCGCATACAGTGTGCGGGAACATAATTATGTTGGCATCAAGTGTGAGGAGGACGAGATTAGCTTTGGTCCAAAACATACTGTGCTGCCTACCTAGACTGTATTTTAAGGCACCATGTACTAAAGGCCAGCCAAAAAGGTAGGCAGCATGATGTTGACTTTTTGGCCTTTTTATTATTCAAAGATGAGATTGAATGTATCCTTAATTAGATGCATTTCCATTACAGATTTGTGCAAAACCTTTGTGATATTGTATTATTATAAGTTGATAAAAACATCACGAAATAACGACTTTTCAGTTAAACAATGTCTTGCGACTAAAATTATTTTTTTCCCCTCTCGTAATAAGTCATGGAAACGGTCCTGAAAAACCACTTCGTAAGCGTAATTTTTTTTTGCAATATATGGGAATTTATGCAAAAGTGATGTGTTTCCATAGGGCGTATTTTCAATTTGCAATTATATTTAAGTATATGAATTAAAACCCTCTGGAGTCGATTAACGCGGATACGCTTTATGAGTCATTGACTACGTTTACATGCTGTTAAAATTCGGGTTATGGTCGGGTTAAGGTCACTATTCGGGTTTCTGAAACATTCGGGATAACCCGTTTACATGCGTGAGCAGAGAGAGTTACTCCTGTATGCATGGAATGTGTAATCAGTCACCAATCCCGATGTAAACGGCGACGCACAGTTAGCGTCTGGATGTACGGACAACAAGACGCAATATGCGTCATTTCCGATTCTTCTTCCTGTATCCAAAGACAACAGCAGCAACAGGCGGATAATGAATAGTTTGGGGCAGATAGCGATAGTCTTTGTTGGCGCTTTGGCGCTGGTACTGATCCACCAGCAGCACTTGACACTACTGTGCCTCTATACTGCACGCAGGGTTTTTTTATGCGCCGTCTCTACTCAAAAGACCAAGATTCCTTGCGAATAGAACATGCGCAGAACACACATTTTGATGGGGATATGCCGAAACACGTTTACAAGACCAAATATTCGGGTTAGAAAAGGGGTACCCCAGGTATAATATGGATATGAGCATATCCGGGTTTTTGCCGGTGTTTACATGGCCGTGCGCGACCGGGTTATTGGTAATATCCCGGTTTTGAACGGGTTATTGGCTGCATGTAAACGTAGTCATTTTCTCCTGATAACCCCGAAAAGAACTTAAATTACACTTTCAGTTTTAATCGTACAGATAAGAGCAATACATCAATCGAATCTGTAAAGGGTCTACTTTTTTTTGGATACAGACATAATAACAACAAAACTTTGTGCACTTATAAATAAAGATAACAAACAAGGTGTGCTGTCTGCAGCCTTTGTCTGCGCTGATCTTCATTTACAAACACGTCATTAAAATGAACTGTAACTCCGTGAATACTCAACGAAGAGACATGAGAGAGATATCTATAGAAAGCTTGACACGTCTACTTTTAAACTAAACAAGTGCCACCGAAAACAGATATTCTGTGTTAAAGTAATCCATATGAAAACAACGCGATGTCTGTTTTTCATGTCTCCCTTCATTATATCTAATGTGACCACGCCCCCGCACTGAACGCGCTATTCAGATTCAAACTGAAGCGCGCGGCTTGAATACGCCCATAACAGAAGAAAAAGCAGCGAGCCTGTTCTTCAAGTGTTTATTTTACTGTTTGCTTCGCGATGAGAGGAATAAGACATAATTCACCCCAAAAAGATGTCATGTGGTTGAGGATTTGAGAAATGGATTTCCTCAGAAAAAAAAGAATGAAGCACTTTATTCAGCAGAGATCATAAACACGAGCAAGTCTCTTTTTATTTATTTATATACTTGTACTAGTTTTCACATAACGTGTAAACATTTTACTAGTTAGACTTTTTCCAAACTATAATTCCTGACTAAATGTATAATCAAGTGAAATATTATGAAGTTTCTATAACAATATACAATACTATACCATTCAAACGCTTGATGTAAATAATATAAATGTAACAAATAAATGTAACTGTAACAAAAAATGTTGTTCTTTTAATTTATCCCCCCTAAAAAACCTGAAAAATATTCTCAGCTCTTTTCAACATTAATAATAATTATAACAATGGTAATAATAATGATAATAACAATAAATGTTTTTGTTTTTGTTTAGTTTTTTGGTAGAAAATAAGATTGTTAAAAGGATTTCTGAAGGATTGTGTGACTTGAGTAATGGTGCAAAAAATTAGTTTGAAAGTCAGCTTTGATTGTTTCTAATAAACTGTTTAACTGCTCCCCCAAGTGGATATTAAATTCTGTTGTGAGATAATTACATATATTCTAAATAAACTACAAACATAAAAATTATATAGATTTATTTTGTCCTTCCATTCTTTCTTGTAACTCTTCCCTCTCAGTGGCACAGATGACTGAAAGGCTCATTATGCAGCTCATTATGCGACCCTTTGTCTTCTCAGGTGTAAATCACAATGATATTCATGATAGTTGACGCCTACTCGCATATGACTTTTACCAACAAAAAGTGTCTTAGAAAATTTAAATCAATATATTGTTTTCTGTGAGTGAGTAAACAAGATGATTTTCACATCATTTAGAAAGAAAAATTCTAGGCAAGCTCCAGTTCTCAAAAATCCCGGGAACCATTGTTCTTTATGTGTTTTTTTGCCTTATTCAAGTGTTTTAACATTTTTAGTTTTTCACTAACCACGCATAACATTTTTTTTCTCAAAAACACAATCATGTACATACATGCTGCTCACATATTATTATAGCCCAGTTTGTGTTGATTACAGTGAGATTAGACTTTAACCATTTAGATATTTATAAGAAACTGAAAAAAGCACAAATGTCAGGGCATGACAAAACTTCCCCAGGCCCCAAAAATACCCTTAGACTCCAGAGAAAGTTATCTTTGGGTATGGTGGATTTATATATTTCATTCAGCTGCAGAAAGAATCAAACAAATTAATTCAATGTAATAATTGAAATGGTTATATATTCTGTTATATTTAGTAGATGGATGCTTTTATTTTATTAAATGCCAAAAAATATAATAATTAAAATGGTTGTGTATTTCATTGCTTAGAGGTTTGACATTGTTAGCTTATCGCAATGAATAATTTGTTTGTTCTGCTCATGAGCAGCGCTATGTGTGTGCTGATCAGCATTAAAAGTCAGAAATTAATTTCAATTATTATTCTACCTTAAAAGACACCAAGGCGGCTCGCTAGGTTTTATAACAGAACTATTGATTTATCGTAGCTCTCTCATTTAGTTATTCTGTCACTTGTCGAGTCTCCACTGTGCTCTCGTTATGCACCAGATCTTTTCTTAATTTCCAACTAAATGTGACGGCCCAGTCGCTTAATGCTTTTTGACAAGTCACAAAAGCTTGTTACATTAATCATTGCAGGATCTACTATCCATAACCACACCGTCCGGATGGTTTCCTCAAAGATCTGCCCAAAACACCTTACCTAACCATTTTCGGAAAAAATATTAAATGTTTTCAAAACGTACAAATGTATATCCTGAATAAAGCAGGAGGTGTGATGTCATTCTGCAATTATAATCCGATTAAGAGCCAATTATGAATTTTTTTTAATGCACATTTTTGACGCTCCCTTTCTCTTGCAGGTGACATCACTCAGAAAGGATATGAGAAGAAGAGGTCAAAACTGCTTGGGGCGTATCTGCCACACCCTCCAGGTAAAAGTCCAAACTCTCACCTCACATTTAAAAGGTCACAAAGTGCTTTTATACCCACAGACTTTAAACAGCTGACACAACCATCTTTTCTACAGCAGATGGTTTTGCCTTCCCTTCTCTCATTTAAACAGATTCTAAAAACCTGCAATGGGAATCCTTTTCCTGTGGGCTAATATTCTAGGCAATAAGATTTTTAACAGATGGATTTCACAGTCGTTCTCTCATACTTAAGTGAGCAGTGACTTTTGTAGGGCATCCTAGGCTGCAATACTATGCATATGTTAAGGTTGCACACATATATATCCACCTTTATGCAGGTTTATGGGATTTTAAATGCCTATTTTATTATTTGAAAGGCAGGAAGCTAAGAGAACGTGCATGATTTGAAGTATCATTCGTATTCTTAGCTCTTAGAGGTTTGTTCTCATCCCTAACCCCAAGAATGAGTAATAATATGAATGTTTAGATGCAGGTTAGATGATCAGATATCTGATTTAGAAACATTCAAAAGTGCCCTAAATCAGATGTATAAAAATGGAGTTCAACAAATTAGAGTTGGTTGACAGTCTACATTCAGCCTTAACGTTTGAAGCTCCAACAGCTCTATTGGTCTCTTTACTCCTGTGAAAATCTTATTTGGAAAGCAAGGCCATCCATAACCCAGGCCGGCTCCAGACTTAATCAGTCTATTTGCCCGCTTTTTCTTCAGTGCTGCTTTAAAATGAGCTGATAAGTGACTGCACCAGAATTAAGAGGCTCCTCTAAGCTCTTCTCAAGAGCTTCATAAAAGGTGCTTAGAACTTTTTTCTCTCGTTTCATTGAACTGAAACAACCCCTTCCTATGGATATTGGTGGGGGGGGGGGGGGGTCTAATGTTCAGTGTTGCTTTTCAATAAGGGTTTCCTCAGTTGATCACCCTGGTCACTCGTTTAAGTGCACTTAAAGTAAATACTTTGCATTAAGACTATTGATAAAATGCAGAGTCACTGCTGATCAAGCGTCTCTGACTTCAGTCTTTACAAGTACACCAGCATCATTAAAATGAATAGCTCGGTAGAGTAATTGTTTGGGGTCGAAGAACATTTGAAGAAGAACTGTGCTTTTTTTTCCAGATGAGGTGATTTCTTCTCTTTTACAGTATTGCCAGACAGGTATTTAGGACAATATATTTAGACAAGTTTCATAATCTCTTCTTGCTTTGGGATCTTTGTGATTTGAAACTATGAGTGTGTTCCATGAATTCAAGCGCTTTCAGTCAATCGAAAAGTCGGATTCAAAAATTCATATTTACTACATCGCTCAAAAAATGTTTATGAAACACTTGTAAAATATATTGATAGATATTTAAATATTGCCTTTCTCTGAAATTATTTTTATACGGTGCATATAGCCTAAATAAAAAATTAAATTTTCATGCATTTTAAAATAAAGTATGTGCAAAACATATTTTGAAGTCACCTTTTTGAAGGCATATTCAAAGCAAATGCATAGGTATTACGTTATATGTCTTCAAATGGTTGAAAAAATATTAATATATTATATTTTCAGCTGTGTCGCCCAGCCTTACCCATAAAGTTAGTGCTGCTTTTATAGTTTGGTAAGAATTTATGTAACTTCTTAAGGTCTCTGATTTGTGCTCAGCGTGTCTGGCTGCATTGTTGATTAGCACGGCTTCTGTTGCCATAGCAACAGGCAGCACGCATGTTCCCAGTCTGGCTCCCAGTGAAAAAAAAAAAAAACATTTCATCATACTCGGGCACAAAGCATGTATCGTAGACTGTGTCGCGAATATTGGCATGCGCCAGACTCAACGCAATGCAGCGCCTTTATTCTTACAGAAACTGGTGTTATTAAACAGTCCCCTAAAGGCATGAACTTGCGTTTAATGATCAGTGGTTTTAAGTACTGGAGCAAGGGAACGTGGCACAGTGACACCTCCCTCAGTGATTGTGTGTTTGTGTGTGTCTCCTAGTTTTTAAGAGCATCCGGATACCAGCACAGACCTTCGACTGAATGACAGCCGTACTTCGACTTTAACCCAATCAGTATTGATCGGTGACTGTTGGCTTCTTAGTAGGAGGAAGACTGTGTGTTCATTGTACTTGAGTCAGAAATGCACCATCACATCCTCCGCTGCATGAGCTGGTGCATGATTCTGACTTAACCTGCTGTCTCACCTTCTGCCTTATTGAATGAATAAATCCACCCGCTGGTGATTTAGGCTATGTCAGCACGGGGCCAAAATTGATTTCTCCTGCCTGCACGCAGAGCTCTTGGCTGGAATGCCGAGCGCAACCTGGGCCGTCTCACGTGTCCTAAAATCTGCCAGGAGGAGCAGAGTGGTGCTAAGCTCTCCGCACTGAATCAAAGACAACAAAGAACAACAGAAGAGAACAGAGCTGGCTCATCACAAGAGCCATTAATATGAGTCATAGCCGACCAATCGCTGCTGTGTGTGCCTGGAATTAAATATTTTATCTTTTCTCAATCAGTGCTGCACTGGCATAGACATATTGGCAGATATGGATCGTCTATATATGGCCTCAGAAATCTCAACAGATTTCCTCTGAATCTGAAAATGTTATTCGTGAATGAAAAAATTCTCTGCTCAATTAAACTGATTTAACTTCAATATTTGTTAACTAACAGTTATATAGGATTGCCAATGTTTAAATTTTTTTGTAATTTGTTTGCATTGTTTTATTTTTACAGTTTATTTTACACTTCCAAACAAATGAAATCAAGTGTCAGAACATTACAAAAGTAGAAAGAAGGGGTGTAGTTCTCCACACACGGTTCGGCACGCACTAGGATCGCAGTTCAACTTAAATCTGACCATGCATCTGTAATGTGGTTTGCTATAAATAACACGTAAAACAAACCGGATTCGGCTGTTTCTGTTGATGGATGTGCATTCTGGCTTCCCAATACTTTACAACAACAACAAAAAAGAAAAGAAAAAGAAAAAAAAATGGACAAAGCATTCACTCTTGTCTTGTTTAATGCAAATGCCATATGCTTGAATATGAGCAGTCAATTATTCCGTCATCACCCGGGTGCTGATAGCGCGCACGCACAGGTTAGACCTGAACAGCACACATTGATATCAGTGTTTAAACTAAACTCATGTAAGCTTTGACAGTTTAAACATTAAAGAGCCAGAGGACACAAGCTCACACGAGCAGTGAGATGATTTGTGCGTGCACTCATCCGAAGCACGCAAACCTGCGCCTCAGGACGCTCACAAATATTAAGCTCTCTCTAAAGTAGTGTGTTTAAATGGACAAATTCACACAAAAATTATGTCAAAATACCCATCTTGGTAAGTATCCTATAGCATACATAGCCAGCTGAACGTACTTACAGTGTCTTAAACTGACAGCATTTTCTTAATATTAATCAAACAGCAACAAAAAATAAATCACTAACTGCTCTTGATTGAATAGCTTTTTTTTTTTTTACTTTAATAAAGATTGATCTGTAATTTATAGTCATATATGCAATGCTGTTTTACATTTCATTACTTTATTAAGTTTCTGTACCTAAAAACTGTTAGACCTACCTAAAAAAAACTGAAAATCACTGTTTATTTTATGTGTATCTGTATTCTTTTGTATTTATTTGTGCTGTTGCTTGCAATTAGATAGATTATTCTTATTTTCTTTATTTTTATTTGACAGTATAGTTTTCCCCCGAACATAGCACATACCAAATTGAACCGAAACCGTGATTCTGAAACCGTGAGAAAGTTGAACCATTCACCCCTAGTAGAAAGGTTAACTTAAATGTTTTGCAATTTGTTGCCATTGAAAATGAATATACTTTTAAATGGGATAAAATAAGATATTATCCATCAATAACTAGATAGTTAAGTTTGTCAGTGTTTATAAATGATCTATTTAGTTTAGTTTTTTGGATTGCTTATTTTTAGTGTATGTTTTCTGGATTGCTTTTGTTTTTGTTTAGTGTTTTCATTTTTGGATTACTTTTGTTTTGTCTGTATTTAGTTTTGTTTGTTTTACTTTTGAGATACAAACTTGCATTTGCAATTGCAAGTTTATATCTCACAATTCTGAGAAAAAGTCAGAATTGCAAAGCGTGAGAAAATAAATCTGAATTGTGAGATAAAAAGTGGTACCGTATTTTTCGGACTATAAGTCGCACCTGAGTATAAGTCGCATCAGTCCAAAAATACG
This sequence comes from Carassius carassius, assembly GCF_963082965.1. NCBI lineage: Eukaryota > Metazoa > Chordata > Actinopteri > Cypriniformes > Cyprinidae > Carassius > Carassius carassius. The sequence continues at coordinate 20,403,556 of NC_081789.1, forward strand.
TCATGACGAGGAAAAAAACATATATAAGTCGCACTGGACTATAAGTCGCATTTATTTAGAACCAAGCACCAAGAGAAAACATTACCGTCTACAGGCGCAAGAGGGCGCTCTACGCTGCCCAGGGGTTGGCTTCAGGAGCACTGAGCAGCATAGAGCACCCTCTCGTGGCTGTAGACGGTAATGTTTTCTCTTGGTTCATGTCAAATTAATTTTGATAAATAAGTCGCACCTGGCTATAAGTCGCAGGACCAGCCAAACTATGAAAAAAAGTGCGACTTATAGTCCGGAAAATACAGCAATTACCTTTTAATTTTTTTATTCAGTGGCAGAAACGGGCTTCCATAGTTTTGCTTGTGTTTTGTTTTGTTCGAAATTTTACATCTCCAACATTATAATGTAGAAACATTAAATAACTGTTTAGTATATTTATATATTGTCATAGAATTGTATTTTTTATTTTTTTTTACTTTTTATCTTTGTTTTATTAGTCAGTACTAATATATTTTCCAGCTCAATTACTGCTGTTTTAAAAAACAACAAACGTTTAGGTCTGAAGGGGTGAGAGAAAGAAAAGCTACACTGAACTTAGAATGAGACAAGAAAGTAGGTTGCCAGTGAGAAATTGAAAGAAGTAAACGCTGGTTAAAATGAGAATAAATCAGTGTACCTGTATCTCTTAGCCCATCTGTGAGGGAGAGTGTTACAGGAAGAGATCAATGAAGTGGATATGTAATAAATGAGTCCCTGGCTGAAACTGTAATTGTAATTTTCCCTCTCTTGCTCTCTTTGTGTCCTTTAGGGCTGGAGGCGTCCATGGCACACGAGCGCCGGCCGCCCATGGTGCCCTCCGCTTCACGATACCACCGTAGACGCTCCTCTGGCACCCGTGATGAACGTTACCGGTCAGGTAAGTCAGCGGGGAGTTTATTCCAGCAGTGCAATGAGTGTTCCATCCTGATTCGTATGCCCCGTTCACACCAAGGACGACAACTATAAAGATAACAATAAAGATATAGTTCTAAAAATTGTTCTCAGTATTAAAGAATAGCAGAGTCCACCCCACAACTATAGCATTATATGATTGTATGCTTGTATGGACACTAATGTCGTTATCTTTATAGTTATCATTCTTGGTGTGAATGGGGCTTCACATTGGAATGATGGAAAATAAAGCTGCACAGATTCCTGTACCACAAATATACTTTATCCTATACCACAGTAATAGCAAGTAAACAAGAGAAAAATTCATTCCTTTAAAATTTATCTTCACTTGTGAGTATTCTGGTCTCATAATTTCAACTGCTTTATATAGCCTTAAAACAAAATCCAGATAATTTAGCTATTTATACCATACAGTATTGCAAAACTGAAGGAAAATAGGTGAAAAAAAAAAACTTCGACATCAAGGAGAGGAAAGAAATAATATCATTTTCTTAAATATTAAAATAAAAAATACACACACTCTGTTTTAAATGATAATGGTCTAAATGCATGACATTTTAACGGGTTCATAAAAAAAAATGTAATGTTGTATATAAATAATTTAAAGCTGTGTTTTTTGTTGTTGTTTTTTTTTTTGTTTTTTTTTGCTTGTCAGATTATGGATTTGTTTATCTTTGAATATGTCACTGGCCTCCAATATACAAATATTGATATATGATATTTACACGGGAGAGATTTATATGCCATAAGCTGTACATTTTAAAATTGTATCTGTCCCTGTCCTGTCTCTATATGTCCTTTAGACAGCCACACATTCAAAATAGAATAATGAAGGAAAAAAGGAGTTTGGTAATCATGAGACACAGCTTTTGAGCTTTTCGTTACGGAATGAGGTTTAATGATTTATACACATAAAATAAATACAATAAATACACATTTATTTTTGTATTTTTTTAGTAATGCTGAACAGCACATACCAGGCTTCAATCACTGCACTTTAATGACGACGTGGAATCAAAGTGGACCATATTCACAGTAATATTTATGTTCTTTATAAATGTCCCTGCTCTTATTGTGCACATTCTCAGCCTCTGAAGCCACTTTCCTCCTCTGCTGATGTCATCAAGGCCACACAGTTGAGGAAAAAATTGAAATGAACTAATAATATCATCAGCTCCAGTCAAATCCATATGGTTATGTCATACTCTGTCTTAAATAAACTACTCAGAGAAGTTTATAAAATGAAAATGCAATTGAAACGTTTTAGGTTTAAGTGTCAATGCATTTAAGAAAAATAAAAGACATTTTATTTTTTGTCTACAATTATCACATGGTATCACGATGAAAATGCAATCTCAAGTGTCCAACCTGTAAGTCTAAATGCATTTAGGAAAAATGTAATTTAAATGATAATTTTGCTACAGTTTTTGCTTGGACATGTTAAACATATCTAATCAACTTGGGTAATACAATTTCATTTTAATTATGCAACTTACAAAGCGTTAAAATATGTTTTCCATTTACATATCAAAACGACTGTAGAAAATTGCAAATGTAAATTATATAATTTAATTTTCATTTTCCACTAAATGTTGCACATATGTACGGGACAATGTAAATTTAAATACATTGTCATTTTGGATAGTAAATTTCAAAATGAATTTAGTTTCATCTGCTTCCAACTGCATTTGAAAAGGAATTAAATCAGAATATAAGCAAATATCGTATCGGATTATTCATGGGCGTGTAAACACAGTCAGTGTGTTGATGGAATATGTTGTTCTGTATTTCATTAGAGAGTCCAAATAACAGCTTGGATTATTAGAGGCAGTGACTCTGCCAGCGTGAGGAGTGCAGCCGTGGGTACAACCTACAGTCAGCCATGGTGTCATCTCTCTCACACACACACACACACACACACACACACACTGAGATGAGTCAGTATTGCAAGATCACTGAAGGGCTGGAGGTGGTGGCTTGGCTGTCGTCACACACTCTCACGACCATCAGCCAGAGAGACTCATCTCATCCACGTCACTATAAACACCAGCTTGGAGGTCAGCGGCTAGTTAATACAGATTCCCTTCATTTCATTTCTCGTTTTTTCCCCCTCCTCAGACGTCCACACAGAAGCAGTTCAGGCAGCATTAGCCAAACACAAGGAGAGGAAGATGGCTGTTCCCATGCCATCCAAACGCCGTTCTCTAGTGGTACAGACCTCTATGGATGCCTACACCCCCCCAGGTGAGCTTCACACCTGATTCTAAATCATCGTTCATTTAAAGTCAACATGAAATTGTTAAAAGGAGAATTTGCCTAGAAAAGCCCAGTGATTATTTATTCACCCTTGTGTTGAAAAAAACAAAACAAAACAACAACTTTATTTCACCCTTGTGTTGTTCTATATCTTTAAAGACTTTTTTTTTTTCAGAAAAAGTGTGTTTGTGAATTTGTTGCAGTTAGTTTTAATTTCCCATTTTTATTGACCCCCCTCCAAAATTAATTGAATTACTGTAAATAATTTAAAATGTCATTTAATAGTTATAAATAAGAATTAAAAAATAACTTAATGTACATTCATGTAAGCTCATTTATTTGCGTATTTTAAAGAATTCTATTTTTAATATATATATACATAAATATAATAAAAAAAAACTGGCATTTATTGTTGTTTTTCCACTTTATTTTCGTGGCCCTAACAGTTTCTCTTGGATGCTCTTGAAACTATATCCCACTCTACATATTATTTTCTTCAGGAATTTTCTAGTTTATTCTGAAATCCCGCCAATGGGTTGCAAACCCCTTTTCATGTTGACTTTAATTGCACTTGTCCACCTTCTGGGCCGAGTGTTGAGTGGGTCTGAGTGACTCTCACTAGGCCTCTCCCCCCTCTCCTATCTGCCCCCCCTGACAGACACCTCGTCCGGCTCGGAGGAGGAGGGCGGCCAGGGTGAGGGTACCCCCACCTCCAGCCAGGGCAGCATCAGCATGGAGCACTGGATCAGTCGGGCCATCCACCAGGGTTCCACCACCTCCTCCTCCTCATCGTCGACGCAGAGTGGGGGCAGCGGAGCCGCCGGGCGCCTGGCTGACGTCCTGGCTCAAACGCATGTCGGCAAATCAGGTAACGCCCTGTCATCAAGCCCCGCCTCCACATCTATCCCTCAGCCAGTCACTCCCACACTTCCTGCCATGCTTCTTCTATGTGTGCTGTCCGCACCTTCTTTTGCTCCTTATCGTATATCTGTGCTGTTGTTGAATCACGCTAACCGTCATCAACATGATTCTCTGCTAATCTCCTCTAAAATTGTGTCTGTCAAGAGGAAGCAATCAGTAACATTTGTCCGTAGACTCTGATAGGAGCACGGTTCAACAGTGAGGACCAATACCAGTTTTTCAATACCCAAATTGTCACAATAATTTATTTGTTGTTGTGAATTCTGATGATTTGTGTCACCAAAGTTGTGCAAATTATTTGCAATAGTCTTAGCAGCTTCAGTTATAATGAGTTAAATCTTATGTCACTTTAAGCATTTGTTTTCCAGCAAAAGTGTGTTGAATTTATAGCCGTCATGGAGATATAATTTGTACATCCAAGTAATTTTATAAATATAAATATAAATAAATATTTTTTTAGAATTTTTTTATAATTAATATAATATAATATATAATATAATATAATTAATACATTTCTAAAAAAATATAAATTTTAATTTAACAATTTTATTTAAATGTTTATTTATATTTTATATTTATTTTGTATTTTATTTAATTCACATTGCAATTAAAAAAAATGTAAACCCTGCTGCTAAAAATATATATGTTAAAATTATTGTTATAATTTATATATAATTCTAATAAAATGTATTGCTAAAATCTTTTAATGACCTTATCAATTCCTTTTGCACACAATAAGTGTTTTTTTTTACTTGTGTTCAGAAAACTTTTATAATTTAATAAAAAAAGTGTAAATATATTTCATTAAAATATAATAAAATACAGACAGGGCAAGGACAGATCTTCTGGTCTAACCGCACAAGCAGAAAATATCCTTGTTGTTGGGCCCTGAGGTAACAATTAATTCAACACAGAGCCAGTTACATCTCCCCATTTTGTCTGTTTAAAGTAGTCCTGACTAGCCAGTGCTGCACAGATGGTAAATCTATCCATTCAGCTGATTTTAAATGTAAACACAGAATGCAGCAGGAAGAGGAAAGAGTTTAACTGCCACTTTCCCCTCCTCCACTCAGAGGCCATCGAAAGAAAGACACCTCATTTTCAAAAACCTCACGAACCCTCTGTATCCAGAGGGCTTGAAGTTGTAGACTATGGCTAAGTGTTTTAATAGAGCTATGATGTAGGAGTGCCCTGTGGAGCAGTTTAATGTCTGAAGAAAGGAACTCATCTCTTTCACACTGTCCTGTTACCTCTTCATATTTCTTTTTATTTCCCCTCACGATTTGGTTGTCTCATCGTTCTATCTCAGTTTCCCTTTCCTCTATCGACTTTCTTTCCTGCTCTGAGTTTCGAATCACTCTATATTTTTTTTTTCTTCCACCATTTTGTTTCCTCTTAAGGGCATTTTACACGGTGCACTGTAGGCAAAACGTCTTACGATTTTACAAACGCTGGCAAAAGTTGCCTGCTACTGATTTAGCTCAATGCTAGAGAGCAAAAAACTCTCAGAATGAAGCGGTTTCTGTAAATTATATTCTGTGTTGCTTCTAAGTTGTAGATAATTACACTGTCCTGCTAAAAAGAGTTTTTAAGGCCTTTTCGCACCAAGAACGAAACTTATAAATATAAATATTTCTCAGCTGATCCACGTCTACCTATAGTATCACGACACCAATCATAATTCCCTTCATAAGGTCCCTTTAGTCATTTTTCAGCAGCCATCGCTCGCTCAGGAAATAATCACCCACCTCCATCCCCAGCTCCTCCTATCGTCCAGTGAGGACTTGGCAGGGAATATATCATTGAGTCAGACCACTGAATCATGTTGTTAAAATAATCACGTAGAACATTAATGGTATGGGATCAGCTACATTTATCATTGATGTTGGTTCTGTTCTGTTACCCTGGGGGTGGATATTCTACTCTCCCTGCTCCTATCCATGCTAGGCTGCATGGATGGGCAGGAAGTGTTTGCTCAGAACAGAACCATTCTCCCAACCTAAAATGTATGCTAATCGTAAGTTATATTGACGATAATAGTCCTGTAGTAGATTGTAGATTGGCTGTCAAACCTTTAGATTTATAGTTATCATCACAGATATCGTCCTTGGTGTGAACCGGTCTTTAATCTACCTGGTCTGCCAGACTAGCCAAGCTGGTCTTAGCTGATTTAGCTAATTTTACCAGCGGTAAAGTGCCTAAAACCCACCTAAAAAGACCAGCTGTTGACCAGCAAACCAATGTAGTCTGTTTTGTTCAGCAGGAAACTAAATAACAAAATAAAATGACTCCATAAATTAGACTAAGCATGAATAGAAATAAATGTGTTTGGTGGGCAGACATTTGCCATGTGTCTGAAAACGCTCATTCTTTTACTCATTCACTTTGCGTGGGCAGCAGGGAGCAATTTTAGACACATCAACTCTGAAAGTGACAAAAAAACATAAAAACTTAAAGTTTGATTGGTTGGAAAATAATGAATGACACATAAAATATTCTGATTGGTCAATGACACATACAATCTTGGCGAGCTTTCAGTGCCGCCTCCAACAACAAACTGGGAACTTGTGATTACCGTGTAAAAGAGCCTTTCGATTTTTTTCCTCACTTCCTTTTTCTCCTCCCACATGATAATGTTGTGTTACCATCTAAAAGCAGACAACCGACCTCAAGTGATTCAGTCGTGTTCGGAGCTCTCAGAACATTGTTAGTGCATATTAAGTAACACAGCAAGGATCTTTGGGACATTTTTAAACCCACTGGACCAAGAACAAGTTCTGGAAGTGCTTTCCGGGTTGTTGCTTTTGTCCGTTAGGAGAAACATGGCAGTGTGGGTGCTCCTTTAGGAATGCTTAATCATTCCCACCTCCTCCGTCCCCCCTTCCCCTTCCATGCAAGATATCCAGAGTCCTTGGGACTCTGTTGGGAACATGGCACTGTCCATGCTCGGCTCATCAGCCCCCGTTCCTCTTGCCCCATCCATACCTGCGGTCAGCGAGGAAGCGGACGGCTCTAAGGTTCTGGTTCTCCCCCCTTCCTCCCTCCCCATCCAGGGCCGATCGCTCACCTCTCGTTGAAGAGGAAAACTATGCTCGGCCTAGCAGAGAATGGAAACTCGCTGCGACGCTCCTGTGAGTTTGGATCAGATCTTCTCTGGCCACCACCCTTGGAGTCTGAGGGTCAGTATTTGCCCCCCAATGCACACACACACTTCCCCCAATCATCAGATCATCTAGAACGTCTCTGTGTCCTCCGTGTAGTTCTCTCTGGAGTCTGGGGGACGATGGGCCCCTCAGTGTGTTTGTGTTTGGAGTGTTGTGCCGTAAACTTGATGACCTGATGTGTCTGAACGTCAGTTCTGCTGTGTATGTACAAATAAGGGAGAGAAACTTTCTGACAACAGTTCTGTTTTATTTGCTATTCGCTCTATCTGTGAGTAGTGACTGTGTAACTTGTGTTTTTTTCTAAGTATATATGGTTATTTATTCAATTATAAAGTGTGAAATGCTGTTTTCAGGCTTTCAGTCTGCTTTTAGATGTCCATTCTTTGTCTCTATGTGCTTATTGTTGTTTGTTCTTTCCTGACCTTGTGTTTTTGAAGAATAGTTCACTTAAAAAATTTTTAATTCTGTCATCATTTACCCTTTATGTCTTTCTGAACCAATCTGAGTTTCTTTCTTCCATGGAAGACAAAATCAGGAATTTTGAAGAATTTTCATGCTGCTTTTTTCCATAGTATGACAGTTATGGTTAACAGGGGTGCCATACAAAAAGTACTTTTACATCGTAAAAGTAAACTGTACAAATCATATACAGTATTCAAAGTCTTCTGAAGCCATATGATAAATTTATGAGTAACTGACTAAAATTAAGTTGTTTTTACAATAAAAAAATCCTACTTGTTGGCAACTTTCACTTTTATTGTATAAAAAAAGCAGCTTAGACATTCTGCAAAATCTTCTTTTTTCATAGAGGAAAGAAAATTGTACAGGTGTGGAATGACATGACGGTGAGTGAAAAATGGCAGAATTATCTTTTCTCTGTGCACTATTGCTTTAACTCTCAGTGTGCTGTCACTATCTGTTAAATTTGCATGATTATTTGTTTAAATGTTGTAAATTGCATTGATATTTGAAATGTTTACTGTTTAACAGTGTATAACTGTTGGAAGTTATTTTCACATTGAAACAGGACAATACTGACTGCTATTTAAAGGTTTGAGGTCAGTAAGATTTATTTATTTATTTATTTATATATTTATTTATTATTAATACATTTATTTAACAAGGATGCATTAATTTCATCAAAAGGGACAGTAAATTCATTAAATCCAGCTTTGCATCACAGGAATACATTTAAAAATTCAACTTTATATTCAAATAGAAGTTATTTTACAATGTAATAATTGTTCAAAATATTACTGTTTTACTGTATTTTGTATCAAATAAATGCAGCCTTGGTGTACAGTACATATTTTAAAAATATATGAATTTCACAGATCCCAAACTTTTAAACAGTAGTGTATATTAGTATTTTGATAAACTTCTCATGTAATTTACAATTTACACTATATTTTAAGGCTTTGTTTTGAACAGTAATTAAATCAAAGCTGTTTACATTTTATTAGAATGATAAATGAAAATTGACTGTGATATTTCTTATCCATCCCTCCAGACTAGAAGGGTTGTGTTTGTCTGGGGTTTATTTGTCTCTGTGACGCAGATTTGCTAGCAGGTTCCCTCACGTGACGCAAGACGTCATTTATATTTGTCCTCCTACGAGCACCTTTGGGCTTTGAGGAAACTCCTTTTCCAGCACATTAGTGTCCGTGTCACTGAAGAGCAGAGGGGTGGGGCGAAGAGAGAGAAAGAAAGGGAGAGTAAAAGAGGGAGGGAGTTTGGATGTGGGTTATTTTCAGCCTGTTACGTAAGCACTCTAGCTGCTGGGTGTTTTCTCGTACACTCATCACTGATGGTAGAGGCAGGAGACGAGGCAGGGAGGCCAGTGATGAAGCAGGAGACGAGGTGGAATACAAGGCAGGGAGAGAGTCAGGAGATTAGAGCTGGAGATCGATTTCCTAATTTCGATTCAGATTCACAAAGCTCTCATGGCAGTTTGATTCATTTCTGATTTGATTAGATTGCAACTTATTTAGTTATATTCCTTACATAATTTTACATGATTCAGACTAGTAATTGTTCTTTAAAAGAACCGGCTCAGAAGAGATATTTGTTTCAGGAATCAGGCTCCACATGTCATGATGTATGTTATTGATTCAAGAGTTATTTATTCATGAATCAGTCTGCACTGGTCACGCTGTTTGTGTTTGATTCACTAAAAACAACCAGCTTATGTATCTGAATAAGGATACATAGTTCGTGCTGTTTGGTTTTTATTCACTCAAAAGAAAGATTCACAAGATTCATTTGTTTGAGAATTGAGCCACATGTTGCATTGTATGTTTAAATTTGCAAAAAAGAACAGGTTCTACAGAGTCAGTTCATGATTCATACTACACTGATCTCAGTTTTTGTTTTTGATTCAATAAAAAAAAACTGACACATAGGAGATATTTGTTTGTGAATTAGACTACACTGTTTATGCTGTATGTTTTGATTCACTAAAAAAAGTATATGTTCATAAGAGTCCTTTGTTTAAGAATGAGACTAGTAATATTTTATGTTTCTGATTCACTGATTCAGCTACACTGGTAGTCACATCAGCCCTTCGGGAGATGAGAGGGAGTAGAAGTAGTGCTGATGGTGGGTGGAAGCCAAGTCCAGGGGTCTTGCCCTTCCTTAGTCACATTCTCCATCAGAGTCCCCTTCTGTGCTTGGCACAATTCCTCAGAAAGGAGGCATCTCGCTCACTCACGTTCATTTTGTCACCACTAGTGACAGCTTGACTTATCTCTCCCAGATATATGACTAATACTTCAATTTATATTTATACATGATAATACTATATATTTATTTATAAAGTCAGAAACAAACTGACTTATGTAGAAATAGATTGATGCATTAACTGTGATTCTCTGCTGAAAAGAACTAAATAACACCACTCTATCTACAGTAGTTATGATATTAATGTATCATATTAGTCAGTCTCGGATACAAACTCAGGGTCTGCATAAAACTTTATAACATTGAAAACCATCTACGCTGAACTAAAGCTAAGTAGCTAAAAGCCTCTGACTGTGTCGTCCTTGATCACAGTGGACATTTCTTTTAGGGCCGTTTTGGGTGTTTTATGGTGGAGGAGGAATAGTGCCGCCTCATTGGCATTCTCCTCATTCCTGGTGTAGAAATTACACACGAATGGTTATTTCTCTCGGAATGGCTCAATGGAAGCATGGGATATAATGGAAGGAAACTTTTATGAGCTTTTAGTGAAAGGCTCACCCACTGACATCTGCCGTTTGAAATTGTGCAAAAAAGGTAAATGACATTTATTTACTCAAACGTTAGACAGCACAAACTCTGTAGGGATATCATAATGGTAATATGTGGTGGCCAAGGGCACTGAATGTGAAAGAGACATTTCAGAAGCTAGCTGAGGGGAATGAGAAAGAGGCCACAGACAGCTGAGAATTTATGATCGGAAGGGGAGGGTAAACGGTGAAAGAGAAGCCCAGCGGACTCACCGACTGGAAGTAAAAGGGACTGTAATTAAGGAAAGGATGAAAAAGCTCTCCTCTGTGACTCTCGCGTTCCATCAGTCTCTTTCTCTGAGACGTGTGCATATTGTTTGCTCAAAATCACTTCCTGTCTGCCCCCAACCCTCTTACTTTTAGTCGTAAACAATGTGCCAAGTGTGTCAGGGCTCTCTGTATCAAAGCCAGGTAGGATTGAAATCCTGTTAGAACAACAAACCAGTTGGTTTATAGGTGGTTCCATTTGGTTATTGGTTGGTCAAGCTGGTTATGCTCTGTTTAACATGGACTGATCAGCCAATGATAAACATGAACCACATGTACATTTTTGGAATATGATTTAGCTGTTGTTCATTAGCTGCAACAGACCAGTTACCAGTTGGTTTATATGTGGTTCAAGTTAGTCAATGGCAGGTCAAGCAGGTCAATGACCAATTGACAATTTTTTTGGAACATGATAGCTGGTTTAAAGTTGGTCATTAGCTGGTTATAGATTTTCAAGTTAGTCATTGGCTGGTCAATGGCCAACTCAGATTGACTGGTTATTTTCTGTATAATATAGATTGGTCAGCCTGCAACAAACCAGTAACTGATGGCTTATATGTGGTTCAAGTTTGTCATTAGTTGGTCCAACATGACAGCTGGTCTAAAGCTTGTCCAAGTTGGTCATTAGCTGCACCAAACCATTCACATGTTGGTTTATAGGTGGTTCAGTTTGGTCTTATGTTGGTCAAGCTAGTTATGTTCTTTATTACATAGACTGATCAGACCAACTTGAACCAGATTAAATTTTTTCAAACATGATATCTGGTTTAAAACTGGTCCAAGTTGGTTATTAGCTGCATTCAAGTTGGGCATTGGCTGGTCAAGCTGGTTATTCAATATATAATATACAGCCATATGAACTTGATGAACCAGCCATACATTTTCTGAAACATGATTACTGGTTTAAAGTAAGTTGATAATTTTTTGGTCAATATATATATGATACAGTGATTAATCCATTTGAACCAGTTATACATCAGCTTCCCATTGCTCCAAACCACTTAAGCTGGAGTTTCTCATTATGCATTTTAATTCCTCCTTATCTTCTCAAACCCAGAGAATCACTCAGCTCCTCCGGACGTCACCACCTACACCTCCGAACATCCCGTTCAGGTGGAGAGGCCACAGGTGTCCACCGTTCCCCGGACCACACCCAAATATGGCAACGCCGAACTCATGGAGACCGGAGATGGTGAGGGCACGAGAAATGTGTGTGAAAGAAAAGGAGTGATGTTTTAGAGACGGTAATGACGTTTTCATTTCAAAAATCACAATGGGCTTTGAAAGATTTACATGAACCATTTTCCTCAATGATTTTGACAACGCATCTAGCATTTCTATTCCACCCTAACTTTATTTATTTTGGCAGAGGGTTTTATACAGAGCAACTTGCAAATAGTCCCCCTGCAGAAACCTGGGGTTAAGGACACAATGAATCAGAATCAGAATCAGAATCAGAATGAGCTTTATTGCCAGGTATGTTCACACATACGAGGAATTTGTTTTCGTGACAGAGCTCCGCAGTGCAACATAACAGCGACAGAACAAAAAACACAATAAGGAATAAAAAATACAAAAAAATACAAATAGGTGGGTAAGGATTGACAATATACAAATTGACAATGTATGGCAGGTATATTAAAAAGAGCATTTATGTATGTACATGTATATTATGTGGAAAAATTGTAACTGTACGCTAAGTATGTGTGTTTGGATAAATAAGTGTATGTGTATATAAATATAAATATAAGTAGTATAGTGTGTTCCATGTATGTACATGTATATTATGTGCAAAAGATTTACGTGTACGCTAAGTATGTGTGTTGGATAAAAAGTGTAGTGTATATAAATATAAATAGTGTAGTGTGTCCCACAGTTATTATCAGCTGTTCATAAGATGGATTGCCTGAGGGAAGAAACTGTTCCTGTGTCTGGTCGTTCTGGTGCTCAGTGCTCTGTAGCGTCGACCAGATGGCAACAGTTCAAAGAGGGAGTGTGCTGGATGTGAGGGGTCCAGAGTGATTTTAACAGCCCTTTTGCTCACTCTGGATAAGTACAGTTCTTGAATAGATGGGAGGGTTGTACCGATAATTCGCTCAGCAGTCCGGACTACCCTCTGTAGTCTTCTGAGATCCGATTCGGAAGCTGAGCTGAACCAGACAGTTACTGAAGTGCAGAGGATGGATTCGATGATGGTGGAGTAGAACTGTTTCAGCAGATCCTGTGGCAGGTTAAACTTCCTCAGCTGGCGAAGGAAGTACAACCTCTGCTGGGCCTTTTTCACAATGGAGTCAATGTGAATGTCCCACTTCAGGTCCTGAGAGATAGTGGTGCCCAGGAACCTGAATGACTCCACTGCAGTCACAGTGCTGTTCATGATGGTGAGTGGGGGGAGTGCAGGGGGGTTTCTCCTGAAGTCCACGATCATCTCCACTGTTTTGAGCGTGTTAAGCTCCAGGTTGTTGAGACTGCACCAGACAGCCAGCTCTTTAACCTCCTGTCTGTAAGCAGACTCGTCACCGTCCTGAATGAGGCCGATGAGTGTGGTGTCATCTGCAAACTTCAGGAGCTTGACAGAGGGGTCCTTAGATGTGCAGTCATTAGTGTACAGGGAGAAGAGCAGTGGGGAGAGAACACAGCCCTGGGGAGCTCCGGTGCTGATTGTACGGGTGCTGGATGTGTATTTTCCCAGCCTCACTAGCTGCTGCCTATAGCATTTATACAAGCTATGGTGGTAGCTTGTATAAATTCTTCAAAAGTATTACTTATTTTTAGTTCATGATATGCAAAGCATAACAGTGTGTAATATTTAATGTATCAAAATACAATTCAATTATGCACTTTAAAAGCACACAACAAAATTATTAAAAACTAAAATACAAGTTTTTTTGAAAATATAAAACTGAAATATAAAAATGAACACAAATTCAATAATTCTATAATAGTATGTAAACAATACAAAAACAAAACTAGGTGATATTTAATGCTTGAATGTTATCCAATTACTGACGCTTTATATATGTATGTGTTATAAATGTTGATATAGTTGTAGGTTGTATGTAAACCCTAGATATGATTGAAACCTGCTCTGATGGATCCTCTGTTATGGAGCTGTGATTGAGGGCATTGATCCCACTCTTATATTATTACTCTTTAATTTGATCTCTTGGGGACGCCCCTGAAGGCCGCATTTGAATGCATCTGTCAGAGGCATTAATCAGAAAATGTTTGTAAAATTGATTTGTTTGGGGTAAGATGAAAATGGAGGTGTTGAATACATAAGTAAACACAACAGCGGGGAGTTGAACATCTTCATTGTGCACATTAAGCCATCCATCTAAAGTTTATGGCCAGTCCTTTAAACCCAGACAGCCTTGTGTGTTTGTGTTTATACAGTCGTTCAGGTAGATTCAGGAAATTTGATTCATGTATGAATGGTAATATTGTTTTTTTTTCCACGATTGTGCATGTTTGTGTGCATTAACGCATGTGTGTCCACATAGGAGTCCCAGTTAGCAGTCGTGTTTCGGCTAAAATCCAGCAACTAGTGAACACACTAAAGCAGCCCAGACGACCTCCACTTCGAGAGTTTTTTGTTGATGATTTTGAAGAGCTCCTAGAAGGTGAGTGTTTGTCTCGGCATAATAGTTTTTTCTTTTCTCAGCTTTTCTTATAAACAAACAAAAAGAGACATACACAATACCTGATTTGCAAACAGATCATTCTTTTGAATCTGTTCTTCTGATTGGAATGAATTATTCAGTGGTCAGCATTTATTTAAATTTGTCTATGTGATGAGTGATGATTCAAATGAACCGGTGTTTCAACAGTTCAGGGTTCATTGAAATGAACCAGTTCAACAAAAATAATTATTTTTGGGCTCCCTGAATGATCATGTTTTGCCTCTTCTGTTTTCAGTCCAACAGCCCGACCCCAACCAGCCACGACCGGAGGGCTCTCAGATGGTCGCCATTCGAGGGGAACCGCTGGGAGTTGTCACTAATTGGCCACCATCTTTAGAAGCTGCACTGCAACGCTGGGGGACCATCTCGCCCAAAGCACCCTGCCTGACCACCATGGACACCAATGGCAAACCCCTCTACGTCCTTACTTATGGTAAAATAAACGTATTCAACTACAACCATACATATAATGACCAACATCCGCATACAGCTATACTGGAACAGAATAATATATTTTCTCTCTTATACTTCAGAATATTAATACAGACCACATAATCTGATATAGTGACCCCAAAAAATATTTGGACACAAAAGCTTAATTTGTTTGCAGATGCCACTTGTGTTAATATTTTGTATTAATGTGTTGGTGTTTTAAAGTGACAAAAGTGTCCAAATATCTTTGGGCCCTCCGAATATACTGATATACTTGTGTTCATCTTATGCTAACAGGAATAACCTTGTCTCCTTGTTTATTTATGCTCAGTCATGAGAGGGAGATCATTATAGGGCTTGTTTTTTTGTTGTGTGTGTGTGAGGCTCTCAGCTGATTTTACTCAGTGAGGATCCTGCCAGCAGCACATCACGGGTGAGAGTGTGAGGAAGGGATTGCAGTGTGTGTGTCTGTAATGGATTGGTATTCCCTCTTTTCTTTTTTCTCAAACTGAAAATGATAATCAAGCCACCTGAACTTAATGATTTCTTCATCTTTACACACACACACACACACACATAGACTCATGAAGACACTTAAAGCCCTAACCAATAGACAGCCTCCATTTCCTCGGTTTGCAGTGTGATACAGAAAAATAATGGCAATGGTTGTTTGTGTGGCGTACAAACCCCTCCCAAGAAACCCACCAGGGACTATCGCCCTCCTTCTCAGCTCGTTAAAAACCTCGGCCAAATCAAAAGAGTAATTAACTTTCCACAGAATGCAGGCACTGAGCAAGATCGCTATCTCTGCACCGGTTTGCTTTCAGTGGGGTTTCATAGCCATGAGTTAAATCCTGATAACGGCAGGTCAAAAATTCAGCAGGACAGAGGAGATAAACTGCTGAAATGCCCTGTCTGTGACTCTTCCAGATGCTTAAACTTCAAGTAATTTGGTCATTTTATCCCAGTCCGTGTTTGTCCTTTAAGCCTATGTAATCTCTTCACATTTTTCTTTCTTACTTGCAATTTTCATGCTTACAGTTTTCAAAATATAGAAAAAGTGTGCCATACAACTCTATCCGTTTTAAAGTCTTCTCAAGTCACATGATAGCTTTGTGTGAGGAACAAAATGCAGCTGGATTAATTATTCACCGAAAATCTTCCTCTCTTGTCTCAAATCTCATTTGCACTTCCACATATTCAGACTGGAAGATCTTGTCTGGTTATGCGACGCAACAGCTAATAGCGTTTTATATTCACGCCAAACTTACAGTACTGTTCAAAATGTTTGCAGTCAGTTAGATTTTTCTTTTTTAAGTAATGAATACTATTATTCAGCAGCAAGGATTCATAGTATTTATAAGTTTACAGTGTAATGTGTGTTCTTATGAATGTATCACTTCTTTTGAAAATGTATCATAGTTTCTGCAAAATATTAAGCAGCACAAATGGTTTCAATATTGATAATGATAAAAAAACGTTTCTTGAGTGTCACTTCATCATATTGATTACTTAGAATCAGGGTGCGATTTGCTGGGGGGGATGCGTGGGATTTCCCCCTTTCTGGTCAATGTGTCCCTGCCTCTGCTTAATTATTTTTTATGGGGTAAATTTATCCCCCCCTCAAGATGATCATTGCTACTATACTAGTGGCAAGACAGCTCACAAAACTTTGATTAAAGTCAATATTATTTTAAATAATAGCTAGCTCTGATATAGCTGCCGCGCACACACGCAGCCTCTTTGTATTCACCACTCTGCAGACTTGCTCAATGTCCCGCCCACGACCCTATCTGATTGGTTACACCTCACGAGTAATAGCCTATCAACACTTACGAGACGGTTGAAGCCAGTCCGCTGGGCAGTGGAGTTGCCATCTTGGTGACTTTGTCGCTAGATTTAGCGACTTTTTTCCAAAAAAGCGACTAGCGACAAATCTAGCGACTTTTTGGACAATCATTATTTAGTCTGAGACTTTCAGTAAAAAAAAAAGATATTCTGTTGCTTCTAACTCAATTTTACAAGTATAGCCGACATCAGTCACAGCACAACCACTGACTTTATCGTATGTGTATTTGAATTCATTAGTGCAGATTAATGTTTGAGAGCTGGTTATGTAGTCTTAATGGACTGCGTTTTAGTCATTATAACATTCATTCCGTTGTCTGACAACAGAAACATTAAAATATAGTAATAAAATTTTTTTATTGAGAATTATGGCTGAATTAAAATGCAGTATGTGAGCATAGGGAGGCAATACAATACTACGCACTTACGTCATAAATATGCTAATTAGCACATGGTGTCATCTAGTGACATTTAGCGACTTTTCAGGTGGGTTTAGCTATTTTCCGCTGAAAGAAGTTGGCAACACTGCAGTTGAGCTTTGTGTCGAAACCATTTTCGAAACAAAGGAAGGCAGCATATTCAAAAATCTGATTATCTGTTTCTATGATGACAAGCAGAGTTAGTGTCTCAGTCACACCACTGAGAATGGCCGAAGTTACACATACGGTGTTTCACTCAATTGAGGCTAAAGGTTTTTTGATTACTCACTCACTCTTGAGCGTTGGCCGCGAGTGATTTCAATGTTAAGTCAATATAAAGGTCCTGCGGCGCGAATGAGGCGTTTAGCGTGACGCGGGCGCGTCCATTTCGCGCAAATGAGGCGAATTGACTAGCACAGATAATGCATCTGTCTTTTCTATCATTTCACTGATTTAATTCTTACGTGTTTTTTCATTGTGCTTGATCACAGTTCATATGTGTGGGAAAAGACAAGCTATTAGAGTAAAAATATTGCGTTAGGCTGCTTCATGAGTTAATAAGAAACAAGATTTTACAATTCCTGCAAATGCAGTGATGAAGTTCATATTCTCATGATTTATTTTTATGAATTCAAAACATCCCCCCCTCTGTTTTTTTCACAAATCGCACCCTGCTTTGTATCATGTGGCACTGAAGACTGGAGTAAAAACTGCTTAAAAAATTTAGTTTTGCCATAACAGGAATAAATTATATTTTAAAATATAATAAAATAGAAAACAGTTGTTTTGATATTTTAATAATTGAAATAATATTTCACAATATTATTGTTTTATTACTGTATTTTTGTCAAATAAATTCTGCCTTTCAAAAACTTGAAAGAATTAATATTTGAATACACTGAGACACAATGAAATTTGATAACTGCAGGGCACTTTTGGTGACCCTTTAAGTACGGTTATTTAGCATGTACTTCCTTTTGCACAGGCAAGCTTTGGTCTCGTAGCATCAAAGTAGCGTACAACATCCTTCACAAACTGGGCACCAAGCAGGAACCTATGGTCCGACCAGGAGACCGGGTGAGTGTGACAGAACTTCTTAGAACCAGCCCACTTCAGTAAAGCACCTCATTAAAGAGATCATCAATACTAGTTAACCTCTACATGCTGGTGATTACCACTGAGAATAATTTGATATACAGTAATGCACTCTGAATGGAAGTCTGTGAGGCAAGGACTAAGTGTTAAAATACACATTTCTTCAAAATAAACAAGTTGAATTTTAAAACTGATCAGTGTTAAGAAGATTATTTATGAGAAGAAACTTTTACATGTTCATGTATTCATTTTTAATTGTGTAAATGATATCTCACACAGCTAAAAGGATGATTTTTAGATAGCTTCACAACTTCACCAACAATGAAAATCTGTCATTATTTACTTATTTGTCATTCCACATCTATATGACTTTTGTGCTTCTTTGGAAGACAAAAGAATATATTTTGAAGAATGTTGGTTACTAAACATTTTTGGTTCCCATTGACTTCCCATTGACAAAAAAATACAATGGAAGTCAATGGTAACTGAAACTGTTTGGTTAAGAAATGCACACAATTTAGGAATGACATGATTCTGAGTAAATGATCACTTTAAAAGCTTAAAACTTCTTAACACAACATTCAAGCTGCATGTTTCTACATTTAAATGCTTTGCACCTTCCATGCAGTATATGCATCTTTGTCTGTTTTTACATTCTGAGGGATGAGCCAAAATGATTGTTGTAATCGCCAGCATGCTGAACATAGAGCATAACTTGTTTGAACCCAGAACATTCCTTTAATGACAGAGTGGCGTTTCCTGCCGCATGCCTCGGTTTTAAAGCGTGTCCCTGTCAGATTAGCATATACTCGTGTTTGAAGTCTGACACCTTTCCTCTCTTATCATTTCACGAGCAGGTGGCTCTTGTGTTCCCCAACAACGATCCCGCTGCCTTTATGGTCGCCTTTTATGGCTGCCTGCTGGCAGAGGTGGTGCCCGTACCCATCGAAGTGCCACTTACCCGAAAGGTAAGACTCCAAATATACCAGCATGAATGACTGTCAAGTTTTCAAGCCTACACATCTCGATTTTTGACACCATAACATGTTATAGCACCTATCCACAATCCTTCTTCCCAGCATGGATTCACATTGTCGAGTGCCAACCTGACAGTCAGTACAGCGCAAAATATTAATATATATTTATTATTCATGTTTAATGGTAAAGTTGTTACAAAGGCCTTTGGAAACTTGGCCTTGTAAATAATGCAATGTCTTGCTCTCTGGTCTGCTGTCTGTTTTTGAGATCCGTTATCTTTTTGGAATGTCAGGGTGAATGTATCAGCGCAGACCCCTCGAGGCTGAGGTATTGCCTCAGATACGTATGTTGAATTTTAGTGGTCGAAGTAAAGGAGGAGAGCAGCTTTGGCAAGACTCAGTCTGATCCCTTGTCCATCCAAAAATTCCAGGAAAGGACCTGGAAACTGGCGGAACACTCTCTGGCTTCCTCTGCATGCATTACACTTCGGAAACCAATAAACTTCTGTCCACTGCAAAAGCAGCTGTCTGTTTTTCTGCATTTTTGACTTATAGCACAGCATTAGTCTTACAGAAGAGTACTTTGCAAGAAACCGTGGTTATGTTATTACGTCAAATGAGAATACCATGGTACATCAATGTAGATTCACTTTATATAGAACCACTTACAATGTATTAAAATATGCACTTTTAAGCATTCCCTGGGAATTGAGCCTATAACTTTGGCATGGCATGTGTCACTCTTCACTGTTTGAGTCAGCGGATCACCAGTACATGATACTAAATGATGACCATATTCACATACAGTAGTATTTGCATGGTTATTTATAGGTACTTTGTAAAATATCATGACAGTACCATGTTACATGTGCACAAAACATGGTAATATCTTGGTAGTTTGATATGTTTACAGCACTGAATGATTACAATGGTATTTACAAGATATCATGGTACTACCATGTTTTTTGGATATGTACCATGGTACTTTACCATGGAACTGAAGTTATACTCCTGAAATTGTAATTCAGAAAACTTGGTAATATCATGGTATTTTGTTCTAAGTCATTAGAATGGTATTTTTGGTCTAGTGTTACAATGCTACCTCACTTACAAAAAAGTAGCATGGTGCTACCGTGTTTTTGATGGGTTTTGCATGTTGCATGAAACTGTACCACTTAAATTGTAATCTTAAAAACAATTTAGTATGATACCATTCAAGCATAGCAGTGCTGTGGTAATTCTGAATACTTTTTTGTAAGGGTACACTGATTAAAAAGTACTGAAGAGTACCATTATTTTACATTGTTTTTTAAACATGTATTATGGAGTACCACGCACATACATGCATTTCAGTAGACAAATGGTGATGATATCATGGTGTGATATACTGTCACACTTCACTGCTGAAAGGGATGAGAGAGAACCGTGGAGTACAAGCAAAAGTCAGAGAACATCCAACAATTATGGACAAAGTAGACCTGACCGAGGAGAGACGCAAAGACAGGAACATAAATACTATAGATAATTACTAAACACAGGTGCATAGAATGAGACAATCAACATGGGACACAGAACACATGGAGGGAAAACACAAAATAATGAGTCCAGGGGCATGGCATACAGTATATATCCCATAGTACTGATTTGTATTTACATGATACTTCAAGATTTTATTTACATGATACTTCAAGATACTTAAAATACTGCCATAGTACCAGACCTACTAGTACCATGGTACTGAAAAAAGAATCCTTAAATCATTCTCCAAACACATCCAAAAAGCAATGGTAGTATTACATTAACAAAAAAACCTTATTAGTGCTGTGGTACTTTTTCTTTGTACAGAAACCCTGTGTTTTACCAAAGTTTTTGAACTTTAAGGACCATGGTATATTTCAAACTACTTTCTGACAACAAACTGTACCATGGTATCGCAGTAGTGCATTTTGTAAGGTCATGTCCATGTTTTTGATATTTTACCATGTAAAAAAAAGTTACATGGACATTTGTCAGATGAAGGTGATTTTGAAACTCGACCATCAAACATAAAAGAGATATTTAAGCACACCGTAGTGTCACGGGTAAACATCATTCCTCAGTGTGCTGTCTGTAATAAGTAGGCCGTCACCTCCCCTGCAGTGTATTTTGCTGCTGTACTGATGATGGATGTTAGCTGGTCTTAGCCTATTTCTGTGTGTGTGTGTGTGTGTGTATTAGGATGCAGGAAGTCAACAGATCGGCTTTCTCCTGGGCAGTTGTGGCGTTACTGTAGCTTTGACCAGTGACGCCTGCCACAAAGGCCTTCCGAAAGGACCCACTGGCGAAATACCACAGTTCAAAGGTCAGTCCCTTCATACACAACTTTATGTAAGTAATGTCTAGTGTAGGCAGGCAGACTTGCAATTAGATTTGATTTCAGAATAAAATCTAGTCCACACTCATAAAAGTCACACCCAAAAAAGAAAATTCTGTCGTTAATTACTCACCTTCATGTCGTTCTAAACCCGTAATACATTCGGAACACAAATTAAGAGATGTTTGATGAAATCCAAGAGCTTTCTGACCCTCCATACTGTAGATCCTCCAACACAACTGAAACGTTCAAGGACTAGAAATATAGTAAAGGCAACATTAAAAATAGTCCATGTGACATCAAGCTACGACAATACTTTTTAGTGCACTAATAAAACCATTATTCAACCATTTCTTCAGTTTCTTCAAATTATCACAGGAATAAATTGCATTTTTAAAATATACTAGAATAGTGAGAGTCTGTGTGGGGTGGCAGGCGAAAAAACAAGAACATGATGGGCCGTTTCATGCGTGTGATGTTATCTAAGCCAGACTGCTAGCAGTCAGCGTTTTTTGCACTGTCTGGGCCACAGTAAGATGAGAGAGGGTATAAATAGAAAACGTAGAGGTAATGAGTCTGATATTGTTGTAATGATTAAGAAGTCCTGAGATGATAGTCATTTAGCCCGATCCCGATGTAAATCAAGTCATTAAACCAGTCACACTAATCACTCATACACTATCGTTCTTTTGTATGATAATCACCACTTATAATGATAATGATAGTCATGGTTGAATCATCAAGCTGCATGAATATTAATAGAACTGTATGAATATTCATGTTTTCTCTCTGTTTGGTCCCACCCACTCCTCAGGATGGCCAAAGCTGCTATGGTTCGTCACAGAATCCAAACACCTGTCCAAGCCGCCACGTGATTGGTTCCCTCACATCAAAGATGCAAATAACGACACCGCCTACATAGAGGTGAGCTAACCCATGGAATTATGACCGTTATGGAAATATCCGTTTATTCAAATCATTTTACTGGCCGAACATACAAATGTTCTCCTGAAATTGAAACCATCAGTCTGGGTTTGTTGTCCATGTGCTGCACCCCACAAGCCACTTTAATAGTTTTATGATATCTGATTGGTAGATATTGAATGTCTCGAACCCCAGAAATCAATATTTCCTATCAGCATGCCAGGCACAGCTGCTTCCATTAGAGAGTCACTGGATAATGGATGATAAATGATTAATGTTTGTTTAATTGTGAATCGGGACTCTTGTAGGAGATGCTGGTTGATGGAGTGGGGCTGGCCTCATGTTATTGAACCAGTTCTGAGTGAGCTGTCTCAATGTTCTTCACCAGATCCCAGAAATCCGAGAGTCTGTACAAAGTGGCTGGGTGTCAGATGTCCAGTGTTGGCCCAATGTTTGCTTTCTTTTCTACTGTACTCCTTTTCAGTACAGAATGTAGAACATGTTCAAAAGAAAATATATTGCAAAAATGATCATGAAATGAATGCACATTTTCCTCTGAAATGTCATGCTCATTACTGTAAAGCTCATAAAAGCTCTTTTTTTATTGTATTTATGGAGTATGAAAAAAGTACAGTAAAGTAAAAAGATATTATTCATTAAAACATATTTTCTACCATATAACTATTACTGGAACGCAAAAAAGCTAATTGTTATATTGGTAATTGTAATGAATACAACCTTTGTAATCATCGGGAAGAAGGAGGCGGGAACCGGCGGACAATCAAATGAAACTTTAATAATCACAAAATAAACAAAACAGCGCACCAGCCCCTCACGGACGACTGATGCGCACAAAATAAAACCAAAACCTAAAACAAAGCCCAGGCCTGGTCCTCTCTCGTCCTTCACTGTTGTCGCTCCAGTTTTATATCCTTCCATCTCCTCCGTGGGCCTCGAGACCGATGGGTCGAACAGGTGTCGCTCATCTCCAATCACTCCACCGGCCTCGCTCCCATGTCCCTCGGCCCCGCCCCACTCGTCACATACCCCCATCGCCCCTCGCAGGCCAGGGGGTACTCCTGAGACTGCGCTCTACTCCCCCTCCCTGCGGGGGGGACCGCTCACGGGGACCTGCGGGAACCTGGGGGTATGACAGACGAGGCGAGAGAAACGGAGATGGAAGGAGGAGCGACAGAGACGAGAGAGGGGAGAGAAAAAAAAAAAAAAAAAAAATCCGGTTCCCAGACGCACTGCTGCTCGGCCCTCCACCGGCTGGGTGATCTCCTCCGCGGTGCCTGGCGGTGGCACTGGACGGCCCTCGGCGGACTGCATGACATTCCTCCGCCGCCTGGTGGACGGCGACGGCTCCTCTGGTTTTGGGCAGCCGGCAGGAGTCCCCCGTTCCCTGCTCCTCCCCGTTCCGGCGGATGGCAGCAGGCTCCGGCCCCCTGGCGAACGGCGCCGACTCCTCCACTCCTTCACGGACGGCAGCCGTCCCTCCACATCGCGGGCGGCCGGCAGCGAGCTCGCCCGTCCCCGGCAACTCGCTCCAGTCCACCGCCTCGAGCGTCCATGGTGGCATCCTCCTCGCCTGCTCGATGGCACCGCGGATTCACCACAGCGGCGAGGGATCTTCAGCAGCGCATCCCTCCTTCTCCCGGGTTTCGGCACCACTGTAATGAATACAACCTTTGTAATCGTCGGGAAGAAGGAGGCAGGAACCGGCGGACAATCAAATGAAACTTTAATAATCACAAAATAAACAAAACAGCGCACCAGCCCCTCACGGACGACTGATGCGCACAAAATAAAACCAAAACCTAAAACAAAGCCGTTGTCGCTCCAGTTTTATATCCTTCCATCTCCTCCGTGGGCCTCGAGACCGATGGGTCGAACAGGTGTCGCTCATCTCCAATCACTCCACCGGCCTCGCTCCCACGTCCCTCGGCCCCGCCCCACTCGTCACAGTAATATATATTAAAAAAACATATTATTATTAAAAGTTATAGATTATTTGAAAAATCAGATTTTCCCCAGTTATAATTTTTGTAAAGCAAAATAGATATTTTTTTATTATTTAATATGAATATGAAATATATATGGAAATTGTTGCAAAAATGTCAAACTATTTAATCATTTAAAAAAATTAACCATACTTTATGCAAAATATTATTTCTTATTTTCATATTTTATTTTAAGGTAAAATATGCCCTGGACATGGCCAGCAATTTTGACATGCATCCCTACAGTAGTGCGTTAACCGTCATGCAAATTAAGGGATTTGTTGTGTTGATGTTCGTGTTAATGATTGACGTTTATGACACTCTTGTGTTGATTTCCAGTATAAGACCTGTAAGGATGGGAGTGTTTTGGGTGTTACAGTGACCCGGATCGCACTTCTTACACACTGCCAGTCCCTAACACAGTCTTGTGGATACACAGAGGGTGAGTCCAAAACACACACACCGCATTATACCTCTAGGTCAGTCCATTGTCCTTAAATTTCCCTTCTCAGACAGTCATATAGTAAATCTGTATTCTCTCTTTGTCTTTCAGCTGAAATCATAGTGAATGTATTGGACTTTAAAAAGGATGTTGGTTTGTGGCACGGCATCCTAACTGTAAGTCAAAAGAAAAGTAAACATAAGATCATATGTTCCACATTCAGTGTGTTAATATCTCACTTCCTGTTTCCCCAGAGTGTCATGAACATGATGCATGTAATCAGCATCCCATACTCCCTGATGAAGGTCAACCCTCTGTCCTGGATCCAAAAAGTGTGTCAATACAAAGGTCTGTCAGTCAGTGTTTACACAAAATCAATTTTTTTTTACAAAGCTATTTGCATCACATATGATTAAACATATAATATTCCCAAATAATTTTTTGCATAAAATCTAGTCCAGTTACAATTTTTTTTTTTGTATTTTGACTAAACGACTTCATATTTCAAAATAATACTTATTTAAATAATAGTTGTTTTGTTTTAAAATCTCTTTTTGTGCCTAAAATTTAAACTCGATGTAAACAGACTTTGATTCTTGATCTTACTGGTAATTTATAACTATAAACAAGGCAAATTTCTGAATAAATCATTTGTAAATCCTCGCGGAGACCCTTTACTTCATGATAGTTTATGAAAGATTTACTTAGAAATACGTTCTGCTCATGTTTCATGAATTAATGATATATAAGGGACAATGTCGTTTGATATGATTTTGGATGTGTCCAGTATGGCCATCCTTGTGATATTTCTAGTTCTGTGTGTTTGTGTGCAGCTAAAGTAGCTTGTGTCAAGTCAAGGGATATGCACTGGGCTCTGGTTGCTCACCGAGATCAGAGAGATGTCAACCTGAGCTCCCTGCGCATGTTGGTGGTGGCCGATGGATCCAACCCATGTGAGTTCAGCTAGTGTTTTAACTCCTCCTTTCCCCTTTCTTTCCTCTCACACCTGTGTGTTTCTTAAAATGTTCTTCTGACAGGAAACAAGCTGAGGGTTAAGCTGCTATTTACACACCCAGCAACCTGGCAAACAAGCTATAAGCATCATTCATAAGTGTCTAAATGTGTATACACTCACATTTGGCCTCTGGAATTATACTCACAGAAGAGATAATGCCCAGAAGCCATTTCCTTACATATACAGATACATAGTACACAAATGGACACACTAAAGGACAAAACATTTCATTCAAATGCCAATGTAAATGCCAGTATGATACAGGTAATGTGTTTCTGATGGAATATTCAGGAAGTAAAAGGGGTCGTATGAGGGGAAACATGATTTTTCTTGGTCTTTTGA
The DNA here is from genome assembly GCF_963082965.1 of Carassius carassius. Lineage (NCBI taxonomy): Eukaryota > Metazoa > Chordata > Actinopteri > Cypriniformes > Cyprinidae > Carassius > Carassius carassius. The sequence continues at coordinate 20,429,905 of NC_081789.1, forward strand.
GATAAAGATGTGCTGTCTAGCTGAACATTTACAATGCAAACATCTCTATCGAGTCCAAGATCATCATATGTTTTAAATCCAAAAGAAAATAGGAAGATGCTTCAGAAGATTTTTGGAAGACACCTACATATGGACTGATAATATTTTATTTATCAGTAGCTTACTGAAAAATATCATTAATTCAATGCATAATAAATAGATATTATATATTTTTTAAGAATTTAAATGAAATCGCAGTAATATCTGTTGTACTGGATTGTAAATACAAGTATATTTTCATTACTGTAATGACATTGAAATGTTGAATTTCTTAAATGTATATATTTATCATCATAATGATAGTTTTAGAGAAAGTTGTATTTAATTGTAATAAAATTAATGTCATGATGCAGTACATTTAATTGTCACATAAATAAACTTGAATTTCTTTATTATTTTATCATTTCCTTTTTTATTTTGTTTTTACAGAAAGATATGACATTAGAATACACAGATTTATATATTCAAATGTATTCTGTTATGTAGCCCATATAAATGTTTAAAGAAAGCTCAAACTAGCTTAAACTGGATTTTTAGTCAACAGTCACTGGAGTTAGAATACGTTTAAAGACTGTTTTAAATGTCATATAAGACAGGCTTCTCATCATTGTCCGTAACGCTCTCTCTCGTTCTCTGAAGGGTCCATCTCATCGTGTGACGCGTTCCTCAATGTCTTCCAGAGTAAAGGTCTGCGGCCAGAGGTCATCTGTCCATGTGCCAGCTCAGCTGAAGCCCTCACCGTGGCCATCAGGAGGTGGGAGGAGTGCTGACACATTGACCAATTACTTCAGCTCATATTCATAAACTCTCACTTTTCCATCCAGAACACTTAGATCTTTCTGTCCTGCTTTTACCAGTTTCATAAGCCCCTAAAAAATTGGGAAAAATGACTGAAATATGGACACAAACCGTTTTTCTGTTGGTCAGACAGACAGATTGAAGTTGATGGTTCATCGAGAGAGCTTTTCCGAAGCCTGTGTATGTCTTCAATGCAATTTTCCAAAACCATATACAAGAAAATGATGTTTTTTTAGGCTGCCTCCATAATTACAGCCCTGAATAGTCCTGACATCTTTGCTTTGTGACCGAATCAAACTGGTGACAGAATGCAGAGCATATGGTTTTCATTCCACAGGATTAACTCCATCGCGGAACGTTTTTACAGACCTTTTCTCTGTCACGACAAATTTGAGGATGAGAACAGAAAAGTGAAATGAATTGAAAGCTAATAAAAAAGCCCGGTGTCACAGATGAAAACATCTCTGTCTAGTGAAGTCAAGTTGATATGTAATTCCGCTGTTTCTGTCATCAAAGAAGTAACATCATCATCATTAGTGGATTTACAGAGCAAACTAATCGTAACCTCATTTTTCACCCTTCGCACACATTTACTTTGGGTCATGTGGTTCACAGAATATTTCTCGCTCTGGTAATAATTTCTTTCCTCGTTATATCTCATTCTCATTTCAGCTTTAGATGGTCCAACATTTCTGCACTTCTGCTCTGTTCCAAAACTTAATGAGCTGCCTACCCAGACAGCATTTAAAGCGTCAAACAGTATGTACACACACCGACACGACTGCTGTTAGAAAAAACATTATGCTACCTTCTAAGATACCAAATTTTTTGAAAAAGAATTGCATTGTGCAATCACCCAATATGCTTTGCTGGAATGTTCAGCTATAAATATACATTCGATATTGCTAAATAAAAATAAATAAAATGGTCAGTCAAATACTGTTGTGATTTCCACATCAGTTTATTTGTAATGTTCCTTAAAAGGCAGCTCCCTATGCAGTGTGCAGACAGCCAGGCAGCACACTAGTTTTGGAACAGAGCTATTATTTCCAGCATACTTCATCGGCACACCCTGTTTTATGTATTTCGCTCAAATAAAGCCTGCTGTACCTTGCCAGAATCTCTGTTAGCTCAGACGGGTGTCTTTTAGAGGACATTATGTGTGGGTGGGGCTTAGTGCTGTCCATCTGATCTGGCTGCACCAATCATCTTCAATCATCAGAACTACTTGGACCAGTCAGCTTCTTTCTAAGGTTTACATTGCATTAGAGTCAATGTGAGGACATTATATGGACATTAGAGGATATTACAGGATGTGTGGGCAGGGCTTAGTCTTATCTATCAGATAAAGTTGGACCAATCAGCATCTTCTTCATCAAAACTAGTATGACTGATAAGCTTCTTCTTCTTCAGGTTTACGTTGCATAGGAGTCACTGTGAATTAATTTCATATATTGCTATAATCTGGTATTTTATTTCACATTTCAGGCCTACGGATGACAGTAACCAGCCGCCGGGTCGAGGAGTGCTGTCTATGCAGGGTCTGAGCTACGGTGTCATCAGAGTGGACTCAGAAGAGCGTCTCTCCGTACTCACCGTACAGGATGTGGGCACTGTGATGCCAGGAGGTACACATATCTACATGCTTGAATGGTTCTGAGAACATCTAAAATGTGGCTTTATACATATTGTTGTACGTTTAGTGTTAATGCAATCAAAGGAAAGCATTGTGTAATGTATGCCTCTCTCTGCGTGCTGTATTTACTGCTTCATAAAGTACGTAATGTGTTTATTGATGTTGTGTATGTGCAGCTCTGATGTGTGTGGTCAAACCAGAGGGAGTTCCTCAGCTGTGCCGAACAGATGAGATCGGAGAGCTGTGTGTGTGTTCCATCGCCACGGGAATGTCATATTATGGGCTCTCGGGCATGACAAAAAACACCTTTGAGGTTTGTGTCCTATCAGAGTGAGATCGATTTGGCTGTAGTTAGTTGGATTCTCCTACCCAGAATCCCCAGACCTCTGCTCAAACAGATGCTAAAGTGCTCCGATCAAAGTCTTTTCCTTGGCTTGTTTGTGAAATTGCTTTGAAATAATGATTAGGGCATTTTCTCAAGGCCAATTGACACAGAGTCTGATATCTGAAGACCGATTTGACCTAAAGTAAAGCAATAAAACTGGAGATAGTGAGATTAAGTTTCTAAAAAATGTATTCACAAATGTGAGATAAAGTATAAAGTCATACTACGAGATATGAAGTGCCAGTTGTAAGATATCAAGTTGAGTTTGTGAGATAAAATGTCATGATTTTGAGAAACAGTTGCAATTGTGTGATAAAATGTCACAATATGAAATAGTCGCAATTATGAGAAACAAAGTTGCAGTTGTGAGTCACAGCTATCGCAATTGCCGGATATGAAGTCACAACTATGAGAAAAAACTTGCGTTGGTGTGATAAAATGTTGCAATTATGAGAAATAGTCACAATTTCGAGATATAAAGTTGCAATTGCAACTTGTGCGATATCAAGTTGAAATTTTGTGATAAAATGTCACAGTTGTGAGATATGAAGTCGTAATTGTGAGATAAAACAAAAACGAAAACGCATGTACTTCTTCCTCACAAAGGTGGAAACAGACTAAATTACACAAAAGCTCAATTCTCCAAAAATATTTAGCTACCAAAAATGTTCAGACATTTCGTTAAATTGTGTGGTAGCAAAATAATAAACATTTTCACTAGCCTCTGAATTAAATAAAGAGACGTACCACAAATCTTGGGCATTTTTACTGTCTTATTCTGTTAAACTACATTAATTCTAGAAGTTTAATCCAAGTAAAAATTTTCAACCACTGAACATTTCACTGTAATGTTCGATCGATGAGAAGTGACTCCATAGCTAAGATTCTAGAGGGAATTTCTGCATTTTTAAACAGTATTAAATTAACAGAAGTATAGTTTTATCTTAAACTTTGGTGTTTGTTTTGCTGTCAGGTCTTCCCCATGACCAGTTCTGGGGCTCCTATCAGCGAGTACCCCTTCACTCGCACAGGGCTGCTGGGCTTCATAGGCCCGGGTGGGCTAGTGTTTGTATCTGGAAAGATGGATGGGCTGATGGTGGTGAGCGGACGGAGACACAACGCTGATGATATCGTCGCAACAGCGCTGGCAGTGGAGCCCATGAAGTTTGTCTACAGGGGCAGGTGAGAACACAACAAAAGCAAACAAACAAACAAAGCATATTCTTTTTTTGTCATCAAAGAACGGGTGATATATATAGCACATGAGCTTGTTTGCTGTGGACATGCAGAGTGCAAATTAAATGGATTCAACACCTGCTGAGGCGGCAGGAGCGAGAGCGTGTACCCTGTGTGTTGTGGAAGAGATTGCCTGTGTGAAATTACCTCGGGTTTTGTTTATCAGTTTTCTTAGAGCTTTATGCAGTGTGCTAAACCACATTTTTACAGTAATAATCTAATGTAGCTCTGCAGGGGTTTTATCACTAACTAAAACTATAAAAACACTTTCATTATTTGAAATAAAATTAATTTTAACTGAAATAAAATTAATTATATTTATACTTATTTTATTTCAGCTTGTTGCAGATGCCACATTTCTTTTTTTCGTTTATAAAGTCTTAAAAATGCTTAAAATTCAAATTGAAAGCAAACAGAAAAAGTAAATATAAAAATAAATATCTAATTCAAAACTTTAATAATGAATTGGTGTCACTAAAATACCACTGTTGCACACTGTAGTTTATTTATTTGAACGAATGCAATGTAAAAAAATGCAAATATTTATAATAAATGTAATTATTATAGTTAATTCTTTAGTATTACAATTTATATATATATATATATATATATATATATATATATATACATACATACATACATATATATATATATGTGTGTGTGTGTGTATGTTAATAATCATGAATATTATTGTTATAATTCAAAATATTATTATGGTTAATAATATGTAATTATTAACTATATCAATAACTATAATTAATATTGTTAAATTATTCATTATAATAATAATAATGTTCAGTATATCGTAGCCACTAACATGGGCAGTTCATGATTTGAGATGTTTCGTGTGTTGGTCTGGAGCTGGATTTTCAGGCTCTGAATCTCTTTTCTGCATCTCTATCTTCAGGATAGCTGTATTTTCTGTGACGGTCCTGCATGACGAGAGAATTGTGGTCGTAGCCGAGCAGCGGCCAGACTCCACAGAGGAGGACAGCTTCCAGTGGATGAGTCGTGTCCTGCAGGTATTTGTCCTTGTTATACCCAGCCTTGCCTATCGATTCGGGCAGAGGCGACTCGCTATTCCCATCCAGTCTGCCAGGAGTCACCTTAATCACTACATAACCCCGGTCACCATCCAAACAGAATTAGAGATCTCTTGCTACTGCTGACCTGCGTACTTTCTGTCAGCACTTTACGAGTCTTTACCGGCATGCAAAAATAACAAGATGCACTCAGGCACGCAGGCTGGCCTTCATTTCCACACACCAGACAGTTCCATTCCACTCTTTTGTCGTAGGTCATTAATCTTGCAAATATGGTATTTTTTTCCTTCCAGTTTCTGAATTCCCGTTTGGTAATTTGGTTCTCCCTGAGGCATCGGTAAAGGTCAGCGGCTGCATCAGATCTCAGCTGGCAGCCTCTTCACAGCTCCTTGCGAACTCTATTTATAAACCTCACCTGTCAATCCAATACGTCTCTTTCTGCAGGCGATAGACAGCATCCACAACGTCGGGGTGTTTTGTTTGGCATTGGTGCCAGCTAACACCCTTCCCAAAACTCCTCTGGGAGGGATCCACCTGTCGGAGACCAAGCAGCTGTTTTTGGAAGGCTCCCTGCATCCCTGTAACGTCCTAATGTGCCCTCACACCTGCGTCACCAACCTGCCCAAACCCAGACAGAAACAGCCAGGTCTGTCCGTGGCAAGGTCACCTCGGATGTCGTACAAAATTAGAACTGTCAGAAAAGCTGTGTGTGTGTTGTGGACTGCTTGTTTGTGATGGTCATCCTCTGCTCGCTCCTGCAGAGATTGGCCCCGCCTCTGTGATGGTGGGAAACCTGGTCTCGGGGAAGAGGATCGCTCAGGCCAGTGGCAGAGATCTGGGCCAGATCGAAGACAATGATCAGGCAAGAAAGGTGTGTGTGTGGTAACATGGGGCCTCGATTTTCATCCATCATTCATTCTCCCTTCCCTCTTATTCATTCCTCACCTCCAGCAAACAGAGTCCCATCCGGCCAAGAATAGAGACAAAATATGAGCATATTTGTGTTTAAGTACATTTAAATAACTGTTACTGAGAGATATAAGCTGCTTTAGGGGTTTTTGTAATTGCTCTCAGAGGAGATGTAGCACACAGGTCCAAAACTGAGAAAAAATGCCAGTGAATGAGAATATTTACAAGTGTATTTTGCTCTGTATTTTTAAAATAAAGATATATAGCTATAGTTTTAGTTACATATTTATACATAAAATATTCTTTAAAATGATGTTGCATTATTATTTCAAGTATATATATATATATATATATATATATATATATATATATATGTGTGTGTGTGTGTATGATTATTAATATTATATATTCATCTAGTCCTAAAATATATAATAAAAAGTAATAAAAATTCAAACAATGCATAAATGTGTGTGTGTGTATATATATATATATATATATATATATTTTTTTTTTTTTACAAAAAAAAATTTTCTAGTCACAAAATGTAGATTGTCATTTCTTTTCAAATACTTTTAAAAAGCATGCAGTAATTTTCTTAATTTTGTTTATTTTCTTTTTTCTTGCTTAATTTTAAAAATAGTTGTTCCCTCTAGTCATTTTCTCAGCACAAAATATGAGATGATTCATTCTCCTGCAGCTGTCATAAAAACGAGCAGACAGATTGTGAATTTCCTCCCTGTGTTTTCATTTTGGTGGCTTAATGTTATGAATGTTCCACATGTATTGCCACATGGATAATTTTAGGCCTCTTAATTAAACCTCTGATAGTACATTTTCCAAGTTACTTGACTATGGGTGAGTCACAACAGATGTTTTTCTTTAGTAGCCAGTGTGGATTTGAATCTCTTGTGTCACTTACGTCAGCGAGAGTCAGATAATCAATCTTACAATTCGACTTAAACATGCTGCAGTCCCTTATAAAGTTACCAGCCAACTTATTACATGCATTTGGCACCCACCGAGTGTTCATTTTGGATCCACTGTGTGGCACACAGTAATTGTCCCAACTACATTTGTGGTAGAAGAACTGACCCCTAACAGCTTGTCAGACCTCTTGCTCTCAGCCAGGGTTGTTTCATACCCGAACCCTACAAAGAGCATTTTGGGAAACTGTTAAAACATTATGTCATCGAAACAGAACTTGATCTTTTTTTTTTTTTGCTTCTAAAACGATCCTTTTTTGCCTCTTGTAAGTTAGGATTTTGCAGAATACGTAAAGTACTCCATTAGACTAATGATTGCACGCTGGGCTCTGTTTGGGAGGGATGGTTAGGTTGTTTTTTGTGCTGTTAGTGTTGAGTTTGATGTCTTTGGTTTTGCTGTGCTGTCAGTCAACCATCTCAACACAAATCCAATCCATTACGCTGCCCTCTCAGGGTGAAAAATGGCAGCCATTATTCCGTCAGCATGTCTGCTGTGCACCACACCATAACTTAACACACACAGCTGTCGGCCGCACACACAAGCCACATATGCTCACACACATTCAAACAAACTTGCACAGACCCAAAAATGCACACATGCACACACAGTGCTGCAACAGTTGTTGGCTGCTGCCTCTTGCATGCCTTCCTCATCCTCTCTCATTCCTTCACACCCTTCTAGCCCTGTATGGGTATGCGCTGTCTGACACCGACAAATGTTACCTTCGCCATCTGCACCGCTTAAAGAAACACTTGACTATTTTCCATTTTTACACCCCCAAGCATGTGTTGTTGTTTTTTTTTTGTTGCTTCCATCCATTCATGCCTATGAAAATCGGGCCCGTTGAGTGAATGGAAATAGTTTTATTTCATTCTTCTAAGAGGAGGAATGTGATCCGATGTGAGACTAACTCTAGGACATGAGGTAACACATGCCTGCATTCACTTCCAACCTTCAGATAACACCAGCACCGCTTGCTAATGACTTTAACAGGTCTTGCTAATTGCAAAAGAGCATCCTGTGTTTAACAGTTACTCTTTAAATGTCATGTTACTTTTATAATATTGCATTTGGCAAAACAATAGATTGAATCAGGCTTGTTTAACACCCACCTGCTCGTATGCAAACAATTAAAACAAACTGTATTAACATTTTCTGATTCAACTTATGAATAAAGATTTTGCACTTTGGGAATATTATATAATCTCCATTAAATACTTAAATATATCAGATTTTGTAATAATCATCTCGGACTTCCTTTTTCCACCCATAGTTCCTCTTCCTGTCTGAGGTGTTGCAGTGGAGATCCCAGACCACTCCTGATCACGTGCTCTTCACCCTCCTCAGCTCAAGGGTATGATGTGTATTTTATATAATATATTTTCTTTTAAATATATTCTTCTTTAAAAAATAATTAAAAAAATATAAAATGTATATATGCGTACATTACCATTTAGAAGTTTGGAGTCAGTAACATTATTTTTGATTTATTTAAATTCTTTTTTTTTTTTTAATTCTGCTCACCAAATATGCATTTATTTGATGAAAAATAAAGTGAAAACTGAAATATTGTGAAATATTATTACAGTTTAAAATAACAAAAGTTTGGGGTCAGCAAGTTAATCATTTTTTAATGAAGTCTGTTCATCAAATCTGCATTTATTTGATGAAAAATTAAAACAGTCTTCTGCATCACATGATCCTTCAGAAATCATTCTAAAATGCTGATTTGATGCTCAAGAATATATATATACACATACAATTTGTAACAAAGATTATATATATATATATATATATATATATTGCATTATTTAAGTATATATTAGATTTTTTATTTAACCAAACTACTTTTAATTAAAGAATACCACTAGTATTCTTTTCAAGTATGGAAAAAAGAAATATCTTCGTTTGTTTCTGCACCGATTCCCCCCTCTAGGGAGCAGGGATTGGTTTCATAAATGATGTTGCCCTGGTTTTTCGAGGGATACATTTTTTAATATACTAAATATGCAGCCATTTATCATCGCAGGCTATTTTGAACACCACATGCCCTCCATAGAAAAGTTGTGATAACTCATCCTGAACTGAGAACTGTGAGGAAACTGACATGTCTATATGTGTGAACGTAGGGAACAGTCCTGAGCTCACTGACGTGTCTTCAGTTGCATAAGCGGGCGGAGAAGATAGCCTCCATGTTGATGGAGCGAGGCCACCTGCAGGACGGTGATCACGTTGCGCTGGTGTACCCACCTGGTACGACACCATCAGCTACACTTCTACAACTCTAAATCTGTGATCAGTCCCACTAGATTCATATTCTTATACCCGGGGGTCTCAAATCATGTGGCATCAGGTGAACCGTTAAACAGTTCAGTGCAGTAAATATGTCTAAGATTAGTCACCAGACATTTGACTTGGATATAATGGACAGAACTTATTTAAAGGGATAGTTCATCTGTCATTTACTGACCCTCAAGTTGTTCCCAACTATTATGAGTGTCTTTCTTCTGTTGAACACAAAAGAAGATATTTTGAAGAATGTTGTCAACCAAACAATTGACGGTAGCCATTGACTTCCATGGTATTTTTCTTTCATACTGTGGAAGTCAATGGCTACCGTCAACTAGTTAAGCTGTCTCTTTAAATGTACTTGATACTTGAGAGATCCAATGAAATTAGTGGATCATTCAAGACCAGTAATCTAGGATAAAATGTTAAAATCTCCTCATATATGCATTTTTTTATTTACAGGAATCGATTTGATCGCTGCCTTTTACGGATGCTTGTATGCCGGCTGTGTACCAATTACAGTGCGACCCCCACACCCGCAGAACATCGCCACCACCCTGCCCACTGTGAAAATGATTGTGGAAGTGGGTGTTGAAATGGAATCCTTCCTTATATCATTTGATACGTTTAAAAAATGGCCGCTAACGTATGAATTGGTGTTCAGGTGAGCCGATCGGCCTGTGTGATGACCTCACAGGTCATCTCCAAGCTCCTGAAGTCAAAGGAGGCGACTGCCGCAGTGGACATCAGGTCGTGGCCTCCTGTTCTGGACACAGGTGACAGTGGGTCAAAGATCAGATGGCTTCTTGATGTCTAAATGAACATTCATTTAATATCTTACATGTTTTCCAGATGATCTGCCAAAGAAGAAGCCTCCTCAGCTCTACAAACCCTCCAATCCAGACACGCTGGCTTACTTGGACTTCAGCGTCTCCACTACCGGGATGCTTGCAGGAGTAAAGGTGAATATTACTCATCCCTTGTTGTGTGTAATGAGAAACCCCTGCTCTTTGTTTCCCCAACACAAAAAAAACAGGAAGAAACCATTTAAAACCTTCTCAGTTAGCCGCTGGTGAGATCAGGTGTCTTATGAATAGAGGAACTTTTCTTCTTTTATTGTTTAGAGATGAAAACCAGGTTTTGAACAGGCAGTCGCTATTATGTCATAGGAGCCATGAGTGTTTGCGGAGACCACCCAGTATTGTGTAGCTCTTCTGTCCTCTCTATCCTGTTCAACCCCATACACTTCTGTTTGCTAGCATTTCCATATGGCAGCCCACAAAATAACTCACAAGTCCTCATTGTCTCATTATGAATAAATAAAGCACAGTTGTATGAAATATTATGGTTTTAGTTAACTGCATTAATTCTATATGTATTTTAATTTCTTATCATTTTTATGTGTCTTCTCAGATGTCCCACACAGCCACCAGTGCCTTTTGCCGCTCTATAAAGCTTCAGTGTGAGTTGTATCCCTCTCGTGAGGTGGCCATCTGCCTGGATCCGTACTGTGGCCTCGGCTTTGTCCTCTGGTGCCTCTGCAGGTGAGAGACGTCGCCTGATGCAATCACAGTCTTCCTAATAGAGCAGGTTAAAGGCCTGGACACATCAAACAAGGAAAAACGTACATCAAGATTTCAACGGGAAACAATGCATCTTTATGAACTCATTCACATCGCGTCCGCAGTTTTGTTGATTTGTCTTTTTCAAAGGAATGTTTAGGGTTCAATACAAGTTTAGGTCTGTTTCCTAAGAAAATTATTTCCATCCCTGTTTGTAAAAACAAGCAATAATTGTATTTACAGTTAGAATGAAAACTTGTGGGGCAAGCCATTGCACGAAATAAATGATCTAATATACACTACTGTTTGAAATCAGTAAGATATGCTCATCAGGGCTGTATTCATTTGATCAAAAATGCTGATAATATTTTCCCCTGTAATCTTATTAAATATCATTGCAATTTTTCAGGATTATTGTATAAATATAAAGGACAGCCTTTATTCAAAATAGAAATATTGTGTTATAATGTACAGTACCATTCAAAAGTTTAGGGACAGTAATTTTTGAAAATAATGAATACTTTTATTCAGCGATAAATTGATAAAAGGTGATAAGAAAGACTTATATTGTTAGATAAAAGATTTCTATTTTATAAAAAATGCTGTCCTTTTAGACATTTTATTAATCAAAGTATCTGTAATAATATCAACCTTCATATTCATCCGGAAGAAGGAGGCGGGAACCGGCGGACAATCAAACAACATTTTAATAAAGGAAAATAAACCCAAAACAGCGCACCAGCCCCTCACGGACGACTGGTGCGCATAAAATAAAACCAAAACACAACTAAAAGCCCAGGCCTGGTCCTCTCTCGTCCTTCACTGTCGTCGCTCCAGTTTTATATCCTTCCATCTCCTCCATGGGCCTCGAGACCGGTGGGTCGAACAGGTGCAGTTCATCTCCAATCACTCCCCCGGCCTCGCTCCCATGTCCCTCGGCCCCGCCCCACTCGTCACAGTATCCTTAAAAAAATCACAGATTTCAAAAATTATTAAGCAGCACAACTGTTTCCAATATTGATAAAAAAAATCAGCATATTAGAATTATTTCTGAAGGAACATGTGACACTGAAAACTGGAGTAATGGCTTAGGAAAATTCAGCTTTGCATCACAGAAATAAATTCTAATTTTAAGTATATTAAAATACAAACTGTTATTTTAATTTGCAATAATATTTCACAAATATTTCACACTTGTTTCCTGTATTTTTTTAAAGTTACAGACTCTTTAAAAAAAACGTGAAATCTCTTACTGATCCCAAACTTTTGAACCACAGTGTACATTATTTTATATAAATAAATTAAAATAAACTTTATTCATTTATTTACATATTTATGGAAAACCTTTACTTACGTGCTTTACAGAAATGAAAATATAAATAATATAAAATGTAGAAAACATGGGATATTGTTTTATTTTAGTTTGCACTTATTCAGTTTTTTCTGTTTTAATATATCTCTTTTAAATATCTTCCAACTAGACTTTGAGCATGCAAAATTTCTTTTTACAAGACTTTTTATACATGAGGCTTTAAACACTAATCTCTCTAACTCACACAAATTCCAATGTGTTTTTCTACCTCTGCACAAACAATTTTGCACATTTTTGCAATGCACAGTATGCACACATGCACTTTATGTAGTCTGTTTATAGTTCTGTTTATATATATATATGTTCTTTGCAGTCCTGTGTTCTTTGTTTTTTGTCTGTGTAGCACCTTGGTCCTGGAGAAGCGCTGTCTCGTTTCACTGTATACTAACTGTATAGAGCTGGAATGACAATAAAGCTACTCTGACTCTGACTCTTGGCTGTCTAAAGTTATATGCAAATTTCACCACTTATTTTTTTCCCAGAAGAATGAATATTGCTTCCACAGAACTACAAGTTCACTCAATTATGAGTCGTTGATGGAATGAAGACAGTAATTAAAACTGAGCAACAGTTCAAAATGTGGCCACAGATGCACTATTTTTTTAGTTGTTCGGATATGTAACAAATCAATCATGCAGTTACAGTTCATCATTGAAGTATTTTATATTTCTCTAGCATTTAGTCGCATCAGTGAAACAAATGCTTTGCAGGCAGACGAGCTGCACAAATATTGAACTGCTTCCTTGAAAAATCGTAGTTTTGTGCTGCGCTCACACAAATGTGTGTTTTTATGCTGTGCTGTGTCTCCTCTAGAGTAAAGTGTGTGCTCAGCTCCTGTCTCGCTTGACTGATGTGTTGTTCTCCCAGTGTGTCTTATTTGTCAGGGTGGGCAGGTTCCTCCGCTCTTGTGTTGTGTGTTGGTAATGTTGTGTTTTCTTCTGTCTCTTCCCACTGGGTGAAGTGTGTATTCAGGGCATCAGTCCATCTTGATTCCCCCGTCCGAGCTGGAGGTGAACCCCGCTCTGTGGCTGCTGGCTGTCAGTCAGTTTCGGGTCAGAGACACGTTTTGTTCGTACTCCGTCATGGAGCTTTGCACCAAGGGGTTGGGCCTGCAGACAGAATCCCTCAAGGTACCAGATTCTCTCTAAAGTGTCAGTCATTCACTTCCTTTGCATCCTGAGGAAGCTCTGAAGCCATTTTTGGTTAGATTTCATGTTATATTTGCGGCAGTGACAGAAGGTGATTGTTGGTGGTCTTGCGTGTGTGAGTGTTCTGTGTTCAGGAGGTGTGACTGTGTATAATTAACGTCTGTTCTGAGTTAGTGAAGGAAAGGCCGTCCGTGCCTCCTGGCGAGCCTGTCTTGTAAAATCTTGTTTTATTTACTCTGATTTAGTCATTGAGATTGCCATAGTTACTAACTGCAATCTGGAGCCGAGTACGGTTTATTAACATCACAACGATCAATGAAGAGGAGAAATTAGATAAAAATATTTTTAATTTTTTGGTTGGTATGAGGTAGAACTGTGAAAATGTTTTCTTTTACCCAGAGATTTTTCAGCAACTTCTGCTATTCTTTAAATGGAGCTTAAAGAAAAACATTATAATAAATATAATGTATAAACTGACTGTTTACTTTTAGGGCATCTAAAGAAAAATATTATATTATATTATATTATATATTTGTAATTTAGTATGGTTATGATTAGAATTATATTATTATCATTATCTTTGTTAAATGGAGCTTAAAGAAAAACATTATAATATACATAGTGTATAAACTGACCATGTTTACTTTTAGTAATATATTATATTATATATATTAAAAAAACATTTAAAAAAATAAAATACATTAATATTAAATATATATCACATTTAATATATATTCATTTAATTAATATATATTACTGTATTATTATTGATAAAAAAATAATAATGCTGTTGTATTGTATTATCTTTTTTAAAGTGTTGTAAATTAAATATAATTATTTATTTATTTTTAATAGCACTAAATGTTTTAGTTACACTTGACAAAATGTGAATGTTGGTGACTCATTTGCTCGCTCTCTCTGTCTTTCTCTGTCCTGTCCCTAAGTCCCGTGGACTTGACCTGTCCCGCGTGAGGACGTGTGTGGTGGTCGCTGAGGAGAGGCCCAGGATAGCCCTCACCCAGTCCTTCTCCAAGCTCTTTAAAGACCTGGGCCTGCACCCGCGAGCCGTCAGCACTTCCTTCGGATGTAGAGTGAACCTGGCCATCTGCCTGCAGGTTAGTGTGTGTGTGTGTCAGCAGTTAATCTAGTGCTGACCAGAAAACACGAGGCGGAGATTGAGCCATAATCCCAATCCCAGTGTTGTTTTAGCAAGCCAACTGCAGCCGGGATTAGTGTTTAGATTTGCGAGAGGATTTCGCTGTGCCTTTAGTTTGCATTCTAAATTAGAGTAATGCAGCATTATTGGATATCCTGAGGTTGTGGAGGTATAATCGGGTCAACGCTCAAGTAAACGTATATGTAGAACACATGTCAAAAATAGTACTTTTCAACTGATATGGGGTTTTCCAAAGCTGCTGAGTAGAGTGGCCAGTTGATGATGTAATGCTGGTATGTTACTCATATATTCATTCATTGCTATTTTACATTATTATTGATCAAATAAATGCAGCCTTGGTGAGCAAAAACATAAAAAAAACCCTACTGACCCCAAATATTTAAATAGTGCTGTATATAATATAATAAAACGACATTATAATCAGTATTTCATGCCCATTCATTTATTATTTGGTAAGTATCTATTAGGGGTGTAACGATACGTGTATTTGTATTGAACCGAATGGTTCGTTGGACTAATTAATTATATTTGGAAAATAAAAAAAAATTTGTGAAATATAATGATATGCGTTCAACAAGGTAGCCCAATAACCCAAACGACGTAACAGGCAATGCCCCTGACACCCCCGAAGAAGAAAAAAACACCAACTTATAAGTTTATGTTAGGCTACTCAGTCAGGCGCTCGCTCACTCAGTACAGGCTGAAGGCTCGTTGCAAAATGGCTAATGCGTTTAACAGACCAGAAATAGGAGATCCTCCAATAACCAACAGGTCTGGTGTTTGGGTGCACTTTGGATTCCCTCTAAGTGAGCGAATGCCTTTATGGGCCTTTCACACAGGACGCGGTATGCGCGGCGCTGCGCTATAAAACCCATTCATCTCAATGGCTTGCTCCGCGCAAGGACGTTTTGTTGCTGCGTCGACCAAAAGCGCAAGTGCTTGCGCGCACGCCGTGGTCAAAGTTCAAAATAGTTCAACTTTTTTTTTTGCAGCGCAAATCGCGTTGTATCTGAAGGGCGACGCTGAACCCAGCGGCAAGCGCCGCGCATACCGCGTCCTGTGTGAAAGGCCCACTCTGTAGTGGAAAACGTAGGTTTTAAGAACATGCTTAATGTAATTGAGCCCCGTTACAATATTCCTTCACGAGCCCATTTCAGACAGACCGTAATTCATGCTTTGTTCCAAAAAACATAAGCCCTATAGAGAACCAATTGAGTAAAAACACACTCAATATAAAGAGTTATAGAGTTCCATATAAAAAGTTACATCTTTGTATTTGTTCATAACTACTACAATAATATAACATTTTAATTTTTTTATAAGGAGCTGTTTTTGTTTTATACAGTATGCTGCTAAGAAAACATTATAGAAGATGGGTAAAGAATAGCTCCATCATTGTTCAATGTAAAAAAAAAACATACTTTGTTAGTTTTAATAAATAAAACATTTTTTAAAAATCAATGAAATTTATCTGCCAATTTTTTCTTTTTGCTGTATCTAAAACGTACCGAACCGTACCGAACCGAACCGTGACACCAGTGTATCGTATCGAACCGAACCGTGAATTTTGTGAACCGTTACACCCCTAGTATCTATGCATTAAGTGGGGTAATGTACAATCAGATAACCTTTGTCATGAAATAAACCTTCTAAAAACCTTCTAAAACAAGATTCTGATATGAACTCCCACCTGCTGTCATGAAGAATTTTTGTTACCAGGCAAAAAGTACCACACCACTCGGTCATACTACAGATGTTTCTATGGTTACATACTAGAGATATTAATTGTTTTACACCTAGGAGTCTAATGACCATTAAATCGTAAAATACTCTGAGCAACCTCACAGGCAAAAATGAGAAGCTTTGAGTTCAGCTAAAGTCAAAATGAATAAAATCTTACAATATTATTATATAATATATAATAACAGTAGTTAACATTTAAAGTGGAAAGCAAAACCTTTAATCAAAGTCAACCTAAATCCAAAATGTGTTCTTATTTTAGAACAACTTTTATTAACTTTTAATCCATTTCAAATGTTGACAACTGTATAATCTAATTATAATATAAATTTAATCTAGATATAATCTCATTATAATACAAAACCGATTCCAAAACAGCAGAGGTGGAAAGTAACGAATTACATTTACTCGCGTTACTGTAATTGAGTAGCTTTTTTGTGTACTAATACTTTTTAAAGTAATTTTTAAAATCTGTAATTTTACTTTTACTTAAGTATATTTTGTTTAAAGTATTGTACTTCGCTACATTTTAAAACACATTAATTACTGAGTAAAAAAAAAAAAAAAAAAAACGCTCACTGGAATCTACGTCAGTAAATAATGGGCAGGAGGGCAAACTGGCGCTAAAATCACAAGAAAGATGCAGACGTTAAAAACAGGCGTTAGTGGTGCAGACACCGCTGAAAACGAAACCCCGTCATATTCTGAAGTTTAACTCGAAGGAAATGAAGTGAACCCCTGGCCATATGTATGCTCTATTATGCAGTGTAAGCTGTACTTGCCTAGGAAGACCAAACTAGCAGCTTATAAAATCTCGACAAGACATCAACCCTTCGCAAAATGTAGAGGTAAGCTAAATAATTGAATCATTGCATTGGTGGTTAAAATGAAGCTTTGACATTTTAGCAAGAGGTTTTGCACAAATTAGCCAAAAAGACAGTGGTGAGGAGTGTGCTATATATATATCGTCTGCGATAATATCATATTTTTTGTTTTAATGATGTGCGCGCGCATTTATAGTGCGTTCTTTCACTGTGTGATTCAGTCTCCTAAAATGAATTTAGAATGATCACAAAATTGAAGATATAGGGGCAGAAAATTCACATATTTATATAATTTCATATATTAAATCAAAATCACACAAAGAATGCAGTCTTTTCCTCCAAAAATCATCATGAATATATACATACATACATACATATAACAGTTCAGTAAACAAGTTAATTAAGAGACTTGCGTTTTAGACACCATATTGCCTTTTTTAGCTCTATTTCTACAACAGAAAATTATTCCAAACACAGCCACCAAAGCACAGTTTTGCATCTCTGAGCAACGTGACAGTGTTTTTCGTTCCTGAATGAATCAACTGTTTAAATGATTCGGTTCAATCGCAATGACTCACTTATTAACAGAGACTTGCTGACACATACTGGCCATTTTAATTTCACATTTAAAGTATCTTTTGATTTTTTTAAATAATTAATTTCTTATCATTTCAAATGAGTATTCAACATTTTATGTCTTGTATATCAAAACATTATTCATGCATTTGTAACTGCAGGTTAAATGCATTCTTGTCCTGCACTAAACAGTGTAATACATCTAAATGCCACTTCCAATGAATCTTCTGCATTTCCTCTGCATTAAAAGATGAGTTTGTTGATACTGATTTGCCTGGTAACAGCCCAAATGTTTTATTATTCTAAATAACTGATTCCTTTAATTAAAAACAACTAGTTTGAGATTAATAGACCTATCCCAGGGGTGTCAAACTCAGTTCCTAGAGGGCCATAGCCCTGCAGAGTTTAGTTCTAACCCTGTTCCAGCACACATATCATGTAGTTTTCAAATAAACCTAAATGATTAGATTAGCTGGATCAGGTGTGTTTAATTAGGGTTAAATCTAAACTGTGCAGGACTGTGGCCCTCCAGGAACTGAGTTTGACACCCTTGGCCTGTCCCATTTTTGACTCCCTCCCACTGTTAAAATGTAACTAAGTAATTTTTACTCTGAGTAAAGTTTAAATGAGCTACTTTTTACTTTTACTTGAGTTGATTTTTAGACTGGTACTTTTACTTGTACTTAAGTAAAATTTCATTAATGTAATGGTACTTTTACTTGAGTTGAATATTTTTGTACTCTTTCCACCTCTGCAAAACAGTTGGGACACTGTACACATTGTGAATAAAAACAGAATGCAATGATGTGGAAGTTTCAAATTTCAATATTTTATTCAGAATACAACATAGATGACATATCAAACGTTTAAACTGAGAAAATGTAAAATTTTAAGGGAAAATAAGTTGATTTTAAATTTCATGGCATCAACACATCTCAAAAAAGTTGGGACAAGGCCATGTTTACCACTGTGTGACATCCCCTCTTCTGCAAACGTCTGGGGACTGGAGACAAGTTGCTTAAGTTTAGGAATAGGAATGTTGTCCCATTCTTGTCTAATACAGGCTTCTAGTTGCTCAACTGTCTTAGGTCTTTTTTGTCGCATCTTCCTCTTTATGATCCGCCAAATGTTTTCTATGGGTGAAAGATCTGGACTGCAGGCTGGCCATTTCAGTACCCGGATCCTTCTTTTACGCAGCCATGATGTTGTAATTGATGCAGTATGTTGTCTGGCATTGTCATGTTGGAAAATGCAAGGTCTTCCCTGAAAGAGACGATGTCTAGATGGGAGGATATGTTGTTCTAGAACTTGGATATACCTTTCAGCATTGATGGTGCCTTTCCAGATATGTAAGCTGTCCATGCTACAAACACTCATGCAACCCCATACCATCAGAGATGCAGGCTTCTGAACGGAGCGCTGATTACAACTTGGGTTGTCCTTGTCCTCTTTAGTCCGGATGACATGGAGTCCCAGTTTTCCAAAAAGAACTTCAAATTTTGGTTCGTCTGACCACAGAACAGTTTTCCACTTTGCCACAGTCCATTTTAAATGAGCCTTGGCCCAGAAAAAAAGCCTGTGCTTCTGGATAATGTTTAGATATGGCTTATTTTTTGACCTATAGAGTTTTAGCCGGAATGGCACGGTGGATTTTGTTCACCGACAATGTTTTCTGGAAGTATTCCTGAGCCCATTTTGTGATTTCCATTACAGTAGCATTCCTGTATGTGATGCAGTGCCATCTAAGGGACCGAAGATCGGGGGCATCCTGTATGGTTTTCTGGCCTTGACCCCTATGCACAGAGATTGTTCCAGATTCTCTGAATATTTGTATGAATATACACTGTAGATGATGATAACTTCAAATTCTTTGCAATTTTTCTCAGAGAAACTCCTTTTTGACATTGCTCCACTATTTTTCGCCGCAGTATTGGGGGAATTGGTGATCCTCTGCCCATCTTGACTTCTGAGAGACACTGCCACTCTGAGAGGCTCTTTTTATACCCAATCATGTTGCCAATTGACCTAATAAGTTGCAAATTGGTCCTCCAGCTGTTCCTTATATGTACATTTAACTTTTCCGGCCTCTTATTGCTACCTGTCCCAACTTTTTAGGAATCTGTAGCTCTCATGAAATCCAAAATGAGCCAATATTTGGCATGACATTTCAAAATGTCTCACTTTCAACATTTGATATGTTATCTATATTCTATTGTGAATAAAATATAAGTTTATGAGATTTGTAAATTATTCCTTTTTTACTCACAATTTATACAGTGTTCCAACTTTTTTGGAAACGGGTTTGTATAAATATAATCGTAAATAAATAAGTGTAAATATATAAGTGTGAATATATAAGAAATTAATTAGTGAAAATTAAAGTTTGAATATATATATAAAAAAAAAAAAAAAAAAAAATATATATATATATATATATATATATATATATATATAAAACTGTAAATATTATTTTGACATAAGACTGTATGGGTCAGGAAAAATAATATCAATCAACAATATCCTCACTTATTATTTTGACACTCTGCATGTTGTTTTTGCTCTTTTGTCCCACATGGCTCTCCTTTCCTCCTTTTGTATTTCATACTTATTCCTTTTCTTTGTCACGTCCATAAATCTTCCTCTTTCCTCACTCTCTCCCTCTCTCTCATCTGCTCACTGGCTGTTGTAGCCCCACAGACTCGGGAAGCTTGCGGATCAGGTAGGGAAGTCCAAACACTCCCCGCTCGATCTGGCACTGGGTGTGGAATGGGGTCTGACTTTAGCCTTTTTTACCCCTCAGCTACTGGGTTCTTGATCCTTGCGGTGTGTGGCTTTTGCTAATGTAGTGGAAGTGATCAGCTGGATCAGACCCAATCAGTGTGACTAATTTATCAGACTAATGGCTGATCTAATGAGCTGCTTTCCTGGACTCAGTTTTGAACAGGAAAGATGCCCTCGGTTTGATCTTACCTCAGAGAAGTGAGATCCAACCCTCCCCGTGTGAGATTGCTGCTCACCTAGACTTAAGGCCGGGGTTAAGAGTTGCGTGTTACTGTGACACTATCTGCGGCACTTTTCATGTGTAGGTCAAAGCAGCGTAGAAAGAGCCTTAAGGCAGACTGAAGTTTCTAAAGCAGCCGGTAAACACTCTGCCGTCCACCCAGTGGCGAAAGATCTTCAATACTGGGGCACTTTCAACACAAGCAAACATTCAGTCGGCTTTCATCTGCGGCCGTCTTTTTCTCTGCTTCACAAACACCCACACATTTGTCATCCAGGCTTCATAAACAATTCCTATTTTTCGTTCTGCTCTCTAAAACGCCTCCATTCAAGACATCATTTATAATGTGTGCCGTGTGCCTTTCAGCGTGATGGTTTAAATTTGAGGTCATTTCTTTCTCGGTTTGCTGCTTGTCTCACCTTTTTTCCCCCTCAAACTCCTTTTTCACCATTTCAGTCAGTGATCTCTAGGCTCTGCTACTAACTAGTTAACAGCTGAAGTTGTTTGACTCAGAGGAAATTGACCGGTTCTCCCCCCCCCCCCCCCCCCCGGAGAAGTCACTCAGAGCTAGTTCTCTGTATTAGAGAGTATCTCCTGATTAATGGCTTCATGATGTGCGTTTCAGGGGACATCAGGACCAGACCCAACTACTGTGTACGTGGACATGAGAGCTCTCCGACACGACAGGTGAGAGATTTATTAATGACAGACTTCAGACACTCAGAAATCAAAGTGGAGAACTATGCAAAAGAATAATGATAATGAGTCCAGTGAGCTATGGTATAATTTTTCATATAATAGCAAATTAGGCTTACTTTTTTGTCTTTATGTTATTGTGTTGCATAATGTAAAACTGCCCGACATTTTTTTAATGATATTTTTTGTTTGATTTATGTTCATTAAGCATATAAAGAAAATAATCAAATTAGAGGAAGTAACTTTCATTTTAAAGTATTTAATTCACTCAATTTCCCCAAAATTGGAAATACCACATAGTTATGAAGTATAAACAATGTAGTTGTTGAAAATCCATTATTATGTTTTTACTTGTTGAATTCATTCATATGTCATATTTCTATTTATTAAATTGAATTCATTCGTTACATGTAGCTTATTTGTTGAATATCCATCAAATGCACTGAGAAATAATAAGTGTGATATTATATAGGTAACGTTTCTAAAGTATTTCAAATATTATGCTGTGAATATTTACTTCAAGTCAACAACATATCTTTTTAAACCCTAACCTTAATTAATGTTAATTGTGTAAAACTTTCAAGTTTTTTTAATTTTTACTTTTCAAAAGTGTTTGTCGATAGAATACAATAACCACAAATAAAGTCGTGATTGTAATAATATGGGATTTAGTAAATCTGTTACTTTATTTAAAATCTTATGTTAATTTGTTAATGAAGTAGATATTAGATAAAGCCTACTCTGTAAAATCTTTTAATTCTCACAATAATAATAAAATAAAATTAAAAAAAATAATAATTTTTTTTACACGTTTTTCAAAAGACAGTAGTTAAAAAAAATTGGTGCTTGCAAATCGTTGTGATTTGTTGTGCTGTATATCTGCACATTTGTTTTGTACTGTATGCACATACGTATTTCTCTAGTCATGTTCACTCTGAAATTGCATTTGTTTACTCAGGAGTGTCTGAATTAGTTTTTGAACATGTCATTAGTCGTGTCCACTCTTGTGTTTATGAGCTGATAAGTGATCAAGTGTGCTTGTTTTTCCTCAGAGTGCGGCTGGTCGAGCGAGGCTCCCCACACAGTCTCCCTCTCATGGAGTCTGGGAAGGTACCTGCAGGGCACTTCACAACAGTTTTAGTTCGACTCCATCTGGCTGTGTGTTTTGAAATGATTACATTACTGAATCTCAGTTTCATTTTCTACCAGATTTTACCCGGAGTTCGAATCATCATTGCCAATCCTGAAACCAAGGGCCCGCTGGGAGACTCCCATCTAGGGGAGGTGAGTTCGTATCGCAGGTAAAGATCAAGTCGAAATCATCTGTGGTTCTTTATGACTTCATGTGTTCCTGGTCTGTTATGTGTCTCTAGATCTGGGTCCACTGCACCCATAACGGCAGCGGTTACTTCACGGTGTACGGCGATGAGGCCCTGCAGTCTGATCACTTCAACTCACGCTTGAGCTTCGGAGACACACAGACCATATGGGCACGTACCGGCTACCTGGGCTTCCTCCGCAGGACTGAACTCACAGATGCAAGTGGAGGTGATTAAGCATGTTTAGTCCTTGTTATTTTGTTTTTAACTGGTAGTCTAAGAAGGATACTAACATCTGCTGTGTTTCCAGAGCGGCATGACGCTCTGTATGTAGTGGGCGCTCTGGATGAAGCCATGGAGCTGAGAGGAATGAGGTATCACCCCATCGACATAGAGACCTCTGTGATACGCACACACAAGAGCATCATGGAATGGTACGACCTTCTCGCTTCCAATCCGAGTACCTTTTTCATTTGATTTTTTCAGAGATGTACTGATATTTAAATTTGGCCATTTATTTATGTAGAGATTAAAATGTATTCAGTTTATACTATTATGTAAAAATGAAAAATAAAATACTTAAAACTTAACTCAGTTAAATGTACTTTGATATTCAAAGTTATAACATTTTATCTAAATAAATGGAAAAATACAAATACATTTATTTTGATACTAAAATGTATATTATCTATACTATTTCATCTAAAAAAAACAATTTATTAATAAAACGTTTATTTATGATTCTTATAATGTATATCATACTATTTTATCTAAATAACACAAACAAATAAAATCTGTCAAACTGATTGTTTTGATATAAAAATATATATATTATCTATATTTTTTTCTCTAAATAAATAGTATAAAACATTTATTTAAAAAAACATTGAATTAATTTGTTTTGATATTAAATTGTATACTAATTGTACTATTTTGTCTAAATGGAAAAAAATAAAATAAAACTAAATTCAACTTCCTTTTGATTATTCAAATGTGCACTCTTTATACTTTTTTTGTCTAAATAAATGAAAATAAAACACATAAAACTACAATCAAATTAATTGATGTACTTTTTTGATATTAAAATGTATACTCTCTATACTTTTATGTCTAAATAAATTAAATAAATTCATCATTTTAATTCTACAAGTGAACATGGCCGTCATAATGTTATGATTTATAGTATTAAAAATTGATATTGCTTTTTTAGATTGTTAAAGATTAAGAAATTTAAATGTGCTAATTAAAAAAAAAATTAATACATAAAACTTATTAGTTGCAACCATCAAGAATTACAAGGCATTTTATCAGTGAAATCTCAATCAGCAGTTGTATTTTAAACATCACTCATGTTCGGATTGGTTAAGACTTCCTGTCTTACTTCCTGTCACTTTGTGGCTACTGATAACTGTCAGTGTGAATGGCCCTTTAGAAAGGACATGTTTTAAATGAACTGCTCTGTTTGTTTCAGTGCGGTGTTTCCCTGGACCAACCTGCTGGTGGTGGTCGTGGAGCTGGAAGGTTCAGAACAGGAAGCTTTGGATCTGGTTCCTTTGGTGACCAACTCGGTCCTGGAGGAGCACTACCTGATTGTAGGCGTGGTGGTGGTGGTGGACATTGGCGTCATTCCCATCAACTCTCGCGGAGAGAAACAGAGGATGCACCTGCGAGACGGCTTTCTAGCCGATCAGCTGGACCCCATTTATGTGGCATATAACATGTAGCATGAGTGTTCGCGTGTATGTTAGCGTGCGTGTGTTTAACTGACTGCACATGACCGCTTGGGTGATCTTTCGCAAATGAACACTTACTGGGAGAAACTTTGAGAAGTGATAACCAAGCCAAATGGCAAAACAGATTGGCAGAAGGATTCGGTCTCCTGAAGGGAAGAGGAATTGTTTCTGCTTCTGCTTGTGCGCCTGTGCGTCGCTTTGTTTTTACGTGAGGTGTTGCGACATCATTCATTTTTATTCCGCCCTATATGAGCGAAGGGTATTTTTAAATGTGGCGAAATGTGCGTTTTAGGTTTCCCGATGATTTGGAGAGTAACTTGTGGAAAGTAGACGTGATATCACGCCATTTCTGGCCATTCATTTAAAAAAAAAAAAGGTACAACGACAACTTATTACATTTGTACGTATATTGCAGCCGTCCTTCAGCAACTTGCCGGTTTAGTTTTTCAATCTTTGTAAATGTTCTCGAACAGCAGGAAGCAAAAACAGAAAAAAACATCCCCTGCTTTTTCGATTCCTCCATGTTTAATATCATTGTACAAAAGCTGAAGGTTGAACACAAAGTCGCTTGATATTGTGTAATTATGTACAGATAATAGTTCTTATTTATTTTGCTCTTTTTAGAATCGGTGAGCGAAGACATTTGGAAATGTTTTCCTCATTAAATAATATTGCTGATATAAAACATTGTATCATCTTGAGTGAGTAGTATCACATCAAGTCTATGTAAAAATATAAATATACATACAATATATATAAAAAAGGAATATATATATATATATATATATATATGTATATATATATATATATAAATATATAAAATGATCTACAAATCACCAATGAAACATTTCTAATGCAGTACTTCCCACTTGCATGGTGTCTGTTGTAGAGCGAATCAACTGACCGAGCGAACGGTTAAAAATACGAACTCATAGAACTTTCAATACGATGTCAAACACACGGAATAAATGCTTCAGTTTTTCTAATGGAAACGAAATCGCTGCGTCCGTTCAGAGAGAAAACGAACCCTAAAAATGTGCCTGGAATTTTGTTTACATTTTGCTTTTATGACTCAAATCTGCACCGCAATTTATTACGTTGTTTTTTTTCCTCGTATAGAATTTTAAACTTGTTTTGTATCGTTTATCCGTGTGATTGCATTATTATTTATTGACACAGGCTTTTAAACAATTGCGTTTTTGTTTACCGCTCAAACATCACTGATACTAACGCCGATTTTGGTATTTTCATAAAACAACATTTTACGTTAATGCCTCACCGTTTACTTTCAACCGTGAAATGGATTAAGCTCTTGTTTTTATTCGGTTTATGTGGGAAATACATGCTAAATAAATGCCGGCCTATTGTTGGCACATGCAATATGGGCAAAGCATAAAACATGACCGATTGGCTATAATAATGCAAACAATAGCGAAGAGAGAAAAAGAAGCGTGCCATTATTCTTCATTGTACCAGCTGCATTAGAAGGGACTTGTTTTCTGAACTCCTTTTCATAGCGCTAGCAATCCATTAAATCACCATGACAAAATGGAGCATTCAGAATTGTATCCTTTTTTTCTTTTCTACATCCTGCCTCAGCGATTGATAATACGGCAAGCGTCACAGACAAAATCATGGAGATCTACTGCAGTCAGATATCAGCACCCTCTGGCCTCATTGAGGTCTTGGTTTGTTTATCCCAACCTTTTATTTTACTTTGGAATCGGTGTCATAGACGTCAATACTGTGTATGGGAACTGAGTTTACACTTATTCAGAGAGTGACGATGCAATGTTCTCTTTTTTTGTCGGTTTGTTTTTAAAAAATGAAGAAAAGAAGTCTTAACCTGTTTGGAAGCTTTAGTGTTGCCATTCCCATACAAGCGGAAATGTTTCCCCATTCTGAAAAGAAAAAAAAAAAGTGCACATAACTTTCAACCTGTGAAGTTATTTCCCTTTTTTGTTGGAAATCTGGACTTATGTGAGAGAGTCTGCATGGTGTATGTAAATATTGTTGGTTAGAGAAAAAAAAAGACAAAAAACTCAATTTATTTTGTATGGTGCAGGTGTGTTTGAAATTCTGTTTTGTACACATGATTAAAAGTATTAAATTACACTTTTATAGAAGCCTGCTTTGGCCTACGTTCACAAAATATGGTGCAATAAAGTGCTTTGATTGGTAAATTTGTCTTTTTAAATTTGCGAGACAAAAAAAAACATTGCAAAAACTACCACCGGTTGATATGTTTTATTTATACATAGTACTGTTACATAATGTAATGCAAGAAAGGGGGAAAAATTTACAACACATTTTAATCCGTATGCACATGAAAGACAGGTGTTTGTATAGCAGACTTCTCGCTGGGTGTCGAAATTCTCAGTAGTCATTACTCTGTCCGCATAAATAGAAGTTAAAAAATACATTTTAAAAAGTGGTGACAAATTACTCTAGAAAACCAAAAAGGAGACATACTGCATCACCGATGACACACAAGAATGTAGATTAACGCAGAGCCCAAAATAAGGTACACACAACCTGGTTTCATGCACACTGGAATGGAACATATTACCGTTATATCACAAATATTTTTTTTTCCTTTACAGATCGACTATCAAATACATAGTTAATGTGTTCATGAAATGTACATATGCTAACGTGCAAACGTCATCAGTCACGGCTAGTGGCAAACAGTTATTTACATGTAGTGCAACAGTGAGGTTGGGAAGGGAGGGAGAGAAAGAAGGAGAAATAGGTGCTAGACAGAATCTTGGATGCATCCAATGTGATTTAAGACGCATTCAAAACTTCAGAGAGAAACAGAATACAAGTTCACGCAGATATGGATCTGTGCAAAACCATTAGAGATGTTCCCCTACATCCTTCAGCTGATTGGTTCTCCCGGTCGACATAGACAAATCTCAAAAACTCTCTAAAGATAGATCTGACCTCATTTGTACTTAAAAATTTGTTATTGCAATAGTTAAAGGAATAACTATTCACCTAAAAATTCTAATTTTGTCATTTACTCAGCCTTATGTTGTTCCAAACCGGTTTGACTGATTTGCGAAAAACACAAAAGGAGACGTTTAGCCGAGTGTCCAAGCTGCTCTATTTCATACAGTGAAAGTGGATGCGGACCGGCATTTAAGAAAGCCATACAGGTTTTAACCATTTGAGGGTGAGTAAATGATTGCAGAACTAAAATTTTTATGTAAACTATCCTTTTAACTTTTCTCTTGGATCAAAAAGTGCCTAGAAAGGTCATCCTTAAAGATAGAGCCCTATAGCGATCATTTATGATTGTTTAATTTACACTGATCTCTGTACAATCTTAACTCTGATTATTTTTTGCTATATTACGGGATCTTGACAAATTTCTTACTGTCTGGAAACACTGATAACGAATTTGCCCACACTTACAAACCTCACTAAAGATCCCACTCGGCAAAGATTTAGTACACTTAAGCTACAGAAATGGACCCCCAAAATTAGCACATAATTTAGTTTTTCGTTAAAAATGGAAAGGCCTATTTTAAAGTGTAACCATGAAATGTGCATATTCATTAATGGAAGATTGTATCATTCATATCTTTAAACCCTGTTCCTCCAAAAAATGACATCACAACCACTGATAAAAACCAACCGTTGAGTTTCAAAAGCACCAACTTCACCCAATGCAGGAGGCTGACACGATTCGCTTATATAAAAAAAGTCAAATATCTACATATCTTCAGATTAAGTTGTTTAAAAAGATTACTAGTACTTCACATTTCAGCTAGTCTGTATGCAAGCAAGGCTGATTTCTGTCATACAGCAAATAAAAGGGTAAAAAACAAAAAGGAATACGCAATGAGATACAGTTACAATCCAAACATAAAACCAACTCCACGAGGATCGTGAAGTCCCGCGCTGGCTGTCCTGTTAGTGTTCACTGCAACTCAGCAAAATGTTCTGGTAAAAGTGTTCTAAGAGCTGGGGTTTAAAATGCTGGCTAAAAAAAAGAAATCAAGAATCCACGGGCAAGGGTGGGTGGAGTCGAGAGGAGAGGCGTGGCCAGCTGCCGCTCATCTCTTCCGGCGGCAGGTACGTTTGTGATCGGCGTGCCAGTGCTCCTGCTGGCATTTGATGGAGCAGTACGACGTGTTCCAGCAGCAGTGGTACATCGCCTCTTCTTCACAGTTATAGCACTGAAAGACAGAATACAGTGAGAGAACAATGAGACAATAAAAGTTTTGTTCAGTAAAATATACTCATGGATCATCATTCTTATTGGTGCATTTCCTATTGAAAAATAAATAAATACAGTCTGCTTATCTGTTGAAGAGAAGATACTCTTTCTAGAGAGGAACTGATTGGACAAAAATGTGTGAAGTGCGGAATGAGTCATAATCTTTGTTTTGCTTTGTTTTCCCAGTAGAAAGACACGTTATTAAGTGCACTTATCTGCTAAAAAGGAGTTTTGTCAATGTTTAGGAGCACAGTAGCATATAGATTAACCTCAAAGCTAACATATGTGGACTAAAAGCCACAAATCTCTTATTTTGAGAGGTTATGTTTAGAACTGGGGGTGGGCAATAATCTAAATCTTGTCATTTCATAATAACAATAGATCTAGTTATTTTGCTAGAAATGAAATGTAACAATCTGACAGCAGAAACTAATACCAGACTAACTAATGTAAAAAAAAAAAAAAAAAAGTTTAAGCAATTAGACAACACCTTTTTATTTTTTTTCATTGTGAATCAAATATATTTATCATTTAAGCTGAAATAGTTTTTAAAAATCAAAACCAGTCAGGTGTTTAATTATTACGACGGAAGCACAAACCTTTTGACTTACACGTTCAACTTTACATTCACTTAAGGCATATCCTACTGTGTTTACGTGAATCCTTTTTTTGATCGACAGTTCAGACTCAATATACAGCGAAAGAAAAAGTCATGCGCTTTGACAGGTGACAAAACGCGCACAAAGAACGTTTCCTGTTCCAATATAATGCGCTTTTATCAACTAATTTTAATATCAAGGTCATCCCGCTCATTATGATTGAAGCAATATAAAAATAGCGATAACACGACTATATCACGTTCTACTGGACAAAATCGTGGATACCTAGACAAAAGGTATTGTGTCAGACCCATACAGAGTGCTGCAAAAAAACTAATTAAATAAATAAAAAATTATATATATATATATATATATATATATATATATATATATATATATATATATACTGTGTGATAGTTTTCTCATTAATGTGTCATTAATCAGGTTCGAGTTCATCTACAGAGGTATAATACAACCCCAGAGCACATTATTGACTCAGACAAAAATTGTTCTTCATTTCCTAATTCTGCCCTCAGAGCTGCAATATTTCCCAGAAGACAATTTTGGAGTTCAGGTGAGTAATAATATGCTGGAGAACCATTTCTCATCTCCTAGCAACACGCAGAAGCTATAAATAGATTGTAAATACAACAACATGGTGGGTAAATTAGGGCTTCTGGGGGGAAAAAATCTAAAAAGTAAAATAATGTTCAAAAACTGATGAAGCTGCCAGGAGGAGATGCTCTTTAACAGATCATGAGTCACATTTGAATGAATTTGACCTAATTTTAGTAATATTAGCAATCATAATGCATTCAAAGTATGCACACTATTTTTCATTCTAGTGTCTGTTTATACCTGGGGCAACAGTAGTTCATAAAACAGTCATAACTTTATTGCAAATATTGAATCTGATCAGTAACTTTTCAATAATGAGTGAATGTGCAAAAATACAAAGTTTTGAATGTTACAGCATTACTACGTTTAAGATCTTTTTATTCATTAACAAATTGAGAAATTCTTTGAAATTTTTAAATTTACTTGAATAGATTAAATGAATAAAAAACAAATAATCTGAGTACTTAAGAGCAGTCTGCATTTATGAAACCTACATGTTTATTTTGTAATAAATCAACATCTAAATTATTCTGGAATGTATATAAATATATGATATATTTTCCATGCTGCAATCAGTAGGGGTGCATATATCAGTGTTTATTAACAAAGTTCAGAAAAGCCAAAAGCATTTGCAAGATACAAGAAAATCTAAAAACATATAAAAGTCCAAGATCATAAAAAAATCATGTGTAAAGTCGATTCCTAGGTATGGTTGTAAAATATATTTTTATAAAGTCATGAAAAATTAAATAAGGTGTATTTTTATAATTCTGGCAGCTTTTCAAAGTTGGGTTTCCATACTATAAACGAAGCATTTTTTACTGCATCTCTTCCTTGTCAAAATGGTTCCAACAATTTGTATCTACATAAGATTTTCTGAAAGTTCACTCACCCACTGCTTCTTCTTGGTCTGGGAAAGAAGTTGTTTATGCTGAGCTACTATCTTCTTCATCTCCTCCATGAGCTCCTCTTTGCACTTCTCCTTCACCTGTTTGCACTTTCTTTCCATCTCAGCCTGCGTGTTGGACACCGCTTTGTTCACCGCCTGCCTCTTCTCTTCCTCCATCTCTGCTCGCAACTGTAAGGACGACCACAGTGCTGAGTTTGCTGCAATTTCCCCCTTTTTCCACCAACAAGAGTGGCTTTCTTGGAGGAAAAGGGGTATCTTTGAGCCAGATGTCAGTCCAAAATGAAAGAACGTTCCTCACCTTGTCCAGAGCCTCTTTCAGGACGCGTTCAGTTTCCCGCTTGTTCTCCGCTTTCATCATGTCTTTAACGTCGCTGAAGATCTTGGTGTATTTGTCGTGGCACATGTTTTGGCAGCTGACCTCGGAGACCGTCTGAGAGCCTCGGTGCATCACGCGAGGAGCTGGCGAGGAAGAGGAAGGCGGCGAGCCAGACTTTTTGGTCTGGGTGGAGACGGACATACGCTCGGGCTGATGTGGAGCAGCTGTTGGGATCTCTTGACTTGAGCTGACGGCTTCCATCTCAGGCTCCGGTTCCTGATATAAAACAGCAGGAGATGACGTGAACTCTAGATCTCACATCTCATTCAATAAACGCATTGCATTACAAACCTCTTCTTTGGGTTCGGCGACTTGGGAACGGCGGCTCTTTTTAGCTTTAGGCTCTTGGTTGCCTTTAGACTGTCAGTAACATAAGACAACCAGATATTAAATAAAGCAAAGCCAATCTGGCTTATTTCAAAATGAAATGCACCAAAGTGCTTACCTGCTCGTTGGAAGTGGAGGAGATACTTGACTCTGCCTCTTCCTGTCTGTCTTCCTGTCTTTCGTGCCTGTCCGACCTGTCATGCTTCTCTTCCAGCTTCCCCTTCCAGGTTCGGCCCTCCCTCAGGAACCGCTGGTGGAGCTCCAGCTCATCACACGCCTTCTTCCACCCCAAGCTGCGCTTCACCTGCAGCTGTTGCACGTTAACTGTGATCTCCTGGATGTTGTCGGAAGGAATCCACGCCCTGCAGCAAAACAGACACGAGCCTGCTGGTTTCACACGCTAGTTTGCCCACATACAGATCTAGGTGAGTCACTGCGTTATACAAAAACTATTTTTAGACTTTTGACATTAATACACATTATTATTATTTACATACATACACTGCCATTCAAATGTTTGGGATCAGCAAGATTTTTTATATATTTTATTAATGGGGTGTCTGTATTTATTTCAGTAAAAATACAGAAAAATAAAAAACAGTAATATTGTGAAATATTATTGAAATTTCTAATACCGGCTTCCTATTTTAATATACTTTAAAATATAATTTATTTTGTGATGCAGTGCCAAATTTGATTCTTCAAAAATCATTCTAATATGACAATTTATTATCAGTGTATTAAATTTTTAATATCTGTGATACTTTTTTCTTTGATTCTTTGACAAATAAAAAATGTAAAAAGGACAGCACATAATAATGTAGATTTCTGAAGGATCATGTGACACTGAAGACTGGAGTAATGATGCTGAAAATTCAGCTTTGCTTCACAGGATCATTTTTAAAAGTATATTAAAATTAATTTAAATGGCAATAATATTTCACTATGATCAAATAAATGCAGCCTTGATGAGCATATGAAACTTAAAAAAATATTACAAAATGTCACAGACAGAAAAAAAAAAAAAAAAAAAAAGACAAAACAAATGACACGATTTACAATATATTAACCAAATTAATAATAAAATGTAACTATATTTTCATAAAACATTCTATATATAAAACACACCACATGGACAATTCTGTGAACATTTCTGAGTGATGAAGCAAATAAGTCAATGAAACGGCAGTTCGAAATGTTTCACTTGCCAGTGCGATTAAAACATTTTAATGAGACATTAAAATCATCAATATTCACACTGTTGAATAATTTTTTAGCAAGATCATTGCAAACATGTTTGATATATCACCAAGCTGTGTTTCTGAGTCAATCTTGTTTCATTTAGGATGAAGCTTCTGAAGTCTTACGTTTGTTCTTTTAAATCCAATATTGTTCATGTTCCTAATGTAACCTGAGGCTCACCTTTGGTGCTGGTGACCAAAGAACCGAACATCCACCTGACCGCCCTCCCTCTGCATCACCTTTGCCGGCCAATAACCAAAGCCCTTCATCCGGGCCCACACCAGCTCGTGAGTCGGACTCTGATCGCAGACAAACATCCTTAAGTACATTCACAAATCACATGTAAATCTGCAGGAATGAGAGTGTACATCTGTGCTTACACATGGGTAACAGAACCAGTTGTCAGGCCGTGCGTTCGAGAGATAGAAGCAGTGTCTGCACAACATTAACTCATTCAGCTGGAACACATAAATAATTGCGCAATTCATTGTTTCAAAAGTGCATGAAATCCCATTAATTTTACCCATTAACATAAAAATACCAAAGTTTGCTCGGTCTGACCTCGTGGCATGTGTCGTTGTAGAGAAGTCTTGCAATTTCGGTCTGATCGCTGTTGACTGTTGACAGAGAATGTGGAATTGGTCGAGCTGACACTTGAGCGAGGTGCACACAAGCTATTTGATAAATCACACGCATGTCTGTGGTTCATACGTCTCACCTCCGTGCAGAATGGCTGTGTTGTGAACAATCAGCTGAGCGTCAGCCCTGAACTCCTCAAAGCTCTTGTACTTCCCCTCTGAGATGTTCTGTAGGAGAACAGAAGATACATGAGAACATGCTGAGGATGACAGGGCACATGATCTTTGAATTGTTTCTTCTAGTCTTAGGTCTGGGTACCTCTTGTATGTTATCCACATCCAGAAGCGTGTGGATCAGTCTTCTGTACATGGGTTGCTTTGTCTCCTTGCCTCTCTTATGCAGGTCCACAGCCTGAAAGACGATCAGATGGAAGAAATCTGCTTCACATTTAAACAGAAAACGCATGTGGGGGAAAGACTTAATTTCGACATGATTTAGTGTGGAAGAAGTGAGAAGTGAAAGTGTGAAACCCACCCTTTCCTTCATGCGTCCAAGAATGAACTTTAGGTATGTTGTCATTTCCTGTTTGTTCAAATTCTTCCTTTTACTGCCCTGTTAATAAACATCACCGCAAGAAACAAATGACTCAATAACCCCATCATAATCCAATGGAACATATCCTTAAAATGCAGGAGCTGGGTTTTCTAATGGTCTCTCTCTTTACCCACCCTGCAGATGCCGCACTGCCAGTGGGAGGTTGTGTCGCGTGGCCGGTGGTCTTCAGACACACAGCGGAGGTGGTAGACACGGAAACAGCCGTCACACTCCAGCACGTCTCCAGGAAGGTGACACTCAAAACAGTACCAGTCATGACTTTCTGCTTCCCAGTCCTGAAACACACACAGTACAGTAATGCACATCCCCGCCCACCTGGGCCACCACCAAGATCCTGGGAACAAGACCAGTGATCCAGGAACGATTAATCTTTTCATGACCTGTAAACAAGAACCTGACCAAATGGATTTAAGATCAGCCCTCTTACTCTGAAATGTTTTTATCATTTGTGACCAGAGACTATTAATATGTAACACCACAAGTAAAAGCATCACCAACATGCAAACTGTCAATTTGGTTTTATTAAGATTTCTAAAACTATTCTTTCAAATTTTCATAACATATTTTGTGTGTGTGTGTGTGTGTGTTATAATTAGAATTATTTTTATCAACTTTTGAAGAGAAAACAGAGTATGAGGGCTGCTCTTCTATAAGTAGCAGTTTTTCCAAAGCACCAAGAATTTAAAACCCATTCGTTAGTTAAAATAATGAAACAAATGTTAATCAAATGATCATAGTATAATATGTTTGATATTAACAATGTTACATTTTTGGATTATGGTTCAATTTACATGACCATTTTGTATGACTCAGATGTTCTCAAATGAAATGTTTAATAACAATACATGCTTTACACTGGAAGTAGTTACAGGGGTCATGTGATGCTTTTTTAAAAATCATTATTTTGTGTATTTGGTGTAACAAAATATGGTGACATGCTTTAATGTTCAAAAAAACTATTTTTTAAAAAACTGTACATTATTGTAGGTCCTTATTTTCTACAATGTCCCTTCTTCTGACAAGCACAGTCTACTCTGATTGGCCAGCTGACCCAGTGCATTGTGATTGGACGAACACTGCATGTAATGTAAATGTAAAGCCCCTTGTCATAATTGCAAGCTTCATCTTTTAAAATAAATGTAAAGACAGTTCTTTGTGCAAACATTTGGGCGGCATTACGCAAATATTTCCACATAGTGACATAGACATGTGGGGGCGTGTTTAAACGAGCCATTTTTTAGAGGGGCGTGGCAGAGTCTTAACCTTGATAAAGAATATCTCTTTGGATTTGAGACTTTAGTCTTTGCAACTTTACAGATCTTCTTTATGCACCAACAGCTTGTAACACTCCAAAGAGAATTCAAAAATTTTAATCGCATCATATGACCCCTTTAAAACCTGGATAAAATCTGTTTAACACTTTCAGATACTATGAAAGCAAAAAAAATACCACCATGTGTTTAAATCAAATGGTCATTTAAGTCAAACCTTAAACATAACTAAATGTTCTTTGAAAGAAATTGTGAGCAATCACATTTTCACATGCCACGATCACATTCCCCATATGTTAATGCTATCCTCTAAAAATATCATCAATCTACTGCACACACCAGAGACATTCCACCATATTCACTTTTCTGGATACAGTACAAAATCTGCATTCTTTAACCAAAGTTTTACTTCAGAAAATGATGCTACTGTCTGCAAATAGTTTTTAATCTTCTGTTTAAAATGGGTCTAAACCAGTGTAAGAAGTTAACAGGCGTTTGAAGCAAAACTGCTAATACAGTGTCACAATTCACTTTAAATATCCAATATGTTTCTTAATAATGCACAAACATAGATTCCTAATTATTCAAATCAAGACTTTCTGTAAATAAATTAAATACCTTATGCGTACACAGAACATACCCTTATAAATATAAAAATGCAGAAATCAGCTCTGAATGTGCAAATATTGTCCTTGAATGGACGAGTTAACTGCTGACACTGGTCTTAGCCATTGTAAACAGTTTGTTAACTTGGCAAACACAGGTCTAACTGGTTCTGACATTGAACTGGTCTTGACATTGACATACAAATCTTGCAAAAAAATCAAATCTTGATTTGAAAACATGTAAGATTAATATATGTGAAGCTTACGCACATCTTGGAAAAGAGCTTCAGAAGGCAGAGAGGGCTAAAGAAGAGAGAAATCACTAATAATGAGCATTCAGTGACAAAACAAGGCACACAAAACCTCACGCAGCACAGCACTGAAGTAAAACAAAGCTTGTTGATGCCAGCATAGCCACAGATACCAGTATAAATAGTGTGTATTATCATCAGATTTTGATTGACAGTTAAATATTTGCATTATGTGCATTTCTGATTTAAATTTCAGGAAAAATTTGAACTCTAAAGCTACATAGAAGCTCCTTCAATTCAGCTGCTGTCCCATGCACAGGTAACACATACAGTACTATTAACTAAAGGGCAGATCATGTTGTTAATTAAAGAAATTCCAGCAACTGGACATGAACATACCTTGCTTCCCTCTGACATCTGCTCCTGCGATTGCAAGTGATCCAAAAAAACATTGTTTAAAATCCTAATCTAAGAGCTGGGGTTGGCTGAAACTAACCACAGGCGCTCCGTGTTAGGGACTCGCGGGTGGGTGTTTGGTGTGAGAATACACACAACAACATAAACATTCATATATCCTGCTAATACTCATATTCATATATATGCTTTTACATACATAAGTGTTCAAAACTTTGGGGTCAGTTCGATTATCTTTTTATTATTAATTCCTGTGATGGCAGCCATTTATTCAGTCTTCAGTGTCACATGATCTTTCAGAATTCATTCTAATATGCTGATTTGCTGCTCATTTCTTATGATCTGTAATGTTGAAAACAGTTTTGCTGCTTGATATTTTTGCGGATTTTTTTCTTGAATGAATAGAAAGTTCAAAAGAAAAGTTTTTCTTTGAAATAAGAAAATGTAACAATATAAAAGTCTTAACTTGATTAAATTTATTAAAAATCTTTATTTTAAACTGACTCCACACTTTTGAATAGGAGTGTATGTAAAAAGGTCTTTCATACAAATAAACAAATATATATATATATATTTTTGAATGAAGGCCACACATAAAGCTGATGAAACCTGGGACAGATGTGTAGATTCCCAGCTATAAACCATACCCCAAAAACAAACAATGCTTCCTTCAAACATGCTCTGTCACACAGCAGAGGAATGTCTCTATGTGCTGGTGAAGTCACAGAAACATCAGCATCTACCATCACGAGTGCATACGGAGGAAGTTTACAGCTGAAATCTCACTGTTAAGCGTCAAAGTCATGAACATTATCGGACAAATTGTTTTTTTTATTTTTTTACTCACTGATGGTCTTAAGAAGTGCATGGCCTTGTTGGAGCCAGCAGCATATCTACATTGAGCCCCTTTATTTGATTAATGTGTAGTAAAACCAAACCATGTTTACCTTTAGCGTTTTTTTTATCTAGGAAGCATGTAGATAAAAGTATGTTGTTTAAAATAGACATGCTCTGGTTTATGTCTCACCATCTCATCTCCTGGAAGCCAGTATCCCTCCTGTTCGATCCCGGCCTTGGAGCCTTTGCAGCCCACTGTGAGCGTCTCCACCACCAGACCGTCTTTGACAGCCA
Organism: Carassius carassius; assembly: GCF_963082965.1. NCBI lineage: Eukaryota > Metazoa > Chordata > Actinopteri > Cypriniformes > Cyprinidae > Carassius > Carassius carassius. The sequence goes on from NC_081789.1 coordinate 20,467,538, forward strand.
AAACTAGCTGCCTGGCCGTGTCTTTAGGGTGCATCCCATACACACGACTTAAGTATCTGCACCAAAACACGCAAGGTCTTCTATAAGACATGGATTTAAATGCATACATTGATGATATTAGTAAAGGGAGAATTAAAGCAGTTACTTTGAGATTCTGTCCATGTTTGCGATTTGTTTCTGATTGCGGATGACTTCGATGGCCGACCAGACATACTGAACCACTTTGGGGTCTGCTTGCCTCTTTTTCACCACCCTCGACATTGTGGCCAGTTCTAGCCTAGAATAATTATACCAGAACAAGCCTTTGAACAAAAATGCATGCTCCCCACAATAAGCAAAGCACATTCTGAAGAGCTTAAGTGCTTGCATATAAAAAAGCAAAATGCAAATATGTGTTAGTTTAGTCAGAGACAGCATCAAATTACACACCATTTCTCTAAAGAGTGCCTCTACTTGTGTATCTTTGTCATTGTGGACAAACACTAGATCTTCATGGAAAAAGGCACCAGAGTATAACATAACTTCATTAAGTCTACAATTAAATGGACTCTAAACTCTGTTTTTAAAGAGATCCTGCAACTAGAACCACATGTAAAACTAGGGCGGAAATTCTTTCATATATAAAAATGAAAAAACACTAACCAGGTTAAACATTAAGCTCTCTTATAAACTCTTCAGAACTGTTGTGTTGATGTCAAAAGATATTGAAGAAACCAAGCTCCTCTCACTATCATTACAGAACAGCAGAGATTTATAGAGTGAAAATGACACATGGAAAGCAAATCCAGTTCTATAATAAAAACCCTCAGCAGTATTCAGCCTGTAGACTGTCTGCGGTATTTTTAGGTCTCTATGTGGCATGAAGAACAGATAAAAATGACTGTCACATTTATTGCTGTTGTGCATACCGCAAATTATAGCTTCTACAATCAACGGCCAGAGTTTTTGAATGAAGGATGTAGAGCTGAAACTCCTTTTGTAGGCTGCAATTTATCAATAAAAGTGCATTCTAATGAGTTTCCAAGAATATGAACAAGACGCACTCATTAATTAAATTACATAAATAATAGTTTTCAAGGTAAAAGACATTAATCTAACCACCTATTTTTACATGATGCAAATAAAGCCTTAGTTGAGGTTTTCATTTCAATAAACATAACTCAATATGTGGAAAAAACACAAGTAAAATTGTATATAATGATAAAACTATAGTGTTATTCATGAGGGGGTAATAGAGAAACTATTTCAAGTCATTAGCATTTTACAGCTAATTTAGCTAGTTTTTGTTGCGGTCATTCCTACTCCTATTGGCCTGGATACATTAAGTTTGAATACTAAATACTGTTTTTGGTTTATAACAAACCTATCTGTTATTACCATAGACGGTTATTATACTTTTAAAGCACATTGGGTGAAAGCGATATGCAGTAAAACATTGTTATTATAATTACTGGCAACTTGGTCAATTGCAGGCTGCTCACGTGACATTAACATGGCAGCACCCCTGAAGTGGCGACCCACTCAATGTACAATAAAACAGCTTTTGTCATATCTAGAATATTCAGCACGTGTATTTACATAATTTAAATACTATTACTTTATGTATCCACTTTTTTTAGTTAGCATAATAATTGACTGAGTGCTGTTTTTAATGTCACCATCGAGACCTGTTTGCCTTGTTGCGCAATACATTCGCAGAAAGGATGGGAACCAATCGCTTCCTGATCGAATGTTACAACAGCAACGTTACACGTTTTTGTGACAATCCTAACTTTTGTTCACACTGTTACAGTGTACAAAATGTTGGCAGTGATTAAAAAAATAAAAAACCGCAGATGGCTACAGAACACACAACAACTCGTGTGCCCCACAACCCGAGTGCTGGAATGCACCGCGTAAAAGCATTTAAAAGCCGATTATGTTAACGACGCGAACAAAATAACGCTATTTCAAAAGCCACGATGACTTTGACAGCTGTCGGTCTTATAATTGACCAATAAAACCCAGCGCAGGTCCCGCTTTTCGGTCACAGTATCTGAAAGAAACAACAAACGGGTGTCTAGGAGTCGCAAAACTATGAACACGAGGATATCGTAAACGCGCGAGCTGTGTTTTGACACGCGCTAAATGTAATCACACCGTAAAGAATCAGAATTAATAACCCAATCAAATTACAAATGGAGGGAAAACCTTCATCGGTGCCTAGACATTCTTGTTGGTTGGTAAGCTACATGGACGCCATGTTGATATCCCTCCCTCGCTTCTAGACAAAACCAACCAGTGTGAATTTTTTGTTCCTCTTTGCTGCGAATGTCATGAAATCGAGCCGGTTTCTGTGCTAACTCACCGCTGTCCGACAGCTGATCAAACGCCTCGCCGTTCAGTCGCACTTTAGATGGAACGCAGCGCCGCTTTCATTTGTGTTTCCGGAGTTAAATGTCAGAATTGTGGTTGGTTGCAGGAGCCCGGCCTCAGTTGAGAGCTCGGAGGGGTAAATACACTCTCTCTCTCTCTCTCTCTCTCTCTCACACACACACACACACACACACACACACACGCACACACACAGGCTTTGGGGAGAACTCTAGTGGCAGGACTCAGGCGTTGCTGGCTTTAGTTTGAACGTCTCACCTTGAAGCTCTTTTTTTCCAAGCATTAGCCTACTAGTTTTGTCTCTCTCTCTCTCTTTGTGTGTATTCATAAATGTAAAATTCCATGTAAAACTTCACTTATCCTATCTTTTATAGATGGTAATGATATGACCTCTTTGTTATATATGATTAGCATATAATTAAAAATTCCATTTATAATTCTTTATAATTACATGAGATGTAAAACATGCATGAATCATGGTTAATGATACTAAATCTAAAAACATAAAAAATATGAACATATTTTTTTCATCTCGTTGCCAAGGCAACTTTTTTTTCATTTTTGTTTTGTTTAGCTTTATATACTAAAATAAATAATAAACAAATGAATTAATATGAATAAACACAAATGAACAAAAACTATATTGACATTTTATAAAAATAATAAAAATTACAACTACAATTAAAGTGAAAAAATTTAAATTACAACTACAATTAAAGTGAAAACAGAAAGTGTATATAAAAAAATATTATTCAAAATATGAACAAAACTAAGTTTAAAAATAACACAAAAATTTCAAAAGAGACATAAAAGCAAAATATAATGTTTTGCATTGCAGATTTAGCCTAGTAGGCTCGGGACCAAATATTACTTTGTCATAGTTGATTAACATAGGCCTATATTTCCTAAATTAAAGAAAAATATTTTTTATAATATATATATATATATATATATATATATATATATATATATATATATATATATATATATATATATATATATATCAGTCTAAATTAATTTTATTTATGAGCATGGTTGAGTTCAACAAATACAGTAGAAGCTATAATTTGTTTACAAATAAAAAAAAATTAAAATGTGTAACAACTAAATATTTTTTATCCTTCAAATAAGTCCATAATTAAAACAGTATTCATGGGAAAGGCACAGTGAATGTGAGAGCCGTAATAGATTTATTTCCTCACTTTCTTATATATGTAATGTTGTGTGAGTAGCTACTGTATGGGCAATAATAAGTAAAGCTACTGAAAGTATCACTATAATTGCATTGTTTTAACAAGTCACAAAAACTTTATAAAACCTGTTATTTCTTTGGATTGGAGTGAATGGGAGGAAAAGTTTTTTCCAAAAATAATTCTTGTTGAGTTTAAGAGGAAGTTCCAGCAGATGGTGCTAAATTAACATGCATAGACTGAAACCAACATAAACAGCCTATAAACAAAGATAGATACATTGTACCTAACAAATACGATTTCTTTTTGTCATCTTTTCCATGTTGGTTTAAAGTTGTTAGTGAAAGTATAACTGTATTGGTTTTTTTAGATTTTACTGACAATGTACAATAATAATTCATTGCCCAACACAAATTTTACAATTTCGGTAGTTACAAAGGTGTATTATAACAGGATGAAAGAGGTCTTGAGCAGTGATAGCATAGTCTGAACTTAAATGATCTGTGTAAACATAAGAGTCAGAGGTCTGAACTCATATGCAAAGGTAATTGCAAAGAAATGTAAAGTATTCAGCTGTTTTGCCATTATGAGGCCTCAACTGCTGGGAAGCCAAATATTCACAGTTCTGTGTAAAGGTCTGGATGGCCAAATTTATTTGGATCCACGTGTGCTTACATTTCCCCCCTCTTTAATTTCACAACAAAATAATGAAAAGTCTAAACACATATCAACATTTGACAAAATGTTCTGTTACTCTGACAGAGTCTGCTTAATATGTCCTTTTTTAAAGAAAGAATTTGCCAGGGAATGAGAACACTAAGAAGACACTAAATATTTCTGTTCCATACATCACTACAGTCATATTATCTTTTTTTTTATCGTTGATTCTTATGTAAAGCTTGAAGGAATAGTTACCTAAAAATGAAAATTGGCTGAAAATGTACTCACCCTAAAGTCATCCAAGATGTAGACACGTTTGTTTCTCCATTGAAATTGATTCTAATAAATTTATCATTACATCACTTGAATCCAATGCATCATCTGGAGTGAATGGGTGCCGTCAGAATGAGAGTCCAGACAACTGAAAATCTTGAAAAGCTGCATGTTTGTAAGAAAGAAATCCAACAAATAGGACAGTTTTGGACTGTTTTTACTTAGAAACAATCTTAGAAACTTGATCTGTGCATATTTTTCTCCTGATTCAGAAAACAGTACTATATACACAGCCTTTTGCTTTACAAGATCATTCATTGATGGCCTGGAACCATGTGGATAACTTGTGGATTATTGTGATGCTTTTATCATCTGTTTGGACTCTCATTCTGACGGCACCCATTTACTGCAGAGGATCCAGTGGTGAGCCAGCTGTAATGATACATTTCCTCAAATCAGTTCTGATGAAGAAACAAACTAATCTACAACTTAGAGGGCCTGATGGTGAGTTTTCAGCAAAATGTCATTTTTGGGTGAACTATTTCTTTAAGCTTAATGCACAAGTTACCAGCAGACAGACATATTTATGTTTTAATATTAATAGTAGTTCTGTAATATTGTAGCAGCAGTGTTGAGCAAAAGCTTTAAATAATATAAATAAAACATCCTTTCATCCCTCATCCTATGAAATATCCCAGAGTGAAACTAGCAGTGGAATATCAGATTTCAGATTCCTGTCTGAGCTGAATATCTTCATAATGGCATGGATCAGTCCACTATCTGTGGGAACTATCAGTGTAGGCCTTAATCTAGACTCTATTCACTGCATTCTCTGCTCATTTTACTTTTTGGGAAGTGTTCCACCACTGAATCTCCATAGATGGTGAAATCCTGTCTGGGTTTTATTGTAATATACGCATCTGACGCAAGGTGCATTTTTTTGGAAACGTAAAAGCATACGCCAGAATAAAAAGCCATAAATAACGATCAACTACATGTCAGTATTTTCCTTTGTGAAATGTTCCAGTGCAGATGGTCTGGATTTGAGAGAGCAATGTCTTTTCTGTTCATCTTCCCACATTGTCTGCGGTCATCCAGCTTACTGCAAAGTAAAACCTGCTTCTCATATTTTATGAAAATGCATTAATTCAGACATCATAAAATCCTGACATGGTTTGACAAACCACAAAATACACAGATTAAATTGTGTTCTTATCTGTCTGGCTAACGTCTGGTTCACATTTGAATAAAATGAACTCTCAGACATCACATTGGGTGGTTTCATCCAAAGCTCATTATATTGTAGGATAATTTATAATGTGTCACATTAGCCCTAGGAAAACAAGAAGAGGTCACTGTCATGTCAAAGCCCAGCCAGATATCTCCAGAATAACTACAAAGTCAGTAATTAGCAAATTCTCACACTATATTTCATGCATTTTTTTAACATTATCCTCAAATACACTCTTAAAAATAAAGGCACTTTATTGCCAACTGGTTTCATGAAGAACCTTAAACAATCCATGGACACTTTCCATTCCACAAATGGTTCATTATAATGGAGAAAAAAAATGATTTAGTTTTTTAAAATGATTTTTACAGTAATAAAAAAAAAAGATTTTGTAACCAAACATGGTTCTTGTTTCTTTCATGGTTCTTTCTTCTCACTGTATAAACCCCATTTGGAAACTTTATTTTTAAGAGTGTAAAGGTACAGTATATAACAGTCAGGAGGACATATTTTTCTTCATATATTACAGTGTTTCTGTTTGATATTCTCTTCCTCCCATCAGTTCTGACAATGGAAACAATCAAAGGGTCAATGGCTGCTCTCTGATTTACATATTTCCACATCTGTCTCCAAACTCCATTACATGATGTTCATAGAGTCACATTACCTGACCAAGAACAAACACAATGCTTCTGAATGAGGTGATTTCCTGGAAGTGCGCTTCAGTGCTGAGAAAGTTGATTTATTAAGCTGCTGTTTAGCTCAACTGATCCGTTACAAACACTGAGGCTATCTTGGGTGTCATTTATTGGGCTGATCTTTCAAATACAGATTTGCTGTTTTGAATTAATCAGTTATATAAATGATTAATCATAAAATTCATCAGGTTCAAATGAATGGTCCATCAGTGTTCCATCCATTCACTATTTTTGAAGTAATAAAACAAAAATGATTGGAGTGTTCTGACAGCTTCAGTCTTTGTACAGTACCACAAAAATCCACATTTAATTCAGTGTGCTACTAGTATTTGCCAAAATATTTACAAAGAAAGTAACTGAAATCATTTTTTTGAATGTTGGTTTTAGATTAAACATATTTTCATGAATTCTGCCCTCTGTTATTTTTGTATAAAAATCAAGTTGAGGCAAGTCGTCACGTGTTTTGGTGTATGCTTATTAAATACAATATGTACCGGCCAAAATAATGATTTGATATTTTTGTATTTTATTTTATTATACACAATTGCTTTACTGTTTAAATGTTGCTGATAAGCCATTAAAGGCTGTTTAAAGGCAGGCTCAGGGACTACTTGAACTGGGGCATGTTGTCTATAAAGGTCGCCATGTGTTCAGTGACCTCTATGTTTGTCCTGAACAGTGGAAATGTTCCATCACTTTTGTGTACCCAATGATTTAAAGCATTTGTCTATACCGACTTTTAAAACTAAACCTACTCTGAGAAATATTTATTGGAGTAAAAAGTGTGACAACTAGCCTATTTAGCCCATAATCATCAAACTCACCCCAATTTGAGTGACCTCAAAGTAGATAAACACTCACAGTGTTTGAAATGAATGCCAGTTAAGCATCTGTCCAAGTGCTGGCAGTCTAAGATGTGTGCATAAGGCTCATGTGACGATCTAAAGGAGGAGGAACAGTATCATCAGCCTCCCCTCAGCGGACGCTCACGCGCTCGGCTCTACTGCACAGCGCACGTGAATTCTGCGCGCTCAGAAGTGTATTCACCGGGCATCTTGGCACAAGTGGCTTGTTTTCTTGTCTTGAAGGATGACTTCCCGTCCTTTATGCTGAGGACTGCTCGGAACTTACTCTAAAGAGAGATATTATTCATGAAACCAGCAAGAAATGAAGATGAACCTTGTGAATTGTTTGGCTCTTCTCTTAGTTTGGCACGCGCACGCGGTAAGAAATCTACTTTACCTGCTCCGGTACTTCTGAGTCACTCAGCCTCAGGTGTGTGCCTTCAACAGTCAATATGGGTAAAGTGTTGTCATGAGGGCCTTAATACATTAAATATGAAATTTGATTGAAACGTCCAAATAAAACATATCGAGTTTTCTCTACTTCAATGATGTCCTCATACTTATATATTATAAAACCAAGCTAGCATGTTTCAGGTATGTATCAACTATATAATGTATGTAGATTTACTAAGGGTTTGAAGGGTTTAAAGGTCACGTCGAATTGTCACGTATTTTATGTTATATTTATAGTTTTATGCAAATGTTATGCTATACAAATCATGAAAGTCAGCTTTTATCAGCTTACAGTGGTCAAACTGGTTTTGGAATATGATGGTTGGTTTGTTATTGGTTCAAGGTCGTTTGCCAGGTTGATCTCAGCCCTGCTAGATCTATCATTAAAATCTGCTAACCATAAATGACCAGCCTGGTCTAGCTAGAAATTATGTCAAAACCAGTGGTTCTTCAGAAGAAAACGCATCGGCTACTGTTTAGTTTTTTGCGAATCATTTTGTTTTTTGTTATTGCTTTACTTTTTAAAAAGTGTATAATAGGCTGTTTAATGTCAGGCTTATTGGAGCATGTTGGGTCAACATGCATTTAGTGAGCTATATCTTTTTTTCCTGGGCACTAACAGTGGAAATATTTATTTATTTATTGCTTCAAATACTTTAAAGTATGTGTCTACAAGTTATACACTCCCCCCCCCCCCTGATAAATATTAATTGAGCACAAACAAGCCACGTTTTCTTCTGCTTTCAGCAAAAAAAAAAAAAAATTGCGGATTTTATGTGTAATCTAAAGTAACTACAAAAAGATTTTTCTTTTTTCTGCAGAGCAAGCAGGCCATTAAGGTTAAAAGTGCAAAATTTCTATTGTAATTACATTTGGTTTATTGATCTTTGCTTTGCAACAACCTCTCTGCTTTCATTCCTGCTTGTGCTGTTCACTCTTATATAGTTTAAAATTAAATTATAATTTAATTGAGTCTCAAATATGTTAAAAAGAGGCATAACACAGTATTTTAAAGGGACGGTAAGAACTGGGTCAGGGCTATTCTAGACAAGATCTCTGTAGAGATTCAGGTGTTTTGCCCAAAGGGGTCTCATGAAAAGATTCATCAGGGCACGAGCTACTCAATTTCATCCTGTGCAGAATAAACTGGTGGCATGCAGACAAATAAAAACTTAGGCCTATATGCTTTTTATTTTTGATGGTTTATAAAGGCTATTAACAGTCTCATAAAATTTGAACTTTGTATGTATGGCACAAAATGAATGTTAGATATACTAACAACCAAATAAAATAAATGTAATGATTTATAATGCATTAAAAAGTGAAAAAAAATATATATATAAGGTAAAGTGTCTAATAACAAGCTGCAATATCTGATGCATAAAAAAACAGATAATACAAATGAGCAATTAGAATACATTTATTGTGGTCTTTATGCTTAAAACAAGTGATAAATAGCTAATGTTCAAGATACATTCTCTGAAAACAAGTCATATAATCTCATTCAGTTTTACTTCTAATGTTAATTTTTGTTGTTTTAAGATACCAATCCCAAGTAAGATTTTTTATTTTTCAGTGTAAATTGCAAGATATTAATAGTTTAGATGCAGGAAAAACGATGCACCATCAATAAACTTGAATACGCTATTGTTTACAAGCCATTGCTTTTAATCTCGTTTTAAATAAGACAAATCTTATCTATACAAAAGTCCATTAACCAGTTACTTATCTTGTAGATCATTGAGCTTCTCTTTGTGACCTTGATTAAAATGCAACACTCTGTTTCCATATGGCTGCATCCCCATAGGCACAGATACACCATGTAACACACAAACTCGACGTTAGTATGCTGGAGAATTCAAATGTAACATGTATATCTGTGTAGTTTGTCTTCTGCAGGGATTATGATACTCTACAGTCTTTGTCATGGATTAATAGAGAATGCACGCAAACGTAATTGTTTTGTGTGCAGCAATTCTTATATTTATATAAAATAACATTTTGTTGTTGTACTACTTTTTTAATTTACAGGGATTTGAAAGCCCATGGAATTTCTGTTTCCCAAAAATCCCTAAAACTAGGTTTTCAATCCGTGGATCAAGAGCTATCGTCAGACACTGAAGACATATTACACAGAGATCCCATCAAAGCTCAGAGAGGAAGTTGTGTATGGTTGTGCTCTATTAGAATTCAATCCATTCAATCCCTGACCAATTTCATACAGCAAGATTTAATGCCAGTTTTTATTTCGCTACTCCTCGTCCTCCTGGGGTTTGAAGGTATCGTATTGTATTTCTGTGACAGGCTTTTGTGGTTTTGCGAAAAATGCCACTTTTTATTTCCCTCTAAACACAATCCCAGCCTCCTATGCTGTACAAAAAACTTTTCCACTAAATACTTTGAGTACTCATGAATAAATAAAAAAAAACACAAAATGATTCATGAAACAACAAAAATGTAAATAGCCTATGTGTTATTCTTCTGATAGTGGTTTAGGTTTTAAATGACAAAAAAACGACAATAATCATCTAGGAGGTGTTTTTCTACTTAATACTGTGAGTAATCACAAACAAAGAATTTCTACATTGTTTATGATAGTAATACCATAGCTTTTTGTGTGGAACACAACTGTTTAAACAAAGCGATAAAATCTCTGAATGCTTTTGACCTTGAAATGCATTTCTTATTCTCGTTGAGAGAGTGTTTTTAATTACTTTTAAAGCGATCCTTTATGCTCTAGTGTGAGAAATGGAAAGCTGGTTTGCAAACTGATAACAGTTGCACAACTGCTTTTCACCGTAAACACGAGACCACACGTTCTCAGATGATCAGTTGATGATATTTGCAAAGTTTCATGCTTTCCAGCTGATCCACTTCAGTTCAGTAAAGGTCCGCCAGAATCCAGCTTCTCCTCGTGCAGCTTAAGTCATCTTGACTGTGTCAGCACAGAAACACTGTCAAGCAACAGAAGAGATAGTAAATATGTTTAACATTGTAGGTTGAAACCTGAAAAGTTCAGAGCAAAACAATGTTTTATTCACTAACCACTTACAATCCAGTTGAACCAGATGCTGAATGTGCTGTGTTTTGTCATTGTGTCCACTGAAAATAAAAGATTAGCGACCACATTTCATTGTACTGTAAGTAAATTTTCCCCATGACCTTCAAATAAATAGTTGTCCTAAAAACACATGGAAATGAGTTTGTGTTGGCAATTACTCCAGTGGGGTATGAGCGAGCAGGAAACTGTGTCACATGCACAGCGCTACAGAAGGATGCAAAAGGATATTGCAAACAAATAGGGTGACTGAGTGACATTACCGACTGAGTGACATTACAGAGGTCATCTTTGTTTAAAGAGGAAAATGCAATGGACATGCTGCCACTCCAAATGTGACTGTAAATGTTATGGCTACTTTGGCCTCTTTCATAAATTAAGTAGATGGGGTAAGTTGTCACAAGGGCTATACCTCCTTTGTGACAACTTGCCCCAGCCTCTCTAATATATGAAAGAGGCAGAAGTAACTGTAACATTTCACTAATATTTCAGTTTTAATTTATTACTTACAATATCTGTTGGTTAAAACAAATAGTTTCCTTTTTTGTATGTAGTATCATTTTTAACTGTTTAAATGTTGCTGAAAAACTTATAATAGGCTTTTTAACAGCAGGTTGTGACAACCTACCCCATACATAGACACCATTAAGTTGGATATGGGATGTTGTCACAAAGATCAACTAATATCTTTTATTTTCTTCATTAAGAATAGACACATTAAATTGATCATAAGGGATAGTAAATACAGTTTTAAGCAGCAGAACTGTTTTCAATATTAATTATAATAATAAAAAAATAGTTCCTTGTGATGCACTTTCCTCACAAATTTCATTAAAATATGATGTACAAAAGGAGCTCATTTGGATATTTTTAGTAGTGCTGAGATGGTTGAATTCAGTTTTTGATAATCCATACTGAATTCATTCTGTGTCAGAAATCAGTGAAAAAATTCAATGTCAAATGTGTTTTCGAGTCGGCTGTAATTGCTCTCAGCCTGAGTTAATCTCAGCCAGCATGCATTTGCCTTGACAGTAAAAATCTAGAATAATCCTGATGCAATCACTCATATCATTAGTGTGCATGGCGATCTTGCTAGCTGTGATATAAGAAAGAAAGCCCAGCTTGAATGAGTATGACTGCTCCCGTCAAAGATGTAGCTCAAGATTTTGAAAGACATGAACAATGTCAGACTTAAAGTGTAAGCTTATGTCCTCCTCTGATCTGAGGCTGATTTGACTCCATGCTGTTCACTTAAAAAAACCAGAAGCCAAAGTGACTAAGAGCTTGCAAACACATACATAAGACAATGACCTTGCGTTAAAAACATTCAGGTTTAAAAATGTCAAATTCTTTTTTAAATACATGTTCTTAGTCTCTTTGAGGTCAAACCGAATGCTCGTATTTTACATTTTTAAAAACAGCCTGTATTTTCGGAATTATTTTTTCCAGGTTTCTTATGCAAATATGATCCATGGCTGAACACCAACTGATGAGATCTTTAACTGATGACTTCATGTGACTCTGGTTAATTCCCTTGATATTATTACAGTTCTTATAATAGAGGATTTTTAGTCCATCAGTTGAGCAGGCTTTGTGGCGGCTCTTTGATCACAACAGCTTTGAGTTCAACTGTGTGATCAGTCATTTCAGATGATGTCACCAGAAAGCCGTCCAAACTGAGTTAGCAGTTCAGCACTGCCTTACTTAAAGCACTGATTCAGGTGACAAACCTTTTGATGTTTATGTGGATCCATAAGCTTAGGCTGCATGTCTATGGAAATATGTATTTTTATGGAAGCCAGGGTATTTGTAGTTAACTAAAACTAAAACCATAAAATGTTACTTGAAATAAAATACTTGAAATGTCACTTTTTCACTTTTTCATGTAGTTGCCAAGGCTACATTGTTCATCTGCAGTGAATGGGTGCCGTCAGAAAGAGAGTTCAAACAGCTATTAAAAACATCTCAACTCCTAAAAGCAACGTGTTTGTGATGAACAAATTGATGATTTTTAACTTAGCAATTTGTTTTTGATTAAAACTGTTGTTTCCAGCTAAAATACAAGTCCTTTGTATATAATATTGATTTCTCCATTGAGAAATCCAACTTGTTTGAATCAGGAGAGAAATATGCGTGCAGTAGGTCAAGCACTGTTTACAAGCACAAACAGTCTAAAACAGCTCCAAACAAAATCAATTTTTCACTGGAGGAAGTGTTATGAATTATGGACTAATATTTTGAATCCGTAAATTTTCAGAAAATGTAAATTTTTGGTTGAACAATACCCCAAAATACCTATAAAAAATAGTCGTCACCAGTAGTCTCGTGGTTAGTGCATTGATATACAGCTCCACTGCGCTCATGGTGACCCAAGGTTGACTCCTGTCTTGAGGTCCTTTTCTGATCCTGCTCTCCTCTCTTCACCCAGTGCTTTCATGTCATCACTCTACTGTCCTATCCAAATAAAAAAAGCATTAAAGCCCCCAAATAACTTAAATAAATAAAATAATACCTATAATAGTATCCCAGTGATACGAAAACAACACTGAGACTACTTTTGTTACTACTTGGAAGGGAGTAGCATTGAGATCATATGGCTGATTTTCTTCCCTTTGCCCCCTAAGGTCAACGCGAGACATGCAAACTGTCACTTTCTGTATGAGCTGCAGATGGCTGAGAAGGAATGTTTGGACATGCTGGCAGATGAGCTGCCTCCGCACACTCAAGGTACTGTATTAGTGCGTGTGTGAGTGCACACGCACGTTACATCATCTTCTAAATCCACTTACAGCATCCGTTATGTACAGTATTTTGATTGGCCAGAATGTGAAACAGCAGTTCACCTGGCAATCTTTAAAAGATGTGTAGTGTTCTGTGTATTTGTGTCATGTTCCTCATAAACAATACAGTGGAATAGATGTGAATGAGCTCTCGCCACATTGTTTGTCCTACATAATCAGTTAATGTCTCGTTGTTCTTCTGTCGGCATGCAGTGTTTGCTTTGACAGATGTAGAATCACATTTACTGTTGACTGATAGCGGTTGAGTTGTAGCCTTTAAGCTCAATGTTGAATTAGATGTTTATATTGTATGGAATAGACATGATCCATATATGGAAGCCCATTTCCTTCTTTGGGTAACTTTTTCTCACAATTGTGACTTAATTTCTTGATTTTGTTATTTTAAACTTTATCTCACAATAACCTTTTTAATGTTTTTGAAAAAAGCCTCTTGGAGCCTGCATTGATCTTATAACAATTTAAAATAACTTTAATTTAATATATTTAATTTATTACTGCAATGGCAAATCTGAATTTTTAAGAATCCATTACTCCAGTCTTCAGTGTCACATGATCTTTCGGAAATCATTCTAATATGCTGGTACTCAAGTAACATTTTCTTTATCAGTGTTAAAAACTGTTTTGCCACTTAATATATATATATATATATATATATATATATATTTTTTTTTTTTTTTTGGATCCTTATACATTTTTTCTATGATAAATAGAAAGTTCAAAAGAATAGTATTTATGTGAAAGAGAAATCTTTATTTGAAAGAGAAGCATTGTAAGTCTTTATTTCCACCCACTTTTGAACAATTTAATATATCCTTGCTGAATAAAAGTATTTATTCCAAAGAGAAATCTTATAGACTCCAAACATTTGTATGTGATATTATACTTCATAAAGTGATTTAACCAAACCAAATTGATCAAAGTTAGAAGATATATCACTTTTTTAACGGAACAAAGATACAGAACTCATAGTATTGATATGAGACCTTTAAGATCCAACGTTGAACCTTTTAAAACCCTAGATGTTTCAGTGAAGACTGTGTTTCAAAGGACTTTTGAACATTTCCTCCTGCTTTTTCCCAGCTCATATTATCGCTGGTCATTGGCCATAATCACATACCCAGCTGTCCATAACCCTGGGGGACCACCTTCGTCATTTGCTTATTTATCTGTCAATTCTAATATTAAACTTCATTTAAAAGAAGAAGCCAAACTCACTAATAATATTCAGTCATAGAGAATCCATTCTTTACTTTTAAATGTTTGTTGTGTGTTGTTCTTTATGCTTTGCTTCCATTTTAGAATAAAATCAGAAGTGTGGGAACGACCCTGCTTTGCTTTGTTTGCCTTTTTGACAGTTGTATGGTGTCCATCAGTGGACAGATGTTCCAATTAATGGTAATTATTTGGCAGTACATACACACAGGACTTGACTATTTGAATTGGCGAAATGAGTGACAAATCCCTTTGGAGATGACTGCAAAAAAGCTGTTTGGACCACTTAATATATCCCACATTTCTGATGGTTCATAAAAGGGCAAAGTGGACGGAGCACTGACCAATCAGAGGCAATGTTTACTGTCTCTTAAACAGTGCTTGATGAGTGACGTATTTTCTCTTAGTTTAGATTCCTTATTTTCCCTTAGAAACGACCAGCTGTTTCAGAGAAGACACAGCTGTCTAAAGGAATAGTTCCAAATAGTGAAAATTGGGTCATTATTTACAGTCCAAACCTGCATGACGTTTTTCTTCTTCTTCTTTGGAACACAAGATTAAATTGGCAAGTTTTAAACAGCAGTGTATAATAAAATAAAATATTTTGTACTTCCCACTCTTTTCCATATACAGACAAGGAATGAGCGATTGGCCTTTAAAAATAACGTAAATGTATCATACAAGTGATTGATATGACTTGTACATTATATTCCAAATCCAAATGTGCTATATAGTGTTCTACAGAAGAAGAAAAATATATATATATACAGATTTGGGACATGGTTAGTAAATTATAACAGAATTGTAAACTTTCAGGTCAGTTATTCCTATAGTTCATAAAGGACTGCATGTCCTCTTTGCTGTTATGTTTCTGAGAGCATTTGGATGTTGTAGATGATGATGTATGGTGGTGTGATGTCATTGTCAAACCTCTTTGACCATCTTTCTATTTATGTCCAGACCTTCACAACACACTCATCTGACTGCAGATGCTGGAATGTGTTTTGTCCCTGTTGGCCGGTCTCAGGAGATCCAGTGATTTTACCCTTTTTTATGTTTTATCTAACCTATCTGTAGTGTGTATGTGTATGTGTATGTATCCGTATGTATCTAACAAATGCTAAATGAAAAGCAAACTTGGATGATATTTGTAGGGTTATGTTAAAAGAGAAAACGTATTCAAGTACACTCAACACATAAAGCAGAAAGACTTTCAAGAACATTAGTCAATAAATGCGGATCTTATCCCAAACTAAACATTTTCCCAGGTTCCTGTCAAACACATGTCAAGTTTCTCACATGCATTGCTGCACTAATTTTGCTGAAAGTTCTGCTATTTCAACAAATTTTAAGAACCAGATGTGTTAAGCTTTTGTATTGTTTTCTGTTTCTATGGCCTTACAGGTTGCAGGGGGATGTGGGACAATATTTCTTGCTGGCACCATGCTGACATTGGAGAGGTGGTCCACAACACCTGCCCTGTTGTACTAAAAAATTTGTTCACCAGAGATGGTAAATTTTACTTTAATATTTGCAAACTGTCATTTATCCATTTTAACATGATGCTGAGATCTAAAATCAGCTGATACCAGTAAATTAAAAAAATGTATAGTATTGGTTGTTACACACGTTGTTGCTCTTTAAAGATATTATGCTCAAACAGTGCTTATGACTGATGACCTTTGATTTGGCCTGCCATGCAATATAACAAGAGGAGGGGGAAAAAAATCAACTGAAGCATATCTTCCTTTCCCATTTTTGAATTTATAATTTAGCTTTTATTTAATTTAATTTTTGAAATGTAAAAAAAAAATATATATTTTTTTTTATTGTTTAATTATTTAAATTTAAGGGATAGATTACCCAAAAATGAAAATTATGCCATTAATTACCTTCATGTTGTTTCAAACCCTTAAGACCTCCTTTTATCTTCCAAACACAGATTAAGAATTCCAGAAATTACGGTTGAACCACTGATGTCATATGGACTATTTTAATGATTTCCTTACTACCTTTCTGGGCTTTGAACGTGATAGTTGTGTTGCTGTCTATGGAGGGTCAGAAAGCCCTTTGATTTCATCAAAAAAATCTTAATCTGTGTTCTGGTTTTATGGGTTTGGAACAACTTGAGGGTGGGTAATTAATAACTTTCCCTTTAATAATTGAATTTAATTAATTTCAGTGTAAAATATTTGGATATAATGCAACATTTACTTTGGTAAAGTTAGATTTTTGGCCGTTTATATAAAAAAATTTGGGCCCTGTCTTAAAGAAACTTCAATATATATATTTCAAAACCTTCCACTTTTTTGGACGTAAATGAAGAAATAGTTTACAGTCTTTCAAGAACTTGCAGATTCTATTTTGTAAGTACCTCAGAGAGCTGTCCTTTATAAACAGATGTCTAGATGTTCTCAAAAGGGTTTCATCAGTAAATATACAAACCAAAACAGGTCGTTCTATGGCATTAAGCTTTAAAACCCTATTTTATGAAGTTTATGATTAGCTCTGCTCATATGCACGCAGAGCAGATAAGTAATACAGTGGGGAAAATATTTATTTAATTACCTGCTGATTTTGTAAGTTTGCCCAATTAAAAAGAAATGAAGGGCCTGTAATTTTTATGGTAGGTTTATTTTAACAGATAGAGACAGAAAATCAAATCCAGAAAAAAACACATTATATAAAGGTTAGAAATTGATTTAAATTTCAGTAAGTGAAGTAAGTATTTGATCCCCTACCAGCCAGCAAGAATTCTGGCTCCCACAGATTGGTTATGTGGCCATGTGGAACACAGATTGGTCCTGCCTCTTTAAGAAGTAAGGATGATCATGAGAAAGGTGAGGGACCAGCCTCAAACTACACAGGAGGAGAGGAGCTTGTTAATGATCTTAAGTCAGCTGGCAGTCACCAAGCAAACCACTGGTAACCCACTACCGTGCATTGGACTGAAATCGCCCGCAAGGTCCCCCCGCTCAAGAAGGTACATGTACAGCCCTGTTTAAAGTTTGCCAAAGAACATCTAAATGATTTAGAGAAGGCTTGGGAGAAAATGCTGTGGTCAGATGAGACCAAAATTTACCTATTTGGTATTACCGTGACCCGCCATGCTGACAATGACTTCAAGAACACCATCCCTACAGTCACGTACAGAGGTACAAACATTATACTTTGTGGCTGTTTTTCTGCTAAAGGTACAGGACAACTTCATCGCATTGAGAGGCAAATGGACGGAGCCATGTACTGTAAAATCTTGGACGAGATCCTCCTTCCCTCAGCCAGAACACTGAAGATGAGTCATGGATCGGTCTTCCAGCATGACAATGACCTGAAACATACTGCTAAGGCTACAAAAGAGTGGCTCAAGAAGAAGCACATTAAGGTCAAGAAGGGGAACAGCCAGTCTCCAGACCTCAATCCTGTAGAAAATCTGTGGAGGGAGCTAAAACTTCAAGTTGCCAAACGACAGCCAAGAAATCTTAAGGATTTAGAGAGGATCTGTAAAGCATAGTGGACCAAAATGCCTCCTGAGATGTGGGCAAACCTGGTGACCAACTACAAGAAACGTCTTACATCTGTCCTTGCCAACAAGGGTTTCTGCACCAAGTACTAAGTCATGTTTTGCTTGGGAATCAAATGCTTATTTCACTCACTGAAATCCAAATCAGATTCTAACCTTTATATATTGTTTTTTTTTGTATTTTTTTGGTTAATATACAGTCTGTATACGTTAAAATAAACCTACCATAAAAATTACAGACCCTTAATTTCTTTGTAAGTGGGCAAACTTACAAAATCAGCAGTGGAGCAAATAAATGTTTCCCCACTGTATACTGTTCTTATTTTCAAATTGAAGGCCAGCTTTTTGTAAATGTGCTGATTTTGAGCGTGCATGTGTGAGTCTGAGTAAATTAATGAGTAAGGGAATATACTGAAGGCTGGAGTGAGTGAATCATGTCTTTCCCCTTCTGCTCGGACATGCTCATTGACCCGTGGATTTGAGCCGATGGCACAGAACCAGCACACCCTTTCTTCCCTACAGAGAAGTTGTCTGTCAAGCTCCAGATTGTGGGAGTACATAAAGCCATGATTTCCCAATCAGGCTATTTCCAGCTCTTGTGAGCTTTCTAACCTGCTGGCTCAGAGAGGTCATGTTGGAACACATGAACACATGGTGCCACTGGATATCCACAGAGTTAAGGAGCCAAATTAGCCCAGAACATCTGGAAACACATGCAGACCTGTGGTTTTTATAGCACACGATTATCATTTCCAATCAAGCTTTCTAATGTATGGCTGAACTTTTCACAGATGAATCACTGTCATCATCATCAGCATCATTTATGCTCCATTAGCTGTTACCCCAGATATTATCTGCTGTTTTCCCCCCTAAAGTAACTCTTAAAAAAAACCTTCTCAATCCGGTGTTCGGAGGGATATATTTCCAATCATTTGAGGTTAATGGATTGTAAGGGCTAGAACAAAAGGTCTACTTTTCAGAAGTGTACTTTTCCACTTTCAGCTTTTACATTAATACTGGGGGTTGTAAGGAATATTTATTTTGAAATATTTATTTCTGAACAGATTTGGGGGGCATTTTATGCCTTTTATTTCAGTAGGACAGTAAGTGGACAGGAAGCAAATAGGGAGAGAGAGGGGGACGGGATCGGGAAAGGTCTGCAAACCAGGACTCAATCTCAGGACCCCCGAAGTGCAATAGCACTGCAAACATTTATTTATATTATTACGTTTATTTATGTATAATAAACAGAGCAGCGGTGTCCTAATAAAGAGAACACTGTATATTTATAAAGGCAAAAAACATCCAAAATAATTGCTCAAACTAATTGTAATAAATAGTAATATACTTAGTAAATAGTAATTAACTAAACACATAAAAACGAAAACTTTGTTTTTTGTTACTTTTTTGTTACTTGAAACTTTAACTGAAATAAAATCAAATATAAAAAAACCTTTTAACTTATTTTATTTCCACTTATTGCTGAAACAACATTTCACATTTTCATTTAGTTTATCTTGATGTACTAAACTGAATTTAAATTTAAATAAAACTGAAAAAAAGTTAACAAAACAACTACAATTTTAATACTTTAAAATATTATTAAAAACTGTAATATTATTAAAAATGACTAAAATAACCCTGATATGTGTACCATTCCCAATATTTATTTATTTATTTTTATTTTTGTTGTTGTTGAAAGAAGTCTCTTATGTTCACAAAGGCTCCATTTGATTAAAAATTTAATATTTTGAAATATTATTACAATAAAAATATATATTTTAACATATTTAATAGTCATGTGGACTTTTTGCATCAAAATAAAAAAATAAAAAAATAAAACCCATGGGTTACATTATAGCAGTACAACGGTCTTCTCTACAGTAGCCCTCTGAAGGACTTAAAAATGACTCCACATGTATCCTTTCTTTGTTACTAATGTGATGTTAGATGTGAGGGTTTTGGACTGATGTCCCATGCACATAATGCATAGTATCTGTCTGTCAGGCTTGTGCTGCACAAAGGTCTGACTCTGCGCCCTTTGCTTTTGTGTCCCTGAATGGCAGTTTGACGCAGCAAAGCTGTCCCGCATTGTGCTCCCGCAAGGCACTTATGCTCCTGGACAAATGCATGTTTGATCACCGTTCTTACTATTTGAATTCAAGATGAGAGCTCACATGGTGATGTACATTATAGCAGTTAGCACTTTTATCATAAAGCCTGAATCTGTCTGTTTGCACAGACAGCCCCTTTTGTTGTGCTCATGTGTGTGTTTGAGTTTCTGTACACACGTATGTTCTGATCTGCATGGATGGGTGTGTGTGAGCATGTGTGGGTGTGTATTTGGGGGGTTTGTTTCAGGCTGCACACGGACAAAAATAAATCTCCATGTTGATACATGTCAGGAGAGTTTACATTCTCTGTCTCTAGCAAAGTGCTCTACTGTGATGTAGTTGTGCTCGCCCTCATATTTGGCCCGATGAAATGCCGTTAAATATTAATTCTGCTTTCCTCAGTCCTAAAATATACATAAAACATATTCATGTCATAAGAAGCTCTGAGTTACACATTCGAAGTAGTCGCACAAAGTGTTTTCACAATCACATAGTGTTGATGTTAGTAAATATACAGTTATCTTTGGCTTTTGCAGGTCAGAAAAGTCCTCTCCCTGATTTCCCTTTTTTTTAAATAATCCATTAAATTCTCATTAAAACTGATGCCAATTTTTTTTTCTCTGGGAAAAATGTTTTACAAAAGTATCTCTAGGGAAAAAGCTTGTTTCCACCACAAGGAACAATAAATAAAGGATAAAAAAATAAAAAAGATAATTGCTTTTATAATAATAAATAATAGGTAATAATATTTTTCTCACAATTCTTTTTTTTCTTCTCGCAACTGTGAATTTATAGCTCACAATTCCAAGTTTTCTTCTCCGAATTGTGAGTTTATATTTTACAAGTCTATTTTTATATAGAGTATTTTTTGTGAAAAACAAAATCTGAATTTTAAGAATAAGAAGTCACAATTAATTATATTACTTTTGTTCTTTTTTTACTTTTTTACTCCATGGTGGAAATGGGCTTTATATATATATATATATATATATATATATATATATATATATATATATATAGATAGATAGATAGATAGATAGATAGATAGATAGATAGATAGATAGATATACATTGTGAAAAGCGTTGGACTAATCTAATTTGCTTCTTACATTTTTACATTACAAATAGCAAAAATACATTTTCATAATGATGAATTATAAATTAGATAATTTGATAAATTAGAATTAGAATGCATTTTGTGTTTTATAACAAATAAATATAATTATACAACTTTTTCATATTTTTTCAATAGCTTTCAGGTAAATCAACCTATAGTTTGTTTACTTAAACAGGTAGTTGTCTCTGCCCATTCAACTGGGATAGAATAAAGCTTTTTAACATGTATTATCTTTAAATTACATTGTTCTGTTGTTCTTCTTCTGTTATCCAGTGCTATTTTTAAACCAAATGTTCAAAAATCTATGTTGCAGCCTACTGGTTTTCTTGTCTGTTGGGTGTTGTAATGTTTGGTTGATGTTTAAATGTTCATGTACTCTTTGTTAGCCTGCCAGCTGCTCCTCTTCAGGTGTAATGGTGGTCATTGATGCAATGCAATGTGTAGGAGGCTGTTGTTTCGTTACTGAGAGTATTAGCAAGCCTACACGCAGACACTTTAATGCATGAAACAGAAATATTCTGTATTTATACTTAACAGCCTCTGCCTCTCAGCCTTGACTGAATGCATCAGTGATGTACAAAGCTATCCCACTATCACTGGTGCCATATGGATTTTATATAATATATTAAAAGTATTTAAAAGTATAATGTAGCTGGAAATCACACCTAAAAAAAGGCACAGTAAAAAAGGGCCTTTCCACTCTACAATCAAAAGGAAAAATATATAAAAAATATATTTTGCTCAAAAAAGAAGCCTATTTTTAGGACCATTAAGATTTTTGCATGCCATATTCAATGCACATTCAAAGCCTAGAATCTCATTATGAGCAGTCTCATTAACATAACTTGAATTTTTTTTTTATATTACCATGCTGAATAAATACATTGAGTGTAAATAATATTTGTTTTTACTTTCCTTAAATCAAATTTAAAATGTTAATAATGTTGATTTTCATTAAAATCCCTTATGTTTGAACAGTAATTGATGAATGAAATCCATTTAATTAGCATAAAAGTAAAGGCAAAAATTACAGTAAAACTTAAAGCATTATTTTCTTTAAATGTTATTGCTTTTCTTTTGTCTTTTGATTTTGGGTGAAACATTTCTTGGTAGGTTATATGTTGAGCTTTACTCTATTCTTGATTAATTTCTTTGATTAGCTTATTTCTGTGTTTAGTTTTCTCTGATATCTCTGGGCTTTTGACGATGTGCACCGTTGTGAAGCATTGCTTACCCAAACCCTCACTAATGCTGGCTGTCAGTCTAAATTGCTGTTAATCTCTCTGATAAATTGGCTGTTAACGAAGCAATGTCTGTTTGTTCTAGGCATCATTAAGAGGAACTGCACTATGGAAGGCTGGTCCGACGTGTATCCCAGCATCCGGAACGTTTGCTTTGAGCCCCCCTCGAATGAAGAAAAGGTGAGTGACTAAATTCTGATTCTGTCAGTAAGGGGTGTTTGACTGTAGATGGTGTTTAAGATCATTGTGTTTACCACCCTGAAGGAGCTCCGCGTGAATAGCATTGGTAACGGAAGATATTTTGTCTGAAAGGCACTGTTGTTCCCTCCACATGTGCTACAACCACAGAAAAATCTGAGGGCACTTCAGGACCCTGAACCTTTTAGTGCCCACTATCTAGCCTGAATCTATGCCAGCTGGGACCACCTTTGGGGCAGAGACTGTGTTTGTGTGCATTTGGAAATGTGAGTGCACACATGCATGCGTGTGTGTGTGTGTGTTCATGCGTGTGTCTGCATGAACAAACAATCATAGAAAGCACTAGAGTTTTAAAAGAAAGCGAGCAGCTGGCTCAAGTGTATTTTCATGGGCTTTCAACCATTGCTCTCCGTATTATATTTCTCAGGATCCCGAATTTAGAGACAAATGATTTTAGATGCATTTGAAGCCAAAGAAAAAGAGCAGATGATAAAAGAACCAGAAGAGAGAGGTACTTTAGTTCTTTTATGTTAGCAGAATATGAAAAAATATAGAAATGTCCAGAAACATGTAACATTTGGTCTTATTACAAAACTAGATTATCTCGGTTCATCATGAAACAGCCAATCGCTCGTGAAAGTTACTGTTTTATCCTGCGATTGTGCTTTAGAGATAATCATGTGCTGCTGGAATGGAGGGAATCTCTGCAGGAAGTGAACCATAGCAATGCCAGTGTCAAGACAGACCCTAGAGCAGAGGAGTGAGCCGAATCATTTGGAGTTCACAGGATTTTGGGAAGTTTTCATTTATTTGTTCTGCAAGTGTTCTATATTTGGTGGTTAGATCTACAAATGTATGGTTTTAGAATTGTACTTTATATTAATTCACATATTGCAGGGCTTGTAGTTAACTTGACATTCACCAAACAACAAATGTTAGTAAAAAAAAAAAAAGGATTGCCAATTAGCTGGTTTCTAAAGAAACTTTGACATAAAACATAGAATATAGTAATTCAATGTTATTGTCAGAATTATAGGCTGACCCCTGCTGATGTACAGTAAGTGTTAGTTACTCAAATCAAACCATGTACTAAAGAAAGCGTGCACATAATAACGATTTTTAAAATGATTATTTTCTTCTGAACTCAAAGTTGTGACATCTAAGAACAATGCTCCTCATTACATTTATTCATTTTTCATTTAGCTGACGCTTTTATCCATAGCGACTTACAATTGCTATATATGTCAGAGGTCGCACGCCTCTGGAGCAACTAGGGGTTAAGTGTCTTGCTCAGGGACACATTGGTGTCTCACAGTGGATTGGAACCAGGGTCTCTCACACCAAAGGCATGTGTCCTATCCACTGCGCCAACACCACCCCTCAGATACTCAGATTAAACCTCCAAATTGAAAGTATTACAAAAACAACACAGATAAATAATGGAATTTTAGGAAAAATACACTACTGTTCAAAAGTTTGCAATGGTAAGGTTTTTGTTTTTGACAGAAGTCTTCTATGCTCACTAAGGCATTTAGTTGATTAAAATTGCAGTAAAAACGGAAATATTGTAAAATAGTATTACTATTTAAAATACTTGCTTTCTATTTTAATATATATTTAAAAGTGTAATTTATTCCTGTGATGGCAAAACAGAATTTTCTTCTGTCACATGAACCTTTAGATATCATTCTAATATGCTGATTTGGAGCTCAAGAAATGTATTATTATTATTTTTGTGGAAACTTTGATAAATTGTTTACAGGATCCTGTGATGAAAGGGGGGTTTCTTTATTATCAGGAAAATGTGTATCTGATTTTCCTATTAATGAGCTGAATTGTAACGGAGCTTTCTGGGATTTATTTTACATTTATTCATAAGCTGTAATAAGTGAAACATCTGGCAATGTTATGATGTTCTTTCTTCACTGCCATTATAAATGCATCAGGGGACATCCCATAAACTCAGCTCACCTAGCCTTAATAGGAATGCGAAATAGACATTTTCCCTCACAAGCATGTAAGCTTTAGTCAAACATGTCTTTTTATAAGTCATGAGATGTTTTTAGCTCATTCCCATGGCCAGTTTTGACATAAGATTTGTTGACCAATTGAGTCTTCATGGCATTATTTATAAAATAAATGCTCTTAATAGATCAGTTCTTTTTTTCAGGGGTAGGCAGTTCTGAGAATGCAGGGAACATGAGGAACGTTTGCCACATTGTATGTTGAAGGCCTTATGGAGAAACGGTCATTTTGACAAAAAAGAAACGTCTCTAACATAATTAGATGAAACCCTCCTGGAATACTAACTTAAACAGCTGTCTGAGGGAAAGAGCAGCATTAAGCACATAAACTAAATAAGGATTTAAATGCAAATGTTAAATATCTTATATACCCCGTTTAAGTTATGATGATGAATAAATGTCCTATTAAGTATTAAAATGTCCCAGATTAACACAAGTTCAGCCAAGGCATTCTGATTTTAAAATTGTGCAATTTAATAAATTATGATGCAGAAATGTCTAGTCTTAGTTATACACCAAAATGACATTAAACTGCACCAGGGGAATTACTGTATTTCTGAGAGAGCAAATGCTTGACGATGACAGGACTCAAATCTGCTTTAACTCAAGAAAGTTGAAATGAAATCAGCTATTATTAGAGAGATTCTCTATAAAAATGCCAGCATGTGTGATCTATATTCCTTGCTTCTGTCATGAGCGTGTAGTTTTGGGCATTCATGGACACGTGTCATCTCCAGTAGCGAGGACAAGCACCTCTTATAGCTCAATAAACAGTCCTGTGAAGTACAGTGAGTTGTCAGTGTGACTTGAGGTGATACCTAGGATCAGAGCAGACATGCTGACACATCGGCCTGCTCTGATTGGCTTTATGTTGAAAGGAGATGCGTGCCGTGACTGAAGCAGCCTTGAAATGGTGCAAATCAGCCTGTCTGAGGCTATAGACACAAAAACAGGATGATCCAGCATAGAAATTGGATTTGAACTGAATTTCATTGCAACCTGTTTGACATCTCTGAAAACAGAACAACAGATTTGCTTCACATATACAGTAGCTTGGGCATATATATATATATATATATATATATATATATATACATTTTTCCCTGCTTCAGAGAGAATTGTTTTTATTAAATAAATGAAATTAAAGGATAGTTATGACTTTTCCACCTGATACATTTATTTACTGTAATTATGACTTTACATGTATATCACACATATTTGCCACATATGTGACTTCATATTTTCATATTTTCTCATAATTAACTTTATCTTACAATTTTCATCAATTTTCACAATTTATTTCTCATTGTGACTTCACTTTATATCTCTCCACAAATATATGTTTTTTTAAACTCTCTCTTTATCACCCTCCCCCCTATTAATTAATTCATTAATTAATTCAATCATTAATTCATTTATTCTGTTCAAAGGTTTGGGGTTAGGAAGTTTGCTGCTCAAGAAACATTTCTTCTAAGTAATGTTAATGTCGTGCTGCTTAATAGTTTTGTGGAAACTTTTTTTTTTTCATAATTTTTTTAAAATAGTATAATACTTATAATAAATACAAATATAAAATGATATTCATACATAATATATATATAAACAATTGAAGTTTCATTTACTTTTTTGCCTATACATGAAATACATAAAAATATTAAACCTTTTTCTAAAATTACAAATTAAATCTAGTGTTAATTGTACAGTAGCAAATCCAGTCTATGTAAATGAGCTCAGTTATGATTGGCTAAACTCTTTGCTTCTGACCAACTCACTGTGATTTATCAGAGTGGGCCATACAAGGAAAATCTTGTTTTATGTTTAACTTGCATATTGTTCTTTAATGTTTAGAGAGACGGTATGTCTCCCTTGAAATGTTTTCCGTCAAAATTATCGCAGATGGACTTTTGACATCACCCAGAGTTCAACACGTGCTCCGCAGTAAGACGGTTGGCAGCCGTGCGTTTTGGGATGCTGCCCAGATGACTCTACGCTGCTCGTTTGAGCGATGAGGGGACAGTTCGCTGTTTTTCATTCTGATCTTGTGTCGGGGGAAATGAAACATTAAAGCAATTTCCTGAAGGTTAGAAAGACAGTAGCAGAGGGCACATTCCCATCCTCTCAGAGTTCTCTGGTGGAAATTAGCAAAGATGACTAAAGTCATCCTCCTAAGGCGTTAGTAAAAACACTGATCGACCTTGAGTCAAACCTGTCTGAAATCTGATTTCTTGAGCCCCGTTCTGCTTCACTTCAAAGAAGTCCTGCCCCGGGACACTTCAGAGAAATTAAAACAAGCCCGCTGATGAATTAAATTGGACATTGATCTTCTAACCTTGGGCTATTGATTCTGTTTAAAAGGACACCTGATATTAGTTTTAGGATTCACAGCAAAAGTGATATCACCTGATGAATGTACACATATATTAGGCCAGGTTGTCCTTCACACTTAATTTAATACATTAGAGTGGAGGTTTTATTTAACTTAAATGATTTATTCTTCAGAAGAGACAGAGGCTTTTAATAGGTTCTGGCTTTGATTTGTCAAAACATGTAATTTCTGTGTCACCAAATGGAATTTTAAAATGAATGACTGTTTTCAGATAGATATTTTCTGACAGTGCACTTTTCAACCTCTCATTTTAACATTAAAGTTGAGGAACATTACCTTAAAGTCTAAACAGACTACTTAGACATCATCTAAATAATACTCACCTTTTTCCAGGGCATTGGGTCGCATGTTGAAGTCCAAGTGCCATATTAGCGTCACATTTAATTTGAAATTCTCCAGAAGTTTTCCATGGGCATTTACTGAAACACATTCCACATCCAACAATAAATAATTGACTGTCTGAAGAAGGAAACGATCCTTCATCTCATCCAAAGCCAGCACAGAGGCTGGTTTCTGTCTCCTCCTTTTAACTGCTGCAGCTCTTATAACCTGCACATCACTTAGTTGTTTATAGATAGTGTATTTCATACTAAGCATATAATACAGCGAGTAGTGGGACTAGACAAAAAATATCAACCACCAGTTTTACTTCTGTATTCAGATGAGTGTTTTCTTCCCAAACTAGATTGTTTGTCAGATTTAAAGTCTTTTCTTTTTGTTAAATAAATATAGAAAAAAAATCTCTCATTGTTCCAGAAAATGTCAATAAATTGATGTATTAACTATTTCAATATTGATAGTGGGAAAGTCATTTATATTAATTGTGAGTTTCCCAAATGTGGCCATAAAATATTTGACCTTTTTTGCTGTTAGTTTTTTTTTCTTCTAAAATCAATTCTGGTTGACAACAGTGTGAAATGAAATAAGACATGATATTGGAAGAAAATCAAGAAAACAATAAATAATTTATTATTATTATTATTATTATTATTATTATTATTGTTATTATTATGTGATCAGAGCACTTAAAAATGTATATTTTATTTATTCCAGTAATGTAATTTAAATTAAATAATAATATTTAAAAAATCTAAATATGTAATATCTTTACATCTCTTTTTTGATTAATTTAACGTGTACTTTAGGCTTGACAAAATTATAATTAACTCCAATTTTTATAAGTAGCTCATTTTAAACTTTCTGTATTATTTTAGTGTCTCACACTGTGACATACAGCACTTAATTTTGCACTAAAAAATAAAGTTATGAATTGTTAGGCATTTATATATACATACATACATTATACACTATACATACTGTAAGTTTTGTCATTTAGAATCATACAATCACAAATATATTATGCAATTATGACCTAAAAGCAAATCAAATAACAAAAACACACTGACATGCACACACCAGGACAAAAACACTCTAAATGGACAGAATAACCAAATGTTGTAAAATATCCCTCTCACGCTAAATTTCGTGCGCTTTATGTTTAAAGAAGCACAGGAGGAATGTTCCTGGTGTTGAGTGGGTCTGTGGCTCCAGAGTGCCAGGTTGTAAGTCAGACTGAAAGAATGCTGTTTATGGGGGATGAGTCTGTCTGAGCTTCATCACGCTCTTCCATCACCAAACAGCCGCCTAGCCAACTAGCCATTTCCATGCTTATTAGTCACCCTGTCATCCTTGATCCGTGAGAGAATTCACAATTAGCTTGTGTACATTATTTCATCACATTTAAAACCTGGCATAGGTCTTAAATGCATTGCTTGTACTGCTAAGTGGTGTAAATGGAATGTTTTAGTTTTAGATGTTTTGTATATGCTATACTCATTTAATGTAGCAACAGTGCTGTTGACATTTAAAAAGAAATTGATAATTATATACAATTTTTTTTTTGCAGTGATAGGAGTTCAAACTGGTAGGTAAGAGATAAAACATGACCAAAAGGGGATTTTTCCCCCCTACTTATTTTGTATACAGTATATGGAAATTTGGGTAGTCTGGGATATAGATTTTGTTTAACTTGAAATGAGTTCACATACCCAGTTTTATTTTATTATTTTAATGTAAATGAAATGAGACCCAAATATATAGTACACTTTTGTTTTTAAATAAATGAAATACAATTGCAGCTGGAAAGCCATGTTTTAACCATGCATTTCTGTTGTATGGAAATGGCAGCTTTAACATTTGTTCTGCTAGAAAAAACAAAGGTATGATTTTTATGCATCACATGCGTGGGCTGGTGATGACAGAATTGAAATGTTCTGAGGAATGTGCAGCACGATTGGACTAGTCAAATTTAGACATGCTCTTGAGTGATTTTTGCCATAGTGATTTAGACAGAGCTTTCCAGTACCTACAATAATCATAATTTTTGTAATATTTTTTTTCAAATAACTTTTATTTTATCTATTCATTTTTTTATTTTTTTAGTGGAACAATAGAGCATAATGCTTTAGATCTCTTGGGGGAATAGCTAAATTTTATGTCTGGTGTCTTAACCCCACTAAAAATAAAATATTGCAAATACAAAGCGTTTCTCAAATGTTGTTTCTCTTTCTGTCCAGCTTGTTTTCTACACGGTGATGAAGGCCCTTTACACACTCGGACACAGCCTCTCTCTCATTGCACTCATCACTGGCAGCACCATCCTCTGTCTGTTCAGGTCTGAAACAGAGCCTTAAATAATTCCAGTAGTTATGTCTGCTTTATATTTCTCTACACTTTGTATGGATGGATGAGCCTCCCTTATATTAATTGTAATCGTTGAGGAGTCAAATTTGGCAGGCTTCTGAACGACTATATTTAAATAAATGTGACATTGCGTATAAACATTATGCTTGGCGCTTGGTTTTTACCCGATAGTGTTTATCTAGCTGGAATGAAATTATTAATTTAAGAAGTTGTCTGGATATGTGATGAATGGAACAGTGCTTAAGACTCTCTACATTTTTCTCACAAACTAACCATAAGCACAATTAAAATAGAAAAGAGGCCATATTTATCTACAGGTCTGTCTCGCTCCAACAGAAAACTCCACTGTACCAGGAACTACATCCATCTGAACCTGTTCTTCTCGTTCATACTGAGGGCCATCGCTGTGCTGGTCAAAGATGCCATTCTGTTTCCCCCCGAGAATGTAGAATGTACAAAGCAGCCATCACTGGTGAATGAATCCATCCATCCACAGGATCCGCAGGTAAATTAATATCATTTAAATGTAAAATAAATAAATAAATTATTCAGAAAGGGCTGGTTTAAATGAATCAAAAGTGACAGTAAAGACATTTAATGTTATAAAATATTTATTTTTTACATTTTCTTTTGAACTTTCTATTAATTAAAGAAACCAAATAAATATATATCAATGTTTTCACATAAATATTAAGCAATTGCTTATAAACTGATAAGAATGGTCAGAATTGAGATATAAGCTCTCAATTACCTTTTTTATTTTTATTTCATGGCAGATACCAAGAAGAAACTGAATTTTAAACTCAGAATTCTGAAATGGAAACTTGAATTTGTGAGAAAAAAGAATCACGATTCTGAGAAACAAAGTGTGATAATCAGATAAAAATTTGCAATTATATTTTTAAAAATGAGTACGTCTTTCCATTGTTTCATTAGTATCAGATGAGCATATTAAATTCATTTCTGAATAACGGCTGCTGAAAATTCAGCTTTGCCATCATAGAAACAAATTACCCTTTAAAATGTATAAAATAGAAACCTTTTTTTTTTTTTTACTGTATTTTTGTATCAAATTAATGATCAAAATGAATGTAGTGTAAATAAGTTGCTTCTTTCAAAAACATTTTAAAAATCTTATCAACCCCGAATTTTTGAAAAAATATTATTTCAATATTTCTGCTCAATTACTGACACAAAAAGACAACACCATGTCAGTTAGTCTTCCATTGTTTGGGCAAACAGACATCCCATTCCCATTCCTCACAGCATTGGTTGCCCAACCAGATGCCTCAAATGAGCAGAAATGTTTGTTCACCTAGAAATGGCTGTCTGCACACATTAAAGTGGGATTTGAGACTAACATCGAAAAAATTACACACTTTACCTTTAAGGGTCTGAACTGAGCTAAGCCAAGTTACATGCATAGACAACTTAACACATTTTATGATTCATCAGTTTTAAAAGGTGGTTATTTCTGTCATTACAGACCCTAAAAACCCAAATCTGTGTTCACGTTTGTTTGTTTGTCACACTCTTTGGCATTTCTGAGATACATATAGTGCACATTGAAGTTCTCTGTGCTTGTTTTTAGATTGGTTGCAAGGCCAGCCTGATCATCTTCCACTACTTCATCATGGCAAACTTCTACTGGTTGCTGGTGGAAGGGCTCTATCTACATACTCTACTGATGGTCATCTTCTCTGAGAACAGACACTTCATCATTTACCTCCTCATTGGCTGGGGTAAGTCTTCATTAGAAACACTGACCTTTTCAAGCTGTTTCCGTTTCCAAAACCAATTGTTGCTTTTCAGAGTCACTTTCCGTCTTTTAAAGCTATTCATGTCAGTGTTTTCACCTATAAGCAGGTATTTGAGTAAATAAAGGATTAAAGCCTAGAGATTTTCCACTTCCCACTGCATTTGATGCTTTTGCTTTCATCTTATCTGACACGAACACATGTGTGCATAGAAAATCATTTGAGAACACACACCTCTTCACGGTGTAGCACTGAATGTCTCTTCCTTAATTCATTCAAACACTTCTGAATAGATGTCGCTCACTGCTCAGAGAAAAAACAGCATAGGGAACGAGATGACGTGCCATCGGTCTTGTTCAGTCTGTTTGTCTTACATTATGTATTAGTATGTCTTTGTAGTTTGTTGTGTCCCTGGAGTTTCCAGGCGAGAGAAAGGAGAGCAGGATCTTCATTCATTTCTAGAGGACAGGCTTGGGTGTGGCTTGCTAGACTCATCATATCAAAACCTCATTAAGCTTCTCTTTCATCATGACAGTGACGACCAACATGGCCTCTTTAATCATGTTCTGTTTACCAGCATTTCCTCTCCGGCTTTACTTGTGTTTAGAGATAGTGGCCCACATTCCAACAGGAAACTGTAGTAACAATTTCTCAGCAGGTGTTTGAGCAAACATGCTGTTTCTTAATGTCACATTATGTCTGTCTGACTTTGTCTGTAGCCTATATTTACATTGATTATGCATGAATGAATGTGACAGCGAAGTCTCTTGATATTTGATCATTCCCTCTCCTTCCTCCAGGATTTCCCACCGTGTTTGTGATTCCATGGATTGTGTGTAGGATTTACCTCGACGACACAGGGTGAGTAGTTGAGCATAATCAGACAGTGACAGAGCCCACATGAGACTCTTAATAGCGGATATTTAAACCTGAGAGATTAAAATGAGGCAGAAGAAGATGAAACACATTCCCATTTGCTACCGCTGTTATGAAAGCACTTGTAACTCCTTGATGTCTCCTCATAACAGATGCTGGGAGAGGAATGATGCCCCGATTCCCTGGCGGGTGATTAACTGGCCAATTATGGCATCTGTCATTGTGAGTATAACCTCACACCAGCTATTATAAACACTGAGACCAGCCTCATACTGTATGCAGTATATCAGGCAGGGAGGGATTCTGCCAGCAAAACAGACGCGGGGATGTGCTGAGTCTCATGAACAGTTTCCATGTCCTGGATAGGACGTGAGAGCAGGCATGTCAGGGGGAGCGAGCGAACACGCTGTCACAAGTGCCTCTCTCAGCACACGTGCCAAGACTATCTCTTGTGTCCGCTGTGCCATTTCCATTTTGTATACACTCACCTGCAAGAGATCAAATGTCTTTGGACAGGATGATGGCTGTGTTTGACAGCTTTGCCCGAACACATCCAGGTCAAATTGTTCCTGTTCCTCAGCCCTCCAGAGCCTAGGAATGCAATAATAATAATAAAACATAAGTTTTTCTGGCAAACATGCTCAGTTCTGGTGTGTTTAGATAACTCTCTCACAGAGCTCTGCAGACCATGCTACTGTGTAACTACATCTCTCTGCTACCCAGAATTCCACTGGTAGATGATCCTTTGGCAAAGATGTTCTGTTTTAAGTTTTTTTATGTAGGGATTAATTTTGAGGAACAGAAACAAGTGGCCTCTTTTGTTTCTACTATCTGTCTGATGGATTCAAACAAGATGGAAATTGGAGATTATCAATTTACCTTTGAAGTTATGCAATTGGCAGACCAAATTCAAAACAGTTT
This sequence comes from Carassius carassius, assembly GCF_963082965.1. NCBI lineage: Eukaryota > Metazoa > Chordata > Actinopteri > Cypriniformes > Cyprinidae > Carassius > Carassius carassius. The sequence goes on from NC_081789.1 coordinate 20,501,189, forward strand.
TAGGATCTATTTGAGTTTTTTTTATTTTATGGACAAAATTCAAATCATATAGGTTTAGAATGATTTAAAATGGTGAATAAATGGTGAGAACTTTCATTTTTGGTTCCTTAAAGACCTGTAATCTGATTCAAGTCTTACAAAAGGTTTTGAGAAGTTCTTGTGTCAGATCCAGTAAACAGTGGATATGTTTAGTCTGGATAATATCATTGTATAAATGCGAAATGCTATAAAATATTTTTCTCTTCCTTTCTGTGTTCCACAGTTGAACTTTATTCTGTTCATCAGCATAATTCGAATCCTGGTCCAGAAACTGAGGTGTCCTGATGTCGGTGGAAACGATCAGTCGCAGTACAGGTATCGCAAATGGATGCCAACTAATATTCCATTCTGCAAACATGGTTGAACACTCTTACATGCTATTCTGGTCATAGCTGAGATCTCCCTTTTAAGTTTACCAGGAGTTGCATTCCAGCATGAATTTCAGAAAAATGGTTGGAAATGGATGGCTGCTTTCCATTTTTATCCAGGTCTTCCACTATCTATTGTGCATTGCATGTCGCTAATGCATGAGAGACTGTGCTCTATTTGATGGCTCTCCCATGATGCATTTTTCCCATTGAGATTTCAATTTGGAGCTCTCCATTGTGTGCTTGAAAATATTCATCTAATACATATAATCTATTTGACAAAAATTGCCGTGCTATCATAACAGTAGGGTTCCCTCCACATCACTCCATTCAAATCCTGTAACTCCTCTTTCTCTTTTCAGGAGGTTGGCCAAGTCCACACTTCTCTTGATCCCTCTGTTTGGCATCAATTATGTTGTGTTCGTTTACTTAATAGAAGAAAATGAAGAGATGGAAAACTATAAATACTATAAAATATTCTTTGACCTTGGTCTGGGATCTTTTCAGGTGAGAATATACCTAAATGTTTGACTAGTGATTTTATATATATATATATATATATATATATATATATATATATATATATATATATATATATTTATTATATGTATGTGTGTATGTATATATCTTCTTAAAACTTTTAACAAAAGCTCCACTGTTTAATTAATCTAGATTTATAATAATAATAATATATTCAGAATAAATGCTGCTCTTTTGAACTTTCTATTGATCAAAGTGTCTTGAATTATTACATTTGTATATATCTGCTAGACAGTATATAGACAGTGTTTAAAACTGTCAAAAATATTACACTGTAGACTGAAGTAATGGCTTAAAATTCAGCTTTGCTCTCACCGGAATTTTAAAATATGAATAATATAAATTAATATAAACAATGTTAATATAAACAGTTACTTTAAATTATAATACTGTAATTGAATTGTAATTTTTAGTAATTTATTTTGTAATAATCACAATATCATTGTTTTGTGAATAACAATACAAAATCTTACAGACTCCAAACTTTGATATGATGATATGTGATGATTTATCAGTGTTGTGTACCACATTAACCCTCTGTGTTCCTCTCACAGGGCTTGGTGGTTGCGATTTTGTACTGTTTTTTGAATAGTGAGGTTAGTCTGAAATGTTATTGATCATTGATTTATCTCACTTTAGCTCTATTCCAAAACCTAGTGTGCTGCTTACTGCCTACATAGGCAGCTGATAAAACTGCATCCTAACTGTAATAGAATCTCATAAGTTAGAAATTAAAAAAAAACTTTGCATAAGCAGCACTAAAAAGTACAAAAATACACCCACACATTGTGTAAAACACTATTACACTATTGTTGTAATAAATTTAATTATAACTTTGTTGAGAATGCTTTTGAATATCAGATGTCATTTTTATTTAAAATCAGCATTTTTGATTTCACCTCATTTGCAATCCTTTATTTGCATTCTGGCTTTGTCATCTCTTATAATGATACATACAGTGCCTACTAAGAATTTGGTCAAAACGAGCCATTTGTTAGTCAGTATGATAAAGTTAGCACACTATTTATTTCTGTGCATATGATGCATTAAAATGCCTCCTCGTCAGGCAGCTCACTAGGTTTTGGAACAGAGCAGTGGTTTTCCTTCCTAGTTCAAATCAACATAAAACATTCACAACCTATTTGACTTCTGTATTGTGACATTTCTGAGTGACAAACGATGTTGAAGGAGATAAACATGTAGGATGAATTTTTTTGGGTCTTGGATTAATTCCCCCTGTATGACAAATGTATGATAGGAAAGGCATGAAAACAAGTTTTTTTTTTCTGAGGCAGAGCTAAGATAATTACATTTTGATTAAAGTTTACAAGCAAACAAACACAACCTAAATCAATTAAAATAAAACTAGAAACATATTTTGAGCATAAATGGGTTCAATCTTGATTTCGTGTCGACTTACCACCCTGTGTGTTTCTGTGCTAATGCTAATGCTAATGGTTGTTTTACTTGGCTGCTTTGCAGGTCCAGAGCGAACTCAAGAGGAAGTGGCGGAGTTTGCGTTTAAAGCATTACATCGGTCGCGACTACCGTCTGCACAGTTCATCCATATCCCGGAACGGCACGGAAAACATGGGCCGATTCCATCGGAACTCCAGAGCCCAGTCTTTCCTACAGACTGAGACCACTGTAGTGTGAGACATCTAGAAGCGGCGCTATATGAATCACTCTCTTACTTCACTGCCCCTCAGCTAACAACTCAGTATTTTTCAAAAGCTTTACACTGAAGAGGACAAGGCTTTCTGAAGCATGAGATTGACATGTAGGAGACACGATGAGGACTCAGCATCTCTGAGGCACTGTGCTGTATTTCAGTATACGATGCAAAATCTCGTTTCATAGCAAATTTTGCTCTAAACCACCAAAATAACACATTAAACCAAACATCTGTGAGTGGGATAGTATTGGTGGCATTAAAAACTGCAATTCTGTTTATTTTATTTTATTGAATGCAGATTACATATATAGCTTTTTGAAAACTCTTTCATTGCATTAGGGTCAGATTATATAATAGTGTTATGTAAATGCTACTTAAGGCCCACAGCAATTTTCTTAGACGTTTATGGAGACGCAGCACCATGCTATCAACACATGAAAACTTACTAAGAAAATGTATTGGAAGAATGCAAGAAGTGGGTCACCTCTATGCCAAACTCAAATGTGAGGTTTTATAAAGAGGACATTACAGCCAGAGGTGTCCACGTTAGCCTGAGACTCATTTCAGGAGAATGTGTCTTATTTCCGATACAAGTGCTGATTGTAAGAAAAAAAAGCAAAAATTCATTTTCTCATTATTCGACCACTGGGATTTTTTTTCTTCATTATTTTATACCTTGAAGAAAAGCCACAGTATGAAAAAGCGTGAACTGAGATACAAGATTATACTTTTTCGAAGATATGTATATTGTAGCATGTGAATGTATTTGTTATATGAGGAGATTCAGTGTAGTCTTATGAATACAAATATGTGGCATAAATATTTAGTTTGCCCACAAAGAAGATGTGTGATTAAACCAAACCATGACTCACTGTTATTACTCCGCAAACTTTTTTATTTCATATCTCACTAATCAGTAATTTCAATAGATAGTGTTGATGGCGTTTTTGATTATTTTTGCTTTTGTGTTGCTCTGTCTCACATTGTCAGGGGAGTAGGGGAATTGTACACTGAGATGAATCCTGCTGTCTGTGCTCTTTTAATTCAACTGAAAAACAGATAATAAATTAATTTAGGTCAAATGAACTGACAAAACAGCGAGAGTGAGGGCGTATGAAAGTGACATTTCAGTGTGAGCTGTGGTCTGCGAACATATTCTGGGAACTGCGGTCCAAAGACTTCACAATGGGTTGGAGAGGAGATCGGATCTCTTACAGCCAGGCCTGAAGAGCGAGAGCTCCCTGGGACACCACGTGCGAGGTTGTGTTCATTTAAAGTGACACAGATGCCATGGGCAGGGGCATTCAGCATCATTATCAGACCATCAAATGGAAAAGAAAAGATGGAGCTTTAATTAAAACTGGCAGAAAGGAATTGTGGGTTGTTTGAATAAAATAATGAAGGAGGATGACAGTATGCAATTATTTTGAAAGATCTGAAGGTTTTGAAGAATCTGGTGTGTTTGGCAGATGCATTTATGATGTAAAAAATATGTTCAGAGGCCATAATGTTGTGCACTTCTTGCTTATTATATTTAACCATCTGCAATTTTTAATTGGAAAATTGATTGTTCTCGGTTTTTGCAGTTACATTTTTGCTGAATGTTTCTTGTAAACTGTATTGAGATTTTTCATTAAATGCGAAAGTTGTTTTTAAATTGTGTTTAGTATGTCTGGGCATTTTTGATTGGTACACAGAAAAAAAATCAACAAATTTTAGTCAGAAATTGCTAGTAAATATCACAATCATTACAAATACACAGCAAGTTACAGAGAATCAAGGGCAAAATTTGAAGCAGAAACACTAAAATGGTATTTTCTTGTAAAACATACTACAATAATCTTTTTTCTTTTTTTTTTTTACAACTGTATAGTGATTCTTTTTCAGCACCATTAATGCAGCTGATTTAATTTGAATTGAAATTTCAGCACATATTCAGTTTATACTGTGCTAATTGAAATTATTCGATATGCCAAAATAATTTGCTTGTGTGATGTAGATAAGATTGGTAGGGTTTGTTTTTATGATTGTGAGTCTTGGGAACAATAAATGAGATGCTATAAATGGACCAGTGAAATATAATTACACTTCTCCCTTGCCGATCAACAGATCAGCTTCACCATCAACACTGATGATATCACATGCAGATGATGTTGTTTTGACTCGTTTTCCTGTTCTCTTGCTGTCTGGTGTCTTATCGCCTTCCTGGATCCTCAAATGGAGTGAACAAGCTTATCCTTGGAGGCACAGCAAAAAGTAATAGAGAATAACAACTTGTTTTCAGGCTGCTGGCCTCCACAACCACACGTTCTTACAAGTCATTTACAAAGCATGCTTCTTCATGCAACATTTATTTGTGCCATCAACTTCATAAAAACAATTGAACTGACAGAACGTCATAAATGAAATTTCATGGTAATTCACGCAGCCTGATTATGGAGTTTCGCAGCATTCAGTGTTACAGTTGTTTGGATGAAGATGAGGTCTTTGGGCCAGCTTTCATGAACATGATAGTGTCCAGTCTAGGGAATAAAGGACGGCAGAAATGTACAGTCCAAAACAACTTCTATAGGGAGTTTTAACTTTAAACTGTAGTTTTAATATGAGCCCATAATCCGTAAAAATCCATCCTCGGTTGTCCTCTCACATCAAAACCTAATGTTCTATTTGTTTAGAACTGTTTTGGACTTTTTGCTTGTAAACGGTGCTTTATCTCTTCATATTTCTCTCCTAATTCTGACATAACGTCTTTTTCACTGGAGAAAGCAATATTATGGACAGAGGACTGGCCAGAACCCCCTTTTTTAAGTTTAAAAACTAAAATTAATGATGGATTTGTTTAGTACGAACATGAAGACTTTTGCTTTAAAAAATGTTTTAATGTGGATTACTGTGATGTTTTCTTATCAACTGTTTGAACTCTGATCCTGACTGCAACCATTTATTAAGAAGATCTATTGATGAGCAACCGATGTAATATGGTAAAATTAAAATTATTAATTTCTATTATACATTTGAAGAATGTGAGTAAATTTTCAGCAAATGTTCATTTTTGGGTGAACAATTCCTTTAAAAAATTATAGTCAATATTTCTTGCTGGAAGTTTTAAGATAACATACTGGTAAAATAAAAAGTAACTTTAAGGGTTAGTTAATTGAAAAATCAAAATTATGTTATAAATAACTCACTCTCATGTTGTTCCAAACTCGTGAGACCTCCGTTCATCTTCGGAACACAGCTTAAGATATTTTAGATTTAATCCGAGAGCTCTCAGTCCCTCCATTGAAGCTGTGTGTACGGTATACTGTTCATGTCCAGAAAGGTAAGAAAAACATAATCAAAGTAGTCCATGTGACATCAGAGGGTCAGTTAGAATTTTTTGAAGCATCGAAAATACATTTTGGTCCAAAAATAGCAAAAACTACGTCTTTATTCATCATTGTCTTCTCTTCCGTGTCCGGTTTCACGAACGAATCATTCGATGTAACCGGATCTTTTTGAACCAGTTCACCAAATCGAACTGAATCGTTTTAAACGGTTATTAATCCACAAATGACTTAAACTGTTAACTTTTTTAATGTGGCTGACACTCCCTATGAGTTCAAACAAACCAATATCCCGGAGTAATTCATTTACTCAAACAGTACACTGATTGAACTGCTGTGAAGAGAGAACTGAAGATGAACACCGAGCCGAGCCAGATAACGAACAAAAGATTGACTCTTTCACGAGTCAAGAACCGGTTTCATCGGTTTTCGGATCACCAGTACTTCTTTCGGACAGATCGATTCAATAAACCGGTTGAAGAAAACGGTTCACCGGTTCTTTTGCGCTCGACGTAATGGCGTCATTGGCGATGATTGCCCTTCATTCAAGCCTTCGGTTTACCTGCGCTCATAACATTAGCACAGAATCAGTTCAGAATCAATCACCAAAAGAATCAGTTCGGTTCAGAGACTCTGTGTGTCAGTCTGCTTCACGCTGAATCACACATGTACAGTATCATCAGCTCCTCGGTTCTCGAATCGGACGCATCTGACAGAAACGGTTCTTGACTCGTGAACAAGTCATTATCTGGCTCGGTGTTCATCTTCAGTTCTCTCTTCACAGCAGTTCAGTCAGTGTACTGTTTGAGTAAATGAATTACTCCGGGATATTGGTTTGTTTGAACTCAGAGGGAGTGTCAGCCACATTAAACAAGTTAACAGCTTAAGTCATTTGTGGATTAATAACCGTTTAAAACAATTCAGTTCGATTTGGTGAACTGGTTCAAAAAGATCCGGTTACATTGAATGATTCGTTCGCGAACTGGATATCACAAACTGCTTTGTTTTGAACTCTCTCACAACAGACACGGAAGAGAAGACAATGATGAATAAAGTCGTAGTTTTTGCTATTTTTGGACCGAAATGTATTTTTGATGCTTCAAAAAATTCTAACCGACCCTCTGATGTCACATGGACTACTTTGATGATGTTTTTCTTACCTTTCTGGACATGGACAGTAGACCGTACACACAGCTTCAATGGAGAGACTGAGAGCTCTCGGACTAAATCTAAAATATCTTAAACTGTGTTCCGAAGATAAATGGAGGTCTCACGGGTTTGGAACGAAATGAGGGTGAGTTATTAATAACGTAATTTAGATTTTTCGATGAACTAAACCCTTTAATGTGTCTAATATTTATTTATTAACCCAGAATTGCTTTAAACAGTACTAACAACCTATAGCCACGACCCAGTTAAACGATCAGAACACCTTAGCAACTGCATAGCACCCCAAATCGTAATGTACATCGCTACATGTCGACGTGCTGACCAAGAGTCTGTTGTGTTAATATATCATTGTCACAAATTCAAGAAAATTAGTAAAGTAGAAGTTATTTGCAATTCTTAGACAACCTCAGATGTCTGACTTTCTAATTAACACCTGTGCCCTATCCCTTCACCCGAAGAATCTCCAGATGCTTCATTTGGCAATGATCCATCATGATTCGTCCCGATTTATCAGTGCTATTGACCTCTATACCTCATTTAAATCATTTGGCATGGGTATTAGGCCGAAATGACATGCATCCACTCCTGTGACAAGAGGCGAGTTGTCAGCCTGTGGATGTGGTGACCAGTGAGGGGCTACAGCTGGACCTGTGTGCTTGAAAGCCAGTGAAGTGGAAACCTCCACACACTATACTCCTGGGAACTGCTAATCTGCTTTCAGAATCCTTGCGTTGGATGGAAATAGACAGGCATTTCAAATGTACACTGTCTAAATCACTTACTGGTTCCTGTAGTTGTGTGGCATGAGCTTTGGAGAGCTAGAAATGGCCTTTTGAGATGCTATGACCGGTCATTGACCCCTGTTCACACATACAGCTTCTAGCAGTCTTTGAAAACATGTTGTTCATTAGGAGGAACAGCTGTACTTATCAGTTAGTCCCCTGTTTGTGAATGTCACCGCACAGTGAGAAGTTCCTTCTGTTCATCAGTCAGGATGACTGTAGACTATTGACTGTCCCGTTCTCCTCTGGCCTCATCAATATCTCCTGCTGTAACAGAAACCTCCCACAAAGAAGCTGTTCTTTTTTGAGTAGACGTACGTGCCCAGGTCGGAGTTTATATGTTGATATTGATGCCCCAAAAAGGTCAAATCCAAAAACAATGAACATATGCATACTATTTATAACTGTGGATATGGCATTTATTTATCCATTCAAAAATGTTGGGTTGGGAACCATGATAGTATCAGATAGTAATGTGGTTTATTGATATATTCCATGGTACAGAATTATTACCTTATTTCTATGCTGTTTTTTTAACACATGGTACTCAAAGGTAAATAATACCATGGTATTATCATGGAAAATATCCAAAAAACTTTACCTTGGTACATACACAAAAATTACATTATTGCCATAGTACATGTCCAATAAACATGGTAGCAACATATCCAAAAACATAACATTACAATATATATGTAAAAAAAAAAAAACATGCTTTTGCCATAATACAAAGTCCACAATAATATTACCTTGCTACATGTCCAAATGGCATTACATGGCAATACAGTAACTTTTACCTTTTCTTTTGTCTTATTTTTCCCTCTCAAATGAGCAGCATTCATTAGCTGGTAAAACATATTGGTTGTACAGAAGGTTTGATAATTATGCTGGTTTTCTTTTACATGGTACTCAAAGGTAATTTAAAGAATACTGTGCTATGATATAATAATGCATTTCTTTGCTTGGTGCATGTAAAAAAATGTGTTATTATCTTGATACATATGTTTATTGGGGCAGTCGAGGCCTAATGATTAGAGAGTCGGACTTCGAGTCTCAGGTCCGGCAGGGATTGTAGGTGGAGGGAATAAATGTCAAGCGATCTCTTCCCTTGACCCTTGAGCAAGGCACTGAACCCCCAACTGCTCCCCGGGCGCTGTAGCAAAAATGGCTGCCCACTGCTCCAGGTGTGTGTTCACGCTGTGTGTGTGTACTTGGATGGGTTAAATGCAGAGCATAAATTCCATTTATGTTAGTGGCCATACGTCACTTCACTGTTCACTGTCATATCCAAAAACAGAAGAATTAACATGGTAAATGTAAAAAAACAAAACAAAAACATGATGTTGGTTCATATTCAAAAACCATGGTATTACCATAGTTCATGTCCAAAAATGTAGTATTATATTGGTACATATCTAATAACATGGCATTCAACACAACAAAAATAAAACATGGTTTAACATGGTACAAAATAAAAAAAAACATTATTTTGGTACATGTCCAAAAACAATGGTAGGGGTCATCCATTGATTTGGCTTTATCACTAGCTGGTGTGAGGTGAGCGCACTGGTGCCATTGTCCCGTGGCTGCCGTCGCATCATCCAGGTGGATGCTTCACACCGGTGGTGGTTGAGGCGAGATTCCCCCATATGATTGTAAAGCACTTTACTTTAGGTGTACAAAAAAGCACTATATAAATGCCTCATTCATTCATTTTGGACTTGGTATAATAGAAATACTCAGTAATACCCTTTTTTATACACACATTATGGTAATACAATGTTTTATGAATATGAATCAAGGTAATGTTGTGTTTACTTGACATTTACCATATTAATAATGAAGCTTTTGGTTACGAATCAAGATAATGCCATGTATATTGGCTATTTATCATGCTAATACTGTAGTCTTTGGTTATGTATCCAGACAATGCCTTGTTTTTAATGTATATATCGGAGTTGTTACCTGGTCTTGATGCCTTTGGAGGGAAAAGAATCAGATCAAGAACATGTGATACTGTATTTATGCATGTGTCTGATGTTTGCGGCGCTGCTACAGTGAGGTGATGGCGTCAAATATTTCCGCTGGCTCAGATGGACAGAGCAGCATTTAAACCAGACAGGCAGCAGATGGAAGGTTTACACACCTTGAATAATGAATTTTCTGACCAGGAAAAAAAAGAACTCTGAGCTCCGTCTCCAGGGAAAGGTCCAAAATAACCACACAGTACAGAGTAAACGGGCTGCTGATGTTCCTTCCATGATCAGCACTGGCCGCAGCTTTGGTGTGGATGCACATGAACTAGAGCGATGAAATGGATAGCTTGCATTGGATGTAATAATTCATAAGTGGCGATTTGTAATTCAAGAAAAACAACCCTCTAGTTCACCACATAGATTAATGACACAAGCACATGTAGTTTTAATTATTTATTTATTGTTATCTTTCTACCACATTGTTCTTGGCATTGCTAGAGGTTTAGTTGGCGAATGGACGTACTATAAATGGACCACAGCATCTGACCAGAATACACTTTATAGCATGCTTTTGTGAAGACACCTTAACACAATATCCTTTTATCAGAAGTTTGCTATATATGTCCAAGTGCAGTGATATGGGTTTGAATTTGAACATTTTAATATATCATTCAATGAACTTACATATTATGGGAATTAAATTACATTCCTACTTTATTTTTACTTCTCAGCTTCAATTAGACAGTTTAAAAAGAATGGTTGTACAGAAAGGTCAATGACTGACTATTTCTATTCTATTCTACTTCTATTTTAAACTATACAGGAGCAGAATAAAATATTAACATTACGTGCGAATGAGTATTGAGTTTAACTGCTAAAAAGTTCCACTGCTAAAAAGTTCCAGGTTTATGGCCACCCTTGTGTAATTATACAGTGTGTCTCCATTATTCTTCAAGACATGACAGGCATACATGAATGGAATAAAAATTCAGGAGACAAGACTTATAGTTATTGTTCTGTTTTAGAAATATATATATTTTAAGATGCTGCTGTTAAAGAAGGAAAAGCAATGGAGAACAGCAGAATGTCCACAAGAAGCTTTAATTATTTCTCTCTCAGTTTCAGGAAAATGCTCGTCTCTGACATCATTCTCTGTTCTCTGTCTCCCTCTGTTGGCCCTCACAGGAATAATATACTGTACTGTACATATGACCAAAACACTAAAAAGAGAAAAGAACATGTTTGTTTGGAATCCAGTTACAATTTTAAAGTTACATTTGTGTTTTAATTAAAGAATGAAATCATTTACCTGTTGAGAGTGTGTTGACAGTCTTTAGTTGGATCACTGAGCTCCAGAAAATCGGCAATGAGGAGCCTTGACAGTTACATATTTAAAAAACACAAAAGGCGGGAAAAACAACCCTAAACTCCAAAACAAAGAACCATTTCAGCATAAAAGAGTTTTTCGGGATGCTATGGTTCGAAAAAGAACCGTTACTACGTATAAATAACCTTTAAAAAAACACATTTTTGCATGTGTCAGTTCAGAAGTACTAAAAAAACGGTAAATCGTAGTGCAAGACTTATGAACATGTGAGTAAAATGAGTACTCCCTATTCATTGGTTGCTGCAACCTCTAAATATCTGCCATGTTCCTTAATGAATCTATTGAGGATCTGTACTGAGGTTATGTTTGGAGGAGGCTTTGAGGATGATTGGCCTAATCTGACCTAAATAGCAATTTATACAAAATTGCTATGGACAAAGAACAGACACAGTTTATGCTTACATATTATTATAATGCTAGTAGTAGTGGTTTTTCTCAGATTCCCTAATCATACTTAATCATACTGTTAAGCAATGCTCTGTATTTGACAGTTAACTAAATAGCCTACAATAAAGAAAAACATAACATATGCTTTTGTAGGTTCATTTTATAGGGGCAGTTCCCTTTAATGCTTCACTGTTGGCACATCACAGGACTCATGGCAGTGTTCCCCTTTTCTTCTCCGAACAATTGATTTTCCGCCAGCCGGAAGGGAGCTTCATCAGAAAAAATAACTTTGCACCAGTCTTTTGCTGTTCAATCCTTGTACTTCCTGCTGGATTTCAGTCTGTCCTTGATGTTTTTCTTGGAGAGAAGTGGATTCTTTGCTGCCCGTCTTGACACCACATCATTCAAATATGAAAAACAACACTCAAGTTTTTTCAAGGGTTGTATGACTCATTGTTCTGTAGAAGATACTTTGCAAAATGTATCTGTTTTTGTTCATACTGTTTTTAAATGGGTAAATGATGTCAGAGTAGTATATATTATAATCTATTACTGCATGAAGATTCCCAAACAGTTGTATGAGGAAAAATTATGTTTTGATGTTTAAAAAATAAAATAAAATGATTGCAAATATATGTCTACGATATCCAGTATAATTTGAAACAGTGTAGTTTGGTGTAAGTAAAGTTACTGATGGGGCTGCGGAGGCTGGGAAACATTGGCTATTTAAAAGAAAAGACCATGAAAGACAGAATGATACAGGATACTCACACCAGGCTAGCTTACATTTTATTTGGCCACAGATACATTTGTAGAGGTTTGTTCCATGTGCAGTTGTGGCCAAGTTTTGACAGTGACATAAATTTATTTTTTTTGCAAAGTTTGCTGCATCAGTATGTGTAGATAATTTTTCCACATGTTTCTATGATTTAGTGAAAAACTGATAAGCATATCATAAGTTTTAAAGGCTTTTATTGGCAAAAAATGCAATCAGTCAGTATTTACAGCATTGACCCTTGTTCTTCATAACCTCTGCAGTTTGCTCTGGCATGCTGGATATTAGCTTCTGGGCCAAATCCTGGCTGATGGCAATCCATTCATACCTTATTAGTTCTCTGAGTTGATCACAATTTGTGGGCTTCTGCTTGTCCACTCAGATTTTGAGGAATGACCCCAGGTTCTCAATGGGACTGAGATCCAGGGGGTTGTCAAGCCACAGATCCAAAATTTCAATGTAATGATCTTCATGCCACTTCTTCACTTTTGGTTTGTGACATGGTGCTCCATCAGGCTGGAAAATGCATGGATCATTACCAAATTGCTCATGGATCGTTGGAAAATGTCACTCTTGCAGGGCATTTTGATACCATTCTTTATTCCTAGCAGTGTTTTTGTGCAGAATTATGAGAGAGCCCACTCCCTTGTTTGAAAGACAACCCCAAACATGGATGGTCTCAGGATGCTTCACTGTCAGCACAACACAGGACTCATGGTAGTGTTCACCTTTTCTTCTCCGAACAATCAATTTTCCAGATGTCCCAAACAGTTGGAAGGGAGCTTCATCAGAGAAAATAACCTTGCACCTCTGCACTGCTGGTGACATCATTCTGTAGCTGACTTCTCATGAGGAGACGGTCCTGGTGCTTGCTGTACACTCTGGGACATCCTGAAGACTTCTTCACTGCGGTCGAACCTCTCTCCTCGAAGTTACTGATGATCCAGTTAATGGTTCTTTCAGACGCAATATTCTTTGTAGCAATTTCCTTGAATGTAAGGCCATTGATGCAAAGCGATAAAGCCTGTACATGTTTCTTTGGAGCTAACCATTGCTAACAAGAACACAATGATTGGAAGAAAGTGCTTCTTCCCTCCATCAGTCTGCTCTTACAGTCTATTGATAGTGATATCACCTGACTAGTACTCATTCACACATTCACATGTGCTGCTGATATTAGACAATTCATGTTAGCTGGTCATTTTGTATCAGAATAAAAAAACAGTGACATTTTTTACCTCATTTATTAATTTTGGTCAATGAAGCTTTTAGCAATTATTTAAAATGCATCTGATCACTCCACACAATAATCTAGAAACAATGTGAATGAACACCACAACAGCTTGAGCAGCAAACTAAGCAAAACACAAAATGTAGGCTATGTCACTGCCAAAACTTTTGGCCACAACTGTGCACAAACTGCAGAATTGGTCTCCAATGACAGGTAGGCTAATCAAACTATTCAAATAAAAATTAAAGCCCCACAAATAAAATCTAAAACGCTAAACACATTAAAGAGTAAAACTGTAGCTAATCATATGTTCGCTGATTGTTTGCGTTGCTGTGTGCATGTAAATATTTAGGAAAAAAAGCTTATAGATTTATCATATTACACAAACTATGGTTGACACTGTTGCAGTTAATAATTTAATGCTTAAACATTAAAACTTCATTACATTTTCGAATAATCAATTAAACAGGAACTATTTTAAAAGTGTGGCACTATTTTTAGTTCTATATATTTCAGGAACCGAATATATTGTAACACTGGACGTCTGCATTCAAGAGGTGTTTCTCAATGTCACGGAAGGATCCTCGGAAGCCAGTATTTCGAGGATGCTACGTCATCGACATCCGTCGAAGGACTGTTCCAATGTCGAGGATCCTCGGAATTTCAACCAAGGACTGAGTCCTTCGTTCGAAAAATATCCCATACACAGGAAAGGATGCATATGTGTATCCTTCGCGCTCTTCGCACTCTCAAATCACCCACAATCCTATGCGCGCAGCTTTGCTATCTTGTTCAAAAATTCAAAAATGTCGAACGTTAGCGGAGTCGGAGCATTAACAGTTTTTATTTACGTTACCAAACATTTGTTATAACTGTAGTAAATATAAGTAAAGTTTAACGTTTAAATGCCAGTACAAATTACTGCCATATTGATATTGTAAATTATACAAATACAAATGGTTAACTGAAACGGGCCTGTCATTTAACAATTGTTAGCTTGGTTGCGTCATCGGCATTTCTTTTATAAATAACTAGTTAAGTTGTCCAATTGAACGATACTCAAACGGACCTTTTCACTGACGTAATGACGCAATTACGTGCACTTGCTAGCCTGTTCCATTTACGTGTTCTCCGAATGCTAAAGAGTAGTCTCGCCTAGCCTCTGAAGGAAGTGACTTGGAAGGACCAGTCCTGCCAAGGAAGTATCCTTGACATTGAGAAATGCCTATTGGTGTTGTAAGAGTGGTTAAATGGAGTGGCGTATGGATTTTTACGTGGGAAATTTAAGCGGACATTCTAAGAAAACAGCACATGTTATGATAAGATAACATAAGAAATGATTGGAACAGACGTTTCAGCGGCAACAACATAAACAAACGTTACTGCGCATGCAGGCTTTTGTGGCCCTAACTTAACTTCCGGTAGACTTCCAAATAGAATCAATAAAAACAGCCTAGTCCCTCTAGAGTAGATTTTTTTTTATATATAACAAACAAAATATGTTTGCTGCTTAAATCAGCTGGACTTAATGAAAATGCAAATTAATTATTTCCGAGCAGGAGATGCATAAAGCGCGGGAAAAAGAGGTTTCCCCAGTAACAGCTGTAAAAGCAGAGCTACGCTCACAAACGCTGCGTTATCAGTCATATAACATGCAAGTCTTCCTTCAGAAATAGTGATATAAAAACACCCATGCCTCGTTTTGATATTTAAACATATAAATGTAAGGAATTATTATTATTAAACGTGCAGTACGTAACGTTACTCTTGTTTATTCAACGAAGCCTTTTTGAAAATAGATCAGTTTTAGCAAGTCTCCAAAAATAAATAAATGTATGGGAAACACATCCCGCAGCACAACCACCTGAGCCCAACTTCAGTCTACTCATCACCTTGACTTTAACTGCGTTTGTAGAAGGCACCGCAGCCAGACCAATACACAACACAGACCGGAAGTTAACTTAGGGCCAGGCGCGTGCGCCCGATGAAACTGTCTATAAGAAGCAAGGAAAGTGTTGGCTAAAAGACATGTTTTGGACTTTTAATACCCTTCGAAAAAGGTTGTCAACAGCAGAGGATCGAGGGAGTAAACTAAAGTTCCTGGCGAGGAATAACAGTAAATAAATAACAGTGTATATAGCTGCAATATAAGTTGCTGATTACAATTTTTATCGTAAACATAGTCGTTGATACTGTACTTTGCACTTGCAGTATGTGCCTCTAGAGTGCAGCACGGTACAGTATGTGTGCTAGGCCACAGTTTATTGTGCTCTACTGTGCTTATTTGCAGGTGAGTAATGTGGGATGGTTAAAATTTTGGCAGGCATGACGTCATGAGGATTTCATAAAAACACTTTCAAACAGTGAGT
Organism: Carassius carassius; assembly: GCF_963082965.1. Classification (NCBI taxonomy): domain Eukaryota; kingdom Metazoa; phylum Chordata; class Actinopteri; order Cypriniformes; family Cyprinidae; genus Carassius; species Carassius carassius. The sequence continues at coordinate 20,517,214 of NC_081789.1, forward strand.
GCAAATATTATGAGTTGATTACTCGAAACAAAATAAGTTGTTTACCCAACTAATGGATTGGTGGCTTTGGAATCAATAAATCTTATCTTTTTTAGATATAATCAGCATATAATCTCTTTATCATTTTTAATGCTACAGGGAAGTGTTGTGTTTTCTCCTGGATGAACTTTCACTGATGCTCCTTCAATGACAATCATTAAGACACTGAAACCTGAAGATGAAACAAAATCAAGTATTACGACAAACTTGCTTTTTTTTTTCAAGTTATATTTCTATTTTTCATTTTTAGTCAAATGTATAAATTGTTTAAAAAAATGTAAATCTCAATTTCACTTTTTAATAATTTTTTAGAAAATTAGATTTCTTGATTATGAAACTGGTTCTTTACTTATATATTTTTTTTAATAAATATTTTTTCCTTTTATAAATTAATGTTCTATTGAGAACCACGTCCTGTTATTCCAGTTGCTGTGCGCTTTGCTTTCAGTCACAGTGACCATAGCAGTGCTGAGGCCTTTACCATGAATGCTACTGTATATGAACTCTTCGCATTTAGAACTGACTGATTTAGTTTCCACACTAACATCCTTTTAAACAGACATCATGAAATTAAGGTTTTCATTTTCATTTCTCAGTGGTCCAGAAACGGGTTTTTAGAAAAGATCACAAGCATTTTTTTGGAACATTGTTTTTTGTATTAAGTCAAACACATTACTAGAAATGCCCACAACTGCTTCAAGCTTACCAAGAGAATGCATTCTATGCAATCATGCATAGAAAAACAGACACTTGTGCACTCATATGCTGCACATAAACACATACAATACATATATTAAGCAAAAGGAGGACACATACTAATTTGACATATACTAATCAATCCTCTCAGCATGATTTTCTCTGGGCTTCTCTGTAGTTGAAAGCAGAATGAAAGACACTTGTGGTATTTTCCCCTTTTATTTTATGATGTCATAAATGCCCTTGAATCACCAATAGGCAATGCCACTGTGATAAGAAAATACATACACAGAGGGATGCAAATGAATGTAAAAGCAACCTAAAGGAATGTATTAGTATCTAACTTTCCAGATTGTTTACAGTTATTTATGAGGGCGACCGTGATATGAGAGTGAGTAAACGATGACAAATTTTAGTTTTTGATGAGCTGAGTATAGTAGAGTATTCTGAAGAGGACAACATTCCAGGTCTTCAAAATCAACTTAATGCAAAATGACACAAATGTAGGATAATAACGTATCATTTAAATTATGATAATTCTTTTGAAATGAAAATAAATTATGGATGCAAAAGCGGTTGAACAACCAATAATGACTTTGCTTCTGTAATCACATTATTTGGAGGTCTTTAAGTTATCTCACTTTTCAACGTGAAAATGCAAATAAACTATTGTCATTGTGCTTCATTAAAAAGTCAAATTTAGCAACAACCTTTCAGACTCAATCTTCTGGCAAAAAGAACCTATAGGATTGTACAAGCCACTTTTTTTGTTCATTCAAATTTACAAAACACACACAAAACTAAATTCAATGCACAACTCCGAGAGCATTTGAGGTTTTGACCCACAGCATGGCAGGAATGGTAATGAGCATGGCAAGAGTTCACTGGAAAATGTTCATTTTCAAAGCAGAAATAGATATCTTATTAAGTGGTTGTTGTGGTGAAGCTCTCAAAAAAAATAAAGGTTGACTAATGTTCCAAAAGAATGCTTGCACAATATATTAAAGTTAGTTAAAAAGTTATTTGATTCAAATGAATTTCAATCACTACTATAATAAAGCACTACTAAGGCTTTGATCACCTATGAGTCTTTATTATGAATAAGTATTTTGTTTCAACCCTACACTTGTTTTTCTTGCCTCTAGTAGCTACTTCCCCTCTGCTGTCTCAGCAAACAAAACAAACACTGACACGTAGTTGCATCTCTGTGGAAAGAATTTTTTTTTCAAGAATATACTACAAATATTAACAATAATTGAAATGATAGCCCAGCAACATTGCAGTCTTTTTTTCTCAAGATTACTTGCACTGTTTGAAATTCTTTTTATAAGCTAATAATGCATCTTCAAAAAAAAAACTGATTTTGAGGAGCTGTGGTCTAGCTTTTAAGAAATGCGTTGAATCCCCTGAGTTCCTGTATCAGGAAATCCATGTGCGTAACAAGACTGACATGACCGAGACTTCCGCTGGAGGTATTCTTGGTTGCCTTACAAAGTTTTAGCAGTATCATATAAAGCTTTAACACAAATAACTATTTAAAGGGTTTACTATATGAGTACAAGAAGGGAAAGAGAAACTGAACAGACCAAATAAATAAAAAAATTCAATGCAGTTGAAATCAACAACAGACCTAAAGGAAGTTCTAAGGTACTGTAGGTGAAGGTGGACTGGAACAACAATCCACAACAAGTTTTAAAGTTCAACTGATTACCATTATGAGGTGAAATTAAGTTGTAAATAACATCCCTCATAAATTATTTTTACTTTAGTGAATTAAAAATATTCTGGACAAAATTCACACTAAAAATGGAAGTGGAAGACCATTCAGTAAACATTAGTCATGGTTTGGTGTTATCTAGTGTTGTCTTTCTCTAGCAACAAAAGTCTGTTGGGACTAAAAGTAAAAAAGAAGAAAAAGGTTTAGATAATTAATATGAACACGATGTCCTGTATGGCATTAAGCCCACAATTTGTGTTAACTTAATTTTGGTAAGAATGAATGAGTGTGTGTGTGTGTATGATTAGGTCAGTATAAAAATAAATTGCACCTACTGAGAGACCCTGTAAACCACATATGCCACATACTTTATATGTTCATAACAAATAATAATAAAAATTCATTACATTTATGTAGAGCTTTTCTAGGCACTCAAAGCACTTTACATTGTCAGGGTATCTCCTCATCCACCACCAGTGTGCAGCATCCACCTGGATGATGTGACGGCAGTCATAGCGCACCAAAACGCCCACCACACACCAGCTTACTGGTGGAGAGGAGACAGAGTGATGAAGCCAGTCAGTAGACATGGGGATTGTTAGGAGGCCATGATGGTCAGAGGTCAATGGGCGAATTTGGCCAGAATGCTGGGGTCAAGTCTCTACTCTTTTCAAAGGTCATCCTGGGATTTTTAATGACCACAGAAAGTCAGGACCTAAGTTAATGTCTCATTCGAAGGACATTGCTTTTTGACAGTATAGTGTCCCCATCTCTACACTGGGCGCTAGGACCCACACAGACCACAGGGAGAGCACCCCCTGCTGGCCTTACTAACACCTCTTCCAGCAGCAACCTACTTTTCCCCAGGGGGTCTCCCATCCAGGTCCTGACCAGCTCAACCCTGCTTAGCTTCAGTGCGCAAGCGGTCTTAGGCTGAACTCATGACTGTGGTGAAGGTTTCACTGTGTGTGTGAGAGAACACGATCCTAAGACTATTCATATGTGAAAATATGAAATGCTAATTCTTTTATTTGACCAATTCTGTGAATATTATTGACTCCTGTATGATAAAATGCTTGTGATTTTCTTCACCTGTAAGTTGCTTTGGATAAAAGCGTCTGTTAAGTGATTATAATATCCATATTTTTATCATGTTTCATCTTCAGGTTTCAGTGTCTTAATGATTGTAATCGAAAGAGCATCAGAGAAAGTTCATCCAGGAGAAAACACAACACTTCCCTGTAGCATTAAAAATGATACAGAGATTAACTGAATAATTACGAATGAAAACCAAACATTTGTAAGAATTCTGAAACTAGAATATCTTTATAGAGGTAAATTTAAACTAGAGCCCTCCATTATTCACCCCAGTTGTGCAGGTGGGATAACAGCACTCATTTCTCCCATAAACACTCACTCTATGCTCTACTGCTGCATGGACTTCACACTTGAACAATCTCACTGCACAAAGCTGGACTATCAAGGAATAAGTTTGTTTCATTCAATTTTATGTACATTCAAATATATTAATTTAAAATGAATGATCACGTGAGCAATCAATTTAATCAATTTTGTATACACTGATGCAATAATTGATTATTTCAAAATTCTTTTATTCACTTATCTTCATCTTTTGTCTTTAATACAATGTGTCTTTTTGGTAATAAGATTAGTTTTATTGTCTGCCACTTTAAATATCTAACTTATGCCCATGAATAATGACAATACTTGCAATGGCCTATACTGTTGAATTTTATTGTGACTATATGGTATCAAAAAGCTACTCTCTCACAGCAGCTTTTTCACAATGTTTCCTGTCTCTAAATGTTGACTAAATTTAGCTCTTGCGCAATTAAAAAAGCAAGTCATCTCACGCACATTGAACAGACACTCTATTTAGAGAAATACTTCTAATAAAGTGATAGCAGGACTGAAATAGAGAATTAAGAAGCTTTTTTTTTTGGATGCATTTGTGGGTGTCTGAAGCAATGACATTGGTGGACATGTCCTAAACTTTTTATGTTAGACATTATGTTCAGTGGCTGTTAACTACATCCTGTTTTTCACTGCTGATGATAGATGTTTATGACCACATATAGCACTTTACAACAATGAAAATGAGATATGACATCTGACCAGCGAGATTGTTTCAGAGAACAACAGATGAAAAGATGGTCACACCATCCAGAATGAAAATGAGGTTTATATCTGCGTATAGTCTTTTTTATATTGTTTGTTTAAAAGGGCACTATTGTGGATTGATTAATTAACATTTAATTTGTTTAAAAAAATGTTATCCATAGGTTTAAATATTTTAATATAAAAGACATTTTATTATAGCAGATAATTCACCAGTACCTAATTTTTGTACGCAAAATAGATAAACAGTAAATATAGTCAGTACAGTACAGTACAGTACAGTACAGTCAATATATATATATATGTATCCTGATTTGTGTCTTCGTGTTCACAGCTGATCTCCAGTTTTCACTTTATTTATCTGAGAGAATATACTCAATGTTCTTGTTGGGGCACAGAAAAAAAAAAAAGAGTAAATTGCATGGACTACACCCTGTCCATTGCAAGCACATTTATTTTTCTGGATTATTTATGTCTTGTCAGCAAATCTGGATATTTTTGTAGTTTAGTTTGGGAGCAAACTCTGTTTACTAAAACTCTGTTTACTAAAAATCTGTTTACTGACAATCATTTGTGGCCACATGTTTTGGAAAATGACTACATTCTAATAATTTTGAGGTATGGTTTGGTTTAGAGGTTAGAGTTTTGGGGTAAGGGTTGCGTTATGTTAGGGGTAAAGTTAACTGTGTAACTACAAGTTTGAATTAAACTATTAGTAATAATAAATAAATAAAAAATCTCTGTTTTAGGAATGCCTGGATGAAATTTATTTTATAAACTTGCTGTCATTTCAGACATTTTATTTCTAATTAGCTAGAAGTTTTGGCCTTCACACAGACAGTGGGTGCAGACATCAGTAGACTTTGCTAATGGCAAAAATTATGTCATGGATGGCAAAAGTATGCTTATATTGTAGTCTGATCAAATGTTCAAAATGGTTCATAAAAATCATATGGATTCCTTCAATGAATGATTTTAAATATGATATTATAGTATATATATATATATATATATATATATATATATATATATATATATATATATATATACTATTGAAATACAGTAAACGCACTACTATCATGGTTATAAATGTCTTTGAGATTAGACTGTGCACAGAGATCTTATATTATAGCATCCACAAATGGATGTGGTTTTCTTTAAGGAGGGCTTTGTACCTTTAACAGTTGACAAAAATTACAAACTGATGTAAATGCAACAAACCACAAAGAGAGAGAGAGAAAATGATCCTGATACAGATTATATGTGAGTATGTAAAGTTCTCAAATGCTCTGTTTTTCAGTGATGCTATTGAAATAGTTTGATAAATTGCTTGTGATTTTCCTTGTTTGTAAATTGGTATTGATAAATACTTCTGCTACATGATTAAATGTAAATAATCACAATGATCCAGACTATCAAGTGATCACTTTAAGTTTTTCTTGGATTCACGTTTTCCATATTGTTGTGTTTCTTAGTTGAGGTAAATCCTTATATTGTCTAATGTATCTGCCTCAATCCCCACAGCAGCTATACAACAATTGCTCTTACCTTTGAGATTCAGTTATGCGATCAAACGACCTGGATTCCTCCCCGACGCCACATCTGCTCAGCTGGGTCGAAACTCTTTAGGCTTAGTAGGTATATTCAGTTACAGAAGAATATATATATATATATATATAATTAATAAATTACTCAGAGACCTTTCTTTTAATAAAGTTTTAACGCATCACCACTTGTAATAGCTTTGCTTTATTAATAGACAATAACTCATAAGCAATCAAAAATAAAAAAATAACAGCGAGGAAGTCTTCACCACAGGGTACGGCCCTGAACTCAATACTCTTTGGCCTTTTATAGCTCTTGCATACAATCTTCATAAAATCCCCCCCCCCCGCATCGCTCCTTATTTGGTAATCACATGTAGTCATACACACACATAGTACATGATATTCATCACCGTCTAGACAGAATATAAAAAATTTAAGTTGGAAATTTGCAGGGGTGGTCAACCACACATCAGTGGTACAAAAATGATTCTAAGTCATCTGTTTTTGCAGCTCTAGACTGATGCTATCATAGTCAGAACTTTCTTTTATCAATTTCATTAATCTCTTACAGAAGGTTACATATTTACACATCAATTTAAAGACAGTTTTACAAGTCCATATGATGTTTATGTTCTAGGTTTCTTTTTTTGTTCAGCGACGCTTCTCCATTTTTGCTTGCTTTATTTTTTTTTTGTACTTTCATCCACTAGTAGCCTTTGAATGATGAGATCACCAAAGTCAACATTTATTTTACCCGCTTCACAATTCCCTATAGAAATCGGCCCAGTCGGGAATTGATCTGATAACCACATATCTGCCTCATTACAATATAAATCAAATTATTTGATAATTTCCTCTTCAGGTTTAGTGTCTTAATGATTGTCACTAAGGGGGGAACGGTGAAAGTTCATCCAGGAGGAAACACAACACTTCCCTGTATCACTAAAGATGATAGGGAAATTACCTGGATCATCACAAATGGAAACCAAACTTTTATTAGAATTCTGAGACTAGAATATGGTTATGGTCCAGAATCTAAACATAAAGCCCTCTAATATTCACCAAAATTACGCAGGTCAGATAAGAGCTCTCAGTTTATCCATAAACACTCGCTCTCTGCTTCTGATGAACATCACTGACACTGATCTCTGCTGTTTCTAATGAACACAAATTGCTAATTGTTATTTATAATTTAATGTTGGCTTTAAATAAAAAATGCGACCACACTTAATTTTGTTTCTTATAAATCAAAACTTCCCATGTTGTGGGTAAAAGTGAGCACTGAAGATGTTGATCAGCAGGATACAAGTACTATCAGTCATGATCCAGTGATCATCAATATCATCCCGTGGCTGCCAGTGTTCTATGTACTTCTGCTACTGTAAATGTTCCTGGTGACAAGTGTGTTGGAGAGGAACATGACTGTAGAAAGGTGATTTCCATTTAAGTTTAGATGGCATTAAAATACCACTAGTTTACATCATATACTGTATTCTGTATAATGTATTCTGTATAATTGTGTTTTCATTTGAATAATTAGAATAATACTTTAAACATCATTCATACAAACTAAATGAAGAAATAAAAGTATTTTGTATGCTTCTGGGTGTCTGAAGGCAACAACTTTAGTGAACATATAAGCTTTATATTCAACAAATATTCGGCTCTAAAATCACAGAGAATATTAAATAATTATTGACTTGAAATCAATTCCGTGTTGATTAAGTTTGGTTCGATAAGTGTGTAAAGTCTATACATTTTTTAACTAGTTAATTCATCAATAAAGCAACTCTGGAGAAAATGATGTCATCATCTAGCTCAGTTCATCAGGGGCCATTCTTCGTACCTTGCTTAATACATCTGAGATTATTTGAAAGATGCCAGATCTTCTAATCGTGATCTCTGAAGTAAAGGAAGAAGAAAGCTTAATGACTAATAAATGAGTGAAAAGATCCGTTATAATGGTGTTACTGTGATTTGATGGACTCTTAAATCACTTCTCTGACTGGACACATCTAAAAAGAGCAGTAGCATGGATTCACAAATTTATGGAAGTTCTGAAATGCAGTACCACCACTCCCTATACGCAGAGTACCCAGTCTGTGTAGGGCACCAACTCCCAGAGGGGGCACCATCCTTGTTGCTCAATAAAAAATAAAATAAATAAATAAAAACATGCGCCATTCTCCCATCCGCGCTCACGACCGCTCGCACCTCATGTTTGCGGCTGAAAATTAATAATTGATGGATGGACATCTATGCCCGGGTAAAGGACATCAGCAATCCGGCGCAGAGAAAATAAAACTAAAGAAAGTAAAAATATACATATATATAAACAGGCATAAAGTTGGCTTGACGTTGGACGTTTCTCAAATTTAGGTACGGGTTTTAGATCTCTAAAGTTACATGCGATATTTTATATACACTTTTCTAACGTCAGTAGCATTTGAAGAGAATGTCTTACAGTCATAAAAACAACCGTAATTGTTAATCTAGGTGTCAGCTATAATGCACAATTGAATTGAATGTTTGATATTAAAATAAACTGTAAATCATATGTAAATTATGCTACTTTTTCACATGGGCTCAAACGCAAACTTGAAGCCTAATAGCATTTGATGAGAAAGACTTGCAGTCATAAAACAATTGTAATGTGTTCATTTAGGTGTCAGCTACAATGCACACCTTATAAATTTTTTATATATATTACAATAAAATCACAATTTATAGCTTTTAGGCAAATTCCTGTTAAAGATTTTTTTTTTCAGGTTCCCTTATGAAAATTACCCATGGTTTTAACAATTACACCACAAATAATCATTCTTGTAGCCATGGTAACTGCAAATTTACCATGGTTTTGTTACTTCAAATAATAATTTACAAATAAGTATTAATATACTGTAATATTTTTTGTTGTTGTTGCTATAAAAACAGACCTAAGCCATCAATAGCCTTTAAAATGACTTAAAATGCATTATATAAAAAAACAATGAGGCAATTATGATTGGTTAATTATAACACTGTTAAAATACATAATGTAGACAAATACAAAATAAACAATTTATGTACATGTTATTACAAATGCCATGTAATTGCTGCTGTTACACTTACAGGACAATCAAATCCTTGTTTAGGCTACTGACCGAACATTTAATTCAAATATTCACTTAATCTTTCATTTTTGGCCACCTTTTTGCTATAGATGACACAGCCTTTATAATTTCTTCAACAAAAAACGTGCATATCACAACCCTTACAGAAATAAACCATGGTTTTATCATAGTAAAACTGCTTAATTTCCTTTTGCATGATTTCTGAATGCCTGAAACTATAAAATAGAGTCATAATAAAGTTATAGCATAGGTAAATGTCGAGAGCTACAATTGTAATTTGTAAATAATACAATTTATTCATTTACTTTTTTATTTGATTAAAGTTATATTTTATTTCCATCATCATATTTGAGGAAGGGGGGCACAACAATACAATCCTGCTTAGGGCACCCATTTGGCCAGCAGCGGACCTGCTGAAATGGCAAGTGAAAGAAGAGAAAATGCAGAACAAACCCAGTGAACAGCTTTTGTAAGCAGGAAACGAAACCACAGAACGTAAAGAATCTGATTTCAACACACTGTTTTGAGTATTTGAGTACAATGGAAAAGACCATCATATCTTTTGTACAAAGAGAAAATTACATTGAAAAACAAATATGTTTTAAAAAAGGCAATTTTTACCAGAAGTGGTGAAATTGTAATTTTACCAAAATCATGTTATGTTTTCAGCTCAGGGCTACTGAAAGGGTGTGGCACAAATCCAAAAATCTTACTTACTGTATATCAGTTACTCTCTGCAAATTTCCTTCTTTGCAAACATAAGAAACAAAACATAACAAAATTAACTTGCATACTCTTTAAAACATTTTCCTCACTCCTTTTTCCTTCTCCTCCCCCTTCTGCATCAACAGCTGATGACTTTGCCTCATTTTTCATTAAAATTAAAACCATCAGTGCACATTTTTTTTCATACCACAATCTTTCAAGCACATCTTACCTCCAAACATACACTCATTCACATCCTTCTCACTCACTGAGGCAGAAGTCTCCAAACCTATCCTTTCTAATGATCCTAATCCATCTCATCTCCTTCAAGCAATTTCTCCTGCAGTTGTACTTGCACTCACATCATTAACACATCCCTCCACACTGGTGTTTTTCCCCTCAAAATGTAGACAGGTTTGTATAACTCCACTACTTAAGAAACCCATTCTCAACCCATCTCTTTTAGAAAATTACAGACCGGTTTCCCTTCAACCTTTCATTGCAAAAATACTGGAACTAGCTGTGTTCAACCAAGTCTCTGCCTTTTACACAGAACAACCTCCAAAATAAAATATAGTTAAAGTTAGGTTCACAAAAGCACATACTGATTATATTAAATGTAATATATAATTGTTTAAATTTACATTTTAAGAATTGTAACAGTATTGACATTGCATGATGCACCCCCCAGTCAAGCCTTAAAAATGGGGGAGTGAGAGAAACATGCTTCTGTTTATACATGTTAGTGTTGGAATCCTGGTTGAGAGAAGATGTAACCTCTTAGAAGAGATGTCACTTGTATGCACATTATTTTACAAGGGTTTTTTGATAACAGGGTTCGGTAACAGGGCTGGCATGAAATCAGGGGACACCAATAAAGTTATTTATATTTTATAGAAAAAAAATGTATACCATGCCAATGAGACTGTAATTAGAACAACATGCAAATCTGATTTTTATATAATTTTGCTTAAATTTGGCAATTGCCTTGCCTTGTGTAGCTCCTCCCACAAGAGTTTGGTCACTAATAGATGATGTTGGGGGTGCTGTGGAAGTCAGGGTTTGTTTCTTTGAGCTCTGCTGTAAAAAACAAAACAAACAAACAAAAAAGGTGATTACAACAAAACTATAAAAAATACATGATGTGAACATGTTACAAGCTTTTCAGGGAACCAAACTAACCTTTTCCACTGGTGGCACTTGTGCGACTAACTTTTTCACTTACCGGCGCAAAACATGATTTGGTTGCACAATTTTTTTTTTATAGTAAACCTCTCTGGATAATAATTAAACTGTATTGCATACAGATGTGCTTTTTATTTTACTTGCCATCTTTTAAACCACATGCCTTCTTGTTTTATTTCTTACAGTACACACAGTGCATTGCCCTGTCTTGGTACCTTAACCCAGGGCCGCAGCTGGGGTTAGAGGGGCCCTGGTGCAGGGCCCTGTTTGAAATGGTTTAATTTGTACTGTATGTTCGTTCTATTTATTTATTTGTGCTATTTACACAATGTTTCCTTTTTTTTTTTTTTAGTTGTAGGTGTCCAGGAAATAATTTAAAATAGCACTGCACAGTCTTCATTGTAAAATAAAATACACAGTCAAACCAAAATGTATTCAGACAACATTTCAACATCTTTCACATTATCACAATTTATTTGTAATAGTTTAGAAATTGGTAATAAAATATGATAAGAACTCGGAGTTAAACTGTGTCAGAACAAATTCCCCTTGATAATGTCAGATAACTTTGATAGAAAAATATGTAATGGAATCAACCAAAACTTCAGACAACTGTCAGTATGACAATATTTACACAACTATCCATACTTTGTTGAACAGTTACCAAGCAATGCTTAATTTTGTTCAGTCTGTGGTGTGATTAAAGAAATAAACACTTAAGCAAAACAAGGTCAGGTCCCTAATTTAATATATATATATATATATATATATATATATATATATATATATATATATATATATATATATTTATTTATTTTTTATCATCAATTTCACTGGTAGTCTACAGCATGAAGAATTTTTGGGTATAATATTTCACAGTTCGGTGTATTTTGCTATACTCACTTACATGAACTAGTGTCCTGCACCCACTAGAAAAACAATATAATAAATTCTATCTGATCTTTAGTTTGACTGTGGATAAATTCTTGTTAAAACTACAAAGTAATTCAGTCAAGAGCATTGAGTGATTTACTTTAATTTTCTTGGATTAACATTAAAAACACTGACAGCAGAGCTAGTAAATTAGGCTCGGTCACTTTAAGAGACAGTGCATCCATTATAATGATACGCATCCGATTTCTTTCCAACTCTTTACTTTCACTTAAGACATAACCACAGACTTTTCGAACACACTTTCCAAGACGGGTATTTTGACGTATTTGTCGGTACAAAAGCAAGAAGACTTTGAGATGCGCCTCTGAGTCCTGAACACCAGAACACCGCGGTGCTGAATTAAGCTCTTTCGCATCCTTTTCTGTTTGTTTAAACTGCGATTTGTATTTGTTCGTTCAGGTGCAGTAGGACGCGAACGTCCTGAAGAGCTCGGTTCAGTGTTGCTGTCCGTGAGACGCGGCTCTCTCTCTCTCGTGCGCACCGAACACAGCGCGCGAGTCATCAGCTACTCAGTTGAGCTTTCCCGCATCGCGGGGCTGAAGCCAACTTGATGTGTTGAATGCTCAGAGGACATTATAAAACGTATTTTTAAAATACATATTTCTGTTTTAATAAATGCTCATAGTAAGTCATAGCATATTGCCTAAAACATAAGGTAGCCTAGGTACAAAAATAATCAGTGATACATTTGCGACCTCATAAAAATTAGGGTCGCAATGTCATTTCAAAAGGTCGCATATCCGACCATTTTGGTCGCAATGTAGTTCCCTGCTTTTCATGTTGTTACAAATTCTGTTTCACCATACTTGTTAGGTTTAACTTACAAAAACTGCTTAACTTTCTCCTTCACCCATCGTTGTCTTGGATCCCTGCAGAAATCTCCCTGCTCCGTCTCAAAGCTGTCAAACAGAATGAAAACATTGAAAACAGAAATATAACATCAGATGCTGTTGATTTCTAATCATGACATGTTTTCTTTAGAAATGAACTGATACTTACATGACGGCCTTCACACATGGAAGACTTTCACGTTGCAGCCTGATATTGAGGATAGGATCGGTCACATTGTCTCTGATGACTTTAGTGCAGCATGAGTACTTCAGTTTTTGATCTTCAGCTACAGTAAGACAAAAGAACTGGGTTAACCTCAATATTCTACATTGTTCCATCAGACAGAATAATGAATGAACAGTTAAAGCTCTTCACCTGTTGTAGTCCAGATCACAGATGCAATGACCACCGCAACAGCCAAACTCCTCATGAGGATCCTGCGTGTCTCCATTGTCACAGTCGATCTTCAGTTCTCATTTCTGGAGTCAGAGAGAATATATTCAAGACTCTTATTAGTTTCCTTTATAGTCAATAAAGCGGAACTTAAACTGCATGAGCTGCATCCTGTCCATTGCGCCCTCATTTAGTTTCATCATAATATTCCATGTAGTTTAGATTGGGAGTGATCTCGTTTGTCATAGTAGGTGTAATTGTCAAGCGCTAAATTAATGTATGTTAATGTAGATAGAAAAATCTCAGTTTGAGCAACTTGGGTGATATTTAATTTCTAACCTTGCTGTCAGTCACTTAATTGATATAAATTCAGAGTATCCTGAAAAAGAACTTTGTTTTTAATATGCCAATATCAGTGTATAAATAGAGTGTGCAGAAGGTAAAAAACAATACAAAACAAATAATGTGCAGGTCATGTTGTCATTCCTTTGCTCTCTAACTGAATGCAATGTTATAATAGGTCTAATTATTTAATAATAACATTAACAGTGAAGCGTGGATTTAACTCTGGGGGGAATGCTTAGTATAATAAAATCACCAAAATAAGTCTTCATGTTAAGAAAGAATAGTACACAAACACATTTCCAAACCTGTAAAAGGTTATTTAAAAATAAAGCATTCATGAATAATCTTTTATGACAAAAATTTTACTGTCTCAAGTGCTCTCATTTATTAATCGTATATATTAAAATAATTATAATAAAAATAACTATTACACAGGTTGTGCATTAGAAGCTTTTTATCCAAAACTACTTACAAAAGAGAAACAAATTACCCCAGATTCAGTCACAATGCCAGGTTAATTATAATCAAGTGCTAAGATTATCACAAATTAAACAAGATTTTGATGCACATCTTTCTTATTAAATCATTGTGTTCCACCTCGTACTACAATTGATAGAGAATCACTAAAGACACTTATTGCTGTTCGCCTAGTCCACACATTAATATTCAATAGGACAGTATGTTAGCATGTAGGCTAGGAGCTTGCTGCATGAATCCGTAGGTACAGTTTACAAATCCGAGGGAACGGATTGCGAAAGCACATGCACGGATTATAAATTTGTGGATACGGATTCACCTCCTGGGCTCCGTACATTTCAATCACATTATGTATTTTTTTTTTATATCACTCTGTGGAAGTGTGGCATTGTGAGAAGCAGTGTACCACCAAAGTGTGGGTTGCTTCACTAATCAAGTTCAGGCTGAGGTCAACCTTATTTTTTTTTTATCTTTAACTCCAAAAGCCAAAAGTTAGAAAACAGAGGAAAAACGAATCCAGCTTCTCTTTACACACACCAACAAAAGAGAATCAAAGTTTATTTGTTGTTTTCTTCCTTCACTCCCAACAGCTGTTTCTCCCCCGCTGAGGAACATGGTAACTGTAGTTCGGGACCAGGTGGCCATCTTGGTTTGTAGTCCCCAAACTGCTGCCATCTAGATTCTAGATGGCACATACCTTCCCTCTATGACACACCTTCTCATGATGCCACAGAATAAATTAGGGTGGTGAAAATTGAAGAAATTGTAATGGAATAAAACAATTCATATGTTAAATGAATTTTCATATTTGAATATTTAAAGAGAAAATTCCTTCCTATTAAGACAGTACACTGGAAACTAGTTTTATAGACTTTACCTTTATATGACGGAGAAAAAATTAAATCTGTTGATAAAAAATAACCCATGGGACATAAAAATGCAAGTTCAAGGAATGTCCAAGTCCAACTATTATGTCTTTAATATAATGTGGCTTGATAATATTTTGTTATTGACGTGAATTAAGAGCATATTGTCAAACATACATGAATAGCTGGAAAAAAGACACAAGAGAAAATACTTTCTCATTGTCAGACCAACTTATTTATGGTATGTAACATTTGATTATAGATGATGAAATATACATAATCAGTAGTATAATGCACAATGCATAGCAATAAATAGTCGTGAAGAAAATAATAAAGATGCTAAAGAGAAAAGATCTCAAGAATCAAGGACCTCTTGCACACATTGAGAAATATCAACCACAAGAAAAAACACTAGATGCTGATCAGAGTTTATTTGTTGTTCCAGATTGCAGTTGTTCATTTGCATCAACAACTGAAAAGGTTGTGAGTTCGAGTCCCGGGCCGGCAGGAATTGTGGGTGGGGGGAGTGCATGTACAGTTCTCTCTCCACCTTCAATACCACGACTTAGGTGCCCTTGAGCAAGGCATCGAACCCCCAACTGCTCCCCGGGCGCCGCAGCATAAATGGCTGCCCACTGCTCCGGGTGTGTGCTCACAGTGTGTGTGTGTGCTCACTGCTCTGTGTGTGTGCATTTCGGATGGGTTAAATGCAGAGCACAAATTCTGAGTATGGGTCACCATACTTGGCTGAATGTCACTTCACTTTCACTTTCACTTTCACTTTCAAACACTTTGTTCTCACACAAATCTGTCTAAAATTCACTCAGACTTGCGTCAGCCTTTTTTATACGTTAATTAATGACACAGGTCTATTAGTACATTGTATGAAATATATTTCAGTGTAAATATATGCTAATAAATATAATAAATATAATATATTAATAATAAATAGTAAATATAATATATGCTAATATTTTATTCAAACCACTTTAACTTTCACTCTCAAATTGCAGAACATGTATTTGACAACATAATATTTTAGATATATATATATATATTCATTTGAAATATGCGTGAATTACAAATGTCCTAAATACAACAGAAGATTTACATTTTTATCATATTTAAACTTGTAACTTCTAAGTGATGTTTTCTCATTACTTTGGTGTGGAAGTTAGGGTTTCGTTTCTTTGAGCTCTACTTTAAAAAAAAAAGTGTGAATACAAGAATACTTATACTACATGCACTGAATGCATAACAATACACTTCATAAGCCATTTATGTTGTTTCTAATTCTGTTATGTTTCAACATACTTGTTAGGTTTAACTTAAAAACTGCTTAACTTTCTCCTTCACCCATCGTTGTTTAGGATCACTGCATAAATCTCCCTGCTCCGTCTCAAAGCTGTCAAAGAGAATGAAAACATTGAAAGCACAGAAATATAACATCAGATGCTGTTGAACTCTAATCGTAACTTGTTTTCTTTAGAAATTAACTGTGATACTTACATGACGGCCCACACACATGGAAGACTTTCACGTTGCAGCCTGATATTGAGGATGGGATCGGTCACCTTGTCTCTGGAGACTTGAGTGCAGCAAGATTTATCCCATTTTTGATCTTGAGCTGCAGTAAGACAAAAGAACTGGGTAAACCTCAATATTCTGCATTGTTCCATCAGACAGAATAATGAATGAACAGTTAAAGCTCTTCACCTGTTGTAGTCCAGATCACAGATGCAATGACCACCACAACAGCCAAACTCCTCATGAGGATCCTGCGTGTCTCCATTTTCACAGTCGATCTTCAGTGCTCACTTCTGGAGTCAGAGAAAATATATTCAAGACACTTACTAGCTCGCCTTAAATAGTCAATAAAGTGGAACTTAAAGTGCATGAGCTGCATCCTGTCCATTGCCTGCAGACCCCATGTGACAAAAGTCAAATTCATGATCACACCAGTAATATATCCCGAAGATTTAGGGCTCTTCCTAAGGTTTCTCATTATCAGGTGCACATGAAGAGACAGTGACACTGACTCAGGTATTGAAATATTGTGTGCTGCATGTTTAGTACTTTGCTTGTGCACCAGTGAAACATCCCATGAGGGCGATCAGAACAGCAATGGTGATTAATCTAGAAGTCCAGAAACTACCCCCCCCCCCCAAAAAAAGCAAAACAGACCACAAATAATGAAATGAGTTTAGGGGTAAAATGAGTTTAACTGAAAACTTAAGTTGAGTTTGAGTTTCTGATTTGGATTTAATTAGATGTTCTTTACCTTAATACTAATACTTTTTTTCCTGAAAAACCTTTCAAACACTTCTTATTTTCAAATGTCTCATTATGTATTGTGCTTAATTCTTTTATCATCATAATTGAAAAATTATGATGGTAAAATGAAATTTTAATCTGTTTTGAAATAAATTAGCCAACTGCTCTGTCTTTTTAAGTTTAGTTACAGTCCAGGATATTACAGTAAAATATATACTCTAAGAAAAAAAAATGTACTGTTAGTTTGAATGTTAATGGTCATTTTCTTTAACCTTAAAACACAACACACTGCAATGCTTAATTCAAAATGTGGGGAAAACACCTGTAAAAAATATGTAAACAGAATATTTCCTCATATTAACACTGTACATTGAACCTTATTTCATTTTGATGTACACATAATAAACATTTGAAAAATAATAATTAATAAATGATCACATAATTAAACAAGGACAGTGTGGCAAGGGGGGCGTGGTTTAGCGAAGTCTGCAGCGGGAGAGAGAATCAGGAGACGAGCGGTAAGTGAGTGGTTTGGGCAAAAACTATCAGCACCTGTTTCTCGTTTCAGTAATTGGCGCGGAGAGAGTATAAAATGCCAGGAGAGACAGAAGCAGTCAAGGGAGAGACGGACTGCTGACGGGAACTGGAAACGGAAACCGGAACGAGTAAACCGGAAGTGTTGTGCAAACGTGTCGGTGTTGATGTCAGAGTAAAAGTCACCATTTGGTGTTTATAAAGTTTAAGTTACTTTTGTGTTAATAAATACGTCAGCAGTCCAGCCAACCCCTTTGTCCTCTTCCTTTCCTCCCACGAACTACTACACTGGTGCCGAAACCCGGGAGGAAGAAGGACCGCCGCCGCCGCCATTCAAAGCCCGTCCTCCACGCCGCTTGCGGACATCATCGCCTCCCTCGCGGTCCTGCACCGCGAACAACACCAGGCCTTGCTGGACTTGAGGACCAACCAGGAGAGGCACTTCCAAGCCATCGTCCAGGCCCAGCAGGAGGACCGCGAGAGGTTCCGGAGCTGGATCGATCGGGAGGTTCGCGCCCAGGCCACCGGGCCGCCCGCCGCGCCCGTGCACCAGCCGTTGCACAAGATGGGGCCTCAGGACGATCCGGATGCGTTCCTGGAGCTTTTCCAGAAGTCGGCGGAGGCGTGCGGGTGGCCCCGCGAGCAGTGGCCGGTGCGCCTCATCCCCCTGCTCTCTGGCGAAGCCCAGGTGGCCGCTCAACAACTTCCGGTGGCGAACCTCCTGGTCTCGGAGGACTGGAACCTCCTGGAAATCGGGAGACTGATTCTCTCGGAGCGTGATGACTTTCCTCTGGAGCAGTCTCAGGATGAGACATTAAAACATGCGTTTCAACAGGTCCGCTCCATCGATGCCCAGCCTCTCCAACCTGCCCTCCCGCTCACCTATCCGTATTTTGCCATTTTAAAAGACCGGTTGTATCGAGTGACCCAAGACGCTCGGACAAAAGTGAATACAACCCAATTGTTAATTCCGAAGAGCCGCAGGGAAATGCTTTTCCACGCGGCTCATTCTAATCCTATGACGGGCCATTTGGGACAGGCAGCAACACTGAATTGCCTCATAACCCGTTTCTTTTGGCCGGGCATTCATGACAACATACACAGGTGGTGCGCGTCTTGTCCGGAATGTCAGTTGGTGAACCCACCGGCCGCCCCCAAAGTGCCTTTGCGCCCTCTTCCCTTAATGCAGGTCCCCTTCGAGAGAATTGGTATGGACCTCATCAGGCCATTAGAGCGATCGGCACGAGGACATCGTTTTGCATTAGTCATAGTGGATTATGCAACACGATATCCTGAAGCAGTGGCCCTCCGCAACATTTCCGCTAAGAGTGTTGCGGATGCCCTGTTTCATCTTATCTCCCGGGTGGGGGTTCCAAAGGAAATCCTCAACGATCAGGGCATGGCGTTTATGTCACGTACGCTACGAGAACTGTACGGATTGTTGGGCATTAAATCGATTCGAACTAGCGTCTATCACCCACAAAACCGACGGCCTGGTCGAATGGTTCAATCGCACACTTAAATCCATGATCCGTAAGTTCGTTCATGAAGACGCCAAAAATTGGGATAGGTGGCTAGAGCCCTTGTTATTCGCTGTGCGAGAGGTCCCACAAGCCTCCACGGGGTTTTCCCCCTTTGAGCTTCTCTATGGACACCAGCCCCGAGGGGTGCTGGATGTACTGAGAGAAACTTGGGAGGAGGGACCATCTCAGGGCAAAAACGAAATTCAGTATGTGCTGGACTTGAGAACAAAACTCCACACGTTGGGGCGGCTATCAATGGAGAATTTGTTACAAGTCCAGGAC
This sequence comes from Carassius carassius, assembly GCF_963082965.1. Classification (NCBI taxonomy): domain Eukaryota; kingdom Metazoa; phylum Chordata; class Actinopteri; order Cypriniformes; family Cyprinidae; genus Carassius; species Carassius carassius. Next base: position 20,536,834 of record NC_081789.1, read on the forward strand.
CGCCAGAGCCAGCTGTATAACAGGGGAACTAGATTATGCAAATTTGCACCGGGAGAGAAAGTACTTGTATTACTCCCAATGTCGAGCTCTAAATTAATGGCTCAGTGGCAGGGAACATTTGAGGTCGCACGACAAGTCAGAGATCTTGATGAGGTAAAACTGTCCGATAGGAATGGGTCCCATCAGATCTATCACCTCAACCTCCTAAAAAAATGGAATGAGGCAGAATCAGTGATGTTGGCAACGGTGATTGGGGGGGAGGATGATCTCGGACCAGAGGCGAATATCAAACCACAATCTCTCGCCCTGGCTCCAGGTGGAGATCACCTCTCGCCGTCCCAACTCACTGATTTAACGAAATTACAGGCAGAGTTTGCCGACGTCTTCTCGCCCCTACCGGGCCGTACTAACCTGATTCAGTACCATATTGAGACCGAGCTGGGCGTATCGCTTACTTGAGCACAAGAAAAAAGTAGTTCAGGCTGAATTAGGCGCTATGCTTGACATGGGGGTAATAGAAGAATCCAATAGTAACTGGGCGAGCCCGATAGTTTTATTTCCGAAAACGGACAGCTCAGTCCGGTTCTGTGTGGATTACCGCAAGGTGAATGCTGTGTCGAAATTCGACCCGTATCCAATGCCACGGGTTGACGAGTTGCTTGATCGGCTAGGCACGGCTCGTTTTTATTCGACATTGGACTTAACAAAGGGCTATTGGCAGATCCCCTTGTCTCCATTATCCAGAGAAAAGACAGCTTTCACAACGCTGTTTGGATTACACCAGTTTGTTACCCTTCCCTTTGGCTTGTTCGGGGCACCAGCTACCTTTCAGCGCCTCATGGATAAGATTCTGCGGCCTCGTGCTGCATATGCAGCTGCTTACCTGGATGATATCATTAAATTTAGTAATGATTGGCAGCGGCATATGCAGCATCTGAGGGCTGTCCTGAGCATCTGAGGGGAGCGGGGCTCACGGCCAATCCAAAGAAGTGTGCGATTGGGCGTGTGGAAGTAAGGTATCTGGGCTTCCACTTGGGGCATGGACAGGTGCGTCCCCAAATTGATAAGACAGCTGCTATTGCGACCTGCCCACGTCCCAAGACCAAAAAGGAGGTAAGGCACTTGGATATTATAGACGGTTTATTCCTAATTATTCGGACCTCACCAGCCCTTTGACTGACCTTACTAAAAAGGAGGTGCCAGATACGGTCCAGTGGACGGAGCCGTGTCAGCAGGCCTTTACCCAGGTCAAGGCTGCTCTGTGTGGCGGGCCGTTGTTACACTCTCCTGATATTTCTCTCCCTTTTCTGTTGCAGACAGACGTGTCGGACAGGGGGCTGGGGGCAGTCCTGTCCCAGGAGATAGAGGGGGAGGAACGGCCGGTGCTGTACATTAGCCGGAAGCTCTCGAAGAGACAGGAGGGGGGTGGGGGGGGGAGGCCAGATGGCTCCCCGGCCTGAGACGGGCAGTGGGGGTATGTGGCAGGGGGGGCGTGGTTTAGCGAAGTCTGCAGCGGGAGAGAGAATCAGGAGACGAGCGGTAAGTGAGTGGTTTGGGCAAAAACTATCAGCACCTGTTTCTCGTTTCAGTAATTGGCGCGGAGAGAGTATAAAACGCCAGGAGAGACAGAAGCAGTCGAGAGAGAGATGGACTGCTGACGGGAACTGGAAACGGAAACCGGAACGTTGACATGAATTAAATGAATAAATAAAAAAAAGAAAAATCCAAAAGCACTCAAGTTTATACTGTACCGACTTACTCATTCTACAGTATGTAATATTTTTTTTTGGAGCAAATGTACAAAATCAATAGCACAAATAACAAAAAACAGTGCATAGCAAGCAACCAGCCACAAAGAAAATAATAAAAATATTAAAGCGAAAATATGTCTTGATGTTTAAGGAAGGACCTCTTGCATTCATTTGGAAAAATCAACCACAAGCAAAAACAGTAGATGCTGATCAGAGTTTATTTGAAGTTTAAGATTACAGTTGTTCATTTGCATCATTAAATAAAGAAAATAATAATAAAAAATCTAGGTTTGTTCTCATACAAGTCAGTCTAAAATGAAGAACTTGAAAATATATTGAGTGAAATATATTTAAATGTGAAACATAAAATATAAAATTTAAAACACAATCGTTACAAAAACATTTCACTGTAATTCAGTTTCTGAGTAGATTAAGAACTGTCACTCTTAAATTGTCCTACCTTTATTTGACAACATATAATATTTTAAATACTCAATTTAAATGTGCATAATTTACAAAAAAAGTTCCAAAATGCTACAGCAAAATCTCTAACAAACTTTATAGCTTGTTTTAAAATACCTCACTACTTTACTACATTATTAGCTTATTTTAAGACATTTGTGACTGATGAGCTGTCAGTTTCTTGTGAAGCTCCTCCCGCAAGAGTTTGGTCACTAATAGATGATGTTAGGGGTGGTGCGGAAGTCAGGCATTTGTTTCTTTGAGCTCTGCTGTGAAAAAATGTGAAAACAAGAACACTTTATTAAATGCATCACAATACATTTCAAAAACCTTTTATGTCGTTTATAATTATGTCATGTTTCACAATACTTGTTAGGTTTAACTTACAAAAACTGCTTAGCTTTCTCCAGCACCTATCATTGTCTAGGAGGATTTCTATAAATAGAAAATGAGTATAAACCTATTTTAATTACAACAAAGGGCATTATAAAATACAAATCGTTTTTTTTTTTAAATAATAATAAAAAAAAAAACTTGCAGCTGTCTTGCTGCACAGTAACACACTCAAGAAACACCATCATCAGAGCTATTTCCAACAGAGCTGCATGAAGTTGGTTCAGAATAAATGGTGGCCACGACAAAACTAATTGAACTGACCATGTCCTCACCTTAAAAAACAACACCTAGTGTTTTTTTTCCCCAGGATATTAGATTTTGAGTACTGAATGTTCCCAAACTCTCAAGCCAAATTTTGTTAGTGTGTGTGGCAATAATGTGTGCATATGGACAGAACAGCTAGACATCTGAATAATATTCATAGAAACACATGACTTTAAGTAATCAAAAGACAAATTAAAATTAAAGCATTATCAAAGGCATTGTCTGAATTGTGTTTGGTTACTGCTGTGCAGCACTTACAGTGGAACACTAGAGATTTTAGTCTGAGCAATGGTGTCCAACAGCTGTGGCTCCCCCGCTGAGGAACATGGTAACTGTAGTTCTGGACCAGGTGGCAATCTTGGTTTGTAGTCCACATTGCTGTAGCCATATAGATGGCACATACCTTCTCTCTATGACACAGCACAAAATAAATTAGAGTGGTGAAAATGGAATAAAATGGAATAAAATAATAATATTCATTATTCAATATGATTTTTGAATATTTAAAGAGCCAAGACTAGGTATTATTGTAAAATATGCCTAGAGAAAAAGAGAAAAAATCTATAGAGAAAATTCCTTCATATTAACACAGTACACTGGACACTATTTTTACAGACTTAACCTTTATATGACATGGGAAAAAATAATTTGCTGAATAAAAATTAACCTCTGGGACATAAAAAGGCAAGTTCAAGGAATGTCCAAGTCCAAATATATCTTTAATATAATGTGTATATATAATGATATTTTGGTTTTGACGTAAATTAAGCAGACTACTCAAGCATACATGAATAGGTTAAAAAAGACTTTCTCGTTGTCAGCACTCAAGTTCATACTTTACCAACTTATTCATGCTGTATGACATTTGATTATAGATGATGAAAAAATGTGCAACCAGCTGTGAAGAAAACAAAACAATACAGCATGAATACAAGAATACTACACTAAAACAATATGTGCTTTTTATGCTGCTATATTTTAACATACTAGTTGGGTTTAACTTACAAAAACTGTTGAACTTTCTCCTGCACCCATCGTTGTTTAGGATCACTGCAGTACCTTTGTTCTGTAGTCTCAAAGCTGTCAAAGCAAAGAATTAAAATATTGAAAACACAGAAATATAACATCAGATGCTGTTAATCTCTAACAAATGACATGTTTTCTTTAGAAATGAACTGTGATTCTTACATGACGGCCTTCACACATGGAAGACTTTAACTTTGCAACCTGATATTGATGATCGGATGGGTCACCTTGTTTCTGGAGACTTTAGTGCAGCAAGGTTCCTTCACTTTAGGATCTTGAGCTACAGTAAGGCAAAAGAACTGGATAAACCTCAATATTCTGCATTGTTCCATTAGTTAGAATAATGAATGAACAGTTAAAGCTTTTCACCTGTTGTAGTCCAGGGCCCGAATTAATCAAGTTTCTCAAAATGCCATCTTAAGTGCACAGAATTTTTTTTTTTTTTTACTGTTATTTTCAAACTTAAGCATTAAAAAATTCTTAAAGCAAAGAATCACTCTTATTCTCTTGGTTATTTAAGAATTGAGAGGTCTCTCAAGTACAATAGTTAGGAGTTGCCAGTATGGGCTTGTGACGTGCTGAGAAGACAGAGACATGCACAAATCTTTCAGGGGAGGAAGAATGTTAATCAAACAGTTACATTTCCTTAGTTATTCAAACAGAAAATGTGCAAAGAACATTAACATTACCAAACATCAAACTGACTTCAGTCAAGAGAGTGTGCTCTTTGAAAACACTCCCATTTTAATCAGTGAAGCTTCCTACACTATATCATGAATAAATCCCTTACCCAATTAAAGTTTTTCAAGAGTATTGAGTGATTTTTCTCTTTGTGTTTGGTGTTTTATTAACATTAAAGGAATAATTCACTCCAAAATTCAAATAGGCTCCTGTTTATTTTTATACCTTAATCTACTCATTCAAAAGTTGTTTTGAACCTGAATGAGTTTCCTTCTTCTGCCTAAGATAAACGCTATTTTGAAAAAGGTGAAAAACCAAACAGTTGCTGGTCCACAGCCCACAAGATCCACACACAAATGAGCCTGTGAGATCTAAATTAAGGTTCTGCCATGGTCATCACAGTCCCTGACCTACATCATGCAGAAATTAAGTGATTTGAACAGAAGAAGAGAGGCACCAACATGGACCTGGAGACATTCGTAGAAGAATGGTCTCCAAAATCTTGTTGGCTATTTCCAACTAATACAGCATTATTAAAAGACTCAGAGTTGTTATCTTGGCAAATGGAGGTTGCAAATATGATCCAGTAAAAAGGGGCTAATAATTGTACCCAAAATGTGTTGGAGAAAAAGTATTTCATAATGATGAAAGGAAATTTCACAATTTCTTTTAAATGAAAGGTTAGATTGTTTTTTAAATTAAAGACCAAAGAGTTAAACATTTTCATGTTTATTTTCACAACCTTTGCTTTTTTTTTTTTTTTTTTTACTTATTGAACTTTTTTCAACTTAATTATTTCCCTAATTTCTGATTAATTAATTTAGGAATTTAATGGATATGGCGGTGGTTGCTTACAATCAGACTGGTCTGAGATCAGTTCTCACAGCATTAGACTAAACATTTTCCACATAAGCAAATTCTTAGACATGTCTGATTGTTATTAGTCTGGAGGATGATGATGATGCACAATTCTCATCAGTGATTTAGAGAAACAGAACATGTGACTGATGTTGTTTCCTCAGACAGTCATAGAGTGTGTGTGTGTGTTCATCTAACCTCTAGGTTAAATCTGTGTGAGAATACTTGTGAAATGCATTCTACCCACAAAGCCCCTCCTTAGATTTTTTGATGGTTTCAAATAATTTTTGAGGATCAATTAGTGAGCAAGACATTTTTTGTGGTCCGTGTGGCGCGCTTAAAATGAGTAGTGCTAATTTAGTTCCATTTTGGCACATAAACCTATTGAATATTTATCTCTTTAACTCTTTATATAGCTTTATATAGATTATCATTATTGATTTATCACCCAGCCCTATTTGAAAATGTTCAAAAGTTTTGTATATGTATATATTTATTATGTTTATTTATACTACGGGGTTGTTGAATGCTTAAATGTAATTGGCTGATGAAGGTGTGCAATTTTATTAGATTTATCATTATATTTATTTGTCCAATTACATTTGAGCCCTTGAAAATGGGGGACTGTGTATAAAAATGGTTGTAATTCCTAAGCTTTTTATGATATATTTTTGTTCAACCCCTTGAATTAAAGCTTGAAGTCTGTACTTTTATTTTAATTTTATTCTGTTTGCATACAGAGCTGAAATTATGAAAATTGTGTCAGTGTCCAAATATATATGGACCTAACTGTATTATATATTATATATATATATATATTTGCATGTGTGTATACATTTATATTCATTATTATTTATATTTTATATGCAAATATAACATTTTTCTTAAATATTAACAAGCATAAGTGTGAATCTTTCTTCTGGTCTGAAAGTACAACAGTATTGAAATACATACTAACATCAAAAAGTTTAAAAACTTGCATAGCAAACGGAATCTCCATTATTCACATACATTCAAGAGCCTCTTAGTGGAAGATCAGTTCTAAGCTAAATCGTACAGATGCTGCCTCAAGAGGCACGAAAACTGACCTTCAGCTCAGATCAGTGGAACTAACTTTCTTTTAAAGCCACCATCTCAATGGCCTGAAGCAAAGGAAGAAGTGAGGTTAATGACCCATATATGAGTGAAAAAATCTGTTTTGATGGTGTTACTGTGATTGATGAAAAGGAATCTCCAACAAGCCAACTCTCAACTCTCTACTCTCTGACTGGACACATCTAAAAAGAGTAGCAGCATGGATTCACAAATTTAGATAAGTTCTGAAATGGGAAGTAAAAGAAAAGAAAATTCAGAACAAACCCAGTGGAAAGCATTTGTAAGCAGGAAATGAAACCACATAAACCTAAGAATCAACACTTGAGTTCAGCACTTTGTTTTGAGGATTTCTGCCATCATATCTTTTGTACAAAGAAAAACAATTACAGCGAAGAAATATCTGTTTTAAAAAGGGGCATTTAAAAAACATCTAGTAATTTGTACAAGCTTGATCGAAAGTTTGTTGATAGAGCGTTCAGAGTGGTCGGGAGACTAAGCAAGTCAGCATTACAAGAAGTGTTGAAATTGTAATTACAAAATCATGTCATTTTTCAAAACTGATCCTCTGAAATGTACATGAAAAGACAAGGCATAGAGGAAGAAATCACATGCTTATAACTCTTTGTCAGCACTATTGGGATCCTCAGGCTAACTCCGCTTCTAGGAAAGTAATCAAAGAATGAATAATGAGTTTCTGTAGATCATCCTTAATTTACATAATTATGTTGGCCCAATTAAGGCTAGGAAAAAATACTGTTAAAAGGTATGGTGTTAAGTAAGTGTATATGTTGCTGTTATTTTTATATTGAATGATTGTCCAAATCACTTCATCTTCTGATGATCCAAAAGGCCTAAAGCTTTGATATTAACACTTAATCACATCATACAGAAAAAAGTCTAATCATCTGGTCTGTTTAAGAGAGAAGACTTGTCTTGTCTATTTGAGACTTTATATAATAATATAATAAACCATGACAAAACTTTAGCATCAGAGTTCTAATACTTGTAGTCGATGAATCAGCACCTAGAAATTCTTTGCCCATGGGAAACATTACAGAAACACTGGCTGATTATAAAGGATTTGTTTGTGTAAAAAAGTGAAATTAATTTTGAAATTAAGACAGCATGTAGAGTTCAGTGCGTGCAAAATAATCACCTGTCCCTGAATCCATAGTATAATATGAAACACTGACATACCACATTTGTTTAATTGTAATTCAGTTTCTGTATATATTAAGAATTGCTCAACATTTATCTCACAATATCTAATATTTTAAATATTCAAATGAAACATGCATACTTATGAACATTTCTAAAAACTAAAAAATAGTTTTAAAATACTTAACTATTATGCAGTCTCATTATGAGTTTAGTTTTGGATGTTCATGTTATTTTAATTCCTTATTATGTAAATAATTTTTAATTATTATTATTATTATTATTATTATTATTATATAAATGAACTTGCCTGGCTTTGCCGTGCCTTGGTAGATGATGTTGATGGTGGTGTGGAAGTTAGAGTTCCCACAGCATTGCATTTCAACCATCATTTTCAAAATATTACTTCTATTGTATCATGAAATGTAGGTTAAAGGCGAGAACGTAATTGTTTAAAACTAAAAAAAAAAAAAAATGTATAAAGACAGCACCTATTTTAAATCTGCTTCGCCGTTTTCAGAGATGTGAGCTCCAGGTGATCACAGGGCGCTCAGGGCTCATATATCCCGCTGAGAGCGCCACACCTTGACTAGCTTCTGACATTCGCTGATGGCTCTGATGTCTCTGTAGTGGTTAAACTTGAGATATAATTTATTTTGGGTAAATCGAACAGCTAATCCTTGGTCTCATGAATCTATTTGTTATGTTTTGTAACTTACATATATATACAGGTCCTTCTCAAAAAATTAGCATATTGTGATAAAGTTCATTATTTTCTACAATGTAATGATAAAAATTAAACTTTCATATATTTTAGATTCATTGCACACCAACTGAAATATTTCAGGTCTTTTATTGTTTTAATACTGATGATTTTGGCATACAGCTCATGAAAACCCAAAATTCCTATCTAAAAAAATTAGCATATCATGAAAAGGTTCTCTAAACAAGCTATTAACCTAATCATCTGAATCAACTAATTAACTCTAAACACCTGCAAAAGATTCCTGAGGCTTTTAAAAACTTCCAGCCTGGTTCATTACTCAAAACCGCAATCATGGGTAAGACTGCCGACCTGACTGCTGTCCAGAAGGCCATCATTGACACCCTCAAGCAAGAGGGTAAGACACAGAAAGAAATTTCTGAACAAACAGGCTGTTCCCAGAGTGCTGTATCAAGGCACCTCAGTGGGAAGTCTGTGGGAAGGAAAAAGTGTGGCAAAAAACACTGCACAATGAGAAGAGGTGACCGGACCCTGAGGAAGATTGTGGAGAAGGACCGATTCCAGACCTTGGGGGACCTGCGGAAGCAGTGGACTGAGTCTGGAGTAGAAACATCCAGAGCCACCGTGCACAGGCGTGTGGGCTACAGAAATGGGCTACAGGTGCCGCATTCCCCAGGTCAAGCCACTTTTGAACCAGAAACAGCGGCAGAAGCGCCTGACCTGGGCTACAGAGAAGCAGCACTGGACTTTTGGACAAATTTTGCATGTCATTCGGAAATCAAGGTGCCAGAGTCTGGAGGAAGACTGGAGAGAAGGCCAAAATGCCAAAATGCCTGAAGTCCAGTGTCAAGTACCCACAGTCAGTGATGGTCTGGGGTGCCACGTCAGCTACTGGTGTTGGTCCACTGTGTTTTATCAAGGGCAGGGTCAATGCAGCTAGCTATCAGGAGATTTTGGAGCACTTCATGCTTCCATCTGCTGAAAAGCTTTATGGAGATGAAGATTTCGTTTTTCAGCACGACCTGGCACCTGCTCACAGTGCCAAAACCACTGGTAAATGGTAACTGACCATGGTATTACTGTGCTCAATTGGCCTGCCAACTCTCCTGACCTGAACCCCATAGAGAATCTGTGGGATATTGTGAAGAAAAAGTTGAGAGATGCAAGACCCAACACTCTGGATGAGCTTAAGGCCGCTATCGAAGCATCCTGGGCCTCCATAACACCTCAGCAGTGCCACAGGCTGATTGCCTCCATGCCACGCCGCATTGAAGCAGTCATTTCTGCAAAAGGATTCCCGACCAAGTATTGAGTGCATAACTGAACATAATTATTTGAAGGTTGACTTTTTTTGTATTAAAAACACTTTTCTTTTATTGGTCGGATGAAATATGCTAATTTTTTGAGACAGGCATTTTGGGTTTTCATGAGCTGTATGCCAAAATCATCAGTATTAAAACAATAAAAGACCTGAAATATTTCAGTTGGTGTGCAATGAATCTAAAATAAATGAAAGTTAAATTTTTATCATTACAATATGGAAAATAATGAACTTTATCACAATATGCTAATTTTTTGAGAAGGACCTGTATATATATTATATATATATATATATATATATATATATATATAAACTTTATTAAAATGAAAATGAAAAGAGGCAATGCTGTTTGATGTAATAATTTGTTTCAATGTAATAATATAAGTTCCCTGGATAGCCTACATTTCTGCAGTTATTAATATGTTTAAATGAAAATGTATTTAGTTTTCATTTTCATGCAGTATAGATTGGGAGTGAATGACCTCATTAGTTATAGTACGTGTAAATGGCATGTGCTTAATTAATATACAGCATGTAAATGTAGATGGAGGAATCCCAGTTAGAGCAATGTCTTGTATGATATTGAATTTCTAACCTTGCTGTCAGTCATTTAATTGACAAATTCAGTGAATCTTGAAAAAGAACTTTGTTTTAATATGCCAATACGAGCATATAAATAGAGTTTTATTCAGTAATTCAAATGTATGATATCTTGTAATCAAAGACCAGTTGTCAAATGAAGCAAAATACAGTAGGAAGAAAAGAGCTGACATCCTACTGTTACTTTACCTACAGTAAGAGATTTGTTAGGGAGGCATCATTTGGAGCAATATTATTATACGGTGACAGGATATCACTGTATTAAATACAGTCCAAAATGGTACAGAGAAAAGGTTGGATGTTTATGTCAAAGCAGTTTGAAATTTTATTTTAAAGTAAAATAAAGCAATTAAGTGAAACATCTTTTAACATTCACATAAGCTAATGGTAAATAAGCAAATGTAATATATATTCTTCTTTTTATAGATACTGTAGATGTATTGATAGGAAGACCTGCAGCATCTTCACGGTCTCCATTGACTCAGTCCACTATCTCCTTCAGACCTGGGGAAAAGATGTTCATGTTAAGATGTCATATTAATATTAGGGTTGTACCATTCAGACGGTCTTGGATCCAGCGTGCTTTTGGATCAGAGCAGAACTTTTCCGTCTGTGTGTAGAATCTGTAGGACAGATGAAATGAAATAAACATTATCATGCATATTAACTTTTGTGAAACAACACTGTGTAGAAAGAGCTTACATTATAGCATCCACACATGGACTCAAAGCACACTGATGCTGGTATCCCATCAGTTTAATTGTAAGGGATTCTTGCTTTTGACACTTCCTTACAGCAGCTCACTCCAACACGAGTAGGACGGCGATCTGAAAGAGAGACAGAGATCGAATCTCCACCGTACTCATAGAATTTGTGTGAAAACTAGATGGTTGTGATCTTGATAAGGGCTACAAAAAATAAATAAAAGAAATACAAGAATGCAGTTAAATGCAATATATATGCATTATATAAATTAAATATATATAGTTCAAAATTCAAATCATTTTCTTTTGTCTCACACAGAAGAAATAAAGGCATACAGGTGAGGAACAACGTGAGGATGAGTAAATGATGACAGAATTGGCTTATTTGGGTAGATTATGCCTTTCAACACTAGACTACTGGATTATAAAAGTATGCATTAATTAAATGAATAAATAGAAAATTGGTATACATCTATAATAATCACAACAAAGGGCAATTATAAAATACAAATTCAGCAATGAAAAAATACCAAAATTTACAGCCGTCTTTCTGTGCAGTAACACACACAAGAACTATCATCATCAGAGCTAATTTCCAGCAGTGCTTTATGAAGTTGGTGTATAATATTCAGATAACCACAAGAGGAAGATGTCTGGAGACTTCTGTTTTGAAGATGCTGTCAAGACCCAGATCTTTGCTGTTTTCCAAGAGAGGATATTCACTTCCTTTATATCTCTAACCAGTTAGAGGTAGCTCACAGACCCAAAAGTCAAATTCAGGATCAGCAGTATGAGATCCTGAAGATTTAGGGCTCTTCCTAAGGTTTCTCATTATCAGCAGCACATTAAAAGACTTTAGACTTTTTTTTCCTTTTTTGCTTTTTAAAAAAAGAAGTTCGCAATTAATTGTAACTAAGAATCCTTTTTCTTGCAGGCTTACCATTTGTATGTTTTTGTGTAGTATCTTCAATAGAGATCATGTTACTTCTCTTGAGTTTAAGTCAACACTTTACTTTCTTTTTGCAGCAGCCAATCACAGCCACAGACATGAAGACTGCATGTCTTCCGCAAAAACATACTCTGCAACTACTTGCGATACAAAAACGACATCTATTGGTTAATCCAGGATACTACATTTTGAGTACTGAATGTTACCATAGACAGTAAAAGAAATGGACACAGTGACCCCATTGGATTCAACGGAGACAAATGAAGTAAATTAGAAGCACTTACTTCCTGGGGGTCGGGCGTACTGCGCAGACTCAAACTGAGTTTGATGACGTAGATGTCATGTGAGCAACCTGTAAATTTTCTAATCGCTGTGCCAAGAGAAATCTGAATCACCCACCGAATCTTCCAAAGAAGGCAAGCGTGAACAGGAGCAAATTTTGGTAAGTATTCTGATTAATTATCTCCCTTGACTTCATGCCTCCACTTCCCCACCGATTGCCTCAAAGACAGTAAAAGATTGCCTGCGAGCTTCTCCTCCTGTCCATACAGTAATTTCTCTACTGTGCGACAGAGTCGCTGGTTATGACAATCGTTTTCCTATTTTTGACACAAACTGCTTCTATGGGACCATAACATAAGATACAAGGTAATGGAGCCTTTTATACATTGTCGTGTTTCTTTAGAAATAATTAATGGACAAATGGAGTCTTTAAACGCCTCAGATGTAAAGTTATTCGCTGTCAAAGTGACGCCAAAATGTATGGGAGTCAATGGAATGCTAACAGCAGGTGGGGGTCCGCTAGCCAATGGCGGCGCCCAGGGGTGCTTAAAAAAAATATGAAACCCTACCCCCTTGAATGTTCCCAACACTCTAGTGTGAGTTACGTGACATTCAGCCAAGTATGGTGACCCATACTCAGAATTTGTGCTCTGCATTTAACCCATCCGAAGTGTGCGCGCACACACACACACACACACACACACAAACACACACACACAAGTGGGCAGCCATTTATGCTGCAGCACCCAGGGAACAGTTGGTGGTTTGGTGCCTTGCTCAAGGGCACCTAAGTCGTGGTATTGAAAGTGGAGAGAGAACTGTACATGCACTCCCCCACCTACAATTCTTGCCAGCCCAAGACTCGAACTCACCACCTTTCAATTGCCAGTCCGACTCTAACCATTAGGCCACGACTTCCCCTCTAGTCAAATTTGGTTAGTGTGTGCGGCAATAATCTGTGCATATGGACAGAACAGCTAGACATCTAAATAATATCCACAGGAACACATGACTTGAGGTAATCAAAAACCAAATTAAAATAAAAGCAGATTCTATTCCCCTCGGAATGTCTGTTTCCCTTTACGCAAATACACTAACGTTACTATTCTTGCGATCAGAACTAGCATGCGCAAGAAGTACGGCAAGTCAAATGGTTCAAAATACCGTCCTTAATCCTAAACTTGAAAATAGGTTTAAGACGAGAGGTTTTACAACTTGAAATGTATTTCCTTTTTGTTTGTTTTTTTTAAATCAGATTTATTACCGATTTCAATGTGATGCTTGAGGCTTTGGTCATTCTGTTGTAAAGGAAACCGGTCAATTTAGCTCAAAGGGAAACATTTAAGATTTTAAAGGGAATTTGAACAGAATCACTGTTTCATGGCTGATCACTGAGATGCCCTGCGATTCACTGAACGAGCCGTTTAACATCAAATCTGCGCTGGATATTAATATCCAAACTATAGTGAAAACACTATCAATTAGCACAGTAACAAGATCGGCAGTTTAAGACATTAACTTGTAAGCACAAAACACAAGATACTTCTCTTTTCAATATGAATAAGGCTTTATTAGATAAATCTAAGACATATAAACTAATCTAACACATAAACGCACACACTCACACATTCACACAAGTTGCAGGAAGATCGAAAGTTAGGGAAAGATGAGTTTAAGAGAATGGAAATATGGAATCCCAAGTTTACAGCAATATGTTAAATTGCATAGACATGAACAACCATCAATCACTTAATTAACCCTCGCACTGAGTTCCTCAATGCGGTTAAAATTATATTAGATACACCAGCACAAATGTCTGAAGGTACATTGCCTGTGTAAAGTGGTCACTGATTGGCTGGAAGTTCAGTAGTCCTTGAAGTGACGTCTTGAGAAGGCCCGTGGTGTGTTGGGCGTTGTCTGAAGATGCAGAGAGTTGTGTGTAGCTGGCTGAAGTTGAACTCGACGTTACAAAACTTAACTCAGAACACGAAACTCTCAAACGGAAAAGAAAAGAAGTAAAGTTTAACGAGACTATAGGTGGTGTTTCTCCTCATCGTGGCTAAGTAGCAGCAGGCGTGCAGGCTGAAGCATGCTGGAACCGCGCTCAATGAACAGTGATGACAAACAGCATGGCTAAAAGCTAAAGCTAAGAAGCAAAGCTAAAAGCTGGCATGACTGATAGCCAAAGCAAGGCTAGAACTAAAAGCAGGCATGGCTAGTAGCAGACGCAAAGCTGAAGACTAAAAGCTGGCATGACTAGTAGCAGAAGCATAGCTAGCAGAGGTGGAAAGAGTACAAAAATATTCTACTCAAGTAAAAGTACCATTACATTAATGAAATTTTACTTAAGTACAAGTAAAAGTACCAGTCTAAAAATCTACTCAAGTAAAAGTAAAAAGTAGCTCATTTAAAATTTACTCAGAGTAAAAATTACTTAGTTACATTTTAACAGTGGGAGGGAGTCAAAATGGGACAAGCCAAGGTTGTCAAACTCAGTTCCTGGAGGGCCACAGTCCTGCAGTCCTGCTGTTTAGATATAACCCTAATTAAACACACCTGATCCAGCTAATCTAATCATTTAGGTTTATTTGAAAACTACATGATATGTGTGCTGGAGCAGGGCTACGGCCCTCCAGTAACTGGGTTTGACACCCCTGGGATAGGTCTATTAATCTCAAACTAGTTGTTTTTAATTAAAGGAATCAGTTATTTAGAATAATAAAACATTTGGGCTGTTACCAGGCAAATCAGTATCAACAAACTCATCTTTTAATGCAGAAGATTCATTGGAAGTGGCATTTAGATGTAATACACTGTTTAGTGCAGGACAAGAATGCATTTAACCTGCAGTTACAAATGCATGAATAATGTTTTGATATACAAGACATAAAATGTTTAATACTCATTTGAAATGATAAGAAATTAATTATTTAAAAAAATCAAAAGATACTTTAAATGTGAAATTAAAATGGCCAGTATGTGTCAGCAAGTCACTGTTAATAAGTGAGTCATTGCGATTGAACCGAATCATTTAAACGGTTGTGTTTAAAATTATTTTCTGTTGTAGAAATAGAGCTAAAAAAGGCAATATGGTGTCTAAAACGCAAGTCTCTTAATTAACTTGTTTACTGAACTGTTATATATATATGTATATATTCATGATGATTTTTGGAGGAAAAGATGGCATTCTTTGTGTGATTTTGATTTAATATACGTCTAAGTTGTACGTTTTTATGTGCATGAAAACGTAAGTAAATGTACGTTTGGTAGAACCACATTTAACATAAAAATAGACACGTATTCTCATGAGATCACGTTGCAACGCAGCATGTGAATTTTCTGCCCCTATATCTTAAATTTTGTGATCATTCTAAATGCATTTTAGGAGACTGAATCACACAGTGAAAGAACGCACTATAAATGCGCGCGCACATCATTAAAACAAAAATAGCACACTCCTCACCACTATCTTTTGGCTAATTTGTGCAAAACCTCTTGCTAAAATGTCAAAGCTTCATTTTAACCACCAATGCAACGATGCAATTATTTAGCTTACCTCTACATTCTTGCGAAGGGTTGATGTCTTGTCGAGATTTTATAAGCTGCTAGTTTGGTCTTCCTAGGCAAGTACAGCTTACACTGCATAATAGAGCATACATATGGCCAGGGGTTCACTTCATTTCCTTCGAGTTCAACTTCAGAATATGACGGGGTTTCGTTTTCAGCGGTGTCTGCACCACTAACGCCTGTTTTGTCCATCTGCATCTTTCTTGTGATTTTAGCGCCAGTTTGCCCTCCTGCCCATTATTTACTGCCGTAGTTTCCAGGGAGCGATTTATTTTTTTTATTTTTATTTTTTTTTACTCAGTAATTAATGTGTTTTAAAATGTAGCGAAGTACAATACTTCAAACAAAATATACTTAAGTAAAAGTAAAATTACAGATTTAAAAAAATACTTTAAAAAGTATTAGTACACAAAAAAGCTACTCAATTACAGTAACGCGAGTAAATGTAATTCGTTACTTTCCACCTCTGATAGCTAGATACTAAAAGCATTATTTTATGGTGTACTGGGTATTTAAACTGGCCTGTTGGCCACACCTCAAAAGTTGTCTTGACCAATCAGATATAGTCTTGGCTCGGGGGTATCACAAATCATCTGTTATCTTACCAAGCATGTGGTCCGAATTTTCCCGCTCTTGCAGAGTATAATTTTGGACATGATTCCTATAACACGGATATGATACATTTGATAAATATTTGATTGTCAGGCCTATTTAAAGCAAGCAGTTTCCATCACAAACATACCAAACATGATTATGAATCCTTAAGTTATCCCATAGTTATTAAAAGACATACACAATAAGTGATTATAACATGATAGTCAAAGGTGTGGGTTACATATAAATGAATATGGAGTTAAGCGATGGACTGATTCATTTATAAGTCTTTTTGAGTTCATTCTGGTCCATATATATGTACAAAGGACAGTTTATTTGCCATTCTCTTAACACAAAGACTTCTGTGGAGACCAGAGGTTCCCTTCCCCCTTAGGAATTTCAGTCTGGTTCTGTTAGGTGGGGGAAAGTCAATGGAAGTCTTTAACTCTCATGGGTTTACATGTGATGTCCAGCGTTGCATTTCAATTATGAACAACAAATTTGACAAATCTCTTCTCCGAATTGAAATTGTCAATAATTGTTCTAGTGGTGTTAATGTTGAAAGCTGTTCTGTGAAAGCTTTGGTTGGTTGGTTATCTTGCTTGGGACTTGTGGCACAGAATGTTTTATCCGGCAGCCATATCACCCTGGAGCCCAAGACCGGTTTCCCACTGAAGCTAAGCAGGGCTGAGCCTGGTCAGTACCTGGATGGGAGACCTCCTGAGAAAAAACTAGGTTGCTGCTGGAAGAGGTGCTAGTGAGGCCAGCAGGGGGTGCTCACCCTGTGGTCTGTGTGGGTCCTAGCGCCCCAGTGTCTGGATGTCTTTCGAAAAGAGTAGAGGTGTGACCTCGGCATCCTGGCTAAATTCGCCCATTGGCCTCTGACCATCATGGCCTCCTAACAATCCCCATATCTGCTGATTGGCTTCATCACTCTGTCTCCTCTCCACCAGTAAGCTGGTATGTGGTGGGCGTTCTGGCACACTATGGCTGCCGTCGCATCATCCAGGTGGATGCTGCACACTGGTGGTGGATGAGGAGATACCCCCAGACTATGTAAAGCGCTTTGAGTGCCTAGAAAAGCGCTATATAAATGTAATGACTCTGTGTACTTCGAGTGTAAACTAAACGAGCCAATGCACATTGGCATGCAATTATTGCGCAGTGATCAGAGGCAGCTGGATGCAATAATTGCATGCCAATGTGCATTGGCTCGTTTAGTTTACACTCGAAGTAGATTGGTCTATCGAAGCGATATCCCATATTCGTCGGTCACCGACGTGGCGTCTCCGTTCCCTCCTTCAGGGAACAAGGGTTACCATATGTAACCGAGACGTTCCAGGTGGCCATCTTGGTTTGTAGTCCCCATAGATTCTAGATGGCACATATCTTCCCTTTATGAAACAACTTTTCATGATGCCACAGAAGAAATTAGGGTGGTGAAAATTGAATAAATTGGAATAAAATAATACTATTAATGTTTTTTTAATGAATTTTCATATTTTAATATTTAAAGAGTTCTACAGTAAAATATACACTGTAAGAGAAAACAAATCTATATAGAAAATGTTACGTCCCCTTGGACATAAAAATGCAAGTTCAAGGAATGTCCAAGTCCAACTATTATGTCTTTTAATATGTGGCTTGATGATATTTTGGTATTAGCATGAATTAAGTGGATAAGTCAAACATACATGAATAGTTGGAAAAAAGACACAAGATAAAAGACTTTCTCATTGTTAGCACTCATAATGTACCAATTTATTCATGCTATGTAACATTTGATTATAGATTATGAAATATACATAATCAGTGGTTTAATGTACAATGCATAGCAAAAATAGCGTGAAGAAAATAATAAAGATGGTAAATAAAAATATTTCTTAAAGTCTGAAGTAGGACCCCTTGCACAAATTCAGAAACATGAACTTTTGTTGTTCCAGATTGCAGCTGTTCATTGGCTTCATCAAATGACAAAAATTGCAGCTTTGTTCTCACACAAATCAGTCTAAAATTCCCTTAAATGACACAAGTCCATTACTAGTACGTTGTGAGAAAAATATTTCAGTGTAAAATATAATATATACTAATATTTTATTTAAGCCACTTCTGTAACAGTCTCACTATAATTCACTTTCTGAGTAAATTAAAAACTATCACTCTCAAATTGGACAACATGTATTTGACAACATAAATAATATTTCATATATTCAATTAAAATATGTTTAATTTACAAATGTTCTAAATACAAGAGAAATTTTTAATTTGTATCATATTTAAAATTTGTAAAATAATTTTGGAACTTGTAACGTCTTCAAAGCGATGTGTTCTCATTACTTTGGTGTGGAAGTCAGGGTTTGTTTCTTTGAGCTCTGCTGTAAAAAAATAAAAAGTGTGAATACAAGTATACTATACTGAATGCATCACAATACACTTCATAAGCTGTTTATGTTGTTACTAATTCTGTTATGTTTCATCATATTTGTTAGGTTTAACTTACAAAAACTGCTTAACTTTCTCCTTCACCCATCGTGTATTAGGATTCCTGCAGAAATCTCCCTGCTCCGTCTCAAAACTGTCAAAGAGAATGAAAACATTGAAAACAGAAATATAACATCAGATGCTGTTGATCTCTAATCATAACTTGTTTTCTTTAGAAATGAACTGTTATTCTTACATGACGGCATACACACATGGAAGACTTTCACGTTGCAGCCTGATATTGAGGATGTGATCGGTCAACTTGGCTGTGGAGACTTTAGTGCAGCATGATTCCTTTACTTTTATATCTTGAGCTACAGTAAAGCAAAATAACTGGGTAAACCTCAATATTCTGCATTGTTCCATCAGACAGAATAATGAATGTACAGTTAAAGCTCTTCACCTGTTGTAGTCCAGATCACAGATGCAATGACCACCGCAACAGCCAAACTCCTCATGAGGATCCTGCGTGTCTCCATTGTCACAGTCGATCTTCAGTGCTCACTTCTGGAGTCAGAGAGAATATATTCAAGACACTTACTAGCTCGTCTTAAATAGTCAATAAAGCAGAACTTAAACTGCATGAGCTGCATCCTGTCTATTGCAGCCACATTTATTTTGGTAGATGATTTCATAATTTTTCTGGTTTATTACTATATCTGCCTTTCGGTGTAATTTAGATGAGCTCATTAGGGAATGAGCTCATTTGTAATAGTAGGCGTAAATGTCAAGTGCTAAATTAATATATGTAAATGTAGATGGGGGAATCTTGCATGATATTTAATTTATAACCTTGCTGTCAGTCATTTAATTTATGTAAATTTAGTGTATGCTGAAAAAGATTACAATTTTATTTGTAATCTGCCAGTAGGACAAATCAGCATATCAACAGAGTTTTTTTTTTTTTTATATATGTCTTGTATGGCCAGTCAGTTGTCAAAAACAAAACAAAAACAAAAAAAATTAGGAAGGAAGAGCTGATTGAGGTTGGTTGGGGAGTTTTGCTAGCTGGTGCGATGACATGTAGGTCAAGTTTTTCCATTTCGTAGATGCTCATACTGTCAGATTCTTCTGAAATGCTAGACACCATTTCAGTTTTTCATCATGATGACATCCTTTTCTGACAGACTGGAACATATCGGGGTAAAAGGGAATAAAACAGCTGATAAGTTTGCAAAAGAAGCAAAACTTGGTGGATATCAAGGTACCTCTGGGAAAGAATGAAATAAAATCAGTGATTAACAGGAAAATATTAAGACCATGGCAACAAAGTTAAATAAGAGGAAAAGGAAAATAGCAGCACAGGTAGGTGGTATTATAGCAATGTAAGATCAGCAGGGAAAAAGAACAGTTTTATGCAAGACAGAGAGGAAGAAGTAATGATTTCTAGATTTAGGCTGGGACACACAGGACTAAATTCAACACTTGAACCTTTTCATGAATGAAAATGGTATGTTGATAAATATGATGATCAGCATACTTTTTTTTTTAGCAATATGAAGAATAGACCAGTGAGTTATCGTGAACCATTTGGGAAAGGTTCTGAGAGATAATCAGATGTATATGGGAGTTATAACCATTTTAGAGTTGACAGGATTAGATCACAGGATTTAGATATAGTGTCTGAGGATCAGGATGCTTCGCCCATCTCAGAGGTTGAGGAGCACAGTGTGGAAAATGGAGGAGCTATACACACAGTGCTAGCTGAAGCATTCTCTCCTCTCCTCTCCTCTCCTCTCCTCTCCTCTCCTCTCCTCTCCTCTCCTCTCCTCTCCTCTCCTCTAACTCAACTGGTTATATCTCTTAAGTCTAGTAGTGATTTTTATGAGCAATATGATTTTTTTCAGTTATGAGAATGAACCACATTTATCCACACAGTCATGGAGAGCCGAAACACTACTAAAACAATGTTCTTCCGCAAAATGCATGCAGTTTTGTTTCTTATCCAGAGGACAAAAAGTTACATGACGTGCACCTTAGCGCAAGTTAATCATGTCTCTTAGGTTTCTTTTAAGGAGCCCCGCCTTCTGATCAATGACATAAATTAACCTTTCCATTATGAGATAATATCTACAACCCGAATTCCGGAAAAGTTGGGACGTTTTTTAAATTTTAATAAAATGAAAACTAAAAGACTTTCAAATCACATGAGCCAATATTTTATTCACAATAGAACATAGATAACATAGCAAATGTTTAAACTGAGAAAGTTTACAATTTTATGCACAAAATGAGCTCATTTCAATTTTGATTTCTGCTACAGGTCTCAAAATAGTTGGGACAGGGCATGTTTACTATGGTGTAGCATCTCCCTTTCTTTTCAAAACAGTTTGCAGACGTCTGGGCATTGAGGCTATGAGTTGCTGGAGTTTTGCTGTTGGAATTTGGTCCCATTCTTGCCTTATATAGATTTCCAGCTGCTGAAGAGTTCGTGTTCGTCTTTGACGTATTTTTCGTTTAATGATGCGCCAAATGTTCTCTATAGGTGAAAGATCTGGACTGCAGGCAGGCCAGGTTAGCACCCGGACTCTTCTACGACGAAGCCATGCTGTTGTTATAGCTGCAGTATGTGGTTTTGCATTGTCCTGCTGAAATAAACAAGGCCTTCCGTGAAATAGACGTTGTTTGGAGGGAAGCATATGTTGCTCTAAAACCTTTATATACCTTTCAGCATTCACAGAGCCTTCCAAAACATGCAAGCTGCCCATACCGTATGCACTTATGCACCCCCATACCATCAGAGATGCTGGCTTTTGAACTGAACGCTGATAACATGCTGGAAGGTCTCCCTGCTCTTTAGCCCGGAGGACACGGCGTCCGTGATTTCCAACAAGAATGTCAAATTTGGACTCGTCTGACCATAAAACACTATTCCACTTTGAAATAGTCCATTTTAAATGAGCCTTGGCCCACAGGACACGACGGCGCTTCTGGACCATGTTCACATATGGCTTCCTTTTTGCATGATAGAGCTTTAGTTGGCATCTGCTGATGGCACGGCGGATTGTGTTTACCGACAGTGGTTTCTGAAAGTATTCCTGGGCCCATTTAGTAATGTCATTGACACAATCATGCCGATGAGTGATGCAGTGTCGTCTGAGAGCCCGAAGACCATGGGCATCCAACAAAGGTCTCCGGCCTTGTCCCTTACGCACAGAGATTTCTCCAGTTTCTCTGAATCTTTTGATGATGTTATGCACTGTAGATGATGAGATTTGCAAAGCCTTTGCAATTTGACGTTGAGGAACATTGTTTTTAAAGTTTTCCACAACTTTTTTACGCAGTCTTTCACAGATTGGAGAGCCTCTGCCCATCTTTACTTCTGAGAGACTCTGCTTCTCTAAGACAAAGCTTTTATAGCTAATCATGTTACAGACCTGATATCAATTAACTAGATGTTCTCCCAGCTTAATCTTTTCAAAACTGCTTGCTTTTTTAGCCATTTGTTGCCCCCGTGCCAACTTTTTTGAGACCTGTAGCAGGCATTAAATTTTAAATGAGCTAATTAAGTGGATAAAAGTGTAACATTTCTCAGTTTAAACATTTGCTACGTTATCTATGTTCTATTGTGAATAAAATATTGGCTCATGTGATTTGAAATTCCTTTAGTTTTCATTTTATTAAAATTTAAAAAACGTCCCAACTTTTCCGGAATTCGGGTTGTAACTCCTTAAACTGATTTTCAGGGGGTAATTTGAACCTTTTCTATTTTTAAATAAAAAATCAGTTAAATTAGAATAATAGGACAATCAGGAAGAATAAATTGCCAATGAAATCAGTATTAATAAAAATCAAATCTTTAAACTACAACATTAAAGGCCCTGTCTGTTCAAATGGCTCATTCATTCAGGAATGAAGCAAGTGACTGTCTTAAAGGAATAGTTCACTGTTAAATTATTCCCTGTCAGACCATTCAAGATATGGGGGGGCTTTTTTTGAGTAGAAAAGTAAATTGTTTTCACTGAAATCATATTCCTTAGTGATTCATAAAATGGAAGTTGGTAGCTGGCCATTTTTGAGAATAATAAAAAGCATATCAAAGAAAACTAAATTAATACCCATGGCTCTGGACGATATATGGAAGTCCTATGAAGCTAAATTATTGGTTTGTGTAAGAAATTGAACAGTATTTACACCTTTATTGCCTGTAATCTATAGCCATTGACCATGGATTGTTCTTAAATCTAACTGTACTTTACTGAAGAAAAAACCTACATCTTGGATGACCTGAGAGTTAGTAAATTTAATAGCACATTTTTAGTCATTGAATCATTGAGTCACTTGATTTATTTTGAAATGCAGATTCATTCATCAATATAAACAACTTTACTGTCAGTTTACTTGGAGACTTAAAGCAACTTTGTTTGAATTATGTTTGTTGACGAAATAGAGAATGTTTAGTGTTCCTAAAAAGCACATATCATATTTTTGTCCCATCCATTGCTCTGCTCTGGTCATCATTATGTTCATCACTGCAATTTTGAGACTGATCCCATATTTATATGTGGATGCCACTTCTGAAACTTTGCAGCATGTAAGTCACCAGTAGTTCTCAAATTTTGAATAGCGCCAACATGTGACGATCGTGACCCAGTGAAACACAGGGAGAGAGAGATCCGATTGCAGTATGTTTTTATTGGGGTAATCCAAATCGTAATCCAAACAAGTCGGTGTCAAAACCAGAAAAAAATCCAAATAGACAAACCAAGAAAGAAATAGGAAGGGAACAGGAACGGAAAGAGGAACAGTAACTCGGAATGCGAGGGACTCGGAATACGAGAAGACTGGGTATGGAAGGAAACGGAAGGAAACGTAAGGAAAGGACTCCATGCAGACAACAGGAAAAGACTGGTAAATATAGGGAGGCTAATGACTAATAAGTGAAGACACCTGGTGAAATTAACAGGAGTGCAATTACTGTGATGAAGGGACAAGGCTAGTGGGAATTGTAGTGCCTACGGTGAGGTGCCTAGGGGGAAGTGAGCCCACTAGTGGACACCCAGGGAAACAGAGACCAGACAGCATGACATTACCCCCTCCTCCACGGAGCAGCTACCAGATGCTCCACCCGAACCCAAGAAGAAACCAAAGACACAAAGAGACTAGGAGGGAGGTGGAGCGGCGGAGGACCAGGGGGAGGGACGGAGGGCCAGGTAAAATAGGGAAACAGAGACAAGAGGACCAGGTAAAATGGGGAAACAGAGACAAGAAGTGCAAACACAAAAACAAGGAGCCCAGGAGGGAGGTGGGCCGACGGAGGATCAGGGGGAGGGACGGAGGGCCAGGTCCTTAGAGGGAAACAGAGAGAAAGACAAAGACAAGGAACCCAGGAGGGAGGTGGACCGGCAGAGGATCAGGGGGAGGGACGGAGGGCCAGGTCCATAGATGGAAACAGACAGAAGAGAAACCAAAACGAAAACAAAACAACAACAAACACAAGTCCAGGAAGGACATAACGTGAAGCCCACCAGGGCGGAACAGAAGACCACCACATCCGTGTGGTCGAGACAGAAACCCACCAGGGCGGCGCCGAAGACCACCGCATCCGTGCGGTTGGGACAGAAGCCCACCCAGGTGGCGCAGAAGACCACCACTTCCATGCGGTCAAGACAGAAGCCCACCAGGGCGGCGCCGAAGACCACCACATCCGTGCGGTCGAGACAGAAGCCCACCAGGGCAGATCAGAAGACCACCACATCCGTGTGGTCGAGACAGAAGCCCCCAGGGCGGAGCAGAAGACCACCACATCTGTGTGGTCGAGACAGAAGCCCCCCAGGGCGGAGCAAAAGACCACCACATCCGTGTGGTCGAGACAGAAGCCCACCAGGGTGGCGCAGAAGACCACCACATCCGTGCGGTCGAGACAGAAGCCCACCAGGGCGGCGCAGAAGACCACCACAGTGGGATCGATGACACCGGAGAGCAAGTCTGGTTAAGCAAGTCTGAAACAGAGAACATGAACAAGTTAAGGGTGGCCTTCGTGGCCACGACAGGATCAGTCGAGCACTCAGAGAGTTCGTCTGAGACGTGATGAGGCTCTGGAAGTTCCGCAGAGGCGAGGAGAGACTCTGGTAGTTCAGCCGAGATGAGGAGAGGCTCTAGTAGTTCAGCAGAGACGTGGAGAGGCTCTGGTAGTTCAGCAGAGGCGTGGAAAGGCTCTGTTAGTTCAGCAGAGACGTGGGGAGGCTCTGGTAGTTCCACAGAGACTTGGAGAGACTCTGGTAATCCCATGGTGTTTAGACTGGATTCCAGAAGATCAATGCTGACTTGACTCTGCTCATGAAGATCATTGGTGGCCTGACTCTGCTCATTAAGATCATTGGTGACTTGCATTTGTTCATGAAGATCAATGGTGACTTGCCTTTGTTCATGAAGATCAATGGTGACTTGCCTTTGTTCATAAAGATCAATGGTGACTTGACCTTGCCCATGAAGATCATTGGTGACTTGCCTTTGTCCATGAATTTCACCGTTGATTTGGCTTGACTCCGGAGTGTCAACGGGGACTAGCCCTGACTCTGGAAGGTCAACGGTGACTAGTCCTGACTCTGGAGGGTCAACGGTGACTAGTCCTGACTCTGGAGGGTCAACGGTGACTAGTCCTGACTCTGGAGGGTCAACGGTGACTAGTCCTGACTCTGGAGGGTCAACGGTGACTAGCCCTGACTCTGGAAGGTCAACGGTGACTAGCCCTGACTCTGGAAGGTCAACGGTGACTAGCCCTGACTCTGGAAGGTCAACGGTGACTAGCCCTGACTCTGGAAGGTCAATGGTGACTAGCCCTTACTCTGGAGGGTCCACGAGCACCTGACTAGACTCTGGAGAGTCCACGAGCACCTGACTCGACTCTGGAGGGTCCACGGGAACCTGACTCGACTCTGGAGGGTCCACGGGAACCTGACTTGACTCTGGAGGGTCCACGGGAACCTGACTCGACTCTGGAGGGTCAACGGGAACCTGACTCGACTCTGGAGGGTCAACGAGAACCTGACTCGACTCTGGAGGGTCAACTGTGGCTGTCATTCTGTGCAGAGGTGCTGGACAAGCAGCCATCTTGTGCCATAACTCTGGACCGGCGGCCATCTTGGGCCGTGGCGCTGGACCGGTGGCTATTTTGGGCAGTGGCGCTGGGCCGGCAGCCATCCTGGGCAGTGGCGCTGGGTTAGCGGCCATCTTGTGCTGTGGCGCTGGCTCGGCAGACGTGCCCAAACTCTCCCCTCTCCGTCCGCAATGGTGAGACGGCGGCTCCGATCCATCCCACCCTTAAAAAAAATCACATACAGCACACAAAATTAAGTTGTTTGATTTATTTTGTACAACCCGAATTCCGGAAAAGTTGGGACGTTTCTTAAATTTTAATAAAATGAAAACTAAAGGAATTTCAAATCACATGAGCCAATATTTTGTTCACAATAGAACATAGATAACGTAGCAAATGTTTAAACTGAGAAATTTTACACTTTTATCCACTTAATTAGCTCATTTAAAATTTAATGCCTGCTACAGGTCTCAAAAAAGTTGGCACGGGGGCAACAAATGGCTAAAAAAGCAAGCAGTTTTGAAAAGATTCAGCTGGGAGAACATCTAGTGATTAATTAAGTTAATTGATATCAGGTCTGTAACATGATTAGCTATAAAAGCTTTGTCTTAGAGAAGTAGAGTCTCTCAGAAGTAAAGATGGGCAGAGGCTCTCCAATCTGTGAAATACTGCGTAAAAAAATTGTGGAAACTTTAAAAACAATGTTCCTCAACGTCAAATTGCAAAGGCTTTGCAAATCTCATCATCTACAGTGCATAACATCATCAAAAGATTCAGAGAAACTGGAGAAATCTCTGTGCGTAAGGGACAAGGCCGGAGACCTTTATTGGATGCCCGTGGTCTTCGGGCTCTCAGACGACACTGCATCACTCATCGGCATGATTGTGTCAATGACATTACTAAATTGGCCCAGGAATACTTTCAGAAACCACTGTCGGTAAACACAATCCGCCGTGCCATCAGCAGATGCCAACTAAAGCTCTATCATGCAAAAAGGAAGCCATATGTGAACATGTTCCAGAAGCGCCGTCGTGTCCTGTGGGCCAAGGCTCATTTAAAATGGACTATTTCAAAGTGTAATAGTGTTTTATGGTCAGACGAGTCCAAATTTGACATTCTTGTTGGAAATCACGGACGCCGTGTCCTCCGGGCTAAAGAGGAGGGAGACCTTCCAGCATGTTATCAGCGTTCAGTTCAAAAGCCAGCATCTCTGATGGTATGGGGGTGCATAAGTGCATACGGTATGGGCAGCTTGCATGTTTTGGAAGGCTCTGTGAATGCTGAAAGGTATATAAAGGTTTTAGAGCAACATATGCTTCCCTCCAAACAACGTCTATTTCAGGGAAGGCCTTGTTTATTTCAGCAGGACAATGCAAAACCACATACTGCAGCTATAACAACAGCATGGCTTCGTCGTAGAAGAGTCCGGGTGCTAACCTGGCCTGCCTCCAGTCCAGATCTTTCACCTATAGAGAACATTTGGCGCATCATTAAACGAAAAATACGTCAAAGACGACCACGAACTCTTCAGCAGCTGGAAATCTATATAAGGCAAGAATGGGACCAAATTCCAAAAGCAAAACTCCAGCAACTCATAGCCTCAATGCCCAGACGTCTTCAAACTGTTTTGAAAAGAAAAGGAGATGCTACACCATGGTAAACATGCCCCGTCCCAACTATTTTGAGACCTGTAGCAGAAATCAAAATTGAAATGAGCTCATTTTGTGCATAAAATTGTAAACTTTCTCAGTTTAAACATTTGCTATGTTATCTATGTTCTATTGTGAATAAAATATTGGCTCATGTGATTTGAAAGTCTTTTAGTTTTCATTTTATTAAAATTTAAAAAACGTCCCAACTTTCGGGTTGTATTTTTTAAGCTCATTTTGAGAAACTGTGTCATGTTAGTAAGTCTTTTAGAAATACTTTTAGTTGTTTTTAAACAACTTGTTTGGGGGTTGTTCATGTTTGTTTCTGTTTTTGATTTCCATAAAATGTATAATTTGTTTAGTGATTTGTAACACTTTATTTTGACTGATAATGCATTATGACCTACTCTGTGCATTAGGTGCTGTTCTCCACTAGATGGAGAATATGCCATTACTGTAACACAAGATAGTTAGGCAGAGGAATATTTCACCCACTATTAATGACTTCATTCAGTTACTGGTGGATTAAATCTTTCAAGCCTCAAAAAGGCTCACAAGCAACATAAAATTACCATTATAATATCCCACGCAAGAGAAAAAGTCATACATATTGGGAATGACACGAGGTTGAGTAAATAATGACAGAATTTACCTTTTTTGTGTGAACTATTTCTTTAATGATTCAGCTTAAATATGATTAAATACAGTCCGAAAGTCCGGATGTTTGTGTCAAAAGAAACACAATTTGAATGGTTATTTTTCAAATATTGCATTTGAATTTTAAAGCAGATTAAACAAAGCCATTAAACATCTCTTAACATTCACATAAGATAAAGATAAAGAGGATCTAATAGTATTTTTTTTTTTTGCTTAAATAAACATACAGAATATATATTCTCTTTTTGATAGATAGATTGATTACATATATAGATAGATTTGCAGCATCCTCTAGGACTCCATTTTCTCAGTCCACTATCTTCTTCAGACCTGGAGGAAAGATTATCATGTTTTTTTTTAAACAGCACATAAGCATCATATTAATATGCTAGGGTTGTACCATTCAGACGGTTTTTAATCCAGGGTGCTTTTGGATCTGAACATAATTTTATTTATCTCTGCAGGAGATAAATAAACATGAAGTGAAATGAACACAATATCATATACATATTAACTTCTGTGAAATAATGAGAGAGCTTACATTATAGCATCCACACATGGACTCAGAGCATTCTGATGCTTGTATCCCATCAGTTTAATTGAAGCAGGGATACTTCCTTTTGACACTTCCTTACAGCAGCTCACGCCAACACGAGTGGGACGACGATCTGAAAGAGAGATTGAAATTGAAATCTCTGAATTTATATTGTGTGTATACTGTTTATGTGTTTATGTATTTTCGTCCACACAAAATGGAAATTCTGTCATCTTTACTCGACCCCATGTCTTTCCAAACCTGTATGTATTTATTTATTATATGAGATATTGAACAATTTTGGAAGCTAAGCAGTTTTGGTTCCCCTTGACTTAATATTTTTGGTCCATACAGTGGAAGTTAATGGGAACCAAAACTGTTAACAAAATTCTTTAAAATATCTTCTTTTGTCTTCCACAGAAGAAATTAAGTCATTCAGGTTATTGGGAATGACATGAGTCAATTGCAAATTGCAATTTGCATTTTTGGTTAGATTAGGCCTTCAAACATCAATACTAGTCTGAAAACATGTTGGTGTGAATTAAATGAATCCAAAATGCTAAATCTGAGTATAAATGTAAAAAAAGTGTCATACAAATACAAATGCAGTATTAAAAAAACCCAAAACTTACAGTTGTGTTGCTGTGCAGTAACACAACCAAGAACCAGCATCATCAAATGCAAAACATACCACATACATGAAATGAGTTTAGGGGTTAAATGGGTTTAGCTGAAAACATAACAGTTGAAGTGTTGAGTTTCTGTTTGGGATGTAATTGGATGTTCTTTACCTGATACATTTTTATATTTACGTTTGAAATGGGTGTTTTCTTCAGCTATAAGCACTTTTGGTTCTGTGGATTTATTTTTATTTTTTTTCTGAAAAACATTTCAACCACATTCTTATGTTAACATTTCTCATTATGTATTATGTTTAATATCTTTATTTTACCATCATATTTCTCAAATGTAATTTTTTAAATTATTTTCAGTTTTGAAATAAATTGGCCAACTGCTCTGTCTTTTTAAGTTTAGTTACAATCCAGAATATTACAGTAATATATACTCTAAGAACAAAAAATTATGTTCTTGTAATTTGAATGTTAATGGACATTTTCTTTAACCCTAAAACACAACACACTATAATGAATAATTAAAAATGTGTGGAAAACAGCTGTAAAAAAATCAACATGGAATATTTCCTCATTTTAACTTTATTTCATTTAATGTACACATAATAGACATTTGCAAAATGCTAATTAATAAATGAGCACATAATTAAACATTTACGTTTTAATATCACATTCATACACTGTAAGGGAAATAATAATAATAAAAAAAGGTAATTAGTTGAAGGAACATTTAACTATTGTGTTTTTAATATCTAATGTGGTTTATGATGGGTTTTTTTTTTTGGTATTGACATCAATTAAATGAATATATGAAAAAAAGAAAAATCCAAAATCACTCAAGTTTATATTGTACCAAGTTACTCATTCTACAGTATGTAATATCAATAGCACAAATAAGAAAGAAATTGTGCACTGCCAGTAACCAGTCACAAAGAAAAGTAAAGAAATGCTAAAGAGAAAAGATGTCTTCATGTTTAAGGAAGGACCTCTTGAACACATTTGGAAACATCAACCACAAGTAAAACCTGTAGATGCTGATCAGAGTTTATTTGTAATTTCAGATTACAGTTGTTCATTTGCATCCTCATCATCATCATCATCATCATCAAAAAAAAAATAATTCTTTGTTCTCATTTAAATCAGTCAAAAATTTACTCAGACTTCCAGACTTCAAAAATTCACTCAGACTTCAGTCCATTGCTTGTATATTGAGTGAAATATATTTCAATGTGAAACATAAAATATAATATTTAAACCACAATTGTTACAAAAAAGTTTCACTGTAATTCAGTTTCTGAATAGATTAAGAACTGTAACTGTCAAATTGTCATAAATACTCAATTTAAATGTGCATAATTTACAAAAAAGTTCCAAAATACTACAGCAAAATCTCTTAAACGTTATTGCTTGTTGTAAGGCCTAAATACTTTACTACATTATTATTTTAAATATAAGACATTTGTGACTGATGAGCTGTCAATTTCTTGTGTAGCTCCTCCCACATGAGTTTGGTCACTAATAGATGATGTTGGGGGTGGAGCGTTAGTCAGGGTTTGTTTCTTTGAGCTCTGCTGTAAAAAAAAAAAGTGTGAATACAAGAATACTATACTGAATGCATAACAATACACTTCATAGGCCGTTTATGTTGTTACTAATTCTGTTATGTTTCACCATAATTGTTCGGTTTAACTTACAAAAACTGCTTAACTGTCTCCTTCACCCATTCTTGTTTAGGATCACTGCAGAAATCTCCCCGCTCCGTCTCAAAACTGTCAAAGTGAATGAAAACATTGAAAACACAGAAATTTAACTGTAACAGATCCTGTTGATTTCTTATCATGACATGTTTTCTTTAGAAATGAACAGTAATTCTTACATGACGGCCTTCACACATGGAAGACTTTCACGTTGCAGCCTGATATTGAGGATGGGATCGGTCACATTGGCTGTGGAGACTTGAGTGCAACATGATTCCTTCACTTTTTGTTCTTCAGCTACAGTACGGCAAAAGAACTGGGTAAACCTCAATATTCTACATTGTTCCATCAGACAGATAATAATGAATGAATAGTTAAAGTTCTTCACCTGTTGTAGTCCAGATCACAGATGCAATGACCACCGCAACAGCCAAACTCCTCATGAGGATCCTGCGTGTCTCCATTGTCACAGTCGATCTTCAGTGTTCACTTCTGGAGTCAGAGAGAATATATTCAAGACTCTTACTAGCTCCCCTTAAATAGTCAATAAAGCGGAACTGCAGGGGCTGCATCCTGTCCATTGCGGCCACATTTATTTTTGTGGATGATTTCATCATTGTTCTTTTTCATCACCATATCTGGATTTCCATGTAGTTTATTTTGGGAGTGAACTCATTTGTCATAGTAGGTGTAAATGTCGTGCTCATTTAATATGTAAATATAGATGAGGGAATCTCTGTTTGAAAAATGCTTATATGATATTTAATTTCAAACCTTGCTGTCAGTCATTTAATTGATTTTGTATTCAGTGTATGCTGGAAAAAGAGCTTTATTTTTTTCATGTCAATAGAACAAATGAGTGTACCAATATTTTTTTTCTTTCTTTTTTTAATTCAGTAATTTTCATATATTTTATCTTGTAAAGTTGACATGTTTTCAAATGAGAAATTAGGAAGGAAGAGCTGACATGCTACAGTTACTGCACCTAAAAGGTTTGTTGGGGAGTTTTGTTAGCTGGTGGAAAGGCATGGGTCAAGTTTTTCCATTTCACAATATTGTCACACTGAGCTGCTCCATACTGTCAGATTCTTCTGAAATTCAAGACACTGTTTCAGTTTATCATGAAGACATCCTTTACTGACAGATTGGAACACATTCATGACCGGAAGTCTATTATATTCAAATTAAATTATATTAAAATGATCACATGAATGGGATATAGGCAGAAAAAAAATAACCCCAAAAATAAAATTGGTATTTACCCAAAAATTTATTTTTAAAAGTCCCAGCATTCCTCTAAAATACATATTTTAATTTTTTATTCCACAGATTAGCAAACCAGGGGGACTACAAACATGAAATTGTCCAGCCATGTTTCTTCCTGTTTCACGGAGGTATAATCTTAATCATCCATGAGAATGAGTAAAACAAGAGAATATAGTTTAAGGACCCTATGTATAAAACCGCTCAGAGTGAAAATGTACTCTTAAGTGTGTCAAAACTAGAGATGTTCCGATACCCTTTTTCTCTTCCCGATACCGATTCCGATACCTGGGCTCAGGGTATCGGCCGATACCGAGTACTGATCCGATACCTGGGTGTGTTTCTGTATATACAGCTGTATATACTACTAGCCCTGTGTAAATTTCTAGAATTATTTTATGGTGTGCTCCAGACTTATCCCTTGATAAAACATGAATAAATACATGGTTAACTACTGTATTTATTACAGTATTTTTATTATCTGACATGAATTTGACAGTAATATTATTTAATTTCTTAAGCGAAAAAGAACTTCAAATGCAGCCAAAAATCTAACACCGCAAACTAAAAAAGGTATTTTAGTATTTTAGTTTTACAATATTAGTGTATAAAAAACTGCAACAAATAAGTCTAGGAATATAAAAAATTCTATATTAATCAGATAATCTCTTTACAACAAAACAAGTAAAAAACAAGCAACCGTCTAGGCATAATTATTATTATTAATAAAGACGTATTATTAC
The DNA here is from genome assembly GCF_963082965.1 of Carassius carassius. Classification (NCBI taxonomy): domain Eukaryota; kingdom Metazoa; phylum Chordata; class Actinopteri; order Cypriniformes; family Cyprinidae; genus Carassius; species Carassius carassius. Next base: position 20,569,962 of record NC_081789.1, read on the forward strand.
TACATAGAGACGTAGCTAAATCTACTGTAGGCTACAACAGTAGCTTAATATATTGTCAATTTACTCGCCATGAAGATCTTTGAGTGTCTGTGTTTATGATATGACAGTTTTCTCAAATGAAACGTTAAATTCTCATGAAGTGACGGTTTATGCGTTCATGTCCTCATATAGTGACACACGGCAGAGGCCACAAAACAGCGAGCTCCCGTGCATCTGCGCATGTCTCCCACAGAGATGTAGACTTTGCAGGAGTAATATTTAAATAGTATTTTGCAGTTTAATATTCACAGACACTAGTATATATATTCGGCTACAGTCTGGAGCCCTGCGCTTAGACTAACACGGAAGCGACTGAACGCAGCTGCGGGTAACGAATATACTCAAACTTACTACCGGTTCTACAGAGACGCTGGTATCATCACATTTTAAAATTTTCAGCACCGTCTTGGTAGTGAAGTGCCAGTACTTGTGGCATCCCTAGTCGCCGTTTTACTGTCTGGTTGGTCCAGTCTGAAATACTGCTAAACAGCGGACATACTGCTAACCACTGATCTGTAATATAGAAGCGGCTTCACTGTCTGTTGGCAGTTTAGAACGCGATGAGCGATCCAGTCATATATAGATCAGTGCTGCTAACGCGTTTTCATTTCTTCTTCGCTGCTCTAAACAGGGGTTGCTTGTGGTATTACAGCACATCGTCCTGTGTTTGCAATGCATTCTGAGCAGCGAAGAAGAACGGTGCAGCGGTAAGGCAAAGCTAGCGTTCATAACTAGGTCTTGAAAATGGTATCGGATCGGTATATGGGTTCATGTACTCGCCGATGCCGATGCCAGAATTTGTTGTGGTATCGGAGATATTTCCGATACTAGTATCGGAATCGGAAACAACTCTAGTCAAAACTTTTACTCTTATTCCTAGACATCACATAAGGGTAAAATACCCTGTGCAGTTGTATACTGAATCTTTAATGTTGCATGTATTTTTTCTGCCGGAGGTCCTGGACATCTTCAGATACATAGTAACATGGATTCTGTCAAATGCCGACAGATAAAAGAACAACAACAACAACAAAAAACACACTAAATCTGTGCAAAGAGTAAACTCTGCAAGAGTCTGAATATATGGAAAAAAATCTAAAAGGTCAGCACTCAAGTTTATAATGTACCAACTTACTCATTCTACACATTTTTTTAGGGGTGACCCCGAATAGTCGATGAATCGATGCTTTGATTCGAGGAACCTGATTTGGCTACCAATCTCACAGTCGAATATTCAATGGGTGTTATTGATTATGCCATTTTGACTATATGGGGGAGCTCAAATGTCTGATTTCACAGAGAACTACCGGTTTTATCCCAATTAGTTAATATGCAGCCTATTATGCTAAAGCTGTAAGATTCTGAAAAGGAAGATGCTTCAAATTAATATTTTAAAGTGAGTGAATAAATCCAACACTATAGATTTGTGTTTCACTTTCCATAATCTGTGACTGAAAGAGGAGCATCTTGGTGACAAACTGACACAGGCAGAGACTGGATCTTTTCGAACAGATAGGGTACAAGTGATTTCAAAACATTTAAGCTGGTGTATATATATAGTGGATATATTATTTTTCATACATAAGATGCATTTGGTTTTGAGTCAAACGCTTCATTGTAGTACTAAGGTGATATCTCTTCAGCGCACAGCGTGAGCAGGTCAAACTACAATGCAGAATATTCATAACTATGACTGGGACTGTTATATACATACTTTTATAGTGAGAAGACCATTATACTAAAACGCTATGAATTTTTAGAGTTTAGCTGCTGTGTTTTTGCATATTGTTTTGTGAAGAACGCATCCACGAAATGAGTTAGCATTCAGAGCCCCGCAGATATGTTCATGTGCATTCATCCCTTTTTGCAAATAGCCTTTAAGTCTTAATATTAATGTTATATTGTATAAATAACGAAGCATATTCTACATGATATTATGAGTTGAATCCCATTTATTAAAAACTTGCTATCAAATGCTCACTCTGGTCATCTTCAGCGCGCGCAGCTCAAAACAGAATTGCAGAACATTAACTGCTAACGTTTAGACTAATGTTATGATGAGAGCTATTGTATATTATTACACTATTGTAAAAAATAATAATAAAATAAAATAGTTAATAGTTATGGTTTCGCCGACGTTAAGTGTTAGCTATCTGTTAATCAAAACATAAAACATTATTTACACATTTTATATCTGCAAGGTGTTTATTACACATTTTCTCTGTGTGTTAACATCAGTAATTATGTTAGTCAATGTCTGACTTGACTCTTGTTAATGTATCTTGTACAAAATACAATGTAATGTACAAATTGACCACATGAGGAAAAATGCTGCACCATAAAGAGTTGCAGTATGTTTATTAGGGTGAAGTTAAGATTTTCCAATGTGTCTTGGACCAGTCCATCAAGCCTTTTAAATGAAAACTAATAGCATTTTCACATGTTTTGAAGTGTGTCATTTTGCAAACAATCTAGGAATTATGCTAATTAAGTGTGGTGTTTGGATAATTGTGATTTTCATATTTTGTAAAAATATAAAATATAAATATTTTATATTTTGTAAAAAAAAAAATGTCATAGCAATCATAAAAAACTGTAAAGGAATAGTTCACTGTTAATTTACTCACCATCAGACCATCCAAGATGTAGGTGACTTTTTTGATTAGAACAGTAAAGATTTTTAGTTGAAATCATATTCCTTAGTGATTCATAAAATGGAAGTTGGTAGCTGGCTGTTTTTGAGAATAATAAAAAGCATATCAAGGAAAAATAGGGCAAAATCAGACGTGTTTAGTGTTCGTAAAAAGCACATATCATATTTTTGTCCCGTCCATTGCTCTGGTCATCATTATGTTCATCACTGCAATTTTGAGACTGATCCCACATTTATATATGGATGCCACTTCTGAAAACTTGCCACATGTAAGTCACTGCTGGTTCTCTTAGCAGCATAAAAAACTAAATATTTATTCAAATTTTGAATAGCGCCCACACTGGGTGTGCCAAAATTTTTTTCACTTTGCATGCAGTAATTTGCAAATCCAGAGTAACATATTCTCAAAGACTAACACAACAGAAACACCCTAAAAATTTTTTTCTTCTTCTTCTTTATAAATAGCACCAGCTGATTAGCATCTGAAACCATCACGTCTCAACTTTCTTAAAGGGAAAGGAGCAGACCCCTCTGTCACATCCCGTTCCAGTTTCTCTGCCACGAGCAGAGGACCACCGGCTAGTGCTCTGGGAGATTTGAAGCTGACAGTGAGAGCTTCTCCGCCGGTCGACGCTCCACGCTCCACGAACCTCTTACCCCTTCCGCAGTGTTTGTCCTGTGCAGCTGCTGGGTGATTTTGCTGGGCTGTCTTATGGCAGTCCCAACGGGTCATTCAGTTTGCCGCCGGGGATCAGATGTCGATTGCAGCATCGGGGATGGGCTGTTGACCTCTGTGGATGAAGATTTGGCGGGGCTGCCCCCCTTGGGTGTTGTCGCCACTGCCGAATTGGACCCAGAGTTGACAGCCGTGCTTGCCCGGGCGGCTGTGAGCATCAGGATGGAGGTGAATGCACCGCCCAGCCCTGAGTGCTCATGGCTGTTCGATTGGTTCTTGATGTAGAGTGCGGCTCACAACCGCGTTTTGCTCTGGTTCCTTTCGTCCCGGATGTGCATGGGGAAGTGATTTAGTCGTGGATAGCCCCTTTTTACGGCCGGAAGCAGCTCATTTAATTCCCTCCGTCCTCACTACCCTCGATGGCGGGGCAGCTAGGGGTGCGTCGACATTCCCCAGCAGGAGAGTGCGATTGCGGTGCACTTGTGTCCGCAAAACGGCGCCACTGGGAGGAATAGTCTGCGCCTCTCACCCAAGGCTCCACCGCTGGTCCAATGGCCGGCAGCACCCAATTTTTCATAAAAGAGCAATTTCCCTTTCCTCCAAGTTGCAAGGTTCGCGGGTTGATGATGAGCGATGCACTGCCTCGTCATTCTCACCAACGATGCCCCCTTTCGCCAGCGGTCAAGAGGTTGCGGTTCGGAGACGCAACACCTCTCCACGCGTCTCTGGCCAGTTCCTCCGGGAGTGTGGCTGTGATGACTCGGAACACGATGCCTTCTGGGCCATCTGACACAACTCCCCATCGCTGCACCACTGCGGTTATGTCGACTTTTACCTTTTGGTGCCACTTGTACGGAGTTTGGGAGTGTGGCAGTCCGGGACGCCTCTGTCTTGTGTGAGGAGATTGCTGTCCTGCTGGCAAAGGATGCAATCGAGCCAGTCCCTCCAGCTGAGATGAGGAAAGGGTTTTACAGCCCTTACTTCATCGTACCCAAGAAAAGCGGTGGCCTTCGGCCTATCCTGGATCTGTGAGTCCTGAATCGGGCCCTGCACAAGCTCCCGTTCAAGATGCTAACACAGAAACACATTATCAAATGCGTTCAGCCCCAGGACTGGTTTGCAGCAATCGACCTGAAAGACGCGTACTTTCATGTCTCGATCCTCCCTCGCCACAGACCGTTTCTGCGGTTTGCATTCAAGGGTCAGGCATGGCAGTACAAGGTCCTCCCCTTCGGGCTCTCCCTGTCCCCCCGTGTCTTTATGAAGGTCACGGAGGGCACCCTTGCCCCAATCTGGGAAGTGGGCATCAGGATCCTCAACTATCTCGACGACTGGCTCATTATGGCCCGGTCCCGAGAGCAGTTGTGCGATCACAGGGACTTGGTGCTCTGGCACCATGGTCAGTTGGGGCTTCAGGTCAACCGAGAGAAGAGCAAGCTCTCCCATGCGCAGAGAATCTCTTATCTCGGTATGGAGTTAGACTCGGTGAGTATGACGGCACGGCTCACCAGCGAGCGTGCCCAGTCAGTGCTGAACTGCCTGAGTTCCTTCAGAGGCAGAACAGTCCCAGATAGCAATGAGTCGGCGGAAGAAGCGTCAGAATGGCGTAATCGCAAACACGTTTGACGGTGCACCGTCGGCTTCCTACCGCCTTCGTTCTGCGGCCGTCCCGCGGGCCAACCGCCGTCCCGCCGCCGTTATATCAAAGGCGACCCTTCCGTGCCCCGTCGGAGGCAAACGCTATTTTCGAGCGATCGGTCGCCGCTTATATATATATATATATATATATATATATATATATATATATATATATATATCATGCAGTTTATCAAGAATAATGATTGATCAAACCAGACAAATTTCCATTTGAAGTTTTAATTCCACATTTCAAAGTACAGTAACTGTCATTGAAACATGATGTCAGATCACTGAAATATAAATAACAGAAAAAAAAGAAAAAATATATATATATACACACACACACACACACACACACACAAAAGAACATGCAGGTTTCCTATTAAATTGTCAAAAAAACAGCCTTAGCTTACAAGCAAATTATAACACTTACAATAATTGTTAATAATATAAAGAGGTCAGCTCTGGGATGAAAAGAATTACCAGTAAACATAAGTAATGAGTATATCTGGTACCAAAGAATGTGCAGGACAACAAAAAAAATTCAGTTATAACATCACATTTACAAGCCATTTCTAACAATAAGATAAGTGGTAATAATTTAGAATAAAGCTCTGGAGTAGAATAGACCATTATAATGGCATTGCTGACCTGGGGTACAAGATGTCTCTTGTATCTGTGATAAACATCTTCACATATATATATAAAAAATACTGAGGTAAAAACAGTAGTAGAACAGACATACCTGCAATGCTGACCTGTGGCACAAGGATTTATAAGCTATATTTAACAATATAATAAGAGTTAAGCACTATGATAATATATAAAGTGAACAGTGTGGATTGGGTGAGTGCAGTCTGACACTTCTGGCTTCTTTAGGGGTCTTGATGTTACTGACTGCAGGATAAAGAAAGGGTTCCAGTTGTCAGTGATGCTGGGGTGTCAGTAGTCAGCCTAGGTTTAAGGGGTCGGCTGTGGGTCCCTCTCAGCTGTGCGACGCCTTTTTCCGCCTTCACAGTCAGATGCTCCTTTCAGGTAACACGGTAATGTTAACCTGGACGGCTTCATCAGTGGCATCCTGGGTTGCCGGGTTCTTCCGGATGGCTCCTGTAGAAAATACAGATCTATCATTCCATTTGAATGGCATAATGCCATACACATCTACTAAACATTTTTTTTTTTTTACATCCAACTTACTTTGAACAATGGTCTTAAGGAACATGTCTCTAAAACATGCTTTATCCCCAACTCCAGTCCAGGTTGTATTGATGGAAAGGTGATTAGAAAAGATACTTTGAAACATCCGCCAGACGGTTGTCTTTAGGTCCCTCCCACATTTGATTGCCAAAAACCGAAGCTGAAAATCCAAAAAAAGTGTTACAAATTACATTTCCCTGAAGCTTATCATACATACATATAAAATGTGACAGGGTGTGGATTCAGACTGTAGAATATGCAGTGTACAATCTTAATTCTACTTTTTAGATTACCATACTACCCTGCTACTTTTTAGCACACTTACAAATCGTTCCTGGAGCTCATTATCCTGCCTCAAACTGTTGTCAAGCAACGCCGAATCTTCCTGGGTGTCTAGGGGGAGTAACAGATCCCCTGGCAGGGATAACTCTCCAACAGACACATTGGCACTGAAATGTTGCAGCATAGTGTCCATTTTGTTGTCCATGCTACGCACAACATCGCCAAACTCTCCAAGACGTCGCAGCATTAAGGTCTGATCTGCACCTACAGGGGTTAAATAAAATAATAGTCAGTCCTGGTCCCTCAACTACTAAAATATGACATTTATATCTAGGTCTACTACATGTATAGGTAGGCCCCAGTGGGAATTAAACCAACAACCACTGGTGTTGTTTGCAAGTTGTACCTGATTGCCCAGTGCGAGCAAACGTCTTCAACATTGTCCCAACTTGCTTCACCTGCTCTTAAAGTGAGCTCTCTGAGCCGCTGTCATCCGAAGCTACAAAATGAAAGGCATATGGTAATTTTGTACATACATCATGTACTCTTTCCTAAGTTTGACTTTTTTGTGCATGTTCTTACCTGCTCGTGCAGTGCTTTCTCTCAGAGCTTGGTTCTCCTCCCTCAGAGCTTGGTTCTCCTCCCTAAGGGCTTGGTTCTCATCCATCACGGCTTGTTTTTTATTCTGGAGTCTCTGGAAATCTACATTAAAAAACAAAACAACAACGAAAAAAAAAAACACCTAAAGGCACTATTTTCAATACTTTTAAAACACTGGACACTAAGACATAGGCCTAAAATATACCTTCATAGCTGAAAACTTCATGCTGTACACGAGATGCCAGGGGAGTCCAAGGGCCAATTACAGAGCGATGACTTTCTCCTATTGATAATCATTGACGTAAAAATATGTTTGAAGTTATTGCATACATTTAATGAATTGGACTTAAAATGGAACACTTAGCAACATATTACATACCTCCAGCGTTTTCACCCATATGCTGCCAGGGTAAATTTGCTGCTGGGGGTGTAAAGCTTAGTACTTGACGAGCTGGAAGAGCAAACATAACAGCTTTAACTTCAGTGCAGAGTATTGCATATTCAGTAATGAAACTATAATTGAACTGTGCAATGCTAATGGAATGTACAACACACCTCGACACCTTTCATCCAGAAACTGCTGCGGCGAGTAACCAGTCAAGTGTCCTAATGAAAAACAGATTATGATTAAAGGATTCCTTATCTTAAATAGAAGCAATAGTTTCCAAGACAAAAAACGTCACAAATAACATCACTTACTTGTGCTCAAACTCTTGAAACACTTTCAGAGGCTCCTGGGGCTTATGGCATCCGCAGCCCCAGTCACGCCGCTCGGGTTGCTCCATATGAGGCCACTTCAGCACTGGTCGCACTCCCGAGTCCCGAGATGGGCATGGCGCCGCGGTACACAGCGTGTCACCATCACACCGATGTGTCGCCGCCGATTCAGCCCCTGGTCGGACCTCTACAGGTCCGACCGAACAGCGTGTTGAAGGTGAACATGAGCCCGATTCCAAACCTCCTCACTGCGCGTCATCCAATCGTTTATGATAATCGGGATGATAACCAGAAGTGAGACTGACATTGACATTCAGGGCTTTGAAGAAGGCTGACCATAGTTGAGAGGTGAATTGAGGTCCTCGGTCTGACACGTCTTCGGGTAAGCCGTATAACCGAAAGACCCAATTGCAAAGATGTTCTGCAGTCTGGAGAGCTGTGGGTAGTTTGGGTAGTGGAATGAGTCTGCAGGCCTTGGAGAATCGATCAATGATGGTAAGTATGGTAGTGTGGCCTTGTGAATTGGGAAGATCCGTAATGAAGTCTATGGCAATGTGAGATCATGGTCGTTGTGGAATGGGGAGTGGTTGAAGGAGGCCTGCGGGAGATTATTTGGATGATTTGTTGATGGTACAGTTGTTGCACTGCTGCATGTAGTTGGTTGTGTCCTTGTGTAGTGATTCCCACCAGAAGCGATTCTTCAGCTGATTAATGGTAGCTGTGATACCTGGATGACCGGATGATGGATGGCAGTGAACTTGACTGATGACCTGATCACGAAGATGTTCAGGGACGAAGATTCTGTCGACTGGGCAGGCCACAGGTGTTTCGTTCTGCTCCCTGTATTGTTGCAGCAGAGTCATGATGTCCCATTGAATGGGGGCAACTACTACATGAAAAGGCAGAATGGGTTCTGGATCTATTGGAATGTCCTCCTCCTCGAATTGACGTGAGAGAGCATCTGCTTTGGTGTTCTTGGAGTCGGGTCGATAAGTTACAGAGAAGTCGAATCGGGTGAAGAACAGGGACCATCTAGCTTGGCGAGGGTTAAGGCCTTGGCGGTGTGTAAGTATTCCAGGTTCTTATGATCTGTCAGTACTGTAAACGGGTGCGTGGATCCCTCTAGCCAGTGCCTCCACTCCTCGAAGGCTGCCTTCATGGCAAGAAGTTCCCGGTCCCCGACACTGTAATTGCGTTCCGCTGAGTTGAGTTTCCTTGAGTAGAAGGCACAGGGATGGAGCTTAGCAGAGGGGTCTGGACGTTGGGACAGGATAGCTCCGATACCGGTGTTTGATGCATCCACCTCGACAACGAAAGGTAATGAAGGGTCAGGGGTGGCAGAGGATGGGCGTGTTGCTGAATCGTTGCTTCAGGGTTTGAAATGCCTTGTGAGTGGGTTCGGACCATTGTAGTCGGTGAGTTCCTTTTTGACCATTGAAGTTAGTGGGGCGACAACCGTACTGAAGTTTCTGATGAACCTTCTGTAGAAGTTCGCGAATCCTAGAAATCGCTGTAATTCCTTGAGGGTTGCGGGTTTAGGCCAGTTAAGAATGGCGTTGACCTTTCTCTCGTCCATGGCCACCCCTCCGCGACTGATTATGTACCCCAAGAATGTGGTGGAAGTTGTGTGGAATTCGCATTTCTCAGCCTTGGCATATAACTGGTATTTGATGAGGCGCTGAAGAACTGATCGGACGTGTTGTACATGTTCAGGGAGTGTGTTGGAATAGATTAGGATGTCGTCAATATACACGATCACAGATTTGTTCAGCATGTCCCTGAAGACCTCGTTGATGAATGACTGAAACACAGATGGACTATTGACCAGTCTGAACGGCATCACAAGATATTCGTAGTGTACAGTGGTTGTGGAGAAGGCTGTCTTCCATTCATCTCCCTCTCTAATGCGAATGAGATTGTAAGCACACCTCAGATCCAGCTTGGTGTAGTATTGGGCAGTGTGAAGCTGTTCAAGGGCTGAAGGAACCAACGGAAGTGGGTATCTGAAAATAACAGTCATTTTGTTTAGTCCACGATAATCAATGCAAGGACGGAGACCACCATCCTTCTTCTTCACGAAGAAGAACCCGGATGAAGCAGGGGATGTGGACGGTCTAATGAAACCTTTCTGGAGTTCTTCATTGATGTAATCCTTCATGGCTTTGGACTCCGGTTGAGACAAGGGGAAGATGCGACCCTTTGGAGGAGAATGCCCTGGCAGAAGATCGATTGCACAGTCATATTTGCGGTGAGGAGGTAAGGTGTTGGCTTGCTCCTTACTGAAAGCCTCCATAAGATCAGCATATTCCTCTGGAAGGTCGAGAATGTACTCTCGTGCTGGAGAGAGTGACACGGAACAGACAGGAATGGGTTTGACCAGAGAAAGACAGTTCTGTTGACAATGACTGCTCCATTTTACGATTTGGCCCTCTCTCCAGGAAATCTGTGGATTATGCAGACGTAACCAGGGTAATCCAAGAATCACGGGAGTGTGAGATGTGGGGAGAACATAGAATTGAATCCTCTCCTTGTGAAGTAAACCAGCCGCCATCAAGATTTTGCGAGTGAGGTGGGTGATGGATCCAGAACCCAATGGCCGACCATCTATTGTCTCCACTGAGAGAGAGGTAGAGCATGAAATCAGTCGAATGTCGCATCTCTTAGCAAACTCCTCAGAAATGAAATTGCCAGCAGCCCCAGAATCGAGTAAAGCAGAGGTAATAATTTGTTTGTCGTTTATCCATAATTCTACTGGAAGGCTCACACACTGGGTATCACACATGGAGGTGAGAGGAGTACTCACCGAGCGTTGTGAGGAGGTAGAAGCACGAGTAGGGCAGTTGTTACGTTGATGGCCAGGCAAGCCACAGTACATGCATAGTCTATTAGAGATGCGTCGATCTCTCTCCTCAACAGACAGATGGTAAGTGTTAATCTGCATGGGTTCAGTAGATTCATAAGACGGCGTGAAAACTGGGCGGTCAGTGCGACGAGAACTGGATCGTCGGGCACGTTGCAGATTGTCAATGGAAATGGTAAGCTCAATGAAGCTATTAAGATCTCTGCCCTCGTCTCTGCATGCTAGCTCAGCTTGAAGATCATAATTCAGACCCTTGCGGAAGAGTACCTTTAACGTGTCGTTCACCCAGTTGGTTTGTGCCGCCAGTGTGCGAAATCGTAGAGCATAATCAGCCGCCGTCATTCTGCCTTGCGATAATTCCAATAAGCGATCTCCAGCTCCCTTTCCCTCCTTAGGATGATCGAATACTGCCCTGAACTGATGTAGGAAGTCATGAAAGGAAGAGAATGCAGATCCATCGGAGCCCCATACAGCAGTAATCCATTCCAGTGCTTTCTCAGTCAGCAGTGAACAAACAAAGGCGATCTTCCCAGTATCAGTAGTATACAGAGTGGGTTGCTGTTCAACAAACAATGAGCATTGTAACAGAAATCCCTTACACTTGCTGGCGTCACCGTTGAATTTCTCCGGGAAAGCGAGACGGGGATTAACCTGGGACGGTATGGAGACTCTGAACGGCTTTGACGAGTTCCTCAGTGATAGACGTCAGTCGATTCAGCTGAAACTGGTTAGCAGCAATCTGACTGGCTTGGGCCGCCATGGTGGTATGAAGACCTTCATAAGCCGCTGGATCTGGTGTCGGCGAAGTCTTCTGTAATGACCCAGAACTCGACATGGGATCCATATGCAGGCTTTATTGCAGAAACTCGTAGTCGTACAGGCAATGGTCAGTACCAGCAATATCAGCAACATAGTGTGGGATTACAAATTTATAAAATGTTAAATATAGGTTCCAATATAATAGTAGGTAATAAAGCTGACATATCCAAGAAGATCAAATCAAGAAAATCAAGAGTCTGAGATAATGACCTTTTGTCTGTGTGCTCTTCCTCACCAGTCTTGCCAGACTGATTGAATTAGCACCTATGCATTTGAATGACACTGTTATGCTGATGAGATCAAGGCTGGGAAAATGGTGTCTGGCATTTTCCTGATTACATTTGCATGCTTTGTTCAAAGTGTCTCCACCTCTACCGAATGGATCCCTCCCACTTGAATGTATATAATCTACAATGTCTTAAAGACAAGTTAGACTTTTGATGACTGCAGTGCCACGCAGAGCGTTCTCAATAAAGAATCCTGCTGAAGATTACCCAAGAGTCTCCTGGTCTTCGTTTCTGAGTTCCCAACAGTTTTTGGCGCCGTGACCCGGATAGAGCTTCTCACCTGAATCCAGATTGAAACTGCAATCTCAACAAAGATCTGACTTCATTCTAGTCTGAATCTTTCTGTACAACCAATGGTTGGTGAGTGTACCTCTATCCAAAAGAACCTTTAAGACCAGAACAAATGTATTATCCTCTGCACCGTCAGAGAAGAGTTAACAGACAGCTGTAGGGTTTGGTTAACTAAGTTACCCTCTAAAAATTATATTTTAGAGATGAAAATAATCCTCTGTTTAGGCAGGAAAGATTAGCATCACATGCTAATATTTTGCTACCCTCTGTGTCTCGGCAGGGAAGTTTAGCGTAAAGTGCTAGAAGTTTGTGTTATCCTCTGTGTCGGCAGAGAAGAATTGTTAATTTTTGGTACTCTCTGTTGATCAGAGAAGTTTTAGTGTTTTGATTGTGTGGTAAAAAAAGGAAACTCACAAGATGTTTAGAAAGAATGCTAGATTGATCCCCACAACTGAAAAAGGTGGTCTCGCGACTCCTTTGTGGTCTGATAGCAAATTCAAATCACTGTTAGGTGTGAAAATGAACCTAATAGTCACTGAGAAAGTTAGACAAGAACTAACTCAGAAATATGATATCCATCCAGACAAAACATGGTCTGTAGATGAGTGTAAAAAGGTACTAGGAGCATGTATTCGCAAGAACAATTTGAAAGGCATTATCTGCTGCCACAGAGAATTTGCCTTAGCGCTAGCTACGCAACAGTCTCAGCGTAACTCAGAACTAGAGGAACAGAACAAAGAGCTCAGAGCTAGAGTATCCTCTTTGACTAAGAAACTGAATCGCAACAAAGCTGCAGCAAAAACTGATGTGGAAGAAGTTAGTCAGACTGATAGCATCTATCCTGATTTACAAACTTTCTTTGAAACAGATGTAGCCATCCAGTCAGTAACTGATGTGCCTGTAGATTCTGTTAAGGTATGTGGCGCTAGGAGGAGATCTCAGGGAACTGAGGGAACTCAAAGTGTTGCTCCCAACCCCTCTGTTGTCCAGGTACAAACTGTTACTAAAGTTCTAGGACCTAAAGATATAGAGAGACTATCCCAGAGCTTACTGTCACCGGGTGACTAATCCGAGCGGAACTCGTGTTTCACTTAAATTAGTCCAGGCGGAAATATTTCCCACACTCCAGTTCCGCCCGGACTAATTTAAGTGAAACACGAGTTCTGTTCCGGTTGGCCCAAGGCGGGGAAATTATCCCAGATACACGTCAGGTGTGGGAAGAGGACGTGTCGGATACCGAGTGGAGGATCGGGAAGGAAGCAGAGATATAAAAGGGGCTGGTTTATGAACAGGAACGGGTAGTTTTAGTTTCGCTGTTGTTCCACAAGATACGGAAGTGGCTGGTGTGGCGTGGATGTTGTGATTTACGGGCTGCAACGGAGAATCCAAGGAAAGTGGATATTGGAAGTGCGGAGGAAGTTAAGTGATCAACCTTTTTGTATGTTGTGTTTACATCTTATTGTGGATTGAGGTGAAGGAGCGATCCTATGTTTGGAAGGCCCCTGGGTGAAGGAGATCATTGAATTCGTATTGGGAGAGGACAACACTGTGTACTGGCGGGTGAAGTCTTTATGAACATTCCTTGTATATTGTGGAGAGTGGATGACGGATGTGGAGGGAGACTAACTGCCTTTAAGAAAGAGTTCCGACTGCATATTTCCCCGTAGCAGTGGGTAATCCCCCCCCTCTCTTGTGTTGATCTAATAATCCTCAGTGCTCGTGTGTTTACTCAGTGTTGATAGTAGTGCCTTGTGTTGGAGATCACTGGGAAAGACGGAGAGACTCCGGTGTACGATATATACGCCTGCCGTGGTCTGCCCCCTGCCTTCTTCCATCTGACACGCCCCGCCAGGACTCTGAGCCCGAAACGGGAATACACCACGGATCTTCCTTCACTGAGTGTGTGGAGTGCGGTGAGTGCTGCTATATTGAAGTGTACACACGAGAAGAATTGTAGTGCCTTTGTGGTGTGTGGTGTTTGTCCGTGGCTGTGTCCCCGGTCGTAGGAAGAGATCTGACGGAGAGGAGCAGTGTATTGGTGGCGACCACAGTCTTTACCTTAAGTAAGCTGGAGCTTGGACGTGTTGGAGGCGCCTCTGGAGGAGGTTGGATGACGATGATCTCTGTAAGCTTTTAAATCAAAGCCTTACCCTTGCATCCACGTGACGTTTTGTCATTTGCCTTGTTAGCAACCACCGGCCTTGTGCGTGTCGTCTGTGCTGTCTCTTCAACGAGGGAAGCGAAGGACAACAGCCGATCCTCCCCCGTGTGCCCTCCTGCCAAGCTGGGAGGGAAGCCCAGTATTGTTTGCAGTCTCACCTGTAAGGTCCACCAGCCGTCAGTCATCGACCAAACCCGTATCTGCTTGGAATACCGACCTCTGAATATCTTCAGTGGTGAGTAGCCAGTTAACAGCTCAGCCCTGTGAATATCCACCTGTGTATTGAACACTGTACTTACCTGAGAGCTAGAACCCCTGCATGCTAACAGCCCAGCCCTGTGAATACTCACCTGTGTATTGAACTCTGTACTTACCTGAGAGCTAGAAACCCCTGCACGCTAACAGCCCAGCCCTGTGAATGCTCACCTGTGTATTGAATTCTGTACTTACCTGTGAGCTAGAACCCCTGCACGCTAACAGCCCAGCCCTGTGAATACCCACCTGTGTATTGAACTCTGTACTTACCTTGGAGCTAGAACCCCTGCACGCTAACAGCCCAGCCCTGTGAATGCTCACCTGTGTATTGAATTCTGTACTTACCTGTGAGCTAGAAACCCTGCACGCTAACAGCCCAGCCCTGTGAATATCCACCTGTGTATTGAACACTGTACTTACCTGAGAGCTAGAACCCTTGCTTTAAACTTACCTGGAGTGGAGTCGGCTGGAAATTAAGGGCTGAAGTGGAGTGTTGTCGAGGAAGGGCTGAAGAGTAGTGTTATCGAGGACTGGAATCCGTATCTGTGGACAAAAATAGTTCGAGTCATTAGTAGTTTTAAAGTTTCCTCTCCCCTTTTCCCCAAACTTTTAAATAAATAAGTGTTAAATTTTAATCTTTAATCTAAAATTTTAGTCTGTCCGTTCATTGGGGTGTTGTGGGACCTCCTCGAGGTGGAAGTTAGAGGGAGGAGCGAGACCCGTTAAATTGGTGGTCCGCTCTGACCTGCGACAGATTTTGGGGTAGTCGAGGTGGCAGGGTGCCACCTCGAGTTGAGCGACCGCCTGGGCACCGAAGTATGGAGGGCCGGGATCTGAGATACGGCTGTCGGAATGGAAAGCCCAGGTCGAATATCTGGCTGGGATTCAAGGATTGAGTGCCCCCCAGAAACTGCAGTTTGAGATAAATTCCCTAGAGGGGGAGGCCCGACGGGAGGTCCAGGCTGCCCCAGAGGCGGTTTGAGCTACTGCACAAGCTGTGTTGGACTTCCTCACAGGACAATATGGGGATGCGACCCCAGTAGCGGTCCTTCGGGCCCAGTTTTTCAATTGCAAGCAAGGGCAGCAACAATCCTTAAAGGCCTTCGCACTAAGGCTGCGGGAGCAGTTCATCGGGCTGCGAGAGAAGCGGGACCATGGCCTGGGAGAGGGAGAGACTCTCTTACGAGACCAGTTCCTGTTGGGGTTGCGAGAGGGCCCAGTCCGTCAGAGTCTACGCGTCCAATTTCGCAGAGACCCAGCTATGACGTTTGAAGACCTGAGAGCAGAGACTCTGGCCCTAGAAGCGGATCAGGCGGGAGTGGTGGATTCCCCAGTGTGTGCGGCAGTGAGTGGAGAAGTGGCAGCCGCCTCTGGATCAGGGGATTGGAAACAGGCCTTACGTTCTGAGCTCTTGAAGGATGTCCGAGAGCAGATGGCAGAGTTATCTAAAACCCTCCTAGAAGAGGTGCGACGAGGCCCCCAACGTTTACCACCAATGTCACGTGAGCGGTTGCACTCTGAGGGAGGACGAGGTCTGGAGAGACGTCCAGTACGGGAGGCCCGAGCCCGTTTTCAGTGGGACGAACAGGGACGCCCCATTTGTAACCGGTGTGGTGAGCCAGGGCATTATAGTTGCCAATGCGGCTCTCGACGGGGTTCCGAAGGGGATTTTTAGGTCGGCCGGCCACTGTGGGTCAAGTGGCTGGGACCTCTGTGAGTGACCCAAATTGGATGAGCGCCCCCAGGAATCAGCTGATCGGGCATAGCCCAGTGGTAGAGGTACGGATCCATGGGGTGAAGATACGTTGTCTGGTAGACACTAGGTCTCAAGTCACCTTAGTCTCAGAGAGCCTGTCCAAGGAGCTGTTTCAGGGTAGCCAGGTACAGGGAACAGAAGCACCCTGGCTGACCTTACGGGGGGCTAATGGACTGGAGATCGCCTATGTCAGATATCTAGTCACAGATTTGGAGATTCATGGAATCACTGTGCCCCAGAAGGGGGTCGTTATTGTCCGAGATCATTGCCTGGGAACCCAAAAAGCCCTGTTGGGGATGAACGTAATTGCAGACTGCTGGGAGGAGTTGTTTCAGGCTAGGCCTAAGAAAACCCTACCACCAGCGGAAAGACAAGAATGGGAAAGGATAGAGGCTGATTGTCGTCGGGTACACATGGCCAAGGCATGGAGGAGTCAAGAAGGTATCGGGCGGGTTGCCTGCCGATACGCAGTTTCTATACCAGCAAGGAGTGAGGCCATTGTCTGGGCAAGAGTACCATCGCAAGAGTGCGGGTCGTCAGGCTGGGTGCTGGTCGAGCCCCATATGGACTGCCAGAGTGTAGCAGTGGCCCATGGACTGGCAGTGGTTCGCCGAGGCCGAGTCCCGGTGAAGATACGGATCGAGAACCCTTACCCCGTCAATTTACATCGTCACCAGCGGTTGGTCCTGGTGACCATGGTGGATGCCCTGCAGGTGCGAGAGGGCCGGGAAGTCAGCTTCCGGCAGGTGTGTCCTACGGTCGTAGAAGTGACCTTGGCCCAGACAGACTTGTCCCTGGAACAGATCGGAAATGAGGTGCCTGCTCACCTGGCCAGAGAGTCCCTACAGGGAGAAGGGCTAGAGGAAAGCCAGAGTAAACTATTGCAGGATCTCCTTACCAAGTGGCAACATGTGTTCTCCAGGCATGATGAGGACTATGGCTGTACCGGCGTAGTGAAACATCAGATCCCCACTGGCGACGCCCTGCCTAGTCGTGAGAGATACCGTCCAGTACCACCCACTCTGTATTTGGAGGTTCGTACTCTGGTGCAGTGAATGCTGGACAAGGGGATTGTCCGGGAGAGCAGTAGTCCATGGGCGGCCCGATTGTCCTCGTGCAGAAGAAGACGGGAGCTTGGAGATTTTGTGTAGACTATCGGAAATTAAATCAAGTCACAAAGAAAGATGCTTTTCCTCTGCCGCGGATAGAGGACTCTCTTGCCAGCCTGACACGGTCTGTATGGTATTCCACTTTGGATCTTGCAAGTGGGTATTGGCAAGTCCAGGTCGAGGGGGTCGACCGAGAGAAGAGTGCTTTCACCACTCCTTTTGGGCTTTTCGAGTGGGACCATATGCCCTTTGGCCTATGCAATGCACCGGCCACGTTCCAACGGCTGATGCAGCGGTGTCTGGGTGGCCAGTTGGTGGACTCTACGCTGGTATATCTAGATGATGTCATTGTCTATTCCCCAGATTTTGAGTCCCATCTGCGACACCTGGAGGATGTGTTCCAGGCCATGGAGCAGTATGGGTTGAAGCTGCAGCCAGAGAAGTGCCACCTGTTGAGGAAGGAGGTGAAGTTTCTGGGCCATTGTGTGAGTGCCTAGGGGGTCTCGGTGGATCCCGAGAAGGTGGCGGCTGTGCAGGGCTGGGAGGCGCCGAAAACCGTGAGGCACTCACACAATGGCCCAGAAACTTCACCTCCTTCCTCAACAGGTGGCACTTCTCTGGCTGCAGCTTCAACCCATACTGCTCCATGGCCTGGAACACATCCTCCAGGTGTCGCACCTGTGTATTGAATTCTGTACTTACCTGTGAGCTAGAACCCCTGCACGCTAACAGCCCAGCCCTGTGAATACCCACCTGTGTATTGAACTCTGTACTTACCTTGGAGCTAGAACCCCTGCACGCTAACAGCCCAGCCCTGTGAATGCTCACCTGTGTATTGAATTCTGTACTTACCTGTGAGCTAGAAACCCTGCACGCTTACAGCCCAGCCCTGTGAATATCCACCTGTGTATTGAACACTGTACTTACCTGATAGCTAGAACCCTTGCACGCTAACAGCCCGGCCCTGTGAATACCCACCTGTGTATTGAACTCTGTACTTACCTTGGAGCTAGAACCCCTGCACGCTAACAGCCCAGCCCTGTGAATGCTCACCTGTGTATTGAATTCTGTACTTACCTGTGAGCTAGAACCCCTGCACGCTAACAGCTTAGCCCTGTGAATATCCACCTGTGTATTGAACTCTGTACTTACCTGGGAGCTAGAACCCCTGCACACTAACAGCTCAGCCCTGTGAATACCTACCTGTGTTTTGAACTCTATACTTACCTGAACGCTAGAGCCCCGGTGAGCTAATAGCCCAGCTTGTGCTCATCCACCTGTGTATGGAACTCTGTACTTATTTGAGGGCAAGGACCCCAGTAAGCCAACAGCCCAGCCTTGGGTCTTGAAATCTACACCCCACCCCCCACCCCCCCGAGCCAGAAAGTCCCTGCACGTCAACCGCCTAGCTCTTGCTTTAAACTTACCTGGAGTGGAGTCGGCTGGAAATTAAGGGCTGAAGTGGAGTGTTGTCGAGGAAGGGCTGAAGAGTAGTGTTATCGAGGACTGGAATCCGTATCTGTGGACAAAAATAGTTCGAGTCATTAGTAGTTTTAAAGTTTCCTCTCCCCTTTTCCCCAAACTTTTAAATAAATAAGTGTTAAATTTTAATCTTTAATCTAAAATTTTAGTCTGTCCGTTCATTGGGGTGTTGTGGGACCTCCTCGAGGTGGAAGTTAGAGGGAGGAGCGAGACCCGTTAAATTGGTGGTCCGCTCTGACCTGCGACAGATTTTGGGGTAGTCGAGGTGGCAGGGTGCCACCTCGAGTTGAGCGACCGCCTGGGCAACGAAGTATGGAGGGCCGGGATCTGAGATACGGCTGTCGGAATGGAAAGCCCAGGTCGAATATCTGGCTGGGATTCAAGGATTGAGTGCCCCCCAGAAACTGCAGTTTGAGATAAATTCCCTAGAGGGGGAGGCCCGACGGGAGGTCCAGGCTGCCCCAGAGGCTGTTTGAGCTACTGCACAAGCTGTGTTGGACTTCCTCACAGGACAATATGGGGATGCGACCCCAGTAGCGGTCCTTCGGGCCCAGTTTTTCAATTGCAAGCAAGGGCAGCAACAATCCTTAAGGGCCTTCGCACTAAGGCTGCGGGAGCAGTTCATCGGGCTGCGAGAGAAGCGGGACCATGGCCTGGGAGAGGGAGAGACTCTCTTATGAGACCAGTTCCTGTTGGGGTTGCGAGAGGGCCCAGTCCGTCAGAGTCTACGCGTCCAATTTCGCAGAGACCCAGCTATGACGTTTGAAGACCTGAGAGCAGAGACTCTGGCCCTAGAAGTGGATCAGGCGGGAGTGGTGGATTCCCCAGTGTGTGCGGCAGTGAGTGGAGAAGTGGCAGCCGCCTCTGGATCAGGGGATTGGAAACAGGCCTTACGTTCTGAGCTCTTGAAGGATGTCCGAGAGCAGATGGCAGAGTTATCTAAAACCCTCCTAGAAGAGGTGCGACGAGGCCCCCAACGTTTACCACCAATGTCACGGGAGCGGTTGCACTCTGAGGGAGGACGAGGTCTGGAGAGACGTCCAGTACGGGAGGCCCGAGCCCGTTTTCAGTGGGACGAACAGGGACGCCCCATTTGTAACCGGTGTGGTGAGCCAGGGCATTATAGTTGCCAATGCGGCTCTCGACAGGGTTCCGAAGGGGATTTTTAGGTCGGCCGGCCACTGTGGGTCAAGTGGCTGGGACCTCTGTGAGTGACCCAAATTGGATGAGCGCCCCCAGGAATCAGCTGATCGGGCATAGCCCAGTGGTAGAGGTACGGATCCATGGGGTGAAGATACGTTGTCTGGTAGACACTAGGTCTCAAGTCACCTTAGTCTCAGAGAGCCTGTCCAAGGAGCTGTTTCAGGGTAGCCAGGTACAGGGAACAGAAGCACCCTGGCTGACCTTACGGGGGGCTAATGGACTGGAGATCGCCTATGTCAGATATCTAGTCACAGATTTGGAGATTCATGGAATCACTGTGCCCCAGAAGGGGGTCGTTATTGTCCGAGATCATTGCCTGGGAACCCAAAAAGCCCTGTTGGGGATGAACGTAATTGCAGACTGCTGGGAGGAGTTGTTTCAGGCTAGGCCTAAGAAAACCCTACCACCAGCGGAAAGACAAGAATGGGAAAGGATAGAGGCTGATTGTCATCGGGTACACATGGCCAAGGCATGGAGGAGTCAAGAAGGTATCGGGCGGGTTGCCTGCCGATACGCAGTTTCTATACCAGCAAGGAGTGAGGCCATTGTCTGGGCAAGAGTACCATCGCAAGAGTGCGGGTCGTCAGGCTGGGTGCTGGTCGAGCCCCATATGGACTGCCAGAGTGTAGCAGTGGCCCATGGACTGGCAGTGGTTCGCCGAGGCAGAGTCCCGGTGAAGATACGGAACGAGAACCCTTACCCCGTCAATTTACATCGTCACCAGCGGTTGGTCCTGGTGACCATGGTGGATGCCCTGCAGGTGCGAGAGGGCCGGGAAGTCAGCTTCCGGCAGGTGTGTCCTACGGTCGTAGAAGTGACCTTGGCCCAGACAGACTTGTCCCTGGAACAGATCGGAAATGAGGTGCCTGCTCACCTGGCCAGAGAGTCCCTACAGGGAGAAGGGCTAGAGGAAAGCCAGAGTAAACTATTGCAGGATCTCCTTACCAAGTGGCAACATGTGTTCTCCAGGCATGATGAGGACTATGGCTGTACCGGCGTAGTGAAACATCAGATCCCCACTGGCGACGCCCTGCCTAGTCGTGAGAGATACCGTCCAGTACCACCCACTCTGTATTTGGAGGTTCGTACTCTGGTGCAGTGAATGCTGGACAAGGGGATTGTCCGGGAGAGCAGTAGTCCATGGGCGGCCCGATTGTCCTCGTCCAGAAGAAGACGGGAGCTTGGAGATTTTGTGTAGACTATCGGAAATTAAATCAAGTCACAAAGAAAGATGCTTTTCCTCTGCCGCGGATAGAGGACTCTCTTGCCAGCCTGACACGGTCTGTATGGTATTCCACTTTGGATCTTGCAAGTGGGTATTGGCAAGTCCAGGTCGAGGGGGTCGACCGAGAGAAGAGTGCTTTCACCACTCCTTTTGGGCTTTTCGAGTGGGACCATATGCCCTTTGGCCTATGCAATGCACCGGCCACGTTCCAACGGCACGTTCCATACTCACCTGTGTATTGAACCCTGTACTTACCTGAGAGCTAGAAACCCCTGCACGCTAACAGCCCAGCCCTGTGAATGCTCACCTGTGTATTGAATTCTGTACTTACCTGTGAGCTAGAACCCCTGCACGCTAACAGCTCAGCCCTGTGAATACCTACCTGTGTTTTGAACTCTGTACTTACCTGAACGCTAGAGCCCCGGTGAGCTAATAGCCCAGCTTGTGCTCATCCACCTGTGTATGGAACTCTGTACTTATTTGAGGGCAAGGAATCCAGTAAGCCAACAGCCCAGCCTTGGGTCTTGAAATCTACCCCCCCCCCTCCCTCCCGAGCCAGAAAGTCCCTGCACGTCAACCGCCTAGCTCTTGCTTTAAACTTACCTGGAGTGGAGTCGGCTGGAAATTAAGGGCTGAAGTGGAGTGTTGTCGAGGAAGGGCTGAAGAGTAGTGTTATCGAGGACTGGAATCCGTATCTGTGCACAAAAATAGTTCGAGTCATTAGTAGTTTTAAACTTTCCCCTCCCCTTTTCCCCAAACTTTTAAATAAATAAAAGTGTTAAATTGGTTCTTGGTTGTGTTAAATAAAAGTGTTAAATCTTGGTTGTCTGTCCGTTCATTGTGGGACCTCCTCGAGGTGGAAGTTAGAGGGAGGAGCGAGACCCGTTAAATTGGTGGTCCGCTCTGACCTGCGACATTACCCTCAGCACGCACACATTTTTCTGAATTTAGAAGAGCATTAATCAGCAAAATGCGTCTCTACGACATGTCGTTAGCAGAAGTCACACAGCTAATGTCTCAAATTCTAACTGAATCTGAATTCAACACCTTTGAGTCTGCTGTTACTTCTGAATTACAACATGTCAGTAAAGGCGATTTGAGGGAAGGTGTTTTGAAAATTCTAAAAAATATTATGGGACCCAAAATAGACTGGTCTAGAATCACTAACTGTGTGCAAAGGAAAGAAGAAACTGTGAGTGAATACACTGAAAGATTTTGTCAGTCAGCAGTAACGTACAGTGGGATCGTTGATGATCCTGAAAGTGTGCTAGATGACAAGGGACCATTAGTACGCATCTGGTCAGATGGCCTTGTAGCGGAGTACAGAAAAGCCTTGCCATTCCTAGATCTCACTTGGTCTAACAAAACTCTCAGAAGTAATCTAGACAGTTTAGCTACATGGGAAAGAGATGCGGATGTTAAGACAAAAGTGAGAGTAGCAGCAGCAGCTACATTTAGCACAAGGAAACATGACCATAGATGGCCTAAAAGAGAAGGCAAATGCAATTACTGTGAAAGATCAGGTCACTGGGAGAAAGAGTGTAGAAAGAAGTTGAAAGATAGTAGAAGAAATATTATGCATAATTCTGCTCCTTCTCAGCCCGCCTACAATCCTGAAGTAATTCCTACAATGACCACAGAAACTTTACGACAGCTTGCTCAGGTTCTTCTAAAAGCATAAAAAGAACAGGAAAAAAACTAATTGTTGGGGCTGTGAGTAGCCACCTTTACCCTGTAATCCATCACAATGACAAAATAATTTTTGTGAAAGGTAGCATACAAGAGAAAGAGATTGACTTTTTGCTTGATACAGGTGCAGAAATTACAGTAATTCCTATAAAATTGCCTGAAGGTTTCAACATCCCATACAAGAAAACTAAACTTTGTTTAACAGGTGTAATAGGTGAAGATTCTGTTTTGTATGAAACCCCGTCCATAGATGTACAATTAGGCCCAAAGACTCTGACTACAAAATTGCTATGTGCTCCATTAAATACAGGTGCAATTCTAGGCATGGATCTACTCAGACAAGTACATCTGACTTTAGACATGTCCTCAGAATCTGCTAGCATAAAAATTTCATCAGCACAAGTTTCTACCAATAATGTAATAACTCCTGAGTATGCTTTCTTACAGAATCATCCAATTTGGGCTAAAGACAAAGATGATTGTGGGTTTTTGACAGGTGTAGAACCAGTCAAATTGACAGGAACGCCACCTCCTGTTACCAAACAATATCCTATCAGTAAGGAAGCTATACAGGGGATAAAACCTATTGTGGAAAAACTGCTGAAGCAAGGAGTGCTAGTTAAAACAAACAGTCCCTGTAATTCACCCATATGGCCCATCAAGAAATCTAATGGGACATGGAGACTCACCATAGACTGCAGAGTAGCCAATAAACATATTGATAAAATCACCCCCCTAGTGGCAGATCCATCTACAATTTGTAATGGCTTACCATTAGATTGTAAGGTTTTTTTTCTGTAATTGATATGTCTAATGGATTCTTTTCTGTACCCTTGCACTCTGACAGCCAGACATGGTTAGCTTTTACAGTTAACTATGAACAATATCAGTGGACACGTTTGCCCCAGGGATTTCAGAATTCCCCAACTTTATACCATCAGGCTGTCAGACGTGATTTGTGTGACCCAGAATGTCCAGTAAAACAGTCCACTATGATTCAATATGTCGATGATATTTTGGACTATTTGCAGAAAAGAGGACACAAATGTAGCTTTCACAAAGCTCAAATTGCTAAAAACCAAGTCACATTTCTGGGTCAAACAATTGGTGCAGGAAATAGATCTATTACACAGGATCGAGCCGCTTCAGTCAAAATACCTCTACCTACGACCATTAAAACACTCAGATCATTTTTAGGAACAGCAGGTTACTGTAGACCTTGGATTGAAGAATATGCCTCAATTGCTCAGCCTCTCTATGACTTGTTGAAAGGCCAGGTTAAAGATTCTGATACTGTTTGTATGGAAGAAATTCACCTCAAAGCTTTCAATGATTTAAAGAGAGCACTATGTCAAGCACCAGCATTAGGAATTGCACAATCTAATAAACCCTTTGTGCTTTATGTACTTGAACACTTAGGCTTTATGACTGCATGTTTAATGCAAGATCATGGGGGCAGTTTACGCCCAATTCATTACTATTCATGTAAACTTGACATAGTTGCTCAAGGCATTCGCCCATGTCTTAGAGCAGTGCAGGCAGTTCATCTAGCTCTTCAGGCTTCAACAGGAATGGTGCTAGGACAGACTATAAATGTAAGATGTCCTCATGCAGTGTCCGCACTAATGAATCAAGCAAAAGTCACTTCTGTCACCTCCTGGAAATTGGTTAACGACCCTCACAGCCCCGAACATTGTTTTACAACGTGCACCAGTAACAAACCCATCCTCATGTATGATGTCTGCAATGACTGAAGTTTTGTTAGAGGATGAAGGTGAAATAACTCATGATTGTGTTACGCTTACATACGCAGCTATGAGTGACATAAAAGAAACTCCCGTAGAGAATGCAGAATTGGAGTTGTTTGTTGATGGTTCAGTTCAAGTCATTGAGGGAAACAGACGAGCAGGTTATGCAGTAACTTCCACCACTGAAGTTGTAGCTTCAGGCCATCTTCCAGATCATTTTTCAGCTCAACTGAAAAATGAACTAGTAGCCTTAACTAGAGCATGCACGCTAGCTTCAGGATCGATTGCAAATATCTACACTGATTCCAGATATGCTTTTGGGGTGGTTCATGATTTTGGTGTCATTTGGCAAACTAGACAGTTTCTAACTTCTGCTGGATCCCCCATTAAGCATGCTGGATTAGTAAAAGATTTATTGTTTTCCATGAAACTTCCAAAGAAATTAGCGGTGATCAAAGTGAAAGCACATCTCACAACTAACACTGCAGAAGCTAAAGGTAATACTCTTGCTGATGTAGCTGCTAAACAGGCTTGTTCCTATGCAACTGTACAAGTGTGTTCAGATAGTATAGCACAGAAGACAATTCTGCCTCCTAAATTAATTATTGATCTGTACAAAGACGCTCCTCTATATGAAGCATGGACATGGTTAGACAAAGGGGCCACAGTGGATTCATCTGGATGCTGGACCAAAGAGGGGAAGTATGTCACTCCCGAATCACTGCTGCCATATTTGGCTCAACAAATACACAATTTGGGTCACAGTGGTCCAGCAACGATGAATCACAGGTTCTCAAATCAATGGTAGAATCCAAAATTCAGAAATGTAGCAACCGAAACAGTCAAGAGATGTGTTACATGTCAAAAAATAATGATGTGCCAGCAGCAGCTACAGCAGCAACACATACTCCAGCTCCACCAGGACCATTTCGTCACCTGCAAGTTGATTACATATCATTGCCTCCTTGTAAGGGAAAAACTGATGTTTTGGTAGTATTAGACAAGTTCTCTAGATGGCTAGAAGCTTATCCAACAGGGCGTGCTACAGCTGCACATACTGCTAAATGTCTAGTCACTGATTTCAGTCCCAGATGGGGATTACCAGATTGCATTGACTCAGATCAAGGTACACACTTCACAGGACAGGTAGTCAGGGAAGTGTCTAAAATGTTGAAAATTAAGTGGAATCTTCACTGCCCCTATAGGCCAGAAGCATCAGGACAAGTTGAACGAGCAAACAGAACTATAAAAACCAGGCTAAGCAAAATGCACCAGGAAGGAGTACCATGGGTCGAGGCACTGCCAGCGGTATTGTGTAGTATGAGAGCGTCACCTAACAGATCAGTAGGACTGAGCCCTCATGAGATTATTACAGGACGCCCAATGCAGATGACAGGTGTGATTGATCTTAGAAATGCTGATGTACACATAGCCTCAGATGCCCTGATCACTTACTGTGAAAACCTCACAAAGGCAGTACAGAGTGCCAGAGAGAGAGTTGAGTCGTGTTGGCAGACTCCACCAGAAGGGGGACACACAATCATCCCAGGTCAGTGGGTCATGATAAAGTCATTCAGAAACAAGCCGGTTAGAGCCTAAGTGGCACGGACCACATCAAGTGATGTTGATTACAGCAGCTGCAGTGTTTTGTCAGGGAAGGAAAACATGGACTCATGTTTCACACTGTAAAGTTGTTCCTCCACCTACAGGGATAGGATAGGACACATGGACAAGTGAGGAGCCCAGGAAAGAACCGAATGCAACAGGCTTCGGGGGCCAATCCTGCGGTGAAGATTCCCTTTTAGGCAATCCCCCACCTACTAGTCCATCCTTATTTCACTGTTCTTTAGGTGTCGCAGTAATTAAGAAATAGGGAAAGAAAGGAACAACAATAGCAGACTCAAATCAACCAGAGGATACAACCCTAGTGTTTACAGTTTTTTTTTTGTTTTTACAACAAATGCTGCTCTGTCGTTGTTTGTTTTCTTTCTTACTCTGTGCAGATACCACTTGATGGCTGTCCCGAGGCCCATACACACCAACCTCCTCACTTGTGTATGATGACACCACTTATAAAATACAACCAGACCCACAACCGAGCCAACTGTCACGGAAGAAAAAAATAAATAAATTAAATACACAACGCAGAGAATCATACACGGGACCTTCAGTCATCCATCAACATGATCAAGATTGCCGTACTAGTAATCATGATGGACATC
Organism: Carassius carassius; assembly: GCF_963082965.1. NCBI lineage: Eukaryota > Metazoa > Chordata > Actinopteri > Cypriniformes > Cyprinidae > Carassius > Carassius carassius. Next base: position 20,596,871 of record NC_081789.1, read on the forward strand.
GCACAAAGTATAGACTCCAGAAACAACATATTCTTAGAGCTGATGAATATGTCAAGAACAAAATTCAACAAGACATTCTTGAACTTTCATCAAAATTACACCAGATGACTGAAGACAATTCGTCATGGTTCAGAAACCTGTTAGGTAAACCCTGGCTGTGGATCAAGGAAATAGCAATTCTGCTGTTGTTCTTACTACTGGTGTACTATCTATGCGTCCACAGTATCAAGTGTTTTATTCAACAACTTACTCATCACGAGGAAATGACAATTCCGACCAGAAAAGATTATTACCCATAAGAACTAGACAGACCCTAGCTGCATGTTTGTTTCTGTGTCAACATGCCATTCGTCACTTCAGACAATCAACACAGAGCAAGTGCTATGTGCCTGTAACGATCACAGGTTACAAGAATGAACTTTTAAATGTTTAAATTTTTATTATGTGAGAGTTATTAGAACTCTCAACGGGAGGACTGTGGGATTACAAATTTATAAAATGTTAAATATAGGTTCCAATATAATAGTAGGTAATAAAGCTGTATCCAATATCCAAGAAGATCAAATCAAGAAAATCAAGAGTCGGAGATAATGACCTTTTGTCTTTGTGATCTTCCTCACCAGTCTTGCCAGACTGATTGAATTAGCACCTATGCATTTGAATGACACTGTTTTGCTGATGAGACCAAGATAGATGAGATATGTTCTTAGTATAACTGAACCAAAGTTTGTACTGCATGCCTATTGAGATTCTACAAGGCCCTAGATTTGGGTAAATGGCTAAACCCCTGATACTGAGGGTATTATAAACTCATTTTCTGCATCCATATCACAGCAGCAGGCTGTCACTATACATGGGTGCTGCATTTTTTTAATGCTGAAAATTAGGACATAACCTGCTTGTTTAACCCTTGCTAAAAAGAACTATACGCATGAAGTATGTGGGAAGATTTTATTTGAATTAAAGTATATTCAATCAGTTTTAAGAATAAACTTGGCAATGGGTTTGGCAGTGGTCCTTGAGGGAGGTTCAAGGGGGGGTATATAAAAATACACACAACTTTTTAATTCTGACTTTTTCTAGAAATGGAATATTTTTCCACAAATGTCTTTATAAATTTCACCAAAAATGCATCCCATTGACATTAATTTGAACATACATTGACAAACAAAGTAATGTTATTCAGTATATATGGGTTCGGGGTTCAGTTTACATATAATCTGATATTTCAAGTAATTCTTATATCGAACGTCTGCTATGATTTTGTAATATTTCATTTATGCTTTTTATACTTTGTTTACATATAATCCGATATTTCATTTATACTCTGATTTTGTAACAAGTAATATATGCTTTTTATATTCTGATTTTGTAATAGTTCATTTAAGATTTTTTTTATACTATATGAAATGTATAATAGTTCATGCATGCTTGTTTTAACTATATGAAATTTTAATAGTTCATGTATGCTCGTTTTAACTCTATGATTTTCTAATAGTACGTGTTTTGGTCTGAAATCTAAAAATGGTTGGGGCAGACGACTTATGTCAATCAGACCAATCCTCCACAGAACTGACGCCGGACGAGATCGAAATGCTAAGTATACTGCCGGACTCTTTTGAACAGTATTTGTTTAATCTAGAATCCCCTGCTATTTTGGATCTTTTTGAATTAGCCGTAAATCCAAATATGAATTTGTTTGATCCTCTGCTAAACCTAGACAACGATCCCGTTGTACAACACAGCGGTGTTTTAAACAGCCCACCGGCAGCGTGTACCGAGGCTGATCCTGACAACACAGAGCACCCTGTCGGTAATGATACTTTGCAACCGTCCGCATCAGGTAATGTCGACCCTACTACACAGACTCGATTAAGCCGTACAGACATTGACAGGTTGATTCGCGAGGGTGGGGACGTTAACGGATATCATGTTTTACCACGACCTCGTTTCAATAGCGTGACATTGAGAAGGACTACGAATCTGAGAGAGATTAACTCTACAGATTTGGCCTCTTACCACACCCGCTTACACGACATGCTTACTGGAATTGTGAATTTCACTAGGGAATTTGACCAGAAACGACCGGTTACTATCTGACCAAACAGTAGAATTTGAAGCTTCCGTAGCCATGAAGAGAAAAGGTGGTGGTAATCATCGGAAACTCGTGGACTTGGCTGTTGATGAGGTGATCAAAAAGAAAAAGACGAGTTTATTTTGCCCGACCAATATTTCAAATAATTTGTGCTTCTCCATCTGTCTTGTCCGTTTTCTTAACCCCCAACACCCTGAGAGTGAGTTAGAAAAACTGGCTACCATCATCCAAAACAGCGTCGGCTTCTCAATCCAAGACTGAATCGGTCTTGGAGACATAGCCTCGTTTGAACGAGCGCTAGGCATTAAAATCGTCATATTTCACAGATCTAACGCCATGATCTTAGAAACCTACAAAAATTCCGACGAACCCCATCTCCACGACGACCACTACTACATGATAACGAGTTTGAAGGCATTCCTCGGTTCAACATATGTGTGTCAATTTTGCTACAAATCTTACAGCAGCCGCAGCGCCCATCGATGTAAGCACGCCTGCAACATCTGTTTCGATGCGGAATGTTACAGGTCCCCTGTAAGAATCATACATTGCCCCGATTGTTTGCGTTACTGTAAATCGACTTATTGTTTCGAAATGCATAAAAAAACCCACCTTTCGGTCAGGAATACCCCTCCTGTGATATGATCAAATACTGCAAACTATGTAACAGACGTTACAGCGTTAAACCGGGCAACGAGAAAACCAAACACATATGCGCCCCAGACAAATGTGTGCATTGTCGAGAGCGTCTGATGGACGATGGGGCACATCAATGCTTCATACAACCTCTAGAGCCTAAGGAACCGTGTGAAAAATACATCTTTTACGATTTTGAAACGTGTTACGAAAATGGCCGCCACGAGGCTAATTTTGTCTGTGCCCTGACATTCAAAGGTCAGAAATTTACCGCCTACGGTACGGAATGCATCGCTAAGCTAATCAAGTGCTTCAGACAACCCCGATACAAAGGCTACTGCTTCATCGCTCATTACGCCTCCAGATTTGACGCCTTTCTAATTCTGGAGTATTTTTTCAAAGCAGGGATCGTGCTTAGGGTCATAATGCAAGGGTGCAAACTACTCCTGATGTGCGACGACGCATTTGCCCAACGATACATCGATAGCTACTCATTTTTCCCATTCGCTCTCGCCAAAATGCCCGCGGCGTTAGACTTGACGATGACTGAAAAAGGCTATTTCCTCCATCTTTTCAACAGGGTGGAAAATGAGAACTACGTCGGACCGTACCCTGACAAAAAGTTCTAGAACTACGAGAATATGTCGGATAAAGACTGAGAAAAGTTCGATGTGTGGTACAGCACGGTGAAGGGCAAGCTCTTTAACTTCGAGAAAGAACTGTATGCCTACGGCGTTAACGACGTCGTGTTATTGCGTGAAGGATGCATGAATTACAGGACGTCATTCCTACACTGCACCCAACTCGACCCTTTTGGGTTCACGACGATCGCCAGCTGCGCAATGGGGGTCTTCAAAACACATTATCTCGCTAGAAACATGCTCGCCCTGACGCATAACAAAGCGTACATCCGTCAGAATAAGTCCTACTCAAGCGGTTCAATCCAATGGCTCGAGTATATAAAAAAGACTCGAAACGTGGACGTTCATCATGCCGTAAACCACGGCGAAGTATCAATCAGTAAGGACTTTTTAGACGGCTACTACGAGCAGGACGGCGTCAGGCACGGCTTAGAATACGGGGAGTGCATCTTCCATGGACACTGCTGTCGCTTTGAACCCAATCAGATGCCCCCCCTCTGTCCGGAGTACCCTACAGGGTTCTCAGGAACCAGTTTGACGATAAGGTTGAAATTCTCCGGAACGCGTACGGTTTGCAAATCAAGGTTCTGTGGGAATGCGAATGGAATCGAAGGAAAAAGACAGATCCCTCCGTGATAGAATTTATGGCCGATTATTCCGCCAAACTATACCACAAAGTGAGCGGCGATGAGAAAATAAGATATCTGGATCTCACCAGTCTGTACCCTTTCTGTCAGGCCAGGAAAAGCTACCCGATCGGCAGAGGTGGGTAGTAACGAGTTACATTTACTTCGTTACATTTACTTGAGTAATTTTTTGGGGTAACGAATACTTTTCGGAGTATATTTAAAGATGGGTACTTTATACTCTTACTTGAGTAAATTTTTGGGGGAAAATCTGTACTTTTACTTCGTTACTTTGGGCGACGCTCCTCTCGTTACTTTATCTTAATGCAATAAATGTTAGGTGCTTCAGTTTATTCCAAACGCGCCGTCTACTTTTCTCTGGGCAATGAGCGATGCCCTCTCGCGAATGATTCATTCTTTTGAGTCAATTCTGTTCAAAGGCTTGATCAAACCAATTGGCAAACGAGTGAATTGGTTCATGAATCAGTTTGAATGAGTCGTTCAGTTCCCTGCCGCACGCGCTGAGCGTCTGAAGTGGTTTACTCGGAGTTGTAACGTTTAAGAACAGAAAGAGCGTTGAAAACGTGGCTGGAACTGCACTGAATTGAAATCTGCAAAGGCTATTATTTGCTAGCGATGGAGATCCTTATTAGATGAACACCGCGTGTGCTGTCTACTGTTTAACAGGTAATAACTTGGGCTACATTCGATTACAGTACACGATACCACTGACATTAGTTTGTTGTACGTGTCTGGCTTATAACTGAGGGGAGTCAAGTTGAATGCAGCTTCCAAAAGACAAAAAATAGCCGATTAAGATTTTATTAATTTTAATACAATCACACCGGCGTGAGTACGTTCAGCAAGTCATATAATCAGCTGCTAAATTCAGATAGAAGCCAGAGATAGATGCGTTCATGCAGCGCTGCGCATTATAACCAATCACACATGATTCTTTTGAGCTTATTAAAGCATTGGCCAATCAGAGGTGTTCCGATGAGTCATCGCTAAAATTCCGGTTCTTCCTTCACTCGCTCACTGACTGAATACCTCTTTCTGGCGAATTCTCTCGTCAGAAACAACAAAGTGCAGATGTTTGTACGAATCTTTAATTAAATATTGATTTCACAGTGTTAACAGTTTCAGTGATTTTAATGGGAGTTTCTGAGAGTGATTGAAATCTAGACTGTCTGTGAAAATTATCTTTAATAATGTAAATGTTATTTGCTCTCTTTCTGAACAATGAAAGATTAGTAGCAATATTTATATCACATTAACTTTCAATGTTAAATTCACATTTAATATAAAGTCAGTCATATTAAAAATATGTTATGGTATGACACCTATATCTGTTACTTAAGTAAACAGACAGGGTTTTATAATAAATTACATAAATTGGAGTAAAGGCTGATGAAATATATACATTTATACACGCACACATACATTACATACATTTTATCTATATATCTAAATAAAAATAGGCTCAGTATATATGACCCAAAGTAACTAGTAACTAACTACTTGAGTAGATTTTTTATCCGATACTCTTTTACTCTTACTCAAGTAACTATTCAAGACTAGTACTTTTACTTTTACTTGAGTAAATATTTCTAGAAGTACTTTTACTTTTACTTGAGTACAGTTTTTGGGTACTCTACCCACCTCTGCCGATCGGACACCCCGAAATGTTCGCAGATTTCGAACCGATTGAAAATTATTATGGACTTATCAAAGCCACCATGTACCTTCCCCGCAACTTACTGCACGCTGTCCTCCCTTTCAGATCCCGAGAATCCCGCTATGTAGAACCTGCGCTCAAGACCAAAACCAGACCTCGAGCTGTACCCACACGGACCAGGAAAGGTCACTCTCAGTATCGAGCTTTTAAGGTATTCAACTCGACCCGGAAAAAATCAAGTACAACGCCGCCCAAAGGGCGATCACTAAATTAATTCCAGCATAAACCCGACAAAGACGATGTTTGCAAGGCGCGCGACGTGAATGTTTTTGTAGGCGCTTTCACTACAGCACACGCCCGACTGGAATTGAACGAATTGATGGACAGACTAGGCGACCGACTGCTATACTCTGACACAGACAGTGTCGTATTCATGTCTAGGGACGGCGACTGGGAGCCTCCTCTGGGTGATCATTTAGGGGAGCTGACAAGCGAATTAGACCCCGATGACCATATAACTACCTTCTGTGCCAGCGGTCCCAAATCGTATGCTTTCGAGACGGTCAAAGGTAAAGTTTCCATGAAAGGGCATAACTCTGAATGCTGAAAATTCCAAAGCTATCTGTCTCGAATCCCTGATTGGTCTGGTTGACAGCTATGTGACGTCTCATGATAGATCCAAATACATCCTGGCTCAGACGGAAAACATTGTGAGAGATAAAAAGACTCTCACATTACAAAACAAATCATTCGTTAAAAGGTTTAAGGTCGTCTACGATAAACGTCGGCTTTTAAGTAATTATACCACGCTTCCTTCATGCAGCGCGCGTGTTCATTCAATACTGCCATCATCGTAATCTCAGTTCTATTTACATTGTGCAAAATTTATTTGCGCAGGGAAAGTCGAGCCGAACCATCAGCTTAATGCGATGCTAGGTACCCCGGAAACACAAGATACTTTATAGAGTGTTTTCACTACGTGGTCACTATATCACTATAGCGGCCAAGAAACGAGTCTTCAACCAGAAGGGAGGGTTCCTGTTACCGCTCCTAAGCGTCGCCGTGCCGCTTCTCACGAGCTTGATAGCGAATCGTTAGGATGGAGTATGCCAAAAAGATGTATTTAGTCCCTCACCATTAACTGGATAAGCTCAAGAGTGAAAATGCTCGCGAGAACATTCAACAGACCATAGAGAGCGATTTGGACGCCGCCATAAGAAATATTTCACGCCGCGCCGATTTGAATCCAAGTCAAACTTTACAGCCATACCCTTAGCAGGTTTTTGACCATCATTAAAAAAGGGGATCGTGAGAGCGGTGTTTTAACGCTTTCGTTACCCAATCTTGATCCCGGTCATAAAGACGAATCGCCGACTGCCACTAACGTTGAAGATGGTGAAGCCGAGGAGGCTGTCTATAGAGTGAGAATCATGCCAAAACCTCACACACACAACAAACGTGTTTTACTCATTCCCTACGATTCACAAACAAACTCAGTGTGGTTTGCAAATACAAAACATCACTCACAAACTAATTTTGCATTTTGTTCTGCAAATAAAAAACGTAGCTATCAAACAAATACAGTACGTTTTACATATACAAAGAAACGTATTTCTTCAATGACAAAAATATCCTCCAAGTACAAACTAAAATCTTTCAAGTACAAAAAAAAATCATTCAATTAAAAAAAAATCCTTCAAGTACAAAACAAAATCCTTCAAGTACAAAACAAAATTCTACAAGTACGAAAAACTGTCACGTGACTTTTGGCACTAATTTTTCGCCTTCGAATCCACACGCATATGCCTTCAGATCCACACACATGCTAGTAAACTGTCATGTAATTCGCACTCCACAACAGCAGGTGGCGCTGTTAGCGACTTGCTTGGCGCCGCCACCGACATGAAAACAGAAGAGAAGAAGAAACGCTAGCGTGAGGGACGTTTTGAACACGATGAGCGGCCAACAGGTAAGTTTGCAGTCATTGCTGGTGAAAAATCAGCCTAAAGTAGTGATGGGATTTATGGCTCTTTGAGGGGATCCGGATCTTCGCGATCCGTTCCTTTCAAAGAGCCGTTCAAAAGAACGGCTCTTTTGGCTCTTTTAAATATTTAGTCAGTTTTAAGAAGCAGGCTTGGAGCCATCTCAGTTTATCCTGGAAATAATCACTGGGAAGAATGATGAGGTGAGATTTGTAGTCAAATAATTAAAACTCAGATATCACACACCAATATCTGAGTTTGAATTATTCTGAAATATTGATTATTACCTCATTTGTCATGTGTGGACTATATTCCATAGGGTTGCACAAATCCCTCTGCTTAGACAGTGACATCACTATTTTGGATTTACCTTTAGTACAAAGTGTGTGTGTGTGTGTAAAGCTACGTTGACTTATGTTATTCATACAATACCTACTCACAAATAAACATCAAAAAGAAAGCCGGCTGCAATGAATTTATGTGCAAAACAGCTTTTACTACAAACACTTCCACACAAGAACATTGTTATCACACAAGAACATTTTGATAGAAAACAAAAAATATTTAAAGTTAGAATAAATAAAATGGAAATGTCTACATACTACATACAATTACTACTGTAAACTTTGCAAACATCAGCCCCTTCAAGTCAATGAACAATAACAAAGTGGGCTGCAATGAATGTCTGTGCAAAACAGCTTTTTTTCAACGCTCCTACCCAATGACAGAGGCACGCAGGATGTGAAGGACGTGAAGGATGCGTGCACAACTAATAACTAATATCATCACGCTATAAAGGGTTGGCCTGCGCTGGGTGCGCCCCTCCCACTATAACTGTTCTGTCTCGCGGAGGAGCTCATTTGTGTGCATCTGTGTGAAACACGCATAGGAAAAAAGAACGACAGAAAGAACGGCTCCCCTCCAGCCGCGACTCGGCTCCCATCGTTCATGTTTATGAGCCGTTCAAAAGAATCGGTTCGTTCGCGAACGTCACAACTCTAGCCTAAAGGGGTTGTTATTCGCTATAACAACCGCCTCGCTATACATGATCCCGCTTATTACATTGCTACCTACAAAATAAATAATTTGACACAAAATATTGATTTAAAAATGAGTTTATTGATTTTAAAACGATTGTATTGCTTCCGCTAAAGAAAATAGTCCGTTCCGCGTCCATAGCAACGGTCTGTTTTTCATGGCAAGGGTGTGTTTGGACCTCCAAATTATCCCTGGTCTTCTCCTGCTAGTGTCTCATAGAATATAGAGGCTTAATTCCATGTCAAATCAGTCAGAATCCAGGAAAGTGGTTGCAGCAACATCTCGGATGAAGAGTTTTTCTATATATTTGGGTCCCAAAACCAAGGCCTGTAAAAATATTCATATTTTTGTCAGTCCTTGAGATTGTCATTTTTATAGCATCAAAAAAACTATCAGAGAACCATGTTTGGGCATTAATATCTTAAAGTGTTATTCGTAGCCTCACCAAACTTTCCAAGATGGAAGACAAACATGTTCTTAGTATAACTGAACCAAAGTTTGTACTGCATGCCTATTGAGATTCTACAAGGCCCTAGATTTGGGTAAATGGCTAAACCCCTGATACTGAGGGTATTATAAACTCATTTTCTGCATCCATATCACAGCAGCAGGCTGTCACTATACATGGGTGCTGCATTTTTTTAAAGCTGAAAATTAGGACATAACCTGCTTGTTTAACCCTTGCTAAAAAGAACTATACACATGAAGTATGTGGGAAGATTTTATTTGAATTAAAGTATATTCAATCAGTTTTAAGAATAAACTTGGCAATGGGTTTGTCAGTGGTCCTTGAGGGAGGTTCAAGGGGGGGTATATATAAATACACACACCTTTTTAATTCTGACTTTTTCTAGAAATGGAATATTTTTCCACAAATGTCTTTATAAATTTCACCAAAAATGCATCCCATTGACATTAATTTGAACATACATTGACAAACAAAGTAATGTTATTCAGTCTCACAATGAATATTGTGTATTTCTGGAGTCTGTTACAAAATGTTATCAAATGTGGTCTGGGTCCTTGATGTAAAAATGTTTGAGAACCACTGCCCTACATAAACACTTTACATGTCTTTTCAGGCATTGTATCTACCACATTTGGACTGGGAGGAAAGTGGCCTGCCTGATGAGCCACACCATGGTGTCACTGTTCCTGACATGGGCGATGTACTGAGTGATGAACACATGGCAGCACTAAGGGCAGCCATAAATCCCATGGGACACTCCCAATCACATGGCTCAGACATGTACCTACTTACTGTGCAGTATGTCCATCACTTACTAGGCTTACAGTAAAACGTACTCAGCAAAGTACCTGATTCAATGCAATTGTAGCACAAATACAAAAAGAACACTTATTTACAGAACAGTGCCCCTGCTAATAACTGGTTTGTAAGATGTTACAGTTACACAAATAAATATTTCTGAATCAGTGAGGTGGTCTAATGTTTGATTTTTCTCTGTTTAATCAAATCAGACCAGCAGACATACCCGTGTAAGGACTGCCAGTGGCAGCAGGAAGCATAGCTTTCCTCAAGCAGTGCTAGCAGCGGACTTTAAGACTTTCAGCTCTCTTAATGTCGTAATGAATGTTCAAACCAAACACATGTAGATTGTATTATTTTTTATTGTAGTGTGAATACAATCTTAAAACATCTGGGGGGTTGGAACAACCAAAAAAATACATCTTTTTTTTTTTTTTACTATTTGGACCTGGTTTTCTCTTTCTTAACCAACTTGTGCAGCTCTGTGAGTGCATCTAAAATGCATTTTGGGATGATAACCTGGTTAGCACTAAAAAGAACAGCCTCCTGAAAACACACAAATTCAAGGTAATCCAGGTCAAGTGTTGCTGACTGACAATATGCTGGAGCCGTGTGTGGATTCTCTCTAACATTGTTTGTGCAAGCAGTTCCTAGAGAGAGGGGAAAAGAGGAAAAATGTATGAGGTCAAAAATACTGGTGTAACTGAACAGGACCAGTAAAATGACCGAAAACTACACTTTGCTTTATTCTTAATATCTTCATGACCATTAGTGATAGAGACCTCAAATATTGACACATGATTAATACAAGATTGTGCTTTAAGAAAATGTAATGATTGATATCATACGGATGCAGAAAATGAGTTTATAATCCCATAAGTATCAGGGGTTTAGCCATTTTCCCAAATCTAGGGCCTTGTAGAATCTCAATAGTCATGCAGTACAAACTTTGGTTCAGTTATACTAAGAACATGTTTGTCTTACATCCTGGAAAGTTTGGTGAGGCTATGAATAACACTTTAAGATATTAATGCCCAAACATGGTTCTCTGGTAGTGTTTTGATGCTATAAGAATGACAATCTCAAGGACTGACAAAAATATGAATATTTTTACAGGCCTTGGTTTTGGGACCCAAATATATAGAAAAACTCTTCATCTGTTTTCTTCATCACGTGACAGATTTTCCCAGAGATCAACGACGTCGCAGACTATTTCCTTGCAGGGTTTGTCCAGAAGTCTCGCCCTGATTTCTTCCACCTTGGCGACGATGAATGGTTCGTCTTTTAATTCGCGCAGAATAGTCCCGACTGTTCCTTGAATATGATGGGGTTGAGATTTTAACCCACACCACTCCTGGAGGGTAGTGATGATGGAATGAAAAGAGGGTTTAAACAGCTTGCCTGAAAGTTCGTCAAAGTGTGTGTCGAAGTAGTAGTTGGGAGGGTCAAACAGACAGGAATGTTGCAGCTGGCTAGGATGGTTAATCGCACAGCCCTCGCACTCGTCCTTCTGCTTGTCGTTGATGAGATGTTGCAGCAAAACCATGGTCGCGGCTTTTATGATTTTGAATCCGACGTCGCTGAAACATCCGTCTGTGGCGTCGAAGCCAGGATTAGAATGAGGAAGGGTTCGGTTGAATGTAGATGAGTCGTGCGATTGCCGATCATTATGGAGCCCTAAACTTTTGTCCCCTCTGTGGGGGCAGGCGCGCCCGATCATCGGATCCGAGTCTAAGCTACGTTTGATAGCCGGACCAGAGTCGTTTTGCAGGTCCGAGGGTTCAGGGGTGATGATGTTGTCGGGCGCCCAATCGTTTTCAAAGCACGATTGCAACTCTATGCGCCGTCTGACCGTTTTAGCCGAGACCCAGTCGTTGTGGAGGCCCGATGGACCACAGGCGTCAGTCGGAGTATGTAGGGTTGCGTCGTCGTCGGGAGGGTTGAGAATGCTGCCGAAAGAGATACCGCAGCTGCATACGTGGTCTTCAGCCAGGGTTTATAAATGATGCTTGGGAGGGTTGGGTCGCCGTATTTTATGATCGCTGTGGAAAAGGGGTGGGGGCGTTGGAGCGCTTCAGCCTTGATTTATACACGACGCCTGGCGAGCTCCGACCGCGGAGCTTTAGGATGGGTGTAGTGAATGGGCGGGGACGGCAGAGCATATGTGCTGCTCCGCGCACATCTCTCAGGGTGGAACAGTTGCACTTTAATTTTGTTGTATCCGTCATGCATGTCACACCATTTGAACATTTTGTTGATGATTCAGTAGATCCAGATCGCACCACTTGAACAAAAATTGCATTTCATACAGATCGTGATGCTTGTTAGGCAGGATGCGCCCAAACCGAGTGTTGTTGAGCTTTGTCTTGTCTTTACAGCAGAATTATTAGCTTATTTTTAAACATTTGTGACATCATGTTCCACCATACTTGTTAGGTTAAACTTACAAAACTTACATTTTTATCATATTTAAAAGTTTTAAATAATTTTGAAACTTGTAACTTCTTAGTGATGTGTTCTCATTACTTTGAGATTGTGATGATGATGATTCATAATGATTCATAAGTTGCTTGTGAAAGTCCTCCCACATGAGCTCAGACACTAATAGATGATGTTGGTGGCCAGGTGTTTTTGCTGTAAAAACAACAAACAAAAAAAAACAAAAAAAAACAGCATGAATTCAAGAATACTACACTAAACCACTAGGTGCTTTTTATGTTGCTATATTTCAACATTCTAGTTAGGTTTAACTTACAACTTTTGCTTTGAACTTTCTTCTGCACCCATTGTTGTTTAGGATTATCTTTGCAGTACCTTTGTCAAAGAGAATGAAAACACTGAACACAGAAATATAATATCAGATGCTGTTGAACTAGTGACGTTTTCTTTAGAAACGAACTGTGATTCTTACATGATGGCCTTCACACATGTAAGAATTTTGAAAAGAGGGTCACACTAGAGCTGTAATCGGGCCTACAGAACCCGAGCCCGACAGATTTCGGCCCGAGTCTGACAAGCACATTTTGATTGACTTTTTAAAAGCCCAAACCCGTTTACAGCCGACATTATTCAAATGAACATGCACACAGCTCTTTTGCCTTTTGTCAAGAATTAGTTATTTACAAATGTTTTAACAATTTATTCATGACTTAAGTAGGCTATAGGCCACTTGGAAGTTGAAATAAAGAAATAAAATAAGTCCTCTGTAACATCGTAACATCTCAGCACTCTAAACAGACCTAGGATCATTTAGCCTATAAATAGACCAACGCACCAATAAAAACGAGTCTTTCTTAACAAATTAAATTAAGATAAGATAAATTCTAAATTATGATGGGTATTTGGCAATAACGAAATTAAGATGAAAGCTTCGCTGGATTTGCTTCGCCACTAGCAGCTGAAATTTAATAAAATGATAATGCCAACATTAGTCTATATACTCACATTATGCATTTAAGACTCAATTAATACTTAGTTATCATTAGAAAAACCTTTACTCACAGAGATTAGGCTAGGCCTACATGTGTTTGTGGAGGAAAATTATTGAATCCACTGTAGTTGGCTTCAGCACTTTCCTGCGCTCACTGATCCAGCAATATAACCCACTGGCTCATTATTCTTATTATTCTCATGGTCAAAACTTTTCCACACCTCAGACTTTTTTTAGTTGCTGGTGCAACCAAAGCGTAATCGCCAGAGGCAAGCCTCCGTTTCACCTACTCAGCATACATTTTCACATCTTTCTCTCGTTAATTGAATCACATCACATGGCTGCTAATTTACTGCACAAGCCCGAGCCTGTGTAAAAATGATATAAAGTAAGCCGAACCCGTCGGGTCCCATCGGGTTCGGGCAAAGATCTTCAGCTCTAGGTCACACCGCTCCAAAACAAGTTGCTAAATATTTATTTGACCATAAAAAACATTCTACAAGTCTTTAATGTGCTACTATTTACTATTTACAGCGAAATGTAAAATATTTAGCTCAACTGAAAGAACCTAATACAACTCTTTATTGTGCAAGTTATTGCTTTATGCTTCCAGTGTGTTGCATTGGTTTCTTCATTGACACCATAAACAGTTCAATGGGTCTGGAAAAAACAGATCAAGTCATCCAAGGAAGATTGTAAATTCCTCAGACCAAGCTACAATTCTACTAGCAGTGTGCTGTGTAGATTTTTCAATGCATATCATCCAGTTCAATAGCTTTTCTTTGTGTGTCGCAACAAACTACAGAACAGGGGCCTCCTTTATAAAACTTTACATAGAATTCATCCTAAAAGTGTATGTATGCATGAAAGCTAGAGTTTTCAGATTTATAAAACCATTCGTATGCCAGAACATATGTAAAAATAAACCCCAGTCAGAGAAAGATTGTGAGTACGTGCATTTCCACCCTGTTTCCTCCCCAAAATCACCATATATGGAGCTTACAACGCCTAGTTTTACTATGCATAACCTCATCTGCATATTATTTCCATGCATATTCCCTTTCATGCAACACCATGTTTACCACTGTCAAAGGTACAAGCTATTAAATAAATATGAGATATGACTAATAAATTAAATTTTTTGCCATACATTAATTTTTATTGCTAAGAATCATCTAATTGCTTTGGTGTTTCACATTATGAAGTATTACAAATTGACCACATGAGGAAAAATCCTGCACAATAAAGAGTTCAAGGCTATGATTAGTCGGTTGAAGTTAAGATTTTCCAATGTGTCTTAGACCAGTCCATCAAGCCTTTTAAAAGCTATTCAACTTAACTTAGCATTTTTCAGCCCAAATGAGTCTTAGCAACTTGCCATAAAAGTATCATGTGATTTGTAGATGGTCCCTGTGGTGGTGATGACGTCACATCATTCCACAGACATACAGCTGCATCTTGTAATATGTTTATACAGTAATATTCTGTAAAATTTTGCTGTAGAAAGGACAGCAATTTTTTACAGTGTACAGTACAGTATTGTTGTTTTTACAGTAGTTTTTCTTCAGAGTCAAAGTGCATGTACTTCATGCAGTAATTTTTATTTGTTTCATTGATTTTGTTGTTGGTTGACTACTGTAGTGGATTATGGTAAGAAATACTGTATTGAAATAAGTACTTGAAATATTCAGTCTGCAGTGCAGTGCTTGGTAAGACTATAGTAGGCCTATTTGTGTACATTCTCCATGTATCTCAAACATATCATGAAGAATGTTGTGTTTTTTTTTAATTATTATTATTATTATTATCCCTTACCTAACAATGTCTGGCCAAAAATTTTACAAATGTGTTCTTCATTTATCACAGCTGTGTGAAACTGGCTGCAATAGTGCTTGGTCATTGAGGTCGGTGTTGGTTAAATGCAAACTAATAGCATTTTCACATATGTATATATGTTTTGATTGAAGTGTGTCATTTTGCAAACAATCTAGGAATTATGCAAATTAAGTGTGGTGTTTGGATAATTGTGAATTTATATATATATATTAAAAAAAGAACCCGGTTTTCAAAATTGTGTGTAAACAATTGAAGAAAACTGTAAAGTCAAAGTGAACCGTTGTTTATATTGTGAACTGTAGCACTTTTTATTCCATCGCCGATGATAAACAGTTTATTGAAGTTTTGCAAATATATATGAGCTGATTCCCATCTAGGAAACATACTCTAAGGGTTTGAGGTTCTTTCAATTGCATGATCATACGGTATACAGTAAAAGAGGAGTCCTTTGGGCTGATCTTGTGTGGAAAAGTGCACTCCTGCATAAATGTGATATTTTAGAAGATCTGTACCAAAGAATGGTGTCAGAGAAAGGGGACAGGTGGGGGACCACTTGCCAATATATGTGACCAAATGGAACAATGTGCATTCTACCATTCCCAGAGCAGTCAGTCAATGATGTCTGTTTTCCTTGGCCCTTACTCCACTTTCTTTAACCCCACTGAGGAGTCTAGAGATTGAAGGTTTTTGAACATCGTCCACAGGACCAAATGTCCCTTCAGGATACAATGGATGCTGCATGCCAAGACATTACAGCGGAATGATACCAGAAGTGGATACGGCATACCAAAAGATACTTCCCAAGATGCTTTGCCAGAGAAGATATCAGGTGTGATCTGGATGAGAATATGTGGCCAAACGCAGAAGATTGGGCAGATTAGATCACATTTTCTCTATTTCTCTAATGTCCGGTTGCAAATAAAGCCTTTACTGCAGCAATTCTGTCTCTGTCTTTGTTCCCCACATAAACCGTTCATTCTATAAAGCTACTCTGATATGGGTGATTCAAATTTTGCACTGAATTTCTGCAGCAAAATAAACAAAATACATGCATTTACTAAACCCAAAAAGAAAAAGAAACTGTAGTGTAAAACACAATCTATGATAAAGCAGTATACTGTCTATTATATAAATCACTCCACCGGCCTCGCTCCGTTCCCATGGCTCTTGGCCCCGCCCCACTCGTCACAGTTTGCAATGTGTGATTTTGAGCATGGAATTAACGGTTTTGTCAGCTGTGTGTTGTAGGTGTGTTGGTGCTTTAAGAGTTTAGAAAAATTATTAGAAGTATTGAAAAAATTGTCATAGCAATCATAAAAAAATGTAAAGGAATCAGTTATGCGCGGGTTGACCCAAAATGAGCGGGTGTTTGCAGGCAGATTAATGGATATTATAGGCCAGGGAGGTTCCTACGTCTATGGCCCAATGTCACTACGATGAGCATTTACTACTTATAAAAAGTGCGGGTCAGGAAGCGGGTCGGGTACAATATTTTCTTTTTCTTTTTTCGCGGCCCGAGTTGCGGGCGGGTTAGTTGAAAACGTCGGTCGGGTGCAGGTTGTTTATACACTGACCCACGCATCACTGAAAGGAATAGTTCCCTTTCAAGGCGATAGCCTCTGACGTCACTACCAGCGCGACTATAAATACGCACCTGTAGGACCCGTCACTCATCTTCTTCGTCTTCATTGACTGTTTTGTTTGAAGCGTGCATCTGAGAAACGGTAAGAGCGATCTATTATTGTTATCATCATGGCTTCCACTAGCAGGGCGTTTAGACAGTATGTGCATCCATGTCAGCGTTATCTGACACCCGATGACACACACACTCTTTGCGTCTCTTGTTTGGGCGAAGAGCACGCGCGCGATGTCCTTGAGGGGGCGATCTGCGTGCACTGCGAGCGTTTCTCTCTGAGAAAGCTCCACTCTCGTTTGTCTCTCTTTTCGAGGAAAGAGGGACAGCCATCTGGATCCCGTGGCTTAGGACCCGCCGTTGCCGAGGCACGGAGGAGAATGAGCTCGTGGGGATCACAGATGGATCTCGCTGAGGAGTGTAGAGAGGGACTTTCCCTTTCACACTCTCCGGCGGCGAACGAGAGTGAACTTCGGGAGGAAGATGCGTTATCATTAACCCATTCTGACACTGAAGTTAGTGCTCTGCTGGGTTCTACCCAGAAAGAGCAGGAGATGTCTGAAAGTGGCGAAGAAGCTGAGGCTGAGCCTTCTCAATCCTCCTGCCCCGCGTATGAGGAGCTGTTAGAGGTTATGGATCGCGCCACGGCAAAATTAGATTTGCCATGGAAGCGTGCCAGAAAGATAACGTCACGAGGTCGCCTCGATGTGCGTTATTTGTCTGACCATAGCCCTCCAGCCCAGGTGAGCCTTCCATTCTTGCCTGACTTGCATGCAGAAGTTGAAAAGGAATGGAAGAGGCCGTTTTCCTCTCGCATCCACCGGTTTCAGCATACGAGCTATGCTAATATCGAGGGCATGCACGAAAACGGCTATGAGAGGATGCCCCCTGTAGAAGAGACGCTGGCTAGCTATCTCTCTGTGGGGCAAACGTCCTCTCTTAAATCTCCCTCTTTGCCATCTAAGCCCCTCCAGGATACATCCCGCTTAAATGGCAGGTCATACGCGGCAGCTGGTCAGGCTGTGGCTTCGTTGCACACGATGGCGGTGCTCCAGGCCTACCAGGCTGACCTGCTGAAGGACCTGGATACAGGTGAGGGCCTTTCACCTGACCAGGTAGCCGAGCTGCACCGCACCACAGACCTATCCCTCCGGGCTACCAAGCAGGCCGCCTCCGCCATGGGCAGGTCTATGGCGGCCATGGTGGTAACGGAGAGACATCTGTGGGTGAACCTGGCAGACATCGGGAGGGAAGAAAGGGGGTTTCTTCTCGATGCTCCGGTCTCGCTTTCTGAGCTTTTCGGTACCTCCGTCGAGATGGTGGTCGAAAAGTTAAGGGACTTTAAATCCTTCATTCCACGAAGGTCCAGGTCCGAGCCCGAACAACAAAGGGGTCCTGGCCCATCTCGATCTGAGGATCGTAGACGGGTGCAGAAGGCTAGTGTTGCGGCTCGCGCTCCTCCCCCGCCTAAGGGCCGGGGCAAGAGGAACCGCGGGTCACGGAGAGGTAAGCAGGGTCTGAGGGACGTGATTCAGACGAGGCAGCGTCCTCACCCGGGTCAGAGCGGTAAAAAGACCTAGTAGCTCCGGATGTTTTTAACCTCTGTTTTAACCTCTGTTTTTGTCCTCCCCTGCCTAACTCCCCTGTAGCCACCAGCTCTCCACCTGATCGAGGTTAGGTGGACAGTCTCTCACATAACAGTCTCCTTCGTGGACCTATGATGTTTTGGTTGGTTCTATGTTCATAGCAACCGCCTTACTGACGGTCCGGACCAGAATGGGGCGCCCCGCAAGCGGGACTCCAGTACAGGAGAGTGGGTGAGTACGTAACCCTTGCTTTACCTGTTTATGGATATTATGTTGCTGGTGGTTATATGTCTACTAACAATCTCTGTGAGTTTCCTTTACAGTGCTCTGGATGTAGCTAGGTGGCCAAGATCACAGGCTTTCAGTAGGCGGCCGCACCGCGTGGGTTCCGCCCCCCCGGGCGCGACACCCACCGCGGAGTGAGACCCGCGCGTGGGAGGCAAGCGCTCTGCGATTTCCCATCCCACACCCCCTCCCGAGGAGCCTGGCTGATCATCAAAATTGGCACAGCACTGCAGGGAATTCCATAGATGTCCGACCAGGTCACCCTGAGGGGCCGCCTGGCCGCTTGGCGCATCCGGGGAGGTGGTGGTTACGGAGTCCTCTGTATGTACTGCCTCAGGTGATGCTCCCCTCGCTTGAGGGTTGGAGCTCACCTCTCCCGTGCGATCCAGCGCCTCTGCGATGCTTGTTTCGGTACACACGCTAAGCCTGTGTACTCTCTCAAAACCACATGGTGGTCAGTGTGCACGTGAACACTTTGCGCACTGTCTGAAATCCACGTAAGTGGTAAGTGTGCACGCATGACTTTGCACACTTTCTAAAATCCTGTACGGTAGGGGTTACGCACTCCGCTTCGTTCCCTTTCTTAAGATGATTAGCCCTGGGTTCCATGGGCTTTATTCAGCTGGTGTGTATTTGCTATACACCTCAAGCATCGCTTCAGTCAACATGAGGGGCTGGGTGTACTCCCACATATTGTGGTTATCAGGTAGTAGGCTTCATCAGGCCTCTCTGATGGTGAGCTCCCACATACTGTGGTTGCCAGGTAGTAGGCCTCACCAGGCCTCCCTGGAGATTTAGCTCCCACATACTGTGCGTCTCCACTAAATAGCATATTGTGGTTTTCAGATAGTAGGCTTCATCAGGTCTCTATGAAGGCGAGCTCCCACGTTTTGTGGTTGCCAGGTAGTAGGCTTCACCAGGCCTCCCTGGAGATTTAGCTCCCACATACTGTGCGTTTCCACTAAATAGCATATTGTGGTTTTCAGATAGTAGGCTCCACCAGGTCTCTCTGAAGGCGAGCTCCCACATACTGTGGTTGCCAGGTAGTAGGCCTCACCAGGCTTCCCTGGAGATTTAGCTCCCACATACTGTGCGTTCCACTAAATAGCATATTGTGGTTTTCAGATAGTAGGCTCCACCAGGTCTCTCTGAAGGCGAGCTCCCACATACTGTGGTTGCCAGGTAGTAGGCCTCACCAGGCCTCCTTGGAGATTTAGCTCCCACATACTGTGCGTTTCCATTAAATAGCATATTGTGGTTTTCAGATAGTAGGCTTCACCAGGTCTCTCTGAAGGCGAGCTCCCACATACTGTGGTTGCCAGGTAGTAGGCCTCACCAGGCTTCCCTGGAGATTTAGCTCCCACATACTGTGCGTTTACACTAAAAAGCGAGCTCCCACAGTTTGTGGTTGTCAGGTAATAGGCCTCACCAGGCCTCCCTGGAGTCGAGTTCCATATTACTCTCAGTTTCCACTTGAGGTGGTTATCTGGTAACAGGTAGTAGGCCTCTCTAGGCCTCTCTGTAGGTGAACTCCCACATGTTGTGGTTATCAGGTAGCAGGCTTCACAAGTCTCTCTGAATGTGAGCTCCCACATACTGTGGTTGTCAGGTAACCTTTCAGTACACACGCTAAGCCTGTGTACTTTCTCAAAACCACGGGGTGGTCAGTGTGCACGTTAACGCTTTGCGCACTGTCTGAAATCCACGTAAAGTGGTAAGTGTGCACGCAAGACTCTGCGCACTTTCTGAAATCCACATAAAGTGGTAAGTGTGCACGCAAGATTCTGCACACTTTCTAAAATCCTGTATGGTAAGGGTTACGCGCTCCGCTTCGTTCCCTTTCTTGAGATGATTAGCCCCGGTGTTCCTTGGGCTTCATCCAACCGGTGTGTACTTATTGTACACCCCAAGCCCCCTCAACATAGGGGGGCTGTGTGGGCAGTTCTCGGGTAGTTCAGCAGCGCTACCCTTTTCTGAAAGAGTCACCTATTAGCATGCTGCTCGGAGTCTTCCTTTCTTGGGAGACTGATTCTCGGTTCTTTCAGAGCGCTCCAGTACCACATACTGTTTTGAGACGCTCTGTGAGAGCAGGCATCCTGCTGAGGCAGGGGCTGAGGCTCGGGGAATGGCGCCTTTACACCAAGGTGTTGAGGCAGAGTTAGAGAGGTTGGCCAGACTTGGGTGGATCGGTTTTGCGGCTCAAGAGAGCGTCGCACTATCCCCTCTGGCTTCCTCTGACTCATCCAGCTCCATGTGGGGCTGGACGCCATGGTACAGGCGTGGCCGAGGCTTCATCTGTACGTTCCGTCCTCCAATTGCTCTGCTCCCGGGCCATTCCATCTACGAGCTGCTCTATCAGAGTTCCACGAGAGCCCCTCCTTAGAACAGTATTTGTAAATCCATGTTATGGTAAGTGTGCACGTGAAGTCTTTGCACACTTTCTGAAATCCACACTGTGGTAAGTTCGCACGCTAGTACTCTGCGTTCTTTCTAAAACCCTATATGGTAAGGGCTTCGCGCTGCTGCTTCGTGCCCTTTCTTGAGTCGGATTAAGCCCCGTTCATCTTGGGCACCACTCCACCTAGGTATCCTCGGATACCTATCTAGAACAGGGCGCCGCTACTAGAGTACTGTTGGGACAGCCCTTTCGGCAAGTTTTGCGAAAGCTAGCAGTAGCCCCTGTGTGACAGGCAAAGACTTGGTAGAGGAAAGTGCCAGGCTCTTAGCCGTATCCCTTTAAAGGAATCTTTTGTGATTCCAAGCCTTCAGCTCTACCCCGGGCCAGGGCCCTACAGGTAAGTTGGGTATGTAGCTTAGGCCTTTGGCCGAAAGGGATAATGTCATAAGACAGCCGTCAAATCGTCCCAGGGGCGACTCCCGGTGAAGCGGTAGAGTTGGTACTTAGTGTTTGCCATGATTCTGGTCTGCACTCCCCTCAGCATGGCGGCGTGGGTATACTGTTCCCCATAGTGTCCCCTCAGAGGACGCAGTTCGAAGTTCCCTTGAAAGGGAACGTCTCAGGTTACGAATGTAACCATGGTTCCCTGAGAGGGAACGAGACACTGCGTTCTCTAGCTCCCTGCCATGCTTCGGACGCAAGCTTCACGAAGAAGATAAGTGACGGGTCCTACGGGCGCGTATTTATAGTCGCGCTGGTAGTGACGTCAGAGGCTGTCGCCGGCCAACACGTTGGCGTTTTTCGAAGTATGCTTCAGACACGGGTCACGACGAGGTGTTCCCCATAGTGTCCCCTCAGAGGACGCAGTGTCTCGTTCCCTCTCAGGGAACCATGGTTACATTCGTAACCTGAGACGTTCACTGTTAATTTACTCACCCTCAGACCATTCAAGATAGGAGACTTTTCTGAGTAGAACAGTAAAGATTTTTAGTTAAAATCATATTCCTTAGTGATTCAAAAAATGGAAGTTGGCAGCTCGCCATTTTTGAGAATAATAAAAAGCATATCAAGGAAAAATAGAGCAAAATCAGACGTGTTTAGTGTTCCTAAAAAGCATGTATCATATTTTTGTCCCATCCATTGCTCTGGTCATCATTATTTTCATCACTGCAATTTTGAGACTGATCCCATATTTGTATGTGGATGCCACTTCTGAAACTTTCCAGCATGTAAGTCATGGCTGGAAATAAATATATTTAGCATAAAAAACTAAATATTTATTTAAATTTTAAATAGTGCCAACACTGGGTGTGCCGAAACATTTTTTCACAGTTGCATTCAGTAATTTGCAAATTCAGGGTCATTCATGGAACCCACTGAGTAACATATTCTCAAAAAAAAAAAAAACAGACCTCACACAAAATCATTTTTTCTTCTTATTTATAAACAGCACCAGGTGATTAGCATCTGATAACACCGCTTTATTACGGTGCTGCCAGTGTAGGCTATTGTTTTTAAGCTGATTTTGAGAAACTGTGTCATGTTAGTAAACATTTAGAAATACTTTTAGCTGTTTTTGAATGTCTTGTTTTGGGGCGTGCTGTTATTTTGCTCATGTTTGTTTCTGTTTATGATTACCATAATCAAATGTATAATTTGTTTAGTTGTTGTCAATGTCAACTAATCAGAGGTGACACTTTATTTGACTGATAATGCATTATGACCTACTCTGTATATTAGGTGCTGTTCTCCACTAGATGGAGAACATGCCATTACTGTAACACAAGATAGTTAGGCAGAGGAATATCTCACCCACTATTAATGACTTCATTCAGTTACAGGTGGATTAAATCTTTCAAGCCTCAAAAAGGCTCACAAGCAACATTATATTACCATTATAATATCCAACGCAAGAGAAAAAGTCATACATATTGGGAATGACATAAGGATGAGTAAATAATGACAGAATTTCCCTTTTTTGTGTGAACTATTTCTTTAATGATTCAGCTTAAATATGATTAAATACAGTCCGAAAGTCTGAATGTTTGTGTCAAAAGAAGCAATTTGAATGGTTATTTTTCAAATATTGCATTTGAATTTTAAAGCAGATTAAACAAAGCCATTAAACATCTCTTAACATTCACATAAGATAAAGATAAAGAGGATCCAATAGTACATTTTTTTTTTGCTTAAATAAACATACAGAATATATATTCTCTTTTTAATAGATAGATTGATTACATATATAGATAGATTTGCAGCATCCTCTAGGCCTCCATTTTCTCAGTCCACTATCTTCTTCAGACCTGGAGGAAAGATTATCATTTTTTTTTAAACAGCACATAAGCATCATATTAACATGCCATATAATTATTAGGGTTGTACCATTCAGACGGTTTTTAATCCAGGGCGCTTTTGGATCTGAGCATAACTTTTCCTTCTCTGTGTAGAATCTGCAGGAGATAAATAAACATGAAGTGAAATGAACACAATATCATATACATATTAACTTCTGTGAAATAGAGAGAGCTTACATTATAGCATCCACACATGGACTCAGAGCATTCTGATGCTTGTATCCCATCAGTTTAATTGAAGCAGGGATTCTTCCTTTTGACACTTCCTTACAGCAGCTCACGCCAACACGAGTGGGATGACGATCTGAAAGAGAGATTGAGATTGAAATCTCCACTGAATATATATTATGTGCGTACTGTTTATGATTGAAAATGAGATGATTGTGATATTGACAAGGGCTCCATCAAAGAAAACTAAACTGTGCTACAGCTAAATGCAATATTTAGCAATAGATTCACCATCATTAAAAGGATTGTCCACACAAAATGGAAAATTCTGTCACCATTTACTCACCCTCATATCTTTCCAAACCTGTATGCATTTATTTAATTTATAAGATATTGAAGAATTTTGGAAGCTAAGCAGTTTTGGTTCCCCTTGGCTTAATATTTTTGGTCCATACAGTGGAAGTTAATGGGAAACTGTTACCAAAATTATGTTAAAAAACTTATTTTGTCTTCCACTGAAGAAATGAACTCATTCAGGTTATTGGGAATAACATGAGAAAGAGTAAATATAACCAAATTTGCATTGTTGGATAGATTAGGCTTCAAACATCAATACTAGTCTGAAAACATTTTGGTGTGAATTAAATGAATCCAAAATGCTAAATCTGAGTATAAATGTAAAAAAAAAAAATAGAAATACAAATACAGTATTAAATCCTAAAACTTACAGTGCTGTACAGTAACACACACAAGAACCAGCATCATCAGAGCTAATTTCCATTAGAGCTGCATGATGTTGGTGTAAAATATTCAGATAACCACAAGAAGAATATGTTTGAAGGCTAGATCCTGTTTTAAAGATGCTGTATCTAGACTCAGTCTTTTTATATGGTATTTTTCAAGACAGGATATTCACTTCCTTTACATCTCTAACCTGTAAAAGGTTTCCCGCTGATCTCATGTGACAAAAGTCAAATTCATGATCACAGCAGTATTATATCCTGAAGATTTAGGGCTCTTCCTAAGGTTTCTCATTATCAGAAGCACATGAAGAGACAGTGACACTGACTATGGTATTGAAATTTCATGCGCTGCATGTTTAGTTACTTACAGTTGGCTTGTGCACCAGTGAAACATCCAATGAGGGCGATCAGAACAGCAATGGTGATTAATCTAGAAGTCCAGGCCATGGCTCTTGGCATCCAGATCGAAGGTAATTTGGTGTTGGTCAGTTAAGAGATACAGTGCAGTAGCTGTCAGGTGGAAGTAATGCGTCACAAACTTACCACCACTATTTTGAAAGCATTGCATCAAGATATCATTAAAGCATTCACATCCCTCAACCACAATACATTCAGTCTTACTCATCAGCATAATTTATGAGAAACTAATCCCCCCCCCCAAAAAATGCAAAACAGACCACAATACATGAAATGAGTTTAGGCGTTAAATGAGTTTACCTGAAAACGTAACTTAAGTTGAAGTGTTGAGTTTCTGCTTTGGATGTAATTGGATGTTCTTTACCTTAATACATTATTTTTCTTTTAATCAAAAAAGCTTTTATATTTACATTTTTAACTGGGTGTTTCTTCAGCGATGATCACTTTTGGTTTTCTTAAAAAATTTCAACCACATTCTTATGTTAACATTTCGCATCATGTATTGTGTTTAATATCATTCTTTATCTGGTGCCGTTTGTAAAGCTGCTCATGCTGAAAATAACAGCAACATTTTGTCACATTTAGCTTCAAACAATGTTTAAAAAACTGAATTTTTGACGGTCACTTTTTAGCACATTTACAACAATATTTGTCAACTTAGAGATATTTTAAATAGTTAAATATAAATATTAAATGTTACACCTAAATGTTAAATGTTAAATCTAAATGCTAAATCTAAATCTAAATGTTAAATCTAAATCTAAATCTAAATGTTAAATCTAAATCTAAATGTAAATATTAAATCTAAATGTTAAATCTAAATGTTAAATCTAAATCTAAATCTAAATGTTAAATGTAAATATAAAATCTAAATGTTAAATATAAATCTAAATCTAAATGTTAAATCTAAATCTAAATGTAAATATAAAATCTAAATGTTAAATCTAAATCTAAATGTTAAATCTAAATGTTAAATCTAAATCTAAATGTTCAATCTAAATGTTAAATCTAAATCTAAATGTTGAATCTAAATTTATTTCGGTTGAAACTAAATATTTAGCTAATATGCAAATTCAAAATGCCGGAAGTGCCAAAATAAAAGCTCCATGAGGTCAGTGTGTGTTTATAGCATCGTGTTAAATAAGGAACGAATAAAAATCATCTCATACGAGGAAATTGACTCTTGGACATGGATTATCTTGATAATGACTACCTAAAATAATAAACACGTTTGGAGAAACTGTATTTGAAGAGTACGCTAGTGTATGTAGATATTAATGTTAGGGAACAATGTGAGTGATGTGTACGTTTAGTAGGAAAACATATGATCTGATCCACACTCCGGAACAGAAGAGGGCGGTATTGCCCAATAAGCTGGATGCCAACCGCCGTTAAACTGGAAAGAAGACGAATATGACGGCTTAAATTTAAGAGTACAAGTTATTTTCATACATTTGGTATGAAAATACACGTGGTATTGATTTTGGAGTTAATAATCTATTAAATCTAAGGTGTAAAGTCAGCAACATATAAGCAAAAGGTGTAAAGACGCTATCCTCCGGTTTCACAGGCAAGACTAATTGAGCCATTGTCACAGTGTCTGGGTTGTGTCCCTGGGTTTCCACTAGATGTCCTCCTTTCTCACGGTGTCTGTCACCTTATCACTTCCTGTTCCCTTATTTGGTCACCTTCCTCCTTGTTTAGTTAATTGATTGTTCCCCACCTGTCTCCTGTTTCCCCTTTATCCTTCGGTGTATTTATACCCGGTCTGTCTGAGTCTGTGTTACGGAGTCCTTGTTTAATGTAATGTTAATTCATGTCCGTCAGTTCTTGCCCTTGCCTTGTCTTCTTGTTTGGTTTATGTTTGGATGGATGTTTTTGGTTTCGACTCATGCCTGGACTGTTTACCCTTTGGATTTGCCCTTTAATAAAGTCACATACCTGCACTTGGTTCTCTCTCCTGTGTTCTCTGTAACACCGATCGTGACAGAAGGACTCCGTCACTGCAAGAGCCAGCGGTATGTCGGCTTATGTCTCCTCCCCAGCCACAGTGCGGGAGAGGAGTGGATTTGAAGGAACTCGCCTGGTGGTTTTCCGGGGAACCAGAGGAGGTCGCCGAGGAGGGAGTGGTCGAGAGGATACTCAGCACCGCTCTCAACCAGGGCCGCCCTTCGACCCGGGGCTCGTGTGGGATGGATTAGAGCCACCGTCTCACCATGGCGGACGGAGAGGAGAGAGGAAGCGCACGTCCGCCACAGTGGCGTCGACTCAACGCCTGAGTCTCCAGACAAGGTGTCACAGACTCGCCAACATAGAGGGCGGAGGAGGAGGAGACAGGCGTCTACCGTTCCTCAAAGCCCAGAGGACGTTCCCGAGGCAGTGCCCGATGCTGTTCCGGAGGCCGAGGCTGTTCCGGAGGCCGAGGCGGTGCCCGATGCTGTTCCGGAGGCCGAGGCGGTGCCCGATGCTGTTCCGGAGGCCGAGGCTGTTCCGGAGGCCGAGGCGGTGCCCGATGCTGTTCCGGAGGCCGAGGCGGTGCACGATGCTGTTCCGGAGGCCGAGGCGGTGCACGATGCTGTTCCGGAGGCCGAGGCGGTGCCCGATGCTGTTCCGGAGGCCGAGGCGGTGCCCGATGCTGTTCCGGAGGCCGAGGCGGTGCCCGATGCCGAGGTGGTGCCCGATGCTGTTCCGGAGGCCGAGGCGGTGCACGATGCTGTTCCGGAGGCCGAGGCGGTGCACGATGCTGTTCCGGAGGCCGAGGCGGTGCCCGATGCTGTTCCGGAGGCCGAGGCGGTGCCCGATGCTGTTCCGGAGGCCGAGGCGGTGCCCGATGCCGAGGCGGTGCCCGATGCCGTTCCGGAGGCCGAGGCGGTGCCTGATGCTGTTCCGGAGGCCGAGGCGGTGCCCGATGCCGTTCCGGAGGCCGAGGCGGTGCCCGATGCCGTTCCGGAGGCCGAGGCGGTGCCCGATGCCGAGGCGGTGCCCGATGCCGTTCCGGAGGCCGAGGCGGTGCCTGATGCTGTTCCGGAGGCCGAGGCAGTGCCCGATGCCGTTCCGGAGGCCGAGGCGGTGCCCGATGCCGTTCCGGAGGCCGAGGCGGTGCCCGATGCCGAGGCGGTGCCCGATGCCGTTCCGGAGGCCGAGGCGGTGCCCGATGCCGTTCCGGGGGCCGAGGTGGTGCCCGATGCCGAGGCGGTGCCCGATGCCGTTCCGGAGGCCGAGGCGGTGCCCGATGCCGTTCCGGAGGCCGAGGCGGTGCCCGATGCCGAGGCATCTCAAGTCTCCACAGGCAGTCCAGAGTCGAGTCAGGTGCCAGTGACCTCTCCAGAGTCAGGGCTAGTCACCGCTGATCCTCCGGAGTCAGGGCTAGTCACCGCTGATCCTCCGGAGTCAGGGCCAGTCACCGCTGATCCTCCGGAGTCAGGGCCAGTCACCGCTGATCCTCCGGAGTCAGGGCCAGTCACCGCTGATCCTCCGGAGTCAGGGCCAGTCACCGCTGATCCTCCGGAGTCAGGGCCAGTCACCGATGACCTTCCAGAGTCAGGGCCAGTCACCGATGACCTTCCAGAGTCAGGGCCAGTCACCGTTGAACTTTCAGAGTCAAGTCAAGTCACTGGGTGGTCTGCTGCTCCGCCCTGTTGGACTCCGGCATCGACCACAGGGGCGTGGTGGTCATCTGCTCCACCCTGGAGGACTCTGTCCTTGACCACAAGGGTGTGGTGGTCTTCTGCTCCGCCCTGGGGGGCTTCCGCTCTGACCACATGGACGTGGTGGTCTTCTGCTCCGCCCTGGGGGGCTTCCGCTCTGACCACACGGACGTGGTGGTCTTCTGCTCCGCCCTGGGGGGCTTCCGTTCTGACCACACGGACGTGGTGGTCTTCCATTCCGCCCTGGGGGGCGTTTGCCCTGACCACACGGACATGGTGGTCTTCTGCTCCGCCCTGGGGGGCTTCCGCTCCGACCACACGGACATGGTGGTCTTCTGCTCCGCCCTGGGGGGCTTCATGTTGTTTTTTCCTTTTGTTTTTGTGTTAATGTCTGTCTCCTCCCTCCTGGTCTTTCTGTGTTGTGTTACATTCTGGTGCCTGTTCCCCATGTTTTTCTTTTCTGGCCCTCCGTCCCTCCCCCTGAGCCTCCACCTGTCCGCCTCCCTCCTGGTCTGTTTTATGTCTGTCGTGGAGCGTCTGGGAGCCGCTCCGTAGAGGGGGGGTTCTGTCACAGTGTCTGGGTTGTGTCCCTGGGTTTCCACTAGATGTCCTCCTTTCTCACGGTGTCTGTCACCTTATCACTTCCTGTTCCCTTATTTGGTCACCTTCCTCCTTGTTTAGTTAATTGATTGTTCCCCACCTGTCTCCTGTTTCCCCTTTATCCTTCGGTGTATTTATACCCGGTCTGTCTGAGTCTGTGTTACGGAGTCCTTGTTTAATGTAATGTTAATTCATGTCCGTCAGTTCTTGCCCTTGCCTTGTCTTCTTGTTTGGTTTATGTTTGGATGGATGTTTTTGGTTTCGACTCATGCCTGGACTGTTTACCCTTTGGATTTGCCCTTTAATAAAGTCACATACCTGCACTTGGTTCTCTCTCCTGTGTTCTCTGTAACACCGATCGTGACAGCCATGGCCTGATCCTGGCTTAATCTAAACCCTGTTTGTTACTTACATAATATAGCATATTTGTGATTGTGCTGTAAAAACACGTTTTATAATGAATAACTAACAGGGGAGCTCCATTAAGTACACGACGCAAAAGAGGATTTAAATAAACCATATATACATCTTGAAGACTATTACTAAATGTCTATCATCTGACAGGATAGTCTTTGATAAGTATTGCAGGTGAGCACATTTAACAGACATGAAACAGGCATCTGAGTTCACTCATTGTTGTCAACACTGCTTTAGATGAGTGTAAGTCATGTAATCAAACAAATCTACATACAGTAACTAAACACAGGTTATCTATTTTATTTGTCCATTTGCAATATTGATAATTTTAGGAACATTTGTTTTGGATAAAAAGCGAGTTACATCATTTACTAACTCAACATGCAGATGCAGTATATCACAGATAAATCACAGAGGAGACTGACTCTTGTCTGGATGTTACAGGAACAGATTATGTTTCAGATCTGCTGTAGAGTGACTGATGAAGGAATGCTGCCATCAAAGGACTTGTGTAAGTACACTACAAAAATAAATGAAACATTTTAATTAGTGTAATTTCAAAGAGTTATAACAGCACTTTTCTTATTGTTGATTGTTGATTTCTGTGCATTTGCTGCAGATCTTTTGTGGTGGAGCAGGACCTGCAAGGAAAGGGGAAAAAAGGAAATACTTGAAACAAAAGAATAAAGTAATTACTTTTTGTATTGTATGTGTGTGTGTGTGTGTGTGTGTGTGTGTGTATTTGTGTAGGTTATGAAAATGTCTGCAGACTGCTGTGTGCACTGAGGATGGAGAAGTCCACTGCAGCATCCGGAAATGGTCCAGAGATATGGATGAGATGCTCCATTACTCCAGCTCTCACTGTCTCATCAGGACCAGATGCTGCTGTGGTCTCTTCCTCATCGTTGGCCCCAGAGCAGCGAGAGTATATAGAGAAAGACCAAAAGACACCGAGGATTTGATTTTGGTAAAGTTTGTTCTGCTGGTTTCTGTTTATACAATGAAGGCTGACTTTCAGAAGCTTCAAAAAGCATCATCAAAAAATGTGATGGAGCTTTTATCTGAAGTCATTGACAGTGCTCTTATTACAGGGGCCTACAATCCTCTGATCCACCTGGAGAAAAGAGCCGTGCTCACAGACATACTGCTGGTTTTGAACCAGTTCAGTGGTTTAGCCCACTACAAAAATAATAAATTAATGCATGTACTTGTAAACTCTGTGTAAATGTTTTAAAGGTAGTGGTGCTCATGGAGAGCAGGCACACGATTGTTTGGAGCAGACACAGCAGCAGTCAGATTGTCCTGCACGTGTTCTTCTGCTCTCGCTTCAAGGTTGTGTGGTTCAGAGAGCCGACATCATGGTCTTCCTCATCCTGTTGCTCAACGACATCCCCGTTGAGAAGAGTGAGACTGTGAAGCACAGCGCAGCAGCAGAATCAGAACAGCTGTGTTGAGATGATCGTAAGATGTGGGGTTCACCATCTGTAAATACATGATTGTTAGAACAGTAAGTTTGAATGAAGCTTTGTTTCATGTGTTGTTGACTTGTACATGTATGCATTTATTGTGATGCTAACATTTATACATTCTTTTAATCATTTAAACATGTTTCTTGTTGTCAGTAAATAAAATTTAAATATTTTATCTATTTGTGTATTAATTGCTTGACTGAAAACTGATGCATTCACATCAACTGCATTAGTGTATATTCATGTATAGCTATGTCACGACAGAAAATACATTTTGCTTCTTTTACTAAAATGTAATTTTAAGGAAAAAAATGTATATAATTATTGGTTGGCATTTATCATTATTATTGCATGTAAGTGTTGGGGTGGGCAAAGGATGCAGTTCATTATGGGGTAATCTTCATTTTTGAGTAGTAATACTTAAATTTTTACAGTATAAAATCATCAGTCTTCTCCAAAGGTGAGATCTTCGAGCAGTTAGCTGTTCGACGTGTGCAGACATTGCAGAGTCGCTGAGAGAAACTGTACTGGACTGTTGAGTTAGTGATGCTGTAAAGTGATAGTGCACCTGTACCTCTTTTTATTATTATTGCCAAAGTTATAAAAGACAGGGTAAGACGGTTGTATTTAACAATAACAATCATAACGCCATAAAACAGTAAATAAAAATGTAACGTGTTCATCATATGAGATCCTATACAAGAAAAAAAAAATCACATACAATAATTGAAAAAATATTATAGAGATAACGATTTGGGGTTTTCTAATTCTATAAAAAAAATCACATTAGTGGAGTTAAAAATATAAAAACTACAGGAGCATTAAGCAGCAAAGAGCGCCCTCTAGTGGCTGTAGACGGTCATGTTTTCTCTTGGTTCATGACAAATTAATTTTGATAAATAAGTTGCAGGACCAGCCAAACTATGAAAAAAGTGCGACTTATAGTCCGGAAAATACGGTAGTCATTATCACGATAATCCATGTCCAAGAGTCAATTTCCTCGGATTAGATGATTTTTATTCGTTCCTTATTTAATACAATGCTATAAACACACACTGACCTCATCGAGCTTTTATTTTGGCACTTCCGGCATTTTGAATTTGCATATTAGCTAAATATTTAGTTTCACCCATAGACTGTATAAAAACATGGACGTAGTGTCCGTGACGTCACCCGTAGACTCCTGAAGAGAGTTTTTGAAGCCTAAAGTGTGCAGAGTGAGCCGTTGCCATCTTGGCAGCGCGTCACCGCGCGACTCTCCCAGACAATCGAAAATGGGCAAAAGGGCGGGAGCTGGTTGCTGAAACCACGCCCACCTAGCGCGACGGATGTGACAGCAGTGGCAATTCACCTGTCACTCAAGTGGCCACGCCCTTAATTATGCAGGCTTAAAGGAGTCATGACCCACAATTTGCACTTTTCCACGAGAATCAATGTATGTTATGATTGCCTAACGATTATACACTGGCCGGGAAGCCGATATTTAAAAGTGAAGCGTTTGTTTACCTCAGGGTTTGTAAAATAGCCCACGTGCACGCGCACTCAAATACGAGATTTTGATTTCTTCCTCGTCTTGACGTCAAGACGAGGCAGGATATACCATATATGGACACCGCAGCAGGAAGCTCGCCCTTCCCCTCTCCCCCTCATATTCAGTCGAGAATTAGTTGCTCTGTGGTTGACTGCCAGAATCAACATGTAAATGTGTTTTCTCTACCAAGAACGGACCTAGCTATCAGAGACCAGTGGATTAAATTCATTTTTAATGACGCGGTTCCTTCAACCCTTCCCACTGGCTTATCGTTATGTGTTTGTGCTAAACATTGTAGGCCGAAATCCTTCACAAATTTGGGGCAATATCAGGCGAAGTTGGCATCGAATCTCTGGAAAAGCGCCATTCCAACAAAATTGCCGGCAATTGAAACGGTAAGACTGTGTTTTTATTGCTCTACTGTGTGTAACAAACAGCATCTGCGGCTATTGTATGCTATTGCATCTGTCACTAGACAAATAAATGAAAGACTTGAGGTGAAGTAATTGTTTATGTTCCCTGTAAACGGACTTTTGACTGCATTATAATGATTTCTTAATTCAGAATATGATCAAGATTGCGTAGGCTGATGTGTTCGGGGAATTTGCCAGTTAATAGTAACATTTAAAGCCCCTTAAATGAACGAAATGACTCGGAAAAAAGATCGAACAAGGGAGTCAGACACACTATCGTTCAATGAACGCGTCCAGGCACAACTCTGGCGGGAGTATTAGCTTCGAGGTATGGGGAATGGCTGCTAAAGTACTTTGCACAAAACAAATGACTGAGATCATCATGAATTCGGTTATTGTTTATTTATTGCCTAACGCTTATGAGGCGCTGTCTAGTTTGTGTGTGTGCTCACGTCTTATATTTGTGTGTGTGTGCTGTGCTCACGTCTCATATGAGTAACTTTATGTGCGTGGATAGTTCATATACATGTATGTGTGACTAGTACTTAGTATATATGCAAGCGTGTTTCATATGTGTGCGTGAATGAAGTTTGATTTAAGCCCTAAACGGCGCCTCATACTTATACACTGGCCGGGAAGCTGGTCGCGTTCATTCACAACTTGCGCCATGATGTCAGTTTGTAATGATATGCTAAAGCGTTACCTGCGTTGTCAACCCCCCCTTCCTGCAACCAATCAACGCGCCCCTCATTTGCATTATTATAATGACCGTCCACGACAGCCAAAATATCGCATCAGATCTCGCGAGACAATAATGCCTTCAGAAATAAGGGTCTAAGGAGCTCTGTGCTTATTTTTTTTCCACTTTTCTTTTTTAGAAGGGCCTGAAAGACTATAATACAGCAGTAGGTATCCAAGGTAATACGACGTTATGACTCCTTTAATATAATTTAAAAGGATGAGTTATAAAAAAATTCACCCCCCTCAGAGTTGTCATGAAGGGCAAAATTAGCTATATAGACCAAAATCATTTTTTGCACTAGGCTGAAAACATGTTTTTTTTCTGCTGTAAAGATGGGCATTTTAACATAGGGAGTCTATGGGATTGACTCTCTTTTGCAGCCAGCCTCAAGCGGCCAGTCGATGAATTGCAGTTTTAGTCCCTTCCTTATTGGCTTCACCAGAGAGAGCGGGAGGTTGCCGCTCGGTTTCACCCGAAACATTTAGATTCAACATTTAGATTTAGATTTGACATTTAGATTCAATATTTAGATTTAACATTTAGATTTAGATTTAACATTTAGATTTAGATTTAACATTTAGATTTAGATTTAATATTTAACATTTATATTTAGATTTAACATTTAGATTTCGATTTAACATTTATATTTATATTTATTGTTAACATTTATATTTAACATTTAGATTTAACATTTAGATTTAGATTTAGATTTAACATTTAGATTTAGATTTAGCATTTAGATTTAACATTTAACATTTAGGTTTAACATTAAATATTTATATTTAACTATTTAAAATATCTCTACGTTGACAAATATTGTTGTAAATGTGCTAAAAAGTGACCGTCAAAAAATACCGTTTTTTTTACATTGTTTCAAGCTAAATGTGACAAAATGTTGCTGCTATTTTCAGCATGAGCAGCTTTACAAATGGCGCCCGATAAATCTTTTACCATCAAATTTCTTAAATTAATAAATTGGAATAAATTGGCCAAAATAAAAATCAACCCCTGGTATATAAAAGTGCCTGGAGTTGAAGGAATATGCAATTATTGTGTTTTTAATATATGATGTGGTTTTTGATGATTTTTTGGTATTGTCATTAATTAAATGAACATTTGGAAAAAAGAAAAATCCAAAAGGTCTGCACACAAGTTTATACTGTACCAGCTTACTCATTCTATAAGTACGTAATATTTAATATTGGAGGAAATATACAAAATCTATAGCACAAATAACAAAATATAGTGCATAGCCAGCAACCAATCACAAAGAAAATATCCTTAAGAGAAAAGATGTCTTGATGTTTAAGGAAGGACCTCTTGAACACATTTGGAAAAATCAACTGCAAGCAAAACCAGTAGATGCTGATCAGAGTTTATTTATAGTTTCAGATTACAGCTGTTCATTTGCTTCATCAAAAAAAAAGAAAAAAAAAGAAAAGAAAAGAAAGAAAAACAAAAAAGTAAAATCCAGCTCTGTTCTCATTCAAATCAGTCTAAAATTCACTCAGACTTGCGTCAGCCTTCTCGACACATGAATTAATGACACAAGTCCATTACTAGTACATTGAGTGAAATATATTTCAATGTGAAAAATAAAATATAATATTTAAACCACAATTGTTACAAAACAATTTTACTGTAATTCAGTTTCTGATTAAGAACTGTCAATGTCAAATTGTCCTAGATGTATTTGACAACATATAATTTTTTAAATACTCAAAAAAGTTCCAAAATACTACAGCAAAATCTCTTAAACTTTGTAGTTTTAAAAGGCCTAACTAATTTATTGCATTATTAGCTTAATTTTAGACATTTGTGACTGATGAGCTGTAAGTTTCTTGTGTAGCTCCTCCCACATGAGTTTGGTCACTAATAGATGATGTTGGGGGTGCTGTGGAAGTCAGGCGTTTGTTTCTTTGAGCTCTGCTGTAAAAAACAAACAAACAAAAAAAATGGCGTGAATACAAGATTACTATACTGATTGCATCACAATATATGTCATAATCCTTTTATGTTGTTACTAATTCTGTTATGTTTCACCATAATTGTTAGGTTTAACTTACAAAAACTGCTTAACTTTCTCCTTCACCCATCGTTGTCTTGGATCCCTGCAGAATTCTCCCTGCTCTGTCTCAAAGCTGTCAAAGAGAATGAAAACATTGAAAACACAGAAATGTAACATAAGATGCTGTTGATTTCTAACCATGACATGTTTTCTTTAGAAATGAACTGATACTTACATGACGGCCTTCACACATGGAAGACTTTCACGTTGCAGCCTGATATTGAGGATGGGATCGGTCACATTGTCTCTGGAGACTTGAGTGCAGCATGATTTACCCTGTTTTTGATCTTCAGCTACAGTAAGACAAAAGAACTGGGTAAACCTCAATATTCTGCATTGTTCCATCAGACAGAATAATGTATGAATAGTTAAAGTTCTTCACCTGTTGTAGTCCAGATCACAGATGCAATGACCACCGCAACAGCCAAACTCCTCATGAGGATCCTGCGTGTCTCCATTGTCACAATCGATCTTCAGTGTTCACTTCTGGAGTCAGAGAGAATATATTCAAGACTCTTACTAGCTCCTCTTAAATAGTCAATAAAGCGGAACTGCAGGGGCTGCATCCTGTCCATTGCGGCCACATTTATTTTTGTAGATGATTTCATCATTGTTCTTTTGCATCACGGTATCTGGATTTCCATCTAGTTTATTTTGGGAGTGGACTCATTTGTCATAGAAGGTGTAAATGTCGTGCTCAATTAAAATATGTAAATATAGATGAGGGAATCTCTTTTTGAAAAATTATTACATTATATTTAATTTCAAACCTTGCTGTCAGTCATTTAATTGATACGAAATTCAGTGTATGCTAAAAAAGATATTTATTTTTAACATGTCAATAGAACAAATGAGTGTACCAATATTTTTTTTCTTTCTTTTTTCTAATTCAGTAATTTAAATATATTTTAACTTGTAAAGTTGACATGTTTTCAAATGAAGCAAATTAGGAAGGAAGAGCTGACATGCTTCACCTAAGAGGTTTGTTGGGGAGTTTTGTTAGCTGGTGGAAAGGCATGGGTCAAGTTTTTCCACTTCACAATATTGTCACACTGAGCTGCTCCATACTGTCAGATTCTTCTGAAATTCAAGACACTGTTTCAGTTTATCATGAAGGCATCCTTTACTGACAGATTGGAACACATTCATCACTGGAAGTCTATATATAAGTTTATATTCAAAATTTATATATAAAACTAAATAATTATATTAAAATGTATAATGAATGGGATATAGAAAGAACAAAAATAACCCCAAAAGAAGATTGTTATTATTTACCCATAAAAGTTTTTTTTGTTTTTAAAGTCTCAGTATTCTATTTTTTTTACCTAACCCTAACCCTAACCCAAAATATCTTATTTTGTGTTCCACAGATTAGCAAAACAGACTACAAACATGTAATTGTCCAGCCATGTTCTTTCTATTTTCATGGGAGTATAAATATGAGGCAATACAAAAGCCATATTCCCTTAAACATCCATCACAATGAGTAAAACCAGAGAATATAGTTCAGGGCCATATGTATAGTAAAGAAAAATTACTCTTAAGTGTGTCAAAACTCTATTAATGATGTCATTTTACTCTTATTCCTAGACTTTACATAAGGGTAAAAAAGTACCAAATGGACACAGTTTTATACGGAATCATTAGTTCCTGGAGTTCCTGGACATCTTCAGATACATAGTAACGTGGATTATGTCAAATGCCGACAGATACAAAACCAGTAAGAGTCTGAATATATCCAAAAGGTCAGCACTCAAGTTTATATTCTCATTCTACAGTACATAACATTTGTTTATGGAGAAAATGTACAGAATAAAAAGCAAAAATAACAAAAAATGTTGCATAGCCAGCAACCAGCCACAAAATAACTAACTAAACAAATAAATAAATAAAAGAGGTTACAAGGTTAAGAGAAAAGATGTCTTGATGTTTAAGGAAGGACTTCTTGAACACATTTGTAAACATCAGCCACAAGCAAAACCAGTAGATGCTGACCAGAGTTTATTTATAGTTTCAGATTACAGTTTGCATCATCAAATATCACAACTTTGTTCTCATTCAAATCAGTCTAAAATTCACTCAGACTTGCGTCAGCCTTCTTGAGACATGAGTTAATGACACAAGTCCATTACTACTGTAGTACATTGAGTGAAATATATTTCAATGTGATTAAAATATAATATTTAAACCACAATTGTTAAAAAACTGTTTCACTGTAATTCAGTTTCTGAATAGATTAAGAACTGTCACTCTCAAATGGTCCTACATGTATTTGACAACATATAATATTTTATATACTAAATTTAAATGTGCATAATTTACAAAAAAGTTCCAAAATACTACAGCAAAATCTCTTAAACTTTTAGTTTTAAAAGGCCCAACTACTTTATTATATTATTAGCTTATTTTTAAACATTTGTGACATCATGTTCCAC
Source organism: Carassius carassius (assembly GCF_963082965.1). Lineage (NCBI taxonomy): Eukaryota > Metazoa > Chordata > Actinopteri > Cypriniformes > Cyprinidae > Carassius > Carassius carassius. Next base: position 20,635,012 of record NC_081789.1, read on the forward strand.
CATACTTGTTAGGTTAAACTTACAAAACTTACATTTTTATCATATTTAAAAGTTTTAAATAACTTTGAAAGGTGTAACTTCTTTGTGATGTGTTCTCATTACTGTGATGATGATGATTCATAATGAGCTGTCAGTTGCTTGTGAAAGTCTTCCCACACGAGCTCAGACTCTAATAGATGATGTTGGTGGCCAGGTGTTTTTGCTGTAAAAACAACAAACAAAACAAAACAGCATGAATTCAAGAATACTACACTAAAACACTAGGTGCTTTTTATGTTGCTATATTCCAACATACTAGTTAGGTTTAACTTACAAAAACTGTTGAACTTTCTTCTGCACCCATCGTTGTTTAGGATTATCTTTGCAGTACCTTTGTCAAAGAGAATGAAAACACTGAACACAGAAATATAATATCAGATGCTGTTGAACTAGTGACGTTTTCTTTAGAAACAAACTGTGATTCTTACATGACGGTCATCACACATGTAAGAATTTTGAAAAGAGGGTCACACTAGAGCTGTAATCGGGTCTTAAAAGTTAGGCCCGACAGAACCCAAGCCTGACAGATTTCGGCCCGAGTCTGACAAGCACTTTTTTTATTGACTTTTTAAAAAGCCTGAACCCGTTTACAGCCCAACATTATTCAAATGAACATGCACACAGCTCTTTTGCCAAGAATTAGTCATTTATACATGTTTTAACAATTTATTCATGACTTAAGTAGGCTATAGGCCACTTGGAAGTTGAAATAAAGAAATAAAAAATGTCCTCTGTAACATCGTAACATCTCAGCACTCTAAACAGACCTATGCTCATTTAGCCTATAAATAGACCAATGCACCAATAAAAACGAGTCTTTCTTAACAAATTAAATTAAGATAAATTCTAAATTAAGAGGGTATTTGGCAATAACGAAATTAAGATGAAGGCTTCGCTGGATTTGCTTCGCCACTAGAAGCTGAAATTTAATTAAATTATTAATGCCAACATTAGTCTATATACTCACATTATGCATTTAAGACTCAATTAATATTTAGTTATCATTAGAAAAACCTTTGCTCACAGAGATTAGGCTAGGCCTACATGTGTTTGTGGAGGAAAATTATTGAATCCACTGTAGATGGCTTCAGCACGTTCCTGCGCTCACTTATAGTGCGTCCAGCAATATAACCCACTGGCTCATTATTCTCATTATTCTCATGGACAAAACTTTTCCACACCTCAGACTTTTTTATTTGCTGGTGCAACCAAAGCGTAATCGCCAGAGGCAAGCCTCCGTTTCACCTACTCAGCATACATTTTCACATCTTTCTCTCATTAATCGAAACACATCACATGGCTGCTAATTTACTGCACAAGCCCCTGCCTGTGTAAAATGATTTAAATTAAGCCGAACCCGTCGGGTCCCATCGAGTTCGGTCAAAGATCTTCAGCTCTAGGTCACACCGCTTTAAAACAAGTTGCTAAATATTTATTTGACCATAAAAAACATACTACAAGTCTTTAATGTGCTACTATTTACTATTTACAGCGAAATGTAAAATATTTAGCTCAATTGAAAGAACCTAATACAACTCTTTATTGTGCAAGTTATTGCTTTATGCTTCCAGTGTGTTGCATTGCTTTCTTCATTGACACCATAAACAGTTCAATGGGTCTGGAAAAAACAGATCAAGTCATCCAAGGAAGATTGTAAATTCCTTATTTAGTCTCAGACCAAGCTACAATTCTACTAGCAGTGTGCTGTGTAGATTTTTCAATGCATATCATCCAGTTCAATAGCTTTTCTTTGTGTGTCGCAACAAACTACAGAACAGGGGCCTCCTTTATAAAACTTTACAAAGAATTCATCCTTTAAGTGTATGTATGCATGAAAGCAAGAGTTTTCAGATTTATAAAACCATTCGTACGCCAGAACATATGTAAAAATAAACCCCAGTCAGAGAAAGATTGTGAGTACGTGCGTTTCCTCCCCAAAATCACCATATATGGAGCTTACAATGCCTAGTTTTACTATGCATAACCTCATCTACATATTATTTCCATGCATATTCCCTTTCATGCGACACCATGTTTACCACTGTCAAAGGTACAAGATATTACAGTTTTTCTCCATTGGTTTGGCTCATTTCTTGAAACAGAAATTACATTCTCAAAACAACATGGACAAACCTCCAAACCACTTGGCAATTGTTCACAACAGAATGGAATTTCTCATTAATTTCATCCAATTGCAAATGTCTTAGTACATGTCTCAATGTCTCAGTACATCTTTGCAAATTATTAAGTACAGGTAACCTACATTTAGCACAATTTCCAAGTGAATAGATCTTGTTGATCTAAACTGATTGTTGATTCTCAGTCTAATGGTTGTTCGCTCCAAAATGAGTCAGCATCATTTCATTGTGTAAGTCATCACATGCACAATAGTCTGTTCAATTGTCAAAATTAGTCAAGAACATAATACCATGAATACGACATATGAATCCCTTGGAAAATTTGATAAATTTATTACAGCAATTGACAGTCAGGTGAAACTAGAACTTGACTAACGAAGGAGGAGTTTCACACATCTCAGATGACCAATCAAACAGTATTTTTAGTAACCTGACAGGTGCTGTCCATGACTGTGAATGCTGCCAAAAATGTATGTAAAGAGCTTGACCATGCAGGACCAGTACAATGTCTGAACATGGAGGCACCTGGCCAAGTAAATGAACAAGGGCAACTGCCTGCTCGAGGAAGAGGAGGAGGAAGAAGAGGAGGAGGAGGAGTAGGAGGAAGAGGAGGAAGAAGAAGAGGAGGAGGAGGAGGAGGAGGAGGAGTAAGGATGCGTGGTGGTGGAATAGGGGGAAGAGGAGGAGGAGAAGGAGTGAGGGTGCGTGGTGGTGGAATAGGGGGAAGAGGCCGAGGAGAATGAAGACACCATGCTGTCCCGGATGAAATTCGGGCCACAATTATAGACCATGTCATCAACCATGGCCTCATAATGGCGGAAGCAGGTCGCTGAGTGCAGCCTAATGTGCCTCGCTCTACAGTTTCCTCCATCATCCAAACCTTTCGCAGGGAAAACAGGTATGTAGTCAGTCAATGATGGAATTATTTGTTGTATAGGACAGGCCACTGTGCATAGAGCAAGAAATATATTTATTTACACATTTACCTATTCATTTAGTGTGAGTGTGATAGGCCTGGGATGTTATGAGAGGAACTCTGATAGAGTGAAAGAGCTGTGGTACCAGTATGTACATGTAAGTCAGTTACTGGTTGTCCATCATTACAACCTTTTTACAATTAAGCAGTGGTTCCCAAACTTTTTTGGCTTCAGTACCCACTTTACCTGATTTGTGTATCCAGGTAATCCAGGTATGAAAGTATTTGATTTATCTGACTTCAACAGTTCGCCTAAAAACTGCAGCTTACTGTACGATGCAATTATCATTATAATCCTTATTTTGAAGAATATAACATACAATATGAAAAAGGGTGAACTAGCTGCAATTAGTGCCTCTCATGTAAATCTATCTAAATACTGTGGGTTTTACTGTAACATTTCATTAGTCATTGATGATTTTCCCCCTCTCCTTTCTGTCAAATACATGTACCCCAGGTTTGGAACCACTGGAGTAGTGGCCAGTAGTATATTGAACTTGTGGAGAACATAGAACATTCCTATGTAATTGTCTGTAACTGTAGTATATGACTCTTCTGTATGACTGATTTGATGTTTTCTTTTTTTACGCTATTGTAGAGAATAATGGCATTGGAAGGAAATGAGACCCCTCACATCCTCGTGTTTGTGGATGAAGCTGGCTCCAACCTGGCCAAGGGCCGAAGACGTGGCCGTAATATTATTGGCCACCAGGCCACGGTGGATGTCCCAGGCCAGCGAGGGGGCAATATAACTATGTGTGCTGCCATATCTGAGAATGGTGTGGCCACTCACATCCCCAGTCTTGGCCCATACAATACACAGGAGCTCCTCATCTTCTTGGACCGCCTTCATTTTGATTTGATCCCTGAAAATGAGAGAGGTCTCGTAGGGCCTCACCTACCACTATATGTTATTGTATGGGACAATGTGAATTTCCACCGTGGCCCGCTCATCAGGGCCTGGTTCACTACTCATCCAAGGATGGTCATAGTGTTCCTACCACCTTACTCTCCTTTCCTCAATCCTATTGAGGAGTTTTTCTCCACTTGGAGGTGGAGAGTGTATGAGCATCGGGCTCAAGATCAGAGGTCCCTGCTCAATGCAATGGATGCTGCGTGTGAGGATATTACAGGAGATCAGTGTAGGGGATGGTTGCGACATGCATGCCGTTTCTTCCCTCATTGCATCGCAAGGGAGAATATACGCTGTGATGTGGACGAGAATCTGTGGCCAGACAGACAGCAGCGTGTGGATGGCCAGCAGGGTGAGGACGGTGGCCAGGAGAGGGAGGGAGAGGACAGCGACCAGTGAAGATCTGTTAGTTGTGAAACTCAAGCATTATTTACAGCACTGTAGGCTGCATATCATTTTCATTGTTTTTTGTTTGTGTTTATATTATAAAGTATATTATGCTATATACATTTTCTTTTTACTCTGATGTATGAAAGTTACGTTATGTGTGTGAATGATAATGGTTACAATTTCCTTGGCAGTATGAGTGCAATGTGTGCTGTTAAACCTAAGAGGCTACTCTTACCCTAAAATCTTTTTTCTTTTTTTCAGTTTTATACAAAATTGTATTCTGTTAGCTATGCAAAAACAGTACAGTAATCATTGTCAATAAAGGACTGAGCTAAGACTGAAAGGTGGACATGAGGGATATTTCAATGGTCCTCTGCTATAGTGACAAAACATCTAATCATTTTGACTTGCATTGCTTACACAATGCCAAAGGGACGAAGTATTTTGGGGGCACTGACTGTTTAAATGAGAAGGAAATTTAGTTTTGACACATGAGTGAATTGTTTTTGGAGAGATATAAGCTTTTGCAGGTGAACCATGGTGTTGTGCCGAACCATCCACATTATTTTGGCAAAAGCACCAAGAGTGTTGAGAACGTCCGGTCTGCTTCAAGAAATGAGCCAAAGCAATTGAGAAGGATCTTTGCCATTTTCGTGGCACTGACTCTTTACATGGGAAAGGAATTTAGTTTTGAAGCATGAGTGAACAGTTTTGGGAGATATATTAGATTTTGCAAGTGAGCTATAGTGTTGTGCTGAACTGTAAGACTGTTTTGCCAAATGATCTTAGAATTTTCAGACTGAATTTCTGTTTTAAGAAATTAGCCAAACCAATGGAGAAAAACTGTAAGGAAATATGAGATATGACTAATAAATAACATTTTCAGCCCAAATGAGTCTTAGCAACTTGCCATAAAACTATCATGTGATTTGTAGATGGTCCCTCTGTTGGTGATGACGTCACGTCATTCCACTGACATACAGCTGCATCTTGTAAAATGTTTATACAGTAATATTCTGTAAAATTTTGCTTTAGAAACAACAGCAATTTTTTACAGTGTACAGTATTGTTGCTTTTACAGTAGTTTTTCTTCAGAGTCAAAGTGCATGTACTTCATGCAGTAATTTTTATTTGTTTCATTGATTTCATTGTTGGTTGACTACTGTAATGGATTATGGTAAGAAATACTGTATTGAAATAAGTACTTGAAATATTCAGTCTGCAGTGCAGTGCTTGGTAAGACTATAGTAGGCCTATTTGTGTACATTCTCCCTATATCTCAAACGTATCATGAAGAATGTTGTGGGTTTGTCTTTTTTTATTTTTATTATCCCTTACATAACAATGTCTGGCCAAAAATTTTACAAATGTGTTCTTCATTTATCACAGCTGTGTGAAACTGGCTGCAATAGTGCTTGGTCATTGAGGTCTGTGTTGGTTAAATGAAAACTAATAGCATTTTCACATATGTCTATATGTTTTGATTGAAGTGTGTCATTTTGCAAACAATCTAGGAATTATGCAAATTAAGTGTGGTGTTTGGATAATTGTGATTTTATATATATATATAAAAAAACGATTTTCAAAATTGTGTGTAAACAATTGAAGAAAAATGTAAAATCAAAGTGAACAGTTGTTCATATTGTGAACTGTAGCACTTTTTTTTTATTCCATAGCCGATGATAAACAGCTTATTGAAGTTTTGCAAATATATATAAGCTGATTCCCATCTAGGAAACATACTCAGGTGTTGAGGTTCTTTCAATCACATGATCATACGGTATACAGTAAAAGAGGACCTCTTTGGGATGATTTTGTGTGGAAAGTGCACTCCTGCATAAATGTGATATTTTAAAAGATCTGTACCAAAGAATGGTGTCAGAGAAAGGGGACAGGCGGGGACCACTTGTCAATATATGTGATCAAATGGAACAATGTGCATTCTACCATTACCAGAGCAGTCAGTCAATAATGTCTCTTTCCTTGGCCCTTACTCCACTTTTCTCAACCCCACTGAGGAGTTTTTCTGAGTCTGGAGATTGAAGGTTTTTGATCATTGTCCACAGGATCAAATGTCCCTTCAGGATACAATGGATGCTGCATCACAAGACATTACAGCTGAACCATACTAGAAGTGGATAAGGCATACCAAAAGATACTTCCCAAGATGCCTTGCCAGAGAAGATATCAGGTTTGATGTGGATGAGAATATGTGGCCAAACACAGGATTGGGCAGATTAGATCACATTTTCTCTATTTCTCTAATGACCTGTTGCAAATAAAGCCTTTACTGCAGCAATTCTGTCTCTGTCTTTGTTCCCCACATAAACTGTTCATTCTATAAAGCTGAGATGGGTCATTCAAATGTTGCACTGAATTTCTGCAGCAAAATAAACAAAATACATGCATTTACTAAACCCAAAAAGAAAAAGAAACTGTAGTGTAAAACACAATCTATGATAAAGCAATATACTGTCTATTACCGTATTTTCCGGACTATAAGTCACACTTTTTTCATAGTTTGGCTGGTCCTGCGATTTATAGTCAGATGCCACTTATTTATCAAAATTAATTTGACATGAACCAAGAGAAATGAACTAAGAGAAAACATTACCGTCTACAGCCGCGAGAGGGCGCTCTATGCTGCTCAGTGCTCCTGTAGTCTACGTACACTGAAGACATAGAGCACCCTCTCGCGGCTGGAGACGGTAATGTTTTCTCTTGGTTCTTGGTTCTAAATAAAAGCGAATTATAGTCCAGTGCGACTTATATGTTTGTCAGCTGTGTGTTGTAGGTGTGTTGGTGCGTTAAGAGTTTAGAAAAATTATTAGAAGTATTAAAAAAATTGTCATAGCAATCATAAAAACTGTAAAGGAATCAATGATGCACGGGTTGACCAAAAATGAGCGGGTGTTTGCAGGCTGGATTAATGGATATTATATGCCAGGGAGGTTCCTACGTCTCTATCATCGGTCGGGTGCGGGTTGTTTATACACTGACCCACGCATCACTGAAAGGAATAGTTCACTGTTAATTTACTCACCCTCAGACCATTCAAGATAGGAGACTTTTCTGAGTAGAACAGTAAAGATTTTTAGTTGAAATCATATTCCTTAGTGATTCATAAAATGGAAGTTGTTAGCTGGCTGTTTTTGAGAATAATAAAAAGCATATCAAGGAAAAATAGGGCAAAATCAGATGTGTTTAGTGTTCCTAAAAAGCACGTATCATATTTTTGTCCCATCGATTGCTCTGGTCATCATTATGTTCATCACTGCAATTTTGAGACTGATCCCATATTTATATGTGGATGTCAAATCTGAAACTTTGCAGCATGTAAGTCACGGCTGGTTCTCTTAGCAGCATAAAAAACTAAATATTTATTTAAATTTTAAATGGTGCCAACACTGGGTGTGCCAAAACATTTTTTCACAGTTGCATTCAGTAATTTGCAAATTCAGGGTTATTCAGGGAACCCACTGAGTAAAATATTCTCAAAGGCTAAAAAAAAAAAAAACACTGCTTTATTACGGTGCTGCCAGTGTAGGCTAATGTTTTTAAGGTAATTTTGAGAAACTATGTCATGTTAGTAAATCTTTTAGAAATACTTTTAGCTGTTTTTGAATGTCTTGTTTGGGGGAGTGCTGTTATTTTGTTCATGTTTGTTTCTGTTTATGATTTCCATAAAATGTATCATTTGTTTAGTTGTTAACAACTAACCAGGGGTGACACTTTATTTGACTGATAATGCATTATGACCTACTCTGTGCATTAGGTGCTGTTCTCCACTAGATGGAGAACATGCCATTACTGTAACACAAGATAGTTAGGCAGAGGAATATTTCACCCACTATTAATGACTTCATTCAGTTACAGGTGGATTAAATCTTTCAAGCCTCAAAAAGGCTCACAAGCAACATTATATTACCATTATAATATCCCACGCAAGAGAAAAAAGTCATAGATATTGGGAATGACATGAGGATGAGTAAATAATGACAGAATTTCCCTTTTGTGAACTATTTTTTTAATGATTCAGCTTAAATATGATTAAATATAGTCCGAAAGTCTGGATGTTTGTGTCACAAGAAGCACAATTTGAATGGTTATTTTTCAAATATTGCATTTTAATATTAAAGCAGATTAAACAAAGCCATTAAACATCTCTTAACCTACGGTGGCCTAGTGGTGCACAACACAACGACATTAAGCCACAACACAAATACATTAAGCCACAACACAACGAAATTCTCACAACACAACGACATTAAGCCACAACACAACGGAAGTGCTCCCGACCACTAGGGGGCAGTGTTGAAAGTTAAACACCGATATTTCATCGAGACGTATGTGTAACTTAATATGTGTAATCGATTTTTAAATGAAAAACGTGTTTTTTTAATGTTTTGATATCCTGATAATCTTAATGTATCGATTCATGAATCGAGCAAAAAATAAATTGATAATAGTTGGACCGTTTAGCTCTGCTCTTGTACACAATGTTTTTCCTCAGGGGGGCTTATGTAAATCCGGTGCTGTGCCGGGAAACCATTGCTCTTTCCGTAGAGCTTTCAAATTGACAAGAGGAGAAGATTTTTCATCTTACAAGAACTTCCCCTGATGACTGTAAATGAATTTCATCGCGCGGAGAAGGGCATTAAACGTTACATCAACAACTTTAGGGTGAGTATTGTTCTATCTTCTTCTAGCAAATCTAGCTAATTAAGGCTGGATAACGCTGCTGCACTGACTTGATCAGCTCAAAAATAGCAGGGCTAAGTTAGAGTTTAGCTTTAAACTCCGTCCACCTCATCTTTTTATAACTCGTAAGAGATAGTAGAAATAACAGCAGGACTCCCGGTAATCCACGTTGATTTGCATCGGTGGTTCTGATAGGTGTTTGCTGTGATATCAACTTCTTCACTTGATATAAAGTATTTTAAATACTGTTGCCATTTTTAGATTGCCATGTATCGTAATAAATCTTAAAGGACCGTTCACACCAAACTATAAAGAAAACGATAAAGATATTTAGTTTTAAAAATCGTTCTCACTATTTAAAAAAAGAGACCACAGCTATAATGATAAAGAAGAGAAACAATATCATTGGAATTAAGAACTATTTTTTTCCCAGCTGATGAACGATTAAAAACATTGACAGCCAATCAGAATCCTGCTATAACGAGCTCGAGAATGTAAAGCAGCGGACGAGCATGTGCGCGCTTAGAATAAACAGATTATATCGTTCGCTGCTGTGGACTCTATCGTTATCTTAATAGTTATCATTAATTGTGTGAACGGGGCTTTAGTCTGACAGTTATTGTTATATTTTCAAATTATATTATCTGTAACCTGAAGCTTGAATTAATTGTTCACATTTATATAGCAGTTTTCCAGGGATCCCCAACACAAGCATGATAAAGCTATTCAGTAAAAAGCAAAAAAGATCAGAAATGGTTAAGAGAGATAGGGACATCCTTTGAAATATTACTGATCTCTTTACAGTCTATTGGCATGTTTGTAACATTATATAAAACATTAATTATTTGTCATAATTTATTTTAAATATAGAGTAATTTACAATGTAATAATTTAAAATGCAACTGAAAGTAATTCCAAATGTATCTGAAATCAATTAAATATGTAAACCAATGTTATTATCTTCACAGATTGTTTTAACGGACTCCCATCCATACTGTTGCAGCACTGTAGCAGACAGCACACTATTCAGAACTGAGAATCAGTGCAGTTCCTCCTGTACAGAGCTGCACTGAAGGGAGCAGAGCTGGCACAAACCTAGAACAATGGTAAGTAAGAGAATTATCAAATTCTTTAATGTATGACATAATTAATAAACTTTGATTAATAACATTAACACGCCCCATTGGTATGCCTAGAGAATTAAGCCAGGTCCTGTCAGTGGGATGGTGGTCCTGTTTTCAAGAGAGGAAACTCGCTGAGTGGTTAAGGTAGGAGGAAAGTGTCTAATATTGATACATCATCTTTTCATATCTTGCTTTTATTCATAATGTATAACATGCCTATTTGATTAGCCCTAACAGAAAAAAGACAAAAACACAATCATAATGATTATGGCTCTATTCATTATGCATGCAACTTGTAATGATAGTGGAAATTTTTAATTTTTCTTAATGGTCAATTTACACTATACCTTTGTTTTTCATCTCAGGAGAATGTTTACAGTGATGTCACCAGTGATCTGCTTGACCTAGCAGTCCTCCAAGTGGCAGAAGTGTTATAAAAATATAGTAACACACCATTACACTGTCATAGTTATTAGTATTTGTATTTTACATAACTATTAAAACTGTATCAAAGTTTAAAAAATTTAATTGTGGATATTTACATGTTTACACTACACTGGTGAGCAAGAAAACATATTAAAATTACATATATTTGCACTTACATAATATTTACATAATAATATTAATACATTACATAATATACTGTGGAAGATCGACTGAAAGGTGGACCATGAAGAGGGGGAACTCATCGAAGGGCTGCAGAGATTGACACTGTCAAAATAATTGTTAAATAATTATGATACATGCATGTAATGTGTGCATCAAAAAGTGAAAATAAATATAACATTTTTTTTTCTCTGTCACAAACAATACAATATCAATATTTACCATTGCATTGCTTGTTATTCCAACATCTCTCCTCGCTGTAGCTGTCCTTGCTCTGATCACACGAACCATGTGGAATGCAGGTTCAATAACTCTCCAAATGGCCATTAAATGGATCTACTTCTCAAATCTAGATTGGATGAGACATGTTTTCAGAAAATACACACCAAACAATGTAAAAAGTTTGTTTGCCTACACTGAACCTGAAGGATACTTAAAAATGTATAATGTATTGACATACAAGTGGAAAAAAGGTAGGTCTGTAAAAAGATTTTAGCTGGGGTTTTAGCTTATTCTCCCTCGTGTCATTCTAAACTGTTCTGAATTTATTCTGTGGGGTCTATCTAGATTTTTTAGAACATTTCTGTATGCCAATGAACAAACCAAGCCATATGGGTTTACAGCGACATAATGTTGAGTATATGATGACAGCTTTATTTTTTTATTTTTTGGGTTAATCATCTATTAACAGGTATTGCCTTGATCCACGGAAGAGGTTTTTAAACAAACAGGCAACCACAGCGACTAAAAAATAAATAATGACAATTAAAAAATTCACAATAGGCCTACATTGTGCTCGTTAATATAGTAATAAAGGTTTAGATCTTACCTAGTGTAGATTCGCATGCTGTTGTCATTCTTGAAGAGGCGCCTGCAGACTGAAGTATCAGAAGTGATGTTGAAATCCTTAAATCTTACATTACTAATTTGAATCCACTTATTTCGAGTTTCTACATCCAGTGGAGAAGTGTGAAAAACCTTTGAGGAGCCTCACAAAACGGGTCACAGCAATAGCGGTGTAAACCACCCTCACAGATGTCTATGGAACTCTTCATTAAATAATTATATTGCTGTGGTATACTTAATTTGTCGTATTATAGCAAAATGTATAAATATTATGTAATATTCATCGTTTATGGATAAAAGTTTGCAGCTGGTAATGCACTCTCTTATTCGCCCTGAGATTTCACAGGAAATATGTAGTCTATTGCCCGTTTCTGCAGACCAACTGCCCCCTAGTGGTCGGGAGCATTTCCGTTGTGTTGTGGCTTAATGTATTTGTGTTGTGAGAATTTCGTTGTGTTGTGGCTTAATTTCGTTGTGTTGTGAAAATTTTGTTCTGTTGTGGCTTAATTTCGTTGTGTTGTGAGAATTTCGTTGTGTTGTGGGTTAATGTCTTTGTGTTGTGGCTTAATGTATTTGTGTTGTGGCTTAATGTCGTTGTGTTGTGAGCTTATGTTTGCTTTTTTAATGTCGTTGTGTTGTGCATTACTGGGCCACCGTACTTAACATTCACAAAAGATAAAGATAAAGAGGATCAAATAATATATATATTATTATTATTTTTTTTTCTTAAATAAACATACAGAATATATATTCTCTTTTTGATAGACAGATTGATTACATATATAGATAGATTTGCAGCATCCTCTAGGCCTCCATTTTCTCAGTCCACTATCTTCTGCAGACCTGGAGGAAAGATTATCATGTTTTTTTTAAACAGCACATAAGCAACATATTAACATGCCATATAATTATTAGGGTTGTACCATTCAGACGGTTTTTAATCCAGGGCGCTTTTGGATCTGAACATAACTTTTCCTTCTCTGTGTAGAATCTGCAGGAGATAAATAAACGTGAAGTGAAATGAACACAATATCATATACATATTAACTTCTGTGAAACAACACTGTGTAGAGAGAGCTTACATTATAGCTTCCACACATGGACTCAGAGCATTCTGATGCTTGTATCCCATCAGTTTAATTGAAGCAGGGATTCTTCCTTTTGATACTTCCTTACAGCAGCTCACTCCAACACGAGTGGGACGACGATCTGAAAGAGAGATTGAGATTGAAATCTCCACTGAATTTATATTGTGTGCGTACTGTTTATGATTGAAAATGAGATGATTGTGATATTGATAAGGGCTCCATCAAAGAAAACGTCTCAGGTTACGAATGTAACCATGGTTCCCTGAGAGGGAACGAGACACTGCATCCTCTTAGGGGACACTATGGGGAACACCTCGTCGTGACCCGTGTCTGAAGCATACTTTGAAAAACGCCAACGTGTTGGCCGGCGACAGCCTCTGACGTCACTACCGGCGCGACTATAAATACGCGCCCGTAGGACCCATCACTTATCTTCTTTGTGAAGCTTGCGTCCTGAAGCATGGCAGGGAGCTAGAGGACGCAGTGTCTCGTTCCCTCTCAGGGAACCATGGTTACATTCGTAACCTGAGACGTTCCCTGTCAAGGGAACTTTGAACTGCGTCCTCTTAGGGGACACTATGGGGAACAGTATACCCACGCTGCCATGCTGAGGGGAGTGCAGGCCAGAATCATGGCAAACACTTAGTACCAACTCTACCATTTCACCGGGAGTCGCCCCTGGGACGGTTCGACGGCTGTCCATGACATTATCCCTTATGGCCAAAGGCCTAAGCTACATACCCAACTTACCTGTAGGGCCTCGGCCCGGGGTAGAGCTGAAGGCTTGGAATCACGAAATATTCCTTTAAAGGGATACGGCTAAGAACCTAGCATGTCTTCTACCAAGTCTTGCCTGTCACACAGGGGCTACCGCTAGCTTTCGCAAAAACTTGCCGAAAGAGCTGTCCCAACAGTTCTCTAGTAGCAACGCCCTGTTCTAGATAGGTATCAGAGGATACCTGGGTGGAGTGGCGCCCAAGATGAATGGGGCTTTAACCGACTCAAGAAAGGGCACGAAGCAGCCGCGCGAAGCCCTCACCATATAGGATTTTAGAAAGAACGCAGAGTACTAGCGTGCAAACTTACCACAGTGTGGATTTCAGAAAGTGTGCAAAGACTTCACGTGCACACTTACCATAGCATGGATTTACAAATACTGTTCTAAGGAGGGGCTCTCGTAGCACTCTGATAGAGCAGCTCGTAGATGGAATGGCCTGGGAGCAGAGCAAATGGAGAAAGGAATGTACAGATGAAGCCTCGGCCACGCCTGTACCATGGCGTCCAGCCCCATTGGAGCTGGATGAGTCAGAGGAAGCCAGAGGGGATAGTGCGATGCTCTCTCGAATGCTCTCTCCAAGTCTGGCCAACCTCTCCAACTCTACTTCATCACCTTGGTGCGAAGGCGCCATTCCCCGAGCCTCAGCCACTGCCTCAGCAGGATGTCTGCTCTCACAGTGCGTCTCAAAAACAGTATGTAGTACTGGAGCGCTCTGTTGAAAAAACAGAGAATTCAGTCTCCTATGAGAGGAGGACTCCGAGCTCAGAGTAGCATGCTAATAGGCGACCCTTTTTCTTTGGAAAAGGGGAGCGCTGCTGAAATCACCACGAGAATTGAGCCTAGCTAGGGCACAGGCTCACCTTTGGTAGCTGCCTGATAAGGACTGCTAAACTGAAAGTAAGCGCCACTAGCTTACAAAACCCAGCACCACTGTGAAACTACTCTCAGGGAGACCTGGAGAGGCCTACTACCTGACAACCACAGTATGTGGGAGCTCACCTTCAGAGAGGCCTGGTGAAGCCTACTACCCGATAACCACAATATGTGGGAGTTCACCTACAGAGAGGCCTAGAGAGGCCTACTACCTGTTACCAGATAACCACCTTAAGTGGAAACTGAAAGTAATTTGGAACTCAACTCCAGGGAGGCCTGGTGAGGCCTACTACCTGACCACCACAGTATGTGGGAGCTCAACTTCAGGGAGGCCTAGTGAGGCCTACTACCTGATAAGCATGGTGCATGGGCCAAACAGCCCCTCATGTTGAGGAAAGCGATGCTTGAGATGTATAACAAATACACACTGGTTGAATGAAGCCCAAGGAACCCAGGGCTAATCATCTTAAGAAAGGGAACGAAGCGGAGCACGTAACCCCTACCTTACAGGATTTCAGAAAGTGCGCAGAATCTTGCGTGCACACTTAACACTTACATGGATTTCAGAAAGTGCGCAGAGTCTTGCATGCACACTTACCACTTACGTGGATTTCAGACAGTGCGCAAAGTGTTCACGTGCACGCTGACCACCATGTGGTTTTGAGAAAGTACACAGGCTTAGCGTGTGTACTGAAAGATTCCTAAGCATCGCAGAGGCGCTGGATCGCACGGTAGAGGCCAGCTCCAATTTTCCAAACCTCAAGCGAGGGGAGCATCACCTGAGGCAGTACATACAGAAAGACTTCCGTAACTACCACCTCCACCTTCCCATTGGACGCCACTAAGCGGCCAGGAGACCCCTCAGGGTGACCTGGGCGGACATCCTGCCGAATGCGCCAAGCGGCCAGGCGGCCCCTCAGGGTGACCGAGCTAGACATCCATGAAATTCCCTGCAGTGCTGTGCAAGTTCTGACGACCAGCCAGGCTCCTCGGGAGGGGGTGTGGGATGGACAACCGCAGAGCGTTTGCCTCCCACACGCGGGTCTCACTCCGCGGTGGGTGTTGCGCAATGGGGGTGGAACCCACGCGGCGCGGCCGCCTGCCGAAAGCCTGTGATCTTGGCCACCTAATACCAGAGCACGAGGCCGGAACTGAGCACTGTAAAGGAAACTCACAGAGTTTGTTAGTAGACATATAACCACCAGCAACATAACACCCATAAGCAGATAAAGAAAGGGTTACATACTCACCCACCCTCCTGTACTGGAGTCCCGCTTACGGGGCACCCCCTTTTGGTCCGGACCGTCAGTAAGGTGGTTACTCTGAATATAGGACCAACCAGAAACATCATAGGTCCAGGATAGGAGACTGTTATGTGAGAAACTTTCCACCTAACCTCGATCAGGTGGAGAGCTGGTGGCTACAGGGGGAATTAGGTAGGGGAGAATAAAAACAGAAGTTAAAAACATCCAAAGGAAGTGAGTAACTCCTAGGTATCGCTCCGATCCGGACGAGGACGCTGCCGGGGGAGGAGCGCGAGCTGCGACACTAGCCTTCTGCGCCCATCTTCGATCCTCAGATCGAGATAGGCCAGGACCCCTTTGTTGTTCGGGCTCGGACCTGGACCTTCGTGGAATGAAGGATTTAAAGGCAGCTGAGCGCGCCCTTGCCTCCCAGAACTTTTCGACCACCATCTCGACGGAGGTACCGAAAAGCTCAGAAGGTGAGACCGGAGCATTGAGTAGAAACCCCCATTCTCCCCTCCCGATGTCTGCCAGGTTCACCCACAGATGTCTCTCTGTTACCACCATGGCCGCCATAGACCTACCCATGGTGGAGGTGGCCTGCTTGGTAGCCCGGAGAGAGAGGTCTGTGGTGCGGCGCAGCTTGGCTACCTGGTCAGCTGAAAGGCCTTCGCCTGTATCCAGGTCTTTCAGCAGGTCAGCCAGGTAAGCCTGAAGCACTGCCATTGTATGCAACGAAGCCACAGCCTGACCTGCGTATGATTTACCATTTAAGCTGGATGTATCCTGGAGGGGCTTAGATGGCAAAGAGGGAGATTTAAGAGAGGATGTTTCCCAAACAGAGAGATAGCTAGCCAGCGTCTCTTCTACAGGGGGCATCCTCTCATAGCCGTTTTCGTGCATGCCCTCGATATTAGCATAACTCGTATGCTGAAACTGATGGATGCGAGAGGAAAACGGCCTCTTCCATTCCTTTTCGACTTCCGCATGTAAGTCAGGCAAGAATGGAAGGCTCACCCGGGCTGGAGGGCTATGGTCAGACAAATAATGCTCATCGAGGCGACCTCGCGACGTTACCTTTCTGGCACGCTTCCATGGCAAGTCTAGTTTTGCCGTGGCGCGATCCATAACCTCTAACAGCTCCCCATACGCAGGGCAGGAGGATTGAGAAGGCTCAGCCTCAGCTTCTTCACCACTCTCAGACATCTCCTGCTCTTTCTGGGTAGAACCCAGCAGAGCACTAACTTCAGTATCAGAAAGATGACAACGCATCTTCCTCCTGAAGTTCACTCTCGTTTGCCGCCGGAGAGTGTGAAAGGAAAAATCCCTCTCTACACTCCTCAGCGAGATCCGCCTGTGATTCCCATGAACTCATTCTCCTACGTGCCTCGGCAACGGTGGGACCTGAGCCACGGGGACCAGATGGCTGTCCCTGATTCCTCGAAAAGAGAGACAAACGAGAGCAGAGCTTTCAGAAAAACGCTCGCAGTGCACGCAGATTGCCCCCTCAAGGACATCGCGCATGTGCTCTTCGCCCAAACAAGAGACGCAAAGACTGTGTGTGTCATCAGGTGTCGAATAATGCTGACATGGATTCACACACTGTTTAAACGCCTTGCTAGTGGATGCCATGATAACAATGATAGATTGCTCTTACCGTTTTGGTTGTTTCTCAGATGCACGCTTCAAACAAAACAGTCAATGAAGACGAAGAAGATAAGTGAAGGCTCCTACGGGCGCGTATTTTTAGTCGCGCCGGTAGTGACGTCAGAGGCTGTTGCCGGCCAACACGTTGGCGTTTTTCAAAGTATGCTTCAGACACGGGTCACGACGAGGTGTTCCCCATAGTGTCCCCTAAGAGGATGCAGTTCGAAGTTCCCTTGACAGGGAACTAAACTGTGCTACAGCTAAATGCAACATATAGCAATGGATTCACCATCAATAAAAGGATTGTCCACACAAAATGGAAATTCTGTCATCATTTACCCTCATATCTTTCCAAACCTGTATGCATTTATTTAATATATAAGATATTGAAGAATTTTGGAAGCTAAGCAGTTTTGGTTCCCCTTGGCTTAATATTTTTGGTCCATACAGTGGAAGTTAATGGGAACCAAAACTGTTACCAAAATTATTTAAAAAAACTTATTTTGTCTTCCACTGAAGAAATGAACTCATTCAGGTTATTGGGAATAACATGAGAAAGAGTAAATATAACCAAATTTGCATTGTTGGGTAGATTAGGTCTTCAAACATCAGTACTAGTCTGAAAACATGTTGGTGTGAATGAAATGAATCCAAAATGCAAAATCTGAGTATAAATGTAAAAAAAATTATAGAAATACAAATCCAGTATTAAATCCTACAACTTACAGTTGTGTTGCTGTGCAGTAACACACACAAGAACCAGCATCACCAGAGCTAATTTCCAGCAGAGCTGCATGATGTTGGTGTAAAATATTCAGATACCCACAAGAAGAATTATGTTTGAAGGCTAGATTCTGTTTTGAAGATGCTGTATCTAGACTCAGTCTTTTTATATGGTATTTTCAAGACAGGATATTCACTTCCTTTACATCTCTAACCTGTAAGAGGTTTCCCGCTGACCTCATGTGACAAAAGTCATATTCATGATCACAGCAGTATTATATCCTGAAGATTTATGGCTCTTCCTAAGGTTTCTCATTATCAGGAGCACATGAAGAGACAGTGACACTGACTATGGTATTGAAATATTGTGCGCTGCGTGTTTAGTTATTTACAGTTGGCTTGTGCACCCGTGAAACATCCCATTAGGGCGATCAGAACAACAATGATGATTAATCTAGAAGTCAAGGCCATGGCTCTTGGCATCCAGATCGAAGGTAATTTGGTGTTGCTCAGTTAGTCGTGTTGATTATTATGTGGAGGTCTTTTAAGAGATACAGTACAGTAGCAGTCAGATGAAAGTAATGCGTCACAAACTTACCAACACTCTTTTGAAAGCATTGCATCAAGATATCATTAAAGCATTCACATCCCTCAACCACAATACATTCAGTCTTACCCATCAGCATAATTTATGAGAAACTAATTCCCCTGCCCCCCAAAAATGCAAAACAGAAATGAGTTTAGGCGTTAAATGAGTTTACCTGAAAACTTAAGTTGAAGTGTTGAGTTTCTGATTTGGATGTAATTGGATGTTCTTTACCTTAATACATTTTTTTCTTTTAATCAAAAAAGCTTTTATATTTACATTTTAACTGGGTGTTTCTTCAGCGATGATCGCTTTTGGTTTTCTTAAAAACATTTCAACCACATTCTTACAGTATGTTAACATTTCGCATCATGTACTGTGTTTAATATCATTCTTTTACCATCAAATTTCTTAAATTAATAAATTGGAATAAATTGGCCAAAATAAAAATCAACCCATGGTATATAAAAGTGCCTGGAGTTGAAGGAATATTCAATTATTTTTAATATCTGATGTGGTTTTTGATGATTTTTGGTATTGTCATTAATTAAACGAACATTTGGAAAAAAGAAAATCCAAAAGGTCTGCACACAAGTTTATACTGCACCAGCTTACTCATTCTATAAGTACGTAATATTTGTTATTGGAGGAAATGTACAAAATCAATAGCACAAATAACAAAATATAGTGCATAGCCAGCAACCAATCACAAAGAAAATATTAAAAATCCTTAAGAGAAAAGATGTCTTGATGTTTAAGGAAGGACCTCTTGAACACATTTGGAAAAATCAACTGCAAGCAAAACCAGTAGATGCTGATCAGAGTTTATTTATAGTTTCAGATTACAGCTGTTCATTTGCTTTATCAAAAAAAAAGAAAGAAAAAGAAAAAGAAAAAGAAAAAAGAGAAATCCAGCTCTGTTCTCATTCAAATCAGTCTAAAATTCACTCAGACTTGCGTCAGCCTTCTCGACACATGAGTTAATGACACAAGTCCATTACTAGTACATTGAGTGAAATATATTTCAATGTGAAAAATAAAATATAATATTTAAACCACAATTGTTACAAAACAATTTTACTGTAATTCAGTTTCTGATTAAGAACTGTCAATGTCAAATTGTCCTACATGTATTTGACAACATATAATTTTTTAAATACTCAAAAAAGTTCTAAAATACTACAGCAAAATCTCTTCAACTTTGTAGTTTTAAAAGGCCTAACTAATTTATTAAATTATTAGCTTATTTTAAGACATTTGTGACTGATGAGCTGTCAGTTGCTTGTGTAGCTCCTCCCACATGAGTTTGGTCACTTATAGATGATGTTGGGGGTGCTGTGGAAGTCAGGGTTTGTTTCTTTGAGCTCTGCTGTAAAAAACAAAACAAACAAACAAACAAACAAAAAATGGCGTGAATACAAGATCACTATACAGATTGCATCACAATATATGTCATAAGCCTTTTATGTTGTTACTAATTCTGTTATGTTTCACCATAATTGTTAGGTTTAACTTACAAAAACTGCTTAACTGTCTCCTTCACCCATGGTTGTCTTGGGTCAATGCAGAAATCTCCCTGCTCTGTCTCAAAGCTGTCAAAGAGAGTGAAAACATTGAAAACACAGAAATGTAACATCAGATGCTGTTGATTTCTAACCATGTTTTCTTTAGAAATGAACTGATACTTACATGACGGCCTTCACACATGGAAGACTTTCACGTTGCAGCCTGATATTGAGGATGGGATCGGTCACATTGTCTCTGGAGACTTTAGTGCAGCATGATTTAACCAGTTTTTGATCTTCAGCTACAGTAAGACAAAAGAACTGGGTAAACCTCAATATTCTACATTGTTCCATCAGACAGATAATAATGAATGAACAGTTAAAGTTCTTCACCTGTTGTAGTCCAGATCACAGATGCAATGACCACCGCAACAGCCAAACTCCTCATGAGGATCCTGCGTGTCTCCATTGTCACAGTCGATCTTCAGTGCTCACTTCTGGAGTCAGAGAGAATATATTCAAGACTCTTACTAGCTTGCCTTAAATAGTCAATAGAGCGGAACTGCAGGGGCTGCATCCTGTCCATTGCGGCCACATTTATTTTTGTAGATGATTTCATTATTGTTCTTTTGCATCATGGTATCTGGATTTCCATCTAGTTTATTTTGGGAGTGAACTCATTTGTCATAGAAGGTGTAAATGTCATGCTCAATTAAAATATGTAAATATAGATGAGGGAATCTCTGTTTGAAAAATTATTACATTATATTTAATTTAAAACCTTGCTGTCAGTCATTTAGTTGATTTGAATTCAGTGTATGCTGAAAAAGAGCTTTATTTTTAACATGTCAATAGAACAAATGAGTGTACCAATATTTTTTTCTTCTTTTTTTTTAAATTCAGTAATATTCATATATTTTATCTTGTAAAGTTGACATGTTTTCAAATTAAGCAAATTAGGAAGGAAGAGCTGACATGCTTCACCTAAGAGGTTTGTTGGGGAGTTTTGTTAGCTGGTGGAAAGGCATGGGTCAAGTTTTTCCATTTCACAATATTGTCACACTGAGCTGCTCCATACTGTCAGATTCTTCTGAAATTCAAGACACTGTTTCAGTTTATCATGAAGGCATCCTTTACTGACAGATTGGAACACATTCATGACTGGAAGTCTAGTATGTTTAAAAAAATTATATATAAAACTAAATAATTATATTAAAATGTATAATTAATGGGATATAGAAAGAACAAAAATAACCCCAAAAGAAGATTGTTATTATTTACCCAAAAAAGTTTTTTTTTTTTTTTAAGTCTCAGCATTCTATTTTTATTTCATTCCTCAAAATATCTTATTTTATGTTCCACATATTAGCAAAACAGACTACAAACATGTAATTGTCCAGCCATGTTCCTTCTTGTTTTACAGGAGTAAAAATATGAGGCAATACAAAAGCCATATTCCCTTAATCATCCATCACAATGAGTAAAACCAGAGAATATAGTTCAGGGCCATATGTATATAACCGCTCAGAATAAAAAAAATTACTCTTAAATGTCTCAGTTAGTCTAGTATAGAACGCATAGGTAGTTTTTTTTTTTTTTTTTATAAAATTAAAAGACAAGAAAAGGAAAAGTGCTAGTGTTAGTTGGTTAAGTGCAGGCGAAAAAGATGAGTCTTTAGCTGTTTCTTGAAAATGAGTAAAGACTCAGCTGTACGAATTGAGATTGGGAGGTCATTCCACCAGCTGGGCACAGTCCAGGAAAAGGTCCGTGAGAGTGATTTTGAACTTCTTTGGGATGGTACCACAAGGCGTCGATCACTTGCAGAGCGCAAACTTCTGGAGGGCACATAAGATTTAACCAATGAGTTTAGGTAAGTTGGTGCCGTGCCAGTGGTCGTCTTGTAGGATAGCATCAGTACCTTGAATTTGATGCGAGCAGCTACTGGTAGCCAGTGTAACCTGATGAGGAGAGGAGTAACGTGAGCTTTTTTTGGCTCATTGAAGACAACCCTCGCTGCTGCATTCTGGATCAATTGCAGAGGCTTGACAGTACATGCAGGAAGGCCCGCCAGGAGAGCATTACAATAGTCCAGTCTGGAGAGAACAAGAGCTTGGACAAGAAGTTGGGTTGCTTGATCTGACAGGAAGGGTCTAATCTTCCTAATGTTGTATAAGGCAAACCTGCAGGACCGGGTAGTTGTAGCAATGTGGTCTGTGAAGCTTAACTGATGATCCATCACAACTCCTAGGTTTCTAGCCATCCTCGAAGGAGTAATGGTTGATGAGCCCAGCTGTATAGAGAAGTTGTGATGAAGCAATGGGTTAGCTGGAATCACCAGGAGTTCCTGGACATCTTCAGATACATAGTAACATGGATTATGTCAAATGCCGACAGATAAAAAATCTAAATCTGACTGACTCGGCAAGAGTCTGAATATATGGAAAACAATCCAAAAGGTCAGCACTCAAGTTTTTATTGTACCTACTTTCTCATTCTACAGTACATAACATATTATGAAGAAAATGTACAAAATCTATAGCACAAATAACTAAAAAATTACGCATAGCCATCAACCAGCCCAAAAATAAATAAATAAATAAAAGAGGTTAAAAGGTTGTCCTACAGTACATGTATTTTACAACATAATAATAATATTTTATATACTAAATTTAAATGTGCATAATTTACAAAAAAGTTCCAAAATACTACAGCAAAATCTCTTAAACTTTTAGTTTTAAAAGGCCCAACTACTTTATTATATTATTAGCTTATTTTTAGACATTTGTGACATCATGTTCCACCATACTTGTTAGGTTAAACTTACAAAACTTACATTTTTATCATATTTAAAAGTTTTAAATAACTTTGAAAGGTGTAACTTCTTTGTGATGTGTTCTCATTACTTTGAGATTGTGATGATGATGATTCATAATGAGCTGTCAGTTGCTTGTGAAAGTCTTCCCACACGAGCTCAGACTCTAATAGATGATGTTGGTGGCCAGGTGTTTTTGCTGTAAAAACAACAAACAAAACAAAACAGCATGAATTCAAGAATACTACACTAAAACATGCTTTTTATGTTGCTATATTTCAACATACTAGTTAGGTTTAACTTACACAAACTGTTGAACTTTCTTCTGCACCCATCGTTGTTTAGGATTATCTTTGCAGGACCTTTGTTCTTTAGTCTCAATGTTGTCAAAGAGAATGAAAACACTGAACACAGAAATATAATATCAGATGCTGTTGAACTAGTGACGTTTTCTTTAGAAATGAACTGTTATTCTTACATGACGGCCTTCACACATGTAAGAATTTTGAAAAGAGGGTCACACTAGAGCTGTAACCGGGTCTTAAAAGTTAGGCCCGACAGAACCCGAGCTTGACAGATTTCGGCCCGAGCCTGACAAGCACATTTTGATTGACTTTTTAAAAAGCCCGAACTCGTTTACAGCCCGACATTATTCAAATGAACATGCACACAGCTCTTTTGCCTTTTGTCAAGAATTAGTTATTTATACATGCTTTAATTTATTCATGACTTAAGTAGGCTATAAGCCACTTGGAAGTTGAAATAAAGAAATAAAATAAGTCCTCTGTAACATCGTTACATCTCAGCACTCTAAACAGGCCTAGGCTCATTTAGCCTATAAATAGACCAACGCACCAATAAAAATGAGTCTTTCTTAACAAATTAAATTAAGATAGCAGCTGAAATTTAATAAAATAATAATGCCAACATTAGTCTATATACTCTCTACATTATGCAGTTAAGACTCAATTAATGTTTAGTTATCATTAGAAAAACCTTTACTCACAGAGTTTAGGCTAGGTCTACATGTGTTTGTGGAGGAAAATTATTGAATCCACTGTAGATGGCTTCAGCACGTTCCTGCGCTCACTGATAGTGCGTCCAGCAATATAACCCACTGGCTCATTATTCCTATTATTCTCAAGGTCAAAACTTTCCACACCTCAGACTTTTTTTAGTTTTTTTAGTTGCTGGTGCAACCAAAGAGTAATCGCCAGAGGCAAGCCTCCGTTTCACCTACTCAGCATACATTTTCACATCTTTCTATCGTTAATCGAATCACATCACATGGCTGCTCATTTACCGCCGGAGCCCGAGCCTGTGTAAAATGATTTAAATTAAGCCGAACCCGTCAGGTACCATCGGGTTCGGTCAAAGATCTTCAGCTCTTACTTCTGTTTGTTGTTGGCGGCTGTACTGCGTTTGAGCTCCGTCACTATATTATTTTCATTGACTATTTTTAATTCAAAAATCAATTTTATACATCATCGTTTCCGTTTATATAACGTGTGAATATATCCTCTATTGTATTCTACAACAAAAACAATCAGATCGCCTCGCTATCACTAGTTTTATTTTGATCTCCCGGGTCCGCTATTAGCTTTTAGCCCGTTAGCATCAGCAGCGTGGTTGCAGCTAACTGCGCTTACATTGCTAATACTCTATTCACACACATTACCACTGCTGTACTCACTGTTACTTGCTTTAATGGCGGATGAATGTCTCCACTCTGTGCAGCTCGAGCTCGAGGCCGTGGGAAAGCAGATTCGCGACCTGGAGATGAAGCAGGCCCAGCCTGAGAGAGCGGAGAGCCGCGCTGGAATCATCCCGGGCTGACGCTCACAAGTCCGGGGTAAGTATACAGCGATCTGCTAACAGTCCCACCACGTCTACTCCGTCTGTTTCTCTGCACAGGCCCGGTGCACCCAGGAAGCGATCTTCCCAGATGTCCTTCATGGTGCATCCACAGCGGAGGACGCGAGGCGGGTCCCGGGCGACGACTTCTCCCCCTCCTGCCTTCGACATCTCCATCCGGAACCGCTTCGCTCCCCTCCGCGAGACAGGACGCGACGCTGTGATCATCGGAGACTCCATCGTCCGACACGTAAGTGCTACGTTAGCCGAAGGTAAAGTGCACACTCATTGTTTGCCTGGTGCTCGTGTTCTCGATGTTTCTGCACAGATACCTGCGATCCTGAAGGCCGACAAGAGCCCCAGAGCGGTCGTGCTTCACGCCGGGGTTAACGACACCACGCTGCGGCAGACGGAGACGCTGAAGAGGGACTTCAGCAGCCTGATCGAGACGGTTCGCAGCACGACGCCCACGGCGACGATCGTCGTGTCAGGACCACTGCCCACGTATCGACGAGGACACGAAAGGTTCAGTAGACTTTTTGCTTTAAATGAATGGTTGTTGTCATGGTGTAAAGAACAGAAACTGCTATTTGTTAATAACTGGAATCTTTTCTGGGAGCGTCCTAGGCTGTTTCGCGCTGATGGATTACACCCCAGCAGAATCGGAGCGGAGCTGCTCTCTGACAACATCTCCAGGACACTTCACTCAATGTGACTAGTAAGACAATTCTCTAATAACTATTATGATGAGTTTTGTTCCACCCGCTTAAATGATAAAAGTACTTGCGCTGTAAGAACTATTAAGACTGTGTCTGTTCCCCGAATAGTGAGGTCAAAATATAATGTAGGATCTAGAAAAAATCTTATCGTAATTAAACCAGAAAAATGTAAAGTAAATGAACAAAAACAATTTTTAAAGTTTGGGCTCATAAATATTAGATCACTCACACCCAAAGCAGTTATTGTAAATGAAATGATCACAGAAAATAGTTTTGATGTACTCTGCTTGACTGAAAC
The DNA here is from genome assembly GCF_963082965.1 of Carassius carassius. Taxonomy (NCBI): domain Eukaryota; kingdom Metazoa; phylum Chordata; class Actinopteri; order Cypriniformes; family Cyprinidae; genus Carassius; species Carassius carassius. The sequence continues at coordinate 20,660,872 of NC_081789.1, forward strand.
CTGGCTAAAACCAAATGATTATTTTGGTCTAAATGAGTCTACTCCACCAAACTACTGTTATAAGCATGAGCCCCGTCAGACTGGTCGTGGCGGAGGTGTTGCAACAATATATAGTGATATTCTCAATGTTACCCAGAAAACAGGATACAGGTTTAACTCTTTTGAAATACTTCTGCTAAATGTTACACTGTCAGACATGCAAAAGAAATCTAATGTATCTCTTGCTCTGGCTACTGTGTATAGACCACCAGGGCCGTATACAGAATTCCTAAAAGAATTTGCAGATTTCCTCTCAGACCTTTTAGTTACAGTTGATAAGGCGCTAATCATGGGAGATTTTAATATTCACGTTGATAATGTAAATGATACATTAGGACTTGCGTTTACTGACCTAATAAACTCCTTTGGAGTCAAGCAAAATGTCACAGGGCCCACTCATCGTTTTAATCATACACTAGATCTAATTATATCGCATGGAATCGATCTTACTGCTATAGATATTGTACCCCAAAGTGATGATATTACAGACCATTTCCTTGTATCGTGCATGCTGCGTATAACTGATATTAACTATATGTCTCAGCGTTACCGTCTGGGCAGAACTATTGTTCCATCCACCAAAGACAGATTCGCAAATAACCTGCCTGATCTATCTCAACTGCTATTTGTACCCAAAAATACACATGAATTAGACGAAATTACTGACAACATGGGCACTATTTTCTGTAATACATTAGAAGCTGTTGCCCCCATCAAATTGAAAAAGGTTAGAGAAAAACGTACTGTGCCATGGTATAACAGTAACTCGTAGTCTTGAACGCAAATGGAGAAAAACTAACTTGGAAGTTTTTAAAATTGCATGGAAAAACAGTATGTGCAGCCATAGACAGGCTCTAAAAACTGCTAGGGCAGAGCATATCCACAAACTCATTGAAAATAACCAAAACAATCCAAGGTTTTTATTTAGCACAGTGGCTAAATTAACAAATTACCAGACGCCACCTGATTCAAATATTCCACCAACGTTAAATAGTAATGACTTTATGAATTTCTTCACTGATAAAATAGATAACATTAGAAATACAATAGCGAATGTAGATTCTACAGCGTCTAACACTTCAGTTTCATCCATCGCACCCAAAGATAAACTGCAGTGCTTTACAAATATAGGACAGGAAGAGCTAAATAAACTTATCACTGTATCTAAACCAACAACATGTTTATTAGATCCTGTACCCACTAAATTACTAAAAGAGCTGCTACCTGTAGCCAAAGAACCGCTTCTCAATATCATTAACTCGTCGTTATCTTTAGGTCACGTCCCAAAACCATTCAAGCTGGCGGTTATCAAGCCTCTTGTTAAGAAACCAAAACTAGATCCTAGTGTACTGGCAAATTATAGGCCTATTTCAAATCTTCCATTTATGTCTAAAATTTTAGAAAAAGTTGTGTCTGCTCAATTGAGCACCTTCCTGCATAAAAATGATCTGTATGAAAAATTTCAGTCAGGTTTTAGGCCCACCATAGCACAGAAACTGCACTTGTTAAAATTACAAATGAACTGCTTCTTGCGTCAGATCAAGGCTGCATCTCATTTCTAGTCTTACTTGATCTTAGTGCTGCGTTCGACACCATAGATCATGACATACTCATAGATCGATTACAAAACTATACAGGTATTCAAGGGCAAGCTCTAAGATGGTTTAGATCCTACCTGTCCGATCGCTACCATTTTGTTTACTTAAATGGGGTGTCATCTCATTTATCATCAGTAAAATATGGAGTGCCACAAGGATCCGTCCTAGGTCCCCTTCTATTTTCAATATACATGTTGCCCCTTGGTAATATTATTAGAAAATACGGAATTAGCTTCCACTGTTATGCTGATGATACTCAGCTATATATCTCAACGAGACCAGATGAAACTTCCCAATTATCTAAGCTAACAGAGTGTGTTAAAAATGTAAAAGATTGGATGACAAATAATTTTCTCCAATTAAATTCGGATAAGACAGAGATATTAATTATTGGACCAAAAAACACCACACAGAATCTTGTAGATTACAATCTGCAACTAGACGGATGTACTGTTACTTCCTCTACAGTCAGAAATCTGGGTGTTATATTGGACAGCAATTTGTCTTTTGAAAATCATATTTCCAATGTTACAAAAACTGCATTCTTCCATCTTAGAAACATTGCCAAGCTACGAAACATGTTATCTGTTTCTGATGCAGAAAAGCTAGTTCATGCTTTCATGACCTCTAGACTGGACTATTGTAATGCACTTCTAGGTGGTTGTCCTGCTTCGTCAATAAACAAGCTACAGGTAGTCCAAAATGCAGCAGCTAGAGTCCTTACCAGGTCAAGAAAATATGATCATATTACCCCAATTTTACAGTCTCTGCACTGGCTACCTATTAAGTTCCGTATCAGTTACAAATTATCATTACTTACCTATAAGGCCCTAAATGGTTTAGCTTCTGCGTACCTAACTAGCCTTCTACCACACTACAACCCATCACGCACCCTAAGGTCACAAAACGCTGGACTTTTGGTAGTTCCTAGGATAGCAAAGTCCACTAAAGGAGGTAGAGCTTTTTCACATTTGGCTCCCAAACTCTGGAATAGCCTTCCTGATAATGTTCGGGGTTCAGACACACTCTCTCTGTTTAAATCTAGATTAAAAACGCATCTCTTTCGCCAAGCATTCGAATAATGTATCTCTTAAATTGTGAGTGTAGTTGCATCTGCATTTTTATTCTTTAGCTTGGGTTAAACTAATTTTACTTTGTTGGATCAGCAGCTATGCTAATGATGTCTCTATTTTGTTTCTATGTTTTGCAACGGGATTTACATCCCGTGGTAACTAGGATTTACACAAGCTCCAGTCCGGATCCAGAACACCCGAGAAGAGATGATGCTGACCCTCAGAGGACCCCAGATGATCCTAACCTTGAATCAACAAACAGAACTAACAATTATTGCTACATGTGTGACTGCATCATATAATTACTATTAATTAATAATATTGATAGTTCATCATCTAGCTGACTACGTCTTGTATTATTATTTTTATTTTTCTAAAATCCTGTCAAACGTGCATAAACTACTAGCTACTACTAAATATTGTAGAAACATAATTTTCTGTAAAGTTGCTTTGTAACGATTTGTATTGTAAAAAGCGCCATACAAATAAACTTGAATTGAATTGAATTTTATACTTCCAGTGTGTTGCATTGGTTTCTTCATTGACACCATAAACAGTTCAATGGGTCTGGAAAAAACAGATCAAGTCACCCAAGGAAGATTGTAAATTCCTTATTTAGTCTCAGACCAAGCTACAATTCTACTAGCAGTGTGCTGTGTAGATTTTTCAATGCATATCATCCAGTTCAATAGCTTTTCTTTGTGTGTCGCAACAAACTACAGAACAGGGGCCTCCTTTATAAAACTTTACATAGAATTCACCCTAAAAGTGTATGTATGCATGAAAGCAAGAGTTTTCAGATTTAGAAAACCATTCATATGCCAGAACATATGTAAAAATAGACCCCAGTCAGAGAAAGATTGTGAGTACGTGCATTTCCACCCTGTTTCCTCCCAAAAATAACCATATATGGAGCTTGCTAAAAATCATCTAATTGCTTTGGTGTTTCACATTATGAAGTATTACAAATTGACCACATGAGGAAAAATGCTGCACAATAAAGAGTTCAAGGCTATGTTTAGTTGGTTGAAGTTATGATTTTCCAATGTGTCTTAGACCAGTCCATCAAGCCTTTTAAAAGCTATTCAACTTAACTTAGCGTTTTTCAGCCCAAATGAGTCACTTGCCATAAAACTATCATGTGATTTGTAGATGGTCCCTCTGGTGGTGATGACGTCACGTCATTCCACTGACATACAGCTGCATCTTGTAAAATGTTTATACAGTAATATTCTGTGAAATTTTGCTGTAGAAACGACAGTACAGTACAGATACAGTACAGTATTGTTGCTTTTACAGTAGATTTTCTTCAGAGTCAAAGTGCATGTACTTCATGCAGTAATTTTTATTTGTTTCATTGATTTCATTGTTGGTTGACTACTGTAATGGATTATGGTAAGAAATACTGTATTGAAATAAGTACTTGAAATATTCAGTCTGCAGTGCAGTGCTTGGTAAGACTATAGTAGGCCTATTTGTGTACATTCTCCATGTATCTCAAACGTATCATGAAGAATGTTGTGGGTTTGTCTTTTTTTATTTTTATTATCCCTTACATAACAATGTCTGGCCAAAAATTTTACAAATGTGTTCTTCATTTATCACAGCTGTGTGAAACTGGCTGCAATAGTGCTTGGTCATTGAGGTCTGTGTTGGTTAAATGAAAACTAATAGCATTTTCACGTATGTCTATATGTTTTGATTGAAGTGTGTCATTTTGCAAACAATCTAGGAATTATGCAAATTAAGTGTGGTGTTTGGATAATTGTGAATTGATATATATATATATATAAAAAAGAACCCAGTTTTCAAAATTGTGTGTAAACAATTGAAGAAAACTGTAAAGTCAAAGTGAACAGTTGTTCATATTGTGAACTGTAGCACTTTTTATTCCATTGCCGATGATAAACAGTTTATTGAAGTTTTGCAAATATATATAAGCTGATTCCCATCTATGAAACATACTCTAAGGGTTTGAGGTTCTTTCAATTGCATGATCATACGGTATACAGTAAAAGAGGACCTCTTTGGGCTGATCTTGTGTGGAAAAGTGCACTCCTGCATAAATGTGATATTTTAGAAGATCTGTACCAAAGAATGGTGTCAGAGAAAGGGGACAGGCGGGGGACCACTTGCCAATATATGTGATCAAATGGAACAATGTGCATTCTACCATTCCCAGAGCAGTCAGTCAATGATGTCTGTTTTCCTTGGCCCTTACTCCACTTTCTTTAACCCCACTAAGGAGTTTTTCTGAGTCTAGAGATTGAAGGTTTTTGAACATCGTCCACAGGACCAAATGTCCCTTCAGGATACAATGGATGCTGCATGCCAAGACATTACAGCGGAAAGATACCAGAAGTGGATGCTTTGCCAGAGAAGATATCAGGTGTGATCTGGATGAGAATATGTGGCCAAACGCAGAAGATTGGGCAGATTAGATCACACTTTCTCTATTTCTCTAATGTCCTGTTGCAAATAAAGCCTTTACTGCAGCAATTCTGTCTCTGTCTTTGTTCCCCACATAAACCGTTCATTCTATAAAGCTACTCTGATATGGGTGATTCAAATTTTGCACTGAATTTCTGCAGCAAAATAAACAAAATACATGCATTTACTAAACCCAAAAAGAAAAAGAAACTGTAGTGTAAAACACAATCTATGATAAAGCAGTATACTCTCTATTATATAAATCACTCCACCGGCCTCGCTCCGTTCCCACGCCCCACTCGTCACAGTTTGCAATGTGTGATTTTGAGCATGGAATTAACTGTTTTGTCAGCTGTGTTGTAGGTCTGTTGGTGCTTTAAGAGTTTAGAAAAATTATTAGAAGTATTGAAAAAATTGTCATAGCAATCATAAAAATTTTTAAAGGAATCAGTGATGCGAGGGTTGACCCAAAATGAGCGGGTGTTTGCAGGCAGATTAATGGATATAGGCCAGGGAGGTTCCTACGTCTATGGCCCAGTGTCACTACGATGAGCATTTACTACTTGGGGGTCAGGAAGCGGGTGGGGTACAATATTTTCATTTTCTTTTTCTTTTTTCGCGGCCCAAGTTGCGGGCGGGTTAGTTGAAAACGTCGGTCGGGTGCGGGGTGTTTATACACTGACCCACGCATCACTGAAAGGAATAGTTCACTGTTAATTTACTCACCCTCAGACCATCCAAGATAGGAGACTTTTCTGAGTAGAACAGTAAAGATTTTTAGTTAAAATCATATTCCTTAGTGATTCAAAACATGGAAGTTGGCAGCTCGCCATTTTTGAGAATAATAAAAAGCATATCAAGGAAAAATAGGGCAAAATCAGACGTGTTTAGAGTTCCTAAAAAGCATGTATCATATTTTTGTCCCATCCATTGCTCTGGTCATCATTATTTTCATCACTGCAATTTTGACACTGATCCCATATTTGTATGTGGATGCCACTTCTAAAACTTTGCAGTTTAATAATTATTTATTATAAATATTTAAATATTTATTAAAATTTTAAATAGTGCCAACACTGGGTGTGCCGAAACATTTTTTCACAGTTGCATTCAGTAATTTGCAAATTCACGGTCATTCATGGAACGCACTGAGTAACTTATTCTCAAAAAAAAAAAAAAAAAAAAAACAGACCTCACACAAAATCATTTTTTCTTCTTATTTATAAACAGCACCAGGTGATTAGCATCTGATAACACCGCTTTATTACGGTGCTGCCAGTGTAGGCTAATGTTTTTAAGCTGATTTTGAGAAACAGTGTCATGTTAGTAAATCTTTTAGAAATACTTTTAGCTGTTTTTGAATGTCTTGTTTGGGGGCGTGCTGTTATTTTGTTCATGTTTGTTTCTGTTTATGATTTCCATAAAATGTATCATTTGTTTAGTTGTAGTCAACTAATCAGGGGTGACACTTTATTTGACTGATAATGCATTATGACCTACTCTGTGCATTAGGTGCTGTTCTCCACTAGATGGAGAACATGCCATTACTGTAACACAAGATGGTTAGGCAGAGGAATATTTCACCCACTATTAATGACTTCATTCAGTTACTGGTGGATTAAATCTTTCAAGCCTCAAAAAGGCTCACAAGCAACATTAAATGACCATTATAATATCCCACGCAAGAGAAAAAGTCATAGATATTGGGAATGACATAAGGATGAGTAAATAATGACAGAATTTCCCTTTTTTTTGTGAACTATTTCTTTAATGATTCAGCTTAAATATGATTAAATACAGTCCGAAAGTCTGGATGTTTGTGTCAAAAGAAGCACAATTTGAATGGTTATTTTTCAAATATTGCATTTGAATTTTAAAGCAGATTAAACAAAGCCATTAAACATCTCTTAACATTCACATAAGATAAAGATAAAGAGGATCAAATAGTATTTTTTTTTTTTTGCTTAAATAAACATACAGAATATATATTCTCTTTTTAATAGATAGATTGATTACATATGTTGATAGATTTGCAGCATCCTCTAGGACTCCGTTTTCTCAGTCCACTATCTTTTTCAGACCTGGAGGAAAGATTATCATGTTTTTTTTAAACAGCACATAAGCATCATATTTACATGCCATATAATTATTAGGGTGGTACCATTCAGACGGTTTTTAATCCAGGTCGCTTTTGGATCTGAGCATAACTTTTCCTTCTCTGTGTAGAATCTGCAGGAGATAAATAAACATGAAGTGTAATGAACACAATATCATATACATATTAACTTCTGTGAAATAGAGAGAGCTTACATTATAGCATCCACACATGGACTCAGAGCATTCTGATGCTTGTATCCCATCAGTTTAATTGTAGCAGGGATTGTTCCTTTTGACACTTCCTTACAGCAGCTCACTCCAACACGAGTGGGACGACGATCTGAAAGAGAGATTGAAATTGAAATCTCCACTGTATTTATATTGCGTACTGTTTATGATTGAAAATGAGATGATTGTGATATTGATAAGGGCTCCATCAAAGAAAACTAAACTGTGCTACAGCTAAATGCAATGGATTCACCATCATTAAAAGGATTGTTCACACAAAATGGAAATTCTGTCACCATTTACTCACCCTCATATCTTTCCAAACCTGTATGCATTTATTTAATTTATAAGATATTGAAGAATTTTGGAAGCTAAGCAGTTTTGGTTCCCTTTGGCTTAATATTTTTGGTCCATACAGTGGAAGTTAATGGGAACCAAAACTGTTACCAAAATTATGTTAAAAAACTTATTTTGTCTTCCACTGAAGAAATGAACTCATTCAGGTTATTGGGAATAACATGAGAAAGAGTAAATATAACCAAATTTGCATTGTTGGATAGATTAGGCCTTCAAACATCAATACTAGTCTGAAAACATTTTGGTGTGAATTAAATGAATCCAAAATGCAAAATCTGAGTATAAATGTAAAAAAAAAAATATAGAAAGACAAATCCAGTATTAAATCCCAAAACTTACAGTTGTGTTGCTGTGCAGTAACACACACAAGAACCAGCATGATCAGAGCTAATTTCAAGCAGAGCTGCATGATGTTGGTATAAAATATTCAGATAACCACAAGAAGAATATGTTTGAAGGCTAGATTCTGTTTTGAAGATGCTGTATCTAGACTCAGTCTTTTTATATGGTATTTTTCAAGACAGGCTATTCACTTCCTTTACATCTCTAACCTGTAAAAGGTTTCCCGCTGACCTCATGTGACAAAAGTCAAATTCATGATCACAGCAGTATTATATCCTGAAGATTTAGGGCTCTTCCTAAGGTTTCTCATTATCAGGAGCGCATGAAAAGACAGTGACACTGACTATGGTATTGAAATTCCATGCGCTGCATGTTTAGTTACTTACAGTTGGCTTGTGCACCAGTGAAACATCCAATGAGGGCGATCAGAACAGCAATGGTGATTAATCTAGAAGTCCAGGCCATGGCTCTTGGCATCCAGATCGAAGGTAATTTGGTGTTGGTCAGTTAGTCGTGTTGATTATGTGTGTGAGTTATTATGTGGAGGTCATTTAAGGGATACAGTACAGTAGCAGTCAGATGGAAGTAATGCGTCACAAACTTACCACCACTCTTTTGAAAGCATTGCATCAAGATATCATTAAAGCATTCACATCCCTCAACCACAATACATTCAGTCTTAATCATCAGCATAATTTATGAGAAACTAATCCCCTCCCCCCCAAAAATGCAAAACAGACCACAATACATGAAATGAGTTTAGGCGTTAAATGAGTTTACCTGAAAACGTAACTTAAGTTGAAGTGTTGAGTTTCTGCTTTGGATGTAATTGGATGTTCTTTACCTTAATACATTATTTTTCTTTTAATCAAAAAAGCTTTTATATTTACATTTTAACTGGGTGTTTCTTCAGCGATGATCGCTTTTGGTTTTCTTAAAAAATTTCAACCACATTCTTATGTTAACATTTCGCATCATGTATTGTGTTTAATATCATTCTTTATCTGGTGCCGTTTGTAAAGCTGCTCATGCTGAAAATAACAGCAACATTTTGTCACATTTAGCTTCAAACAATGTTTAAAAAACTGAATTTTTGATGGTCACTTTTTAGCACATTTACAACAATATTTGTCAACTTAGAGATATTTTAAATAGTTAAATATAAATATTAAATGTTACACCTAAATGCTAAATCTAAATCTAAATGTTAAAATCTAAATCTAAATGTTAAATCTAAATGTTAAATCTAAATGTTAAATCTAAATCTAAATGTTAAATCTAAATGTTAAATCTAAATCTAAATGTTCAATCAAAATTTTAAATCTAAATCTAAATGTAAAGTCTAAATGTTAAATCTAAATCTAAATCTAAATGTTGAATCTAAATGTTTCGGTTGAAACTAAATATTTAGCTAATATGCAAATTCAAAATGCCAAAATAAAAGCTCGATGAGGTCACTGTGTTTATAGCATCGTGTTAAATAAGGAACGAATAAAAATCATCTCATCCGAGGAAATTGACTCTTGGACATGGATTATCTTGATAATGACTACCTAAAATAATAAACACGTTTGGAGAAACTGTATTTAAAGAGTACGCTAGTGTATGTAGATATTAATGTTAGGGAACAATGTGAGTGATGTGTACGTTTAGTAGGAAAACATGTTATCTGATCCACACTCCGGAACAGATAATATAATAAGCCAATAAGCTGGATGCCAACCGCCGATAAACTGGAAAGAAGACGAATATGACGGCTTGCTGTGAGTTACAATGGTGAGAATATATTTTTTTCACGAAATAATTATTTAAATTTAAGAGTACAAGTTATTTTCATACAGTGGTATTGATTTTGGAGTTAATAATCTATTAAATCTAAGGTGTAAAGTCAGCAACATATAAGCAAAAGGTGTCCTCCGGTTTCACAGGCAAGACTAATTGAGCCATGGCCTGATCCTGGCTTAATCTAAACCCTGTTTGTAACTTACATAATATAGCATATTTGTGGTTGTGCTGTAAAAACACGTTTTATAATGAATAACTAACAGGGGAGCTCCATTAAGTACACGACTCAAAAGTGGATTTACATAAACCATATATACATCTTGAAGACTATTACTAAATGTCTATCATCTGACAGGATAGTCTTTGATAAGTATTGCAGGTGAGCACATTTAACAGACATGAAACAGGCATCTGAGTTCACTCATTGTTGTCAACACTGCTTTAGATGAGTGTAAGTCATGTAATCAAACAAATCTACATACAGTAACTAAACACAGGTTATCTATTTTATTTGTCCATTTGCAATATTGATAATTTTAGGAACACTTGTTTTGGATAAAAAGCGAGTTACATCATTTACTAACTCAACATGCAGATGCAGTATATCACAGATAAATCACAGAGGAGATGTTACAGGAACAGATTATGTTTATCTGCTGTAGAGTGACTGATGAAGGAATGCTGCCATCAAAGGATTTGTGTAAGTACACTACAAAAATAAATGAAACATTTTAATTAGTGTAATTTCAAAGAGTTATAACAGCACTTTTCGTATTGTTGATTTCTGTGCATTTGCTGCAGATCTTTTGTGATGGAGCAGGACCTGCAAGGAAAGGGGAGAAAAGGAAATACCTGAAACAAAAGAATAAAGTAATTACTTTTTGTATTGTGTGTGTGTGTGTATTTGTGTAGGTTATGAAAATGTCTGCAGACTGGTGTGTGCACTGAGGATCGAGAAGTCCACTGCAGCATCCGGAAATGGTCCAGAGATATGGAATGAGATGCTCCATCACTCCAGCTCTCACCAGCTCTCATCAGGACCAGATGCTGCTGTGGTCTCTTCCTCATCGGTGGCCCCAGAGCAGCGAGAGCATATAGAGAAAGACCAAAAGACACAGAGTATTTGATTTTGGTAAAGTTTGTTCTGCTGGTTTCTGTTTATACAATGAAGGCTGACTTTCAGAAGCTTCAAAAAGCATCATCAAAAAATGTGATGGAGCTTTTATCTGAAGACAGTGCTCTTATTACAGGGGCCTACAATCCTCTGATCCACCTGGAGAAAAGAGCCGTGCTCACAGACATACTGGTGGTTTTGAACCAGTTCAGTGGTTTAGCCCACTACAAAAATAATAAATTAATGCATGTACTTGTAAACTATGTGTAAATGTTTTAAAGGTAGTGGTGCTCGTGGAGAGCAGGCACACGATTGTTTGGAGCAGACACAGCAGCAGTCAGATTGTCCTGCACGTGTTCTTCTGCTCTCGCTTCAAGGTTGTGTGGTTCAGAGAGCCGACATCATGGTCTTCCTCATCCTGTTGCTCAACGACATCCCCGTTGAGAAGAGTGAGACTGTGAAGCACAGCGCAGCAGCAGAATCAGAACAGCTGTGTTGAGATGATAGTAAGATGTGGGGTTCACCATCTGTAAATACATGATTGTTAGAACAGTAAGTTTGAATGAAGCTTTGTTTCATGTGTTGTTGACTTGTACATGTATGCATTTATTGTGATGCTAACATTTATACATTCTTGTAATCATTTAAACATGTTTCTTGTTGTCAGTAAATAAAATATTAATCTTTTATCTATTCGTGTATTAATTGCTTGACTGAAAACTGATGCATTCACATCAACTGCATTAGTGTATATTCATGTATAGCTATGTCACGACAGAAAATACATTTTGCTTCTTTTACTAAAATGTAATTTTAAGGAAAAAAAATGTATATAATTATTGGTTGGCATTTATCATTATTATTGCATGTAAGTGTTGGGGTGGGCAAAGGATGCAGTTCATTATGGGGTAATCTTCATTTTTGAGTAGCAATACTTACATTTTTAGAGTATAAAATCATCAGTCTTCTCCAAAGGTGAGATCTTCGAGCAGTTAGCTGTTCGACGTGTGCAGACATTGCAGAGTCGCTGAGAGAAACTGTACTGGACTGTTGAGTTAGTGATGCTGTGAAGTGGTAGTGCACCTGTACCTCTTTTTATTATTATTGCCAAACTTATAACATAAAACATCAGGGTAAGACGGTTGTATTTAACAATAACAATCTTAACGCCATAAAACAGTAAATAAAAATGTAACGTGTTCATCATATATGAGATCCTATACAAGAAAAAAAAATCACATAAAATAATTGAAAAAATATTATAGAGATAACGATTTGGGGTTTTCTAATTCTATAAAAAAAAAAGATCACATTAGTGGTGTTAAAAATATAAAAACTACAGGAGCATTGAGCAGCAAAGAGCGCCCTCTCGTGGCTGTAGACGGTCATGTTTTCTCTTGGTTCATGTCAAATTAATTTTGATAAATAAGTCGCAAGACCAGCCAAACTATGAAAAAAGTGCGACTTATAGTCCGGAAAATACGGTAGTCATTATCACGATAATCCATGTCCAAGAGTCAATTTCCTCGGATGAGATGATTTTTATTCGTTCCTTATTTAACACGATGCTATAAACACACACTGACCTCATCGAGCTTTTATTTTGGCACTTCCGGCATTTTGAATTTGCATATTAGCTAAATATTTCGTTTCAACCGAAACATTTAGATTCAACATTTAGATTTAGATTTAACATTTAGATTTAGATTTAGATTTAATATTTATATTTAACATTTATATTTATATTTAGATTTAGATTTAACATTTAGATTTAGATTTAACATTTAGATTTAGATTTAACATTTAGATTTAGATTTAACATTTATATTTAACATTTAGATTTTTATTTAACATTTAGATTTTATATTTAGATTTAGATTTAACATTTAGATTTAACATTTAGATTTAGATTTAACATTTAGATTTAACATTTAGATTTAGATTTAACATTTAACATTTAGGTTTAACATTAAATATTTATATTTAACTATTTAAAATATCTCTAAGTTGACAAATATTGTTGTAAATGTGCTAAAAAGTGACCGTCAAAAAATTCATACCGTTTTTTTTACATTGTTTGAAGCTAAATGTGACAAAGTGTTGCTGCTATTTTCAGCATGAGCAGCTTTACAAACGGCGCCCGATAATTCTTTTACCATCAAATTTCTTAAATTAATAAATTGGAATAAATTGGCCAAAATAAAAATCAACCCATGGTATATAAAAGTGCCTGGAGTTGAAGGAATATGCAATTATTGTGTTTTTAATATATGATGTGGTTTTTGATGATTTTTTGGTATTGTCATTAATTAAATGAACATTTGGAAAAAAGAAAAATCCAAAAGGTCTGCACACAAGTTTATACTGCACCAGCTTACTCATTCTATAAGTACGTAATATTTGATATTGGAGGAAATGTACAAAATCAATAGCACAAATAACAAAATATAGTGCATAGCCAGCAACCAATCACAAAGAAAATATCCTTAAGAGAAAAAAGTCTTGATGTTTAAGGAAGGACCTCTTGAACACATTTGGAAAAATCAACTGCAAGCAAAACCAGTAGATGCTGATCAGAGTTTATTTATAGTTTCAGATTACAGCTGTTCATTTGCTTTATCAAAAAAAAAAAAAAAAATTAAAATCCAGCTCTGTTCTCATTCAAATCAGTCTAAAATTCACTCAGACTTGCGTCAGCCTTCTCGACACATGAGTTAATGACACAAGTCCATTACTAGTACATTGAGTGAAATATATTTCAATGTGAAAAATAAAATATAATATTTAAACCACAATTGTTACAAAACAATTTTACTGTAATTCAGTTTCTGATTAAGAACTGTCAATGTCAAATTGTCCTACATGTATTTGACAACATATAATTTTTTTAAATACTCAAAAAAGTTCCAAAATACTACAGCAAAATCTCTTAAACTTTGTAGTTTTAAAAGGCCTAACTAATTTATTAAATTATTAGCTTAATTTTAGACATTTGTGACTGATGAGCTGTCAGATTCTTGTGTAGCTCCTCCCACATGAGTTTGGTCACTAATAGATGATGTTGGGGGTGCTGTGGAAGTCAGGGTTTGTTTCTTTGAGCTCTGCTGTAAAAAACAAACAAACAAAAAATGGCGTGAATACAAGATCACTATACAGATTGCATCACAATATCTGTCATAAGCCTTTTATGTTGTTACTAATTCTGTTATGTTTCACCATAATTGTTAGGTTTAACTTACAAAAACTGCTTAACTTTCTCCTTCACCCATCGTTGTCTTGGGTCAATGCAGAAATCTCCCTGCTCTGTCTCAAAGCTGTCAAAGAGAATGAAAACATTGAACACACAGAAATGTAACATCAGATGCTGTTGATTTCTAATCATGACATGTTTTCTTTAGAAAGGAACTGATTCTTACATGACGGCCCTCACACATGGAAGACTTTCACGTTGCAGCCTGATATTGAGGATGGGATCGGTCACATTGTCTCTGGAGACTTGAGTGCAGCATGATTTACCCTGTTTTTGATCTTCAGCTACAGTAAGACAAAAGAACTGGGTAAACCTCAATATTCTACATTGTTCCATCAGACAGAATAATGTATGAATAGTTAAAGTTCTTCACCTGTTGTAGTCCAGATCACAGATGCAATGACCACCGCAACAGCCAAACTCCTCATGAGGATCCTGCGTGTCTCCATTGTCACAATCGATCTTCAGTGTTCACTTCTGGAGTCAGAGAGAATATATTCAAGACTCTTACTAGCTTGCCTTAAATAGTCAATAAAGAGGAACTGCAGGGGCTGCATCCTGTCCATTGCGGCCACATTTATTTTTGTAGATGATTTCATTTTTGTTCTTTTGCATCATGGTATCTGGATTTCCATCTAGTTTATTTTGGGAGTGAACTCATTTGTCATAGAAGGTGTAAATGTCATGCTCAATTAAAATATGTAAATATAGATGAGGGAATCTCTGTTTGAAAAAGTATTACATTATATTTAATTTCAAACCTTGCTGTCAGTCATTTAATTGATACGAATTCAGTGTATGCTGGAAAAAAGAGCTTTATTTTTAACATGTCAATAGAACAAATGAGTGTTCCAATAATTTTCTTCTTTCTTTTTTAAATTCAGTAATTTTCATATATTTTATCTTGTAAAGTTGACATGTTTTCAAATGAAGCAAATTAGGAAGGAAGAGCTGACATGCTTCACCTAAGAGGATTGTTGGGGAGTTTTGTTAGCTGGTGGAAAGGCATGGGTCAAGTTTTTCCATTTCACAATATTGTCACACTGAGCTGCTCCATACTGTCAGATTCTTCTGAAATTCAAGACACTGTTTCAGTTTATCATGAAGGCATCCTTTACTGACAGATTGGAACACATTTATGACCGGAAGTGTATTATGTTTAAAAAATGTATATATAAAAACTAAATAATTATATTAAAATGTATAATGAATGGGATATAGACAGAACAAAAATAACCCAAAAAGAAGATTGTTATTATTTACCCATAAAAGTTTTTTTTTTAAGTCTCAGCATTCAATTTTTTTTTCATTCCTCAAAATATCTTATTTTATGTTCCACAGATTAGCAAAACAGACTACAAACATGTAATTGTCCAGCCATGTTCCTTCTTGTTTCACAGGAGTAAAAATATGAGGCAATACAAAAGCCATATTCCCTTAATCATCCATCACAATGAGTAAAACCAGAGAATATAGTTCAGGGCCATATGTAAAAAACCGCTCAGAATAAAAAAAATTACTCTTAAATGTGTCAAAACTCTATTAATGATGTCATTTTACTCCTAGACTTTACATAAGGGTAAAAATGTACCCCATGGACACAGTTATAGGCTGAATCATTAGTTCCTGGAGTTCCTGGACATCTTCAGATACATAGTAACATGGATTATGTCAAATGCCGACAGATAAAAAATCTAAATCTGACTGACTCGGCAAGAGTCTGAATATATGGAAAAAAATCCAAAAGGTCAGCACTCAAGTTTTTATTGTACCTACTTTCTCATTCTACAGTACATAACATATTATTGAGAAAATGTACAAAATCAATAGCACAAATAACAAAAAATGAGGCATAGCCAGCAACCAGCCCAAACAATAAATAAATAAATAAAAGAGGTTAAAAGGTTAAGATAAAATATGTCTTGATGTTTAAAGAAGAACCTCTTGAACACATTTGTAAACATCAGCCACAAGCAAAACCAGTAAATGCTGATCAGATTTATTTATAGTTTCAGATTACAGTTGTATCATCAAATATCAACTTTGTTCTCATTTAAATCAGTCTAAAATTCACTCAGACTTGCGTCAGCCTTCTTGAGACATGAGTTAATGACACAAGTCCATTACTACTGTAATACATTGAGTGAAATATATTTCAATGTGATTAAAATATAATATTTAAACCACAATTGGAAAAAAACAGTTTCACTGTAATTCAGTTTCTGAATAGATTAAGAACTGTCACTCTCAAATTGTCCTACATGTATTTGACAACATATAATATTTTATATACTAAATCTAAATGTGCATAATTTACAAAAAAGTTCCAAAATACTACAGCAAAATCTCTTCAACTTTTAGTTTTAAAAGGCCCAACTACTTTATTATATTATTAGCTTATTTTTAGACATTTGTGACATCATGTTTCACAATACTTGTTAGGTTAAACTTACAAAACGTACATTTTTATCATATATAAATAATTTTAAATAATTTTGAAACTTGTAACTTCTTAGTGATGTGTTCTCATTACTTTGAGATTGTGATGATGATGATTCATAATGAGCTGTCAGTTGCTTGTGTAGATCCTCCACACGAGCTCAGACTCTAATAGATGATGTTGGTGGCCAGGTGTTTTTGCTGTAAAAACAACAAACAAAACAATACTGCATGAATTCAAGAATACTACACTAAAACACTAGGTGCTTTTTATGTTGCTATATTTCAACATACTAGTTAGGTTTAACTTACACAAACTGTTGAACTTTCTTCTGCACCCATCGTTGTTTAGGATTATCTTTGCAGGACCTTTGTTCTTTAGTCTCAATGTTGTCAAAGAGAATGAAAACACTGAACACAGAAATATAATATCAGATGCTGTTGAACTAGTGACGTTTTCTTTAGAAATTAACTGTGACTCTTACATGACGGCCTTCACACATGTAAGAATTTTGAAAAGAGGGTCACACTAGAGCTGTAATCGGCCTTAAAAGTTAGGCCCGACAGAACCCGAGCCTGACAGATTTCGGCCCGAGCCTGACAAGCACATTTTGATTGACTTTTTAAAAAGCCCGAACCCATTTACAGCCCGACATTATTCAAATGAACATGCACACAGCTCTTTTGCTCTTTGTCAAGAATTAGTCATTTATACATGTTTTAACAATTTATTCATGACTTAAGTAGGCTATAGGCCACTTGGAAGTTGAAATAAAGAAATGAAATAAGTCCTCTGTAACATCGTAACATCTCAGCACTCTAAAGAGGCCTAGGCTCATTTAGCCTATAAATAGCACCAATAAAAACGAGTCTTTCTTAACAAATTAAATTAAGATAAATTCTAAATTAAGATGGGTATTTGGCAATAACAAAATTATTCTATTTCGCCACTAGCAGCTGAAATTTAATAAAATAATAATGCCAACATTAGTCTATATACTCTTTCTACATTATGCATTTAAGACTCAATTAATGTTTAGTTATCATTAGAAAAACCTTTGCTCACAGAGATTAGGCTAGGCCTACATGTGTTTGTGGAGGAAAATTATTGAATCCACTGTAGATGGCTTCAGCACGTTCCTGCGCTCACTGATAGTGTGTCCAGCAATATAACCCACTGGCTCATTATTCTCATGGTCAAAACTTTTCCACACCTCAGACTTTTTTTTAGTTGCTGGTGCAACCAAAGCGAAATCGCTAGAGGCAAGCCTCCGTTTCACATATCTGAACCAAAGACTAGTGCAAGAGAAAGGGGACAGGTGGGAGAACACTTGCCAATATATGTGATCAAAATGGAACAATGTGCATTCTACCATTACCAGAGCAGTCAGTCAATGATGTCTGTTTTCCTTGGCCCTTACTCCACTTTCTTTAACCCCACTGAGGAGTTTTTCTGAGTCTAGAGATTGAAGGTTTTTGAACATCGTCCACAGGACCAAATGTCCCTTAAGGATACAATGGATGCTGCATGGCAAGACATCTGACATACAGAACAATACCAGAAGTGGATACGGCATACCAAAAGATACTTCCCAAGATGCCTTGCCAGTGAAGATATCAGGTGTGATGTGGATGAGAATATGTGGCCAAACGCAGAAGATTGGGCAGATAAGATCACATTTTCTCTATTTCTCTAATGTCCTGTTGCAAATAAAGCCTTTACTGCAGCAATTCTGTCTCTGTCTTTGTTCCCCACATAAACTGTTCATTCTATAAAGCTACTTTGATATGGGTGATTCAAATTTTGCAATGAATTTCTGCAGCAAAATAAACAAAATACATGCATTTACTAAACCCAAAAAGAATAAGAAACTAGTGTAAAACACAATCTATGATAAAGCAGTATACTGTCTATTATATAAATCACTCCACCGGCCTCGCTCCGTTCCCACGCCCCACTCGTCACAGTTTGCAATGTGTGATTTTGAGCATGGAATTAACGGTTTTGTCAGCTGTGTTGTAGGTCTGTTGGTGCTTTAAGAGTTTAGAAAAATTATTAGAAGTATTGAAAAAATTGTCCTAGCAATCATAAAAAACTGTAAAGGAATCAGTGATGAGCGGGTTGACCCAAAATGAGCGGGTGCCTGCGGTCACCCGCAGTTACCCACGGTTACAAGTTATCCAAAAATATTTTTCATGATATTTGGGTCGCAGTCGGTCGGGTCGTTTGAAATAAAGATGCCAATTAAACCTTTTTAATTTATATAGTACTAGACTTTTTTTATTTTAGTACTTTGAAATACATAGGCCTACACTTTATTGGCTGAATAACTGGCGCCAAGATGACGCACGAGCTCAGTCTGCAGGTAGAGATGGAGGTGGCAAGAGGAAAGGTGAAGACTGGGGAGCAACGACGTTGTTTTTGGTAAAACATGAATTTGACGACTTTATTAAGTTTTGTTTTATAGAAAACTCTTTTTAAAAGATTTTCATTTTATATCAATTGTATCTTAATTTTGATCAATGTTTTATCAATCAATTGCCCGTATTAAATAAATAAGAAGCAAATATATAGCTATAGCAGACAATGTAATAAGGCTCCGGCACAATCACTTGCATTGCATGTGTACTGGAGGGCACCAAAACTCCGCTTGTACCTCACAGATTTGAGAAATATAGGCTATATATTACAGAAATCTTGAAATGTCTACTTTTAAACAAAAATATTCAAACCAAAATAAATAGGCTATATTCTCTGATTATGTAATCCATATGAAATGTGCATTTCTCTCTGGTGTTCATGGAGAGTCCACATCGTCAACTTCATCTTTGCAGCAACACAGAAAACTCCAGTTTATTACTAAACAATGTCTAAATGTCTAAACTAAATGTCTCCTTGGAGTCCTTGCTAATTTAGACACATTCATAATCATTAGGCCTACTTTAACCGGTTCTTTGTGGCAATCTTTATGCGTGCGGTCATAACGCTTATTATCCTGTAGGCTATAGCATATTTAAGTAATTTCATTAATATAAAAGGGCGTTTTGTCTACTAATCGACTAGAAAAGAAAAATTAGTCGGAGGCAGCCCTTATTCCACATTTTTTCGAACCAGCAGGCCATTCTGGGTTGAGCGAGCGTCCCCACAGAATGAGTGAGCGGAGCGGTATATTCAGAAATGCGATCTCCGCTCACGAGCTCTGATCGGAACAAACCGAACCTCACTGTCTGCTGAACTTGCAGAAACAACAAAATAGACATAGCCAGACTAGACTATTTAAGTACAAATTATGAGCTTATTGACGATTTTTTATAATTCTTGACAAAATTAGAATATTATTATTTATTTATTTTTTTTGGGGTGGGCCTTTTGGAAAGCCATGATGCCATGCCTGCTCCACAGGCTGGATTAATGGATATTATAGGCCAGGGAGGTTCCTACGTCTATGACCCAATGTCGCTACGATGAGCATTTACTACTTATAAAAAATGCGGGTCAGGAAGCGGGTCAGGTACAATATTTTCTTTTTCTTTTTTCGCGGCCCGAGTTGCGGGCGGGTTAGTTGAAAACGTCGGTCGGGTGCGGGTTGTTTATACACTGACCCACGCATCACTGAAAGGAATATTTCACTGTTAATTTACTCACCCTCAGACCATCCAAGATAGGAGACTTTTCTGAGTAGAACAGTAAAGATTTTTAGTTGAAATCATATTCCTTAGTGATTCAAAAAATGGAAGTTGGCAGCTCAACGTTTTAAGAATAATAAAAAGCATATCAAGGAAAAATAGAGCAAAATCAGATGTGTTTAGTGTTCCTAAAAAGCATGTATCATATTTTTGTCCTATCCATTCCTCTGGTCATCATTATGTTCATCACTGCAATTTTGACACTGATCCCATATTTGTATGTGGATGCCACTTCTGAAACTTTGCAGCATGTAAGTCACGGCTGGTTCTCTTAGCAGCATAAAAAAATAAATATTTATTTAAATTTGAAATAGTGCCAACACTGGGTGTGCCGAAACATTTTTTCACAGTTGCATTCAGTAATTTGCAAATTCAGGGTCATTCAGGGAACCCACTGAGTAACATATTCTCAAAGACTAAAAAAAAAAAAAAAAAAGACCTCACACAAAAACGTTTTTTCTTCTTCTTTATAAATAGTACCAGGTGATTAGCATCTGATAACACCGCTTTATTACGGTGCTGCCAGTGTAGGATAATGTTTTTAAGGTAATTTTGAGAAACAGTGTCATGTTAGTAAATCTTTTAGAAATACTTTTAGCTGTTTTTGAATGTCTTGTTTGGGGGTGTGCTGTTATTTTGTTCATGTTTGTTTCTGTTTAAGATTTCCATAAAATGTATAATTTGTTTAGTTGTAGTCAACTAATCAGGGGTGACACTTTATTTGACTGATAATGCATTATGACCTACTCTGTGCATTAGGTGCTGTTCTCCACTAGATGGAGAACATGCCATTACTGTAACACAAGATAGTTAGGCAGAGGAATATTTCACCCACTATTAATGACTTACATTTACATTACATTTACATTTATTCATTTAGCAGATGCTTTTATCCAAAGCGACTTACAGATGAGGACAGTGGAAGCAATCAAAAACAACAAAAAGAGCAATGATATATAAGTGCTATAACAAGTCTCAGTTAGGTTAACACAGTACACCTAGCATGGGATTTTAAATAATATAATATAAAGAAAACAGATAGAATAAAAAAAGAATAGAGCAAGCTAGTGTTAGAGGTCTTTAAACATACACACACACATATACAATTGCATAATTAATTAAAAAAGAAAATAGAATATAAAAAGATTAGAAAGGTAGTTAGATTTTTTTTAAAGAATAGAATTACAATAGTGAGTGTTAAAATTAGAGGGTCAAATAAAGATGGAAGAGATGTGTTTTAAGCCGATTCTTGAAGATGGCTAAGGACTCAGCTGCTCGGATTGAGTTGGGGAGGTCATTCCACCAGGAGGGAACATTTAATTTAAAAGTCCGTAAAAGTGACTTTGTGCTTCTTTGGAATGGCCCAATCAAGCGACGTTCACTTGCAGAATGCAAGCTTCTAGAGGGCACATTCTTAAGCAACAAATTTAGGTAAATGGGTGCAGAGCCAGTGGTAGTTTTGTAGGCAAACATCAATGCCTTGAATTTTATACGAGCAGCTATTGGAAGGCAGTGCAAATTGATAAACAGAGGTGTGACATGTATTATTTTTGGCACATTAAAAATTAATCTTGCTGCCGCGTTCTGAATTAACTGTAAAGGTTTGTTAGAATTGGCTGGAAGACCTGCCAAGAGGGCATTGCAATAGTCCAGCCTGGATAGAACAAGAGCTTGAACAAGGAGTTGTGCAGCATGTTCCGAAAGAAAGGGCTTGATCTTCTTGATGTTGAAGAAAGCAAATCTGCAGGATCGGACAGTTTTAGCAATGTGGTCTGAGAAAGTCAGCTGATCATCAATCATAACTCCAAGGCTTCTAGCTGTTTTTGAAGGAGTTATGGTTGATGTGCCTAACTTGATGGTGAAATTGTGATGAAATGATGGGTTTGCTGGAATCACAAGCAGTTCTGTCTTGGCAAGGTTGAGTTGAAGGTGATGGTCCATCATCCAGGAAGAAATGTCTGATAGACAAGCTGAGATGCGAATAGCTACCGTCGGATCATCAGGATGGAATGAGAGGTAGAGTTGAGTGTTATCAGCATAGCAGTGGTATGAAAAGCCATGTTTCTGAATGACAGAACCTAATGATGCCATGTAGACAGAGAAGAGAAGTGGTCCAAGAACTGAGCCCTGAGGCACCCCAGTAGTTAGATGTTGTGACTTTGACACCTTACCTCTCCAAGATACTTTGAAGGACCTATCTGATAGGTAAGACTCAAACCAATGAAGTGTGGTTCCTGAGATGCCTTTTGCCAGTAGGGTTGATAGGAGGATCTGGTGGTTAACCGTGTCAAAAGCAGCAGACAGATCAAGCAGGATAAGTACTGAAGATTTGGATTCTGCTCTTGCCAGTCTTAGAGCTTCAACAACTGAGAGCAAGGCGGTCTCAGTTGAATGTCCACTTCTGAAGCCAGATTGGTTGCTGTCAAGGAGGTTGTTGTGTGTGAGAAATGTAGAGACTTGATTGAACACAGCTTGTTCAAGTGTTTTTGCAATGAAAGGAAGAAGGGAAACTGGTCTGTAGTTCTCTAAAAGAGATGGATTGAGGTTGGGTTTTGTTATATGTGTCTGTCTAAATGATGAGGGAAAAACACCAGTGTGGAGGGATGTGTTGATGCTGTGAGTGCAGGTACAACTGCAGGAGAAATGGCTTGAAGGAGATGAGATTGAATAGGATCAAGCGGGCAAGTTGTAGGGTGATTAGAAAGGATGAGTTTTGAGACTTCTGCCTCAGAGATTGAAGAGAAGGATGTAAATTGTTTTTTTTTATTTTTTTTATTTATCAGACAGACATACAGATCAAAATAGTGCAGTAACAAGCAATCTAGTAATTCCAGAATTGAAATAAAAGTGTATAAATGTATAGGTGTGTGTTGGTGTAAGTGTGGGTTGGTGTGTGTAAGTGTGGGTTGGTGTGTGAAGAATGAGAGGAGAGAAGGATGTAAATGAGTGTAAGTTTGCTGGTGATATGAGCTCGACTGATTGTGGTGTGGAAAATTGTGCACTAATGTGTTTAATTTTATTAATGAAAAACGTTGCAAAGTCGTCAGCTATTAGAGATGAAGCAGGAGGGAGAGGAGGAGGACAAAGAAGTGAGGAAAATGTTTTAAAAAGCATGCGAGAGTTAGACGAATTGTTAATTTTGTTACGGTAGTATGTCATTTTAGCAGTGGAGACATTAGCAGAGAAAGAAGATAGGAGTGACTGATACATATTAAGGTCAGTAGTATTTCTGGATTTGCGCCACACCCTTTCAGCAGCTCTAAGCTTAGAACGGTGTTCGCGTAGAACATCAGATAACCAAGGGGCAGAAGGGGTGTTACTGGCTGGCCTGGAAGATAAGGGGCAAACAGTGTCTAAACAAGATGTAAGAGTGGAGCAGAAAGTATCAGTAGCACTGTTAGCATCCAAAGATGAATGACTTCATTCAGTTACAGGTGGATTAAATCTTTCAAGCCTCAAAAAGGCTCACAAGCAACATTAAATGACCATTATAATATCCCACACAAGAGAAAAAGTCATACATATTGGGAATGACATGAGGATGAGTAAATAATGACATAATTTCCCTTTTTTGTGTGAACTATTTCATTAATGATTCAGCTTAAATATGATTAAATACAGTCCGAAAGTCTGGATGTTTGTGTCAAAAGAAGCACATTTTGAATGGTTATTTTTCAAAAATTGCATTTTAATTGTAAAGCAGATTAAACAAAGCCATTAAACATCTCTTAACATTCACATAAGATAAAGATAAAGAAGATCAAATAATATTTTTTTTAGCTTAAATAAACATACAGAATATATATTCTCTTTTTGATAGATAGATTGATTACATATATAGATAGATTTGCAGCATCCTTTAGGCCTCCATTTTCTCAGTCCACTATCTTTTTCAGACCTGGAGGAAAGATTATCATTTTTATCGTTTTTTTTAAACAGCACATAAGCATCATATTAACATGTCATATTAATATTAGGGTTGTACCATTCAGACGGTTTTTAATCCAGGGCGCTTTTGGATCTGAGCATAACTTTTCCTTCTCTGTGTAGAATCTGCAGGAGATAAATAAACATGAAGTGAAATGAACACAATATCATATACATATTAACTTCTGTGAAATAGAGAGAGCTTACATTATAGCATCCACACATGGACTCAGAGCATTCTGATGCTTGTATCCCATCAGTTTAATTGAAGCAGGGATTCTTCCTTTTGACACTTCCTTACAGCAGCTCACTCCAACACGAGTGGGACGACGATCTGAAAGAGAGATTGAGATTGAAATCTCCACTGTATTTACATTGCGTACTGTTTATGTGTAAAAATGAGAAGATTGTGATTTTGATAAGGGCTCCATCAAAGAAAACTAAACTGTGCTACAGCTAAATGCAATGGATTCACCATCATTAAAAGTATTATCCACACAAATTGGAAATTCTGTCATCATTCACTCAACCCCATGTCTTTCCAAACCTGTATGCATTTATTTAATATGTAAGATATTGGACAATTTTGGAAGCTAAGCAGTTTTGGTTCCCCTTGGCTTAATATTTTTGGTCCATACAATGGAAGTTAAAGAACCAAAATTGTTACCAAAATTCTTTAAAATATCTTCTTTTGTCTTCCACAGAAAAAATGAAGTCATTCAGGTTATTGGGAATAACATGAGAAAGAGTAAATATATATATATATATAAAAAAAAAAAAAAAAAAAAATATATATATATATATATATATATATATATATATATATATATATGTGTGTGTGTATTTATTTATTTATTTATATAATATATAAACCAAATTAGCATTTTGGGTAGATTAGGCCAAAATCTGATTATAAATGTAAAAAAGTTATAGAAATAAATCCAGTATTAAATCCCAAAACTTACAGTTGTGTTGCTGTGCAGTAACACACACAAGAACCAGCATGATCAGAGCTAATTTCCAGCAGAGCTGCATGATGTTGGTGTAAAATATTCAGATAACCACAAGAAGAATATGTTTGAAGGCTAGCTTCTGTTTTGAAGATGCTGTATCTAGACTCAGTCTTTTTATATGGTATTTTTCAAGACAGGATATTCACTTCCTTTACATATCTAACCTGTAAGAGGTTTCCTGCTGACCTCATGTGACAAAAATCAAATTCATGATCACAGCAGTATTATATCCTGAAGATTTAGGGCTCTTCCTAAGGTTTCTCATTATCAGGAGCACATGAAAAGACAGTGACACTGACTATGGTATTGAAATATTGTGCGCTGCATGTTTAGTTACTTACAGTTGGCTTGTGCACCAGTGAAACATCCAATGAGGGCGATCAGAACAGCAATGGTGATTAATCTAGAAGTCCAGGCCATGGCTCTTGGCATCCAGATCGAAGGTAATTTGGTGTTGGTCAGTTAGTCGTGTTGATTATGTGCGTGAGTTATAATTTGGAGGTCTTTTAAGAGATACAGTGCAGTAGCTGTCAGATGTAAGTAATGCGTCACAAACTTACCACCACTCTTTTGAAAGCATAGCATCAAGTTATCATAGAAGCATTCACACCTCTCAACCACAATACATTCAATTTTACCCATCAGCATAATTTATGAGAAACTAATCCCCTCCCCCCCCAAAATGCAAAACAGACCACAACACACGAAATGAGTTTAGGGGTTAAATGAGTTTACCTGAAAACGTAACTTAAGCTGAAGTGTTGAGTTTCTGATTTGGATGTAATTGGATGTTCTTTACCTTAATATTATTATTTTTATTTAGTTATTTTTTTTTATCAAAAAAGCTATTATATTTATATTTTAACTCGGTGTTTCTTTAGTGATGAGCACTTTTGATTCTGTTAATTCTTTTTTTTTTTTTTTGAAAAACATTTCAGCCACATTCTTATGTTAACATTTCTCATTATGTATTGTGTTTAATATTGTTCTTTTACCATCATATTCCCCAATTAATTTTTCTCAGTTTTGTAATAAATTGGCCAAATTGCTTTGTCTTTTTAAGTTTAGTTAGAGTTCAGAATATTACACTAAAATATATACTCTAAGAAAAAAAAAAACTAGTAATATGAATGTTTATGGACATTTTCTTTAACCCTTAAACACAACACACTGCAATGCTTAATTCAAAATGTGGGGAAAACCTGTGAAAAATCAATACAGAATATTCCCTCATATAAACACTGTACATTGAACCTTATTTCATTTAACCTACACATAATAGACATTTGAAAAAGGATAATTAATAAATAAGCACATAATTAAAGATTTACAGACAGTTTTAATATCACCTTCATACACTGTAAGAAAAAAAAAAGATAATTTGTAGAATAAAACTCAACCCCTGGTATATAAAAGTGCCTGGAGTTGAAGGAACATTTAACCATTGTGTTTTTAATATCTGATGTGGTTTTTAATGATTTTTTAATATAAAGGAAAAATCCAAAAGGTCAGCACTTAAGTTTATACTGTACGAACTTACTCATTCTATAGTACCTAATATTGTTTATGGAGGAAATGTACAGAATCAATAGCACAAATAACAAAAAAATAGTGCATAGTCAGCAACCAGCCATAAAGAAAAGAATAAAAATGCTTAAGAGAAAAGATGTCTTCAGGTTTGAGGAAGGACCCTTGCACACATTTGGAAAAATCAACCACAAGCAAAACCAGTAGATGCTGATCAGAGTTTATTTGAAATTTCAAAATGCAGTTGTTCATTTGCTTCATCAAATAAAGAAAAAAAATGAATGTTCTCATTCAAGTAAAATTCACTCAGACTTGTGTCAGCCTTCTCGACACATGAGTTAATGTAACAAGTCCATTACTAGTACATTGTGTGAAATTTGTGTGAAATACATTTCAATGTTAAACATAAAATATAATATTTAAATGACAATTGTTACAAAACAGTTTCACTGTAATTCAGTTTCTGAATAGATTAATAATAGTCACTGTCAAATTGTCCTACATGTATTTGACAACATATAATATTTTAAATAATCAATTTAAATGTGCATAATTTACAAAATGTTCCAAATACTACAGCAAAATCTTTTAAACTTTATAGCTAGTTTTAAAAGCCCTAACTACTCATTATTATGGTCTCATTATTAGCTAATTTTTAGACATCGGTGACTGATGAGCTGTCAGTTGCTTGTGTAGCTCCTCCCACATGAGTTTGGTCACTAATAGATGATGTTGGGGGTGCTGCGGAAGTCAGGGTTTTGTTTCTTTGAGCTCTGCTGTAAAAAAAAAGTGTGAATACAAGAATACTTTATTAAATGCATCACAATACACTTTAAAAAGTCTTTTATGTTGTTACTAATTCTGTTTCATCATAATTGTTAGGTTTAACTTACAAAAACTTAACTTTCTCCTTCACCCATGGTTGTCTTGAATCCCTGCACAAGTCTCCCCGCTCCGTTTCATAGCTGTCAAAGAGAATGAAAACATTGAAAACACATAAATATAACATCAGATGCTGTTTATTTCTAACCATGACATGTTTTCTTTAGAAATGAACTGATACTTACATGACGGCCCTCACACATGGAAGACTTTGACGTTGCAGCATGAAATTGATGATGGGATCAGTCACCTTGTCTCTGGAGACTTTAGTGCAGCATGATATTTTATTTATTTATTTATTTTTTTTCACTTTATTTTTTAATTCGGTCCTAACAGACAATCAATCATACAAAAATAAAATACACTTTATTATCTTCAGCTACAGTAAAACAAAATAACTCTTTTGATTGCATCACCGTATCTGGATTTCCATTTAGTTTATTTTGGAAGTGAATTCATTTGTCACAGCAGGTGTAAATGCCATTTGCTCAATTAATATATTTAAATGTAGATGAGGCAATCTATTTTTGAAAAATTCTTACATGATATTTAATTTCTAACCTTGCTGTCAGTCATTTAATTGATTTGAATTTAATGTATGCTGAAAAATAGCTTTATTTGTAACACCCCAATAGAACAAATCAGTGTACCAGTGGTGTTTCTTTCTTTTTTTAATTCAGTAATTTAAATATGTTTTATCTTGTAAAGTTGACATGTTTTCAAATGAAGCAAATTAGGAAGGAAGAGCTGACATGCTACAGTTACTTCACCTAAGAGGTTTGTTGGGGAGTTTTGTTAGCTGGTGGAAAGGCATGGGTCAAGTTTTTCCATTTCACAATATTGTCACACTGAGCTGCTCCATACTGTCAGATTCTTCTGAAATTCAAGACACTGTTTCAGTTTATCATGAAGCCATCCTTTACTGACAGATTGGAACACATTCATGACTGGAAGTCTATTATGTTTAAAAAATGGATGTATAAAAATGAAATAATTATATTAAAATGTGTGATCACATGAATGGGATACAGACCGAAAAAAATAACTCCAAAAGAAGAATGTTACTATTTACCCAAAAAAAGTTTCAGCATTCAGCATTTTATTTTTTATTTTTTTTGTCCAACCATGTTTCTTCCTATTTCACAGGAGTATACATATGAGGTAATACAAAAGCCATATTCCCTTAATCATCCATCAGAATAAGTTAAACCAGAGAATATAGTTCATGGACTATATGTCTAAAGCTGCTCAGAGTAAAAAATTACTCTTAAATGTGTCAAAACTCTAAGAATTATATAATTTTAGTCTTATTCCTTATGAATTTATGGTTTATGGTTCATAAAGTCAACCAATTGTCTCAGCTCCTAAATTATTTTTCATATGGGGTCATATAATGCAATTTCAATTTTTCCTTTCTCTTTGGAGTGTTAGAAGCTTGTGGTGCATGAAGAAGATCTGTAAAATTGCAAAGACTAAGTCTGAATCCCAAAGAGATATTCTTTATCAAAGTTAAGACTCTGCCACAC
This sequence comes from Carassius carassius, assembly GCF_963082965.1. NCBI lineage: Eukaryota > Metazoa > Chordata > Actinopteri > Cypriniformes > Cyprinidae > Carassius > Carassius carassius. The sequence continues at coordinate 20,690,186 of NC_081789.1, forward strand.
CCCCCTAAAAAGGCTTGTTAAACATGCCCCCACATATCTACGTCACTATGTGGAAATAGTTGTGCAATGCTGCCCACGCAATGTTTACGCAAAGAAAAAAGGTGTGGTTTCAGTAACCGTTGGAAGCGTTGCATTCCATCGCGTCACGTAAACATAAAACCATTTCTGTATTTGTGATCAGAGAAACGACAAACAACAAGTGCTACTCTAAACTGCTCAAAACTCATGTTTGAATCGTCAGTGGCAAATGTTTACACATGTAAACGTACTTACAGACTGTGAGTCAGAACAGCTAGCATTGTAGTCTACTCCCAGGATCAGGAAACAGTCCTCCATAAAATTAGCTGTACACATCTGAATATTTGGGTTAAACTGTTCTGGAACAGTGTTGTAAATACAACTTAACCACTGATTTCTTGTTGTGTCCCCTTTGGAAGGCCAAACAAAGAAGCTTCGCTTTCACAAGGAAAACACCTTCAGAACATGGCGGCGGCGGCAACAGTGAGAATAAAAGTTATGCCTTCTTCCTTTGCTTGAACATTTTGGCAACGTTATGCAAATCTTCCCACAACGTGAGGTAGACATGTGGGGGCGTGTTTAAATGAGCCATTTTATGAGGGTGTGGTTGACTCTTTACTTTTATAAGGAATATCTCTTTGGATTTGAGACTTTAGTCTTTGCAACTTTACAGATCTTCTTTATGCACCAAGAGCTTGTAACACTCCAAAGAGTAAGAAAAAGTTGAAATTGCATCATACGAACCCTTTAATGTTGTGTGTATTTTTCTGCCGGAGGTCCTGGACATCTTCAGATAGTATCACAGATTCTGTCAAATACCAAAAAAGAAATCTTAGAATAAGCATTGGTTGGATCTTCCATCAGGAAAATTAACCCAAAACAAAAATCTAAATCAATTAAAAAATGAGCCAATGAGCACAAAATGAAGGTTCTGCCATGGCCATCACAATCCCTGACCTAAATCATGCAGAAATTAAGTGATTTGAACAGAAGAAGAGAGGCACCAACATGGACCTGGAGAAATTCTATATGGAAGAATTGTCTCCAAAATATTTTTGGGTGTGTCCAAACTAATCTGGCATTATGGAAGTAGACTCAAGAGCTGTTATCTTGGCAAATGGAGGTTGCAAATAGTATTCAGTAAAAAGGGGCCAATAATTGTGCCCACACTGTGTTGGAGAAAAAAAATCATAATGAATCCCCCCCCCACACACGCACACATTTGTTTTTAATGAAAGGTTAGTTTTTGTGAATTCTTTACATGGCTGCGGTGGTGATTGCTTACAAATGAGATAATTTCTCACAGCATTACACTAAATATTTACATAAGCAAACTCTTAGTCTGACTGTTATTAGTCTGGAGGATGATGATGATGCACAATTCCCATCAGTGTTTTAGAGAAACGGAACATATGATTGATGTTGTTTCATCTGACAATCATAGGGTGTGAGTGTGTGTGTGTGTTCATCTCATCTCTACTGTGACCTCTATGAGAAATCTGTGTGATAATACTTGTGAAACATATTCTAACCACAAAGACCCTCCTTAGATATTCTGATGGTTTTAAATAATTTAGAAAGGTGTTGCTAACCTCTCCTCATTCCTGTAGGCCTCAGGCCTTTAATGAAAGGTTAAGACAGTCACAGGAGAAATTCAGAAATAAACTTATATTAGTTATATTCTATTAAATTGGTTTTTAGATAAATCTGATTCCAGATGACCAAAATTTTGTAGTGTTTATTGCAGTTTCTTTTTGTTTAATACATATTGCATCCAATACATTTTAAACACTTTAACTGATGTCATAAGTTATATCTAATTAAATAAATTATATTCTATAAGTCATAATAGGAAAATAAATATATACTCGGTTAAATTAAAAACAAATTAAATATATTAAACAATCAAAAAACACTACTTAAAGCAAATGCATAATACATACAATTCTAAAAAGAAAATAAAGTTTTATAAATGTAGCATTATAAATAAAACTAGAACATCAATATGTGAAAAATAAAAAGACAAAGGGACAACATTACTTAGACTGCACAGCAGCTAAGTGTGAAAGCGAACCGCAGATTGTTTCTTTGTGCAATATGTTCAACATATTTTCCAGATTAGAAGAGCCGTGTGTATTCAGCAGAATTGTGTTGTACAGTGTAGCTTGTCTGGCTAACAGAGATGGAAAAGAGGCCTTGCTGGTGTGGCTGGTGAAGACCCGATTCTGGGTGAAGTTCACAGATGTTTGGTCACCATGTCTGTATCTTCAGATTTAGTATAATCTTTACAAATCACACCGTTCTGGTGAATTAGAACAGAAGAAAAACAGGTCAGGAAGTAGCCCTTTATATATACCAATTTACAATACACTTTGTTTGTATAAACCATGCAGAGGTTGTCATATTTTATTCAGTTCATCTATTCTGCATTACTCCTTACATAATCTTATCATAATCTGAAGACTCTAACCTTTTGTAGACGTTTTCTCCTTTTACTGAGCCATGGAGCCTTAGGATCGATGCAGTGCAACCAGTTATCTTTATCAACGAACCTGTAAAGATGAAAGGTGAAAGGCATTTAGACTATATATACTGACAAGATATATGCAATAAAATGCTTTTTGACAAAGAAGAGATTTGACAGGCATTTTGTTTTTAATTGACAGACTTACACTACAGCTTCAAGACATTTGCGTGTTGCTGGAAGGATGTTACAACTCGTGATTTTGATCAAAGGTTCTTTATCCGTGAGCATCTCCTCCTTGCAGCAGGTTGGCCTTTTAGGGTCATGAGAGATCACTGCAAGCAGACAGAAAAACATCCATAAATAAAAGTTTTTCCCATTTTTAGGTTGATTTCGGAAGCTCTCAAAGTATAACAATGCAAATAAAGCAAAATTTCATTAGCTTATAAGACTTGTTTTGAGAGATTATGTCTTAAGCAGAGTATTCTTAATTCATTGGCCAATACTTGTGTCCTTGTTTAATTAGTAGTTAATTTAATTAGGTTTATGTTCTTAACTTTATAAGAACTTATATATATATATATTTTTTTTTTATTATTATTTCTTATTTCTTATTATTTTCCTTAAGTATTGAGTGCAAATGTCAATGTGTGTGCGAGTGCAGTAGTCAAAGGACACTCACCTCCTGATGTAAAAGCACATAGGAATATAACCAAAGAAAACAAACAGATCATTTGTTGAGATGCTGAGGACAGGTACATGTTTCCTGAGGGATCCTGTGTGCTATCAGATTCCACAAACTGTTTGCTGCACTTGGGCTACTATTGCTTTTTATGTCCTCAGAAAAGGGAAGTATCGTCTTTGTTAATGCTTCATAATGGAATAACTTACGCCATGATTAATCACTCTGCAGCATGACATGGACATGACATGAGTTATGGAGGTTACTTCTAAAAGATGAACATTTACAGTTATCTAAATTGTTGCTTCACAGAGATATTAGCTACTGTAAATGACGTAATTATTTGAAATGACAAGTCAAGGATAACTGGAGGGTATCGTCATTTGTAGGGTTTCTGTGAAATTTGTCATGGGACTAGTGTCAAATCTGGACACGTGAAAGCCAAAAATACAGGACTGAATAATAATTTTGTTACGCTAGAATGATGATGATGCTCTGTCGATGTTCTTTAATTTTGCTAAAATTAGTTAATCAGGACAAAACATTGGGAATTAAATAACTGTGTCACAACAGATCAGCACTGTTAACAAGTGTATTATTGCATTATTATGATTAAATAACACATTTTAATTAAATAATTCATGCAGTTAGGATATTAGTGTAAGAGTGAAAAGTGAAACCAATAATGATTTAACTGCACAGAAGCTTCGGTGAAAACAAACCACAGCATGTTTTGCAAAATGTTCAAATGGAAAAAAGTGGTGCATGCAAAAATGTGGCAGACATTAGGCAGGTACTTATTTTTTCTAACCATAATCCTAATTATATTTTTTTTAATAACTTTTTTTTTAATAACTTTTATTTTGTTCACTCAGAACTAGAAGTCTGTGATTAAAAAGTTCTATTTCTGTGGCGAATTAGCGCTTTAAAGGAACAGTTCACCCAAAAATGAAAATTTGCTGAAAATATATATAAGATTCAAGCTTAGGGCTGGGTGATATGGCCAAAAAATTTGTCAACCACCCACCCCCACCCCCCCCCCACCCCCCCACAAAAAAAAGAAAACCTCTCAATACCGAGACCAGGTATGTGTTCACAATAATACTACTCTGGATGTGTGTTCACAATGTGTATGTGTTCACTACTCACTGGTTTGTGTGTGAACATGGATGAGTGAAATACAGAGCATTTCCTTTTCTTTCCTTCTCTTTCTGGTGAAATTTAATTATTCTGACTGTTTGCATTTTATTAAAATTTACCACTGGTCTTCCATAGTAGCATATATTTAGATCATGATATCCACAGTTAAACCACACATACAACACCTCAATACCATGATATTCCATCAAGCTGTTCAAGCTCTCATTGTGACGGCACCCATTCACTACTGAGGATCCATTAGTGAGAATAACATTTTACAGTGTGACCTTTATTAGAAAAAAAAAGAAAGACAAAAAAGTAAATCTTGACATAAAATGCAATAACTGCAGAATATTGAAGGTATTGGAATAGTATACACTCATTCTTAATGTTTTGAATTATTTTTTTATTTTTGTGTAATTGAAAATTAATTTCAAATTGTGTAATGGACGTGTGACTCTAAACCATACAGTTACTGAGAAAAAGTCTTTGTGACAACTTTTCATGTGACAACTAGCCCCGGTCTTCAGTAGACATCACTGCCTTATTTGGTCTTGACCATAAATGCTGGTCTGTGAATGTCACTTCGCACATCCTCTTCTCTTTTAGATATATTTAGCAAGGGAATATACCATATACAAAATTAGCATTTGGTGCAGTACATTCCAGCCAAGAGGAGTTATTTTTATGTGTGGTGGACAGTTATAGTCCAAGTGAGTTTGAGGCTTTAGTCACAGCCAGGACAGGAAATCCCCACAGCTACGTCACATGACAGCGACAGAGTCATAGATGGTTTTAAGAGTCTGTCTTTAGAGCTTTCCTCTGCATCATTTCTGTAACATCACTGCTTCTACCAGTTTTGAAATGTGAGAGGCTAATCCCCCCTCCCATTGTCTTTATGTGGCTTACAGATTAGCCACAGTGCCAACATGCATTTACTTTCTTGTGCTGCTTTACCAAGAGGAGATTGAGGAACTTGTGGTCAAGGGTCATGGAATTTAAAAGTTCTGTCTGCTCAGTCTCAGACTCATTCTCAAACTATTGAAAAATACAAAAAAAACAAACAAACAAACAAATAATTTAGAATCACATTTGTTGGTTCATAATATTACACTTACACAGAATTAGCTGGGTTGAGACACAGCAAACATTCCATATTCTGTACTCATGATATGTCTTAATACAAAGTATACATTTATGATAGATAAAATTACAATATATACATATCAAGTGAAAAATATACAATACTATATAGCTGACACAGTTGGCCAAATAATCATAATAAAGCAGTGAAATATAGTTCTTCCTCTCACATTTCCATCACGCGTTTAGTTTTTACAAACTCACACTTTTTTATTTTTTTTTGCTGCAAATAATTTAGTAAGAAAGAGAGAGAGAGTGAGAATGAGAGCAAGAGAGAAAAAGAGAGAGATAGTAAAAAGTTAAATATAAAAATAAGGATAAATAAATAAAGTATAAAGTATAAAAATAGCACTTTATATTACAGAACACATATTCGCTATAACTAAGAATTTTTCCTCAAACTCATAATTTACTTCTTTTTAATAGTAAATAGTGTAGTTGTAGTAATTGTGTTTAGGTGTGGGGTAAGGTTAGGAAAATATAGAATATGCTCATGCAGAATAATGCATTAATATATGCATTGTAAGTCCTAATAAACAGTCAATATGCTACTAGTTATATGCATGTTAATTAGCAACTAGTTAAACACTTGTCCATAGGTCTGTGCTGACATTGTTACTCTAATTTACCATTGTAAGGCATGTATTCGTTTTTTTTTTTTTCAACACAAGGATTATTTTAGGAGCTGGATGGTGCAATAAAAGGGCTATTGTAGAGGTCACTGGTTATCTTATCAACCTGCTTCCTGGATCTCACCTCATACAAGTCCTGGGGATGGGACAGACTGTTGAAATATTCTCCACCCTTTACTCCCATGTCTAGGACTGATACTGTCACATGGATTAAAAAAAAAATGTTTTAAATGTTCAAACTAATGAAAAATTAAACAAAGTCTCGGTGACCCTTGGGTTGATTTGCGTCGCAGTGTTTCTAAGGAAATATCAAGCGTTTGTGTAGGTGATGCATGCAAAGATAGCAAAGCGAGACAAGAAACCACAGGAAGTTGCTCAAGTAGTCAAGATGAAATCATCCCACGTTGCTGACGAGTCAATGAGACAGATATTAATAACGCTCTTTGTATATGGAATGTGCACTGTCATGGTGGCCCACACAACTTTTAACCTCATGTATTTTTAAATGTACATTTTGCAAAATGGAAAAAAAATTCTGCAGCCGTATGTCAGTAAATGTACCAGTCAGAATTAAACTTCTGTTTAACTAAATCCAGAATTATGGAATATTATTATTGTGGCATATTATTAACAGTATAACACTGTACATTTGTATACTATGTGTTCTTTGATTTCATTTAGACAATGCTTGTGTTTAACTTAATATCTCTCTTGCAGCCTCAGCCTTTCTGTGCTGCCAGCTTAGCAAAAATTTAGTTTGTTAGCGGTTAGCACTTAGCCAAACCACAGATGAACACTGATAACAGGAAATAGTAAATATTCAGACATGAAAAGTTTGAACTTGCAGACTGCATCACATACTCCGTTGAGAAACACTATAGTTCAGTTCAATTCAAGTTTATTTCTATAGCACTTTTTACGATACAAATCTTTGAAAAGCAACTTAAGAAAATTAAGAAAATTAAGTTTCTACAATATTTAGAAGTAGTTTATCAGTGGTGACTGTCAGTTTATGTACATATGGCAGAAATGTATGAAAAAATCAATTAAAGACGTAATCAAACAGATGATGAACACTATTAACAGCAATTATTTAGTGTATGCTAAATGATTAAACGTAAATGTAAGATGCAGGACAACCACCTAGCAGTGCATTACAATGGTCTAGTCTAGAGGTCATGAATGCATAAACTAGCTTTTCTGCATCAGAAACAGGTTACATGTTTTGTAGTTTGGCAATGTTTCTAAGATAGAAGAATGCTGTTTTGTAACATGGGAGATATGATTTTCTAAAGGGAAGTTGCTGTCTAATATAACACCCGGATTTTTGACTGTAGAGGAAGTAGCAGTACATCCGTCTAAAAGCAAAATAAAAGAGATTCTGTGTTTTTTGGTCCAGTAAGTAATATCTCTGCTATTATTGGTCATCCAATCTTTTACATTTTTAACACGCTCTGTTCGTTTAGATAATTAAAAATTTAATCTGGTCTCGTTGAGATACATAGTTGAGTATCATCAGCAAAACAATGGAAACTAATCCCTTATTTTTAATATTACCAAGGGGAAACATGCATATTGAAAATAGCAGAGGACCTAGGACATAGCCTTGTGGCACTCCATATTTTACCATTGATCATTGAGATGACTCCCCATTTAAATAAACAAAGTGGTAGCAATTGGAAAGGTAGGATCTAAACCATCTTAATGCCTGCCGTTGAATACCTGTATAGTTTTGTAATCCATCTATGAGTATGTGATGACCTATCCAGCACTAAGATCAAGTAAAACTAGCAATGAGATCGAACCTCTGTTTGACGCAAGAAGCAGGTTATTTGTCATTTTAAACAGTGCAGTTTCTTTGCTGTGGTGGGGCCTGAAACCTGACTGATATTCTCAGTCTACTATAGTTTTAAGTTGAAATATGTTTTTTGGAGAGTCTTATTGCTTTTTTATACAGCTATATAGCATACTGGTTACTGAGTTGTTATGTTAGATACATAGTTCTGCTCAACTTAACAAAGTTCCCTTTGTGGAAGATATAAAACTAGTTCTCCTAAACAAAAAAAAAAAAACACTGATAATGAAACACATTTGTGTAACTGGGCATTTAAGTACAAACCCTTATAATGACTGAGACATTTCCCTTGTGACGACTGTGTGAGAACAAACATCAGACCAACGAGTAATCAATATACGTCATCACATGTTTTGTGGGAGTAAAATTGAGTTTATCTGAGTCATTGATTGATTTACAAACATTTACCATGGTAACCACAGTTTCCACCAAAATACTTAAGATAATTAAGATGTTATACTTTGTCTTTTTTAGCCATCTATTTTTAAAAATATTATTTATTTCATTCAATTAAATTAATTAATTAATTTTATTATTATTATTTTGTGACACTTGGATAATACACAGAAGTATCACACTTTGGTACCTGTGGTATGTGAACAGAAGCTTACCCTAATAAATTTGTGTAAGGGTGCTACCCAGAATAAAAGAAACAGTTATGAATATAACCGAATATATGAATATAAATTTCTTTAAATATGAAACTCTGTAAGTGAAGTCAGAACATTATGAAATGAATAAAGGAATAATATATATTGATGCTGTTTATGTGAACATTTATTCTTCACGAAGGTTTTTTTTTTTTTTTTGGAGACTTAATTTGTTCTCTCAAGTACATTTTAAGGCACATGAATTCTTATCATTTGTGTAATTAGATAAACATTTATAAATGTCAGTAGCGCCCTCTAGTGATGGACTAGCTCGCTCGTTCTTTTTTCCTTTTTTTGTTACATGCTGCCATCTTCCGTTTCATTGTTGAAAGCCAATTTTCTAATACATTTCATTCTCTTTTTTGATGAATTCTTTGCCAAATAGCAGTTCTATTGCAATTTCTCACTTCATATTCTTCTTTGTATTGCACAACTCAGACCACTGAAAAAGTGTTGGCCCTCTTCCTGACTTTTTGCATGTTTGTCACACTTTAATGTTTCAGATCATCAAACTAATTTAAATATTAGTCAAAGGTGCCACAAGTAAACACAACATGCAGTTTTTAAATGAAGTTTTTTATTATTAGGGGTAAACAAAATCCAAAACTACATGGCCCTGTGAGAAGAAGTGTTTTCCTGTGGTTGATCTCACCTGAGTTCAATTTCTCTAGCCACACCCAGGCTTGATTACTGCCACACCTGTTCGCAATCAAGAAATCTCTTTAATAGGACCTGCCTGACAAAGCGAAGTAGACGAACTGGATATCAAATTAAGCAGGTCAGAAAGTAAAAGTATTATTAAGGACAAAATTAACAGAATGTTGCAGGAGAGATGGGATAAGGAGGGAAAAGGCAGACACTTGTAAAACATACACAAAGAGGTTACAGCTAGTAAATTCAGTGGACTGGAAAGGCAGGAGGAAACATGGTTTACCAGACTGAGGACGGGACATACAAGTTTAAATAGTGGATTACATCTTGTAGGGAAACATCAGACTGGAGTATGTACAAACTGTGGAGTAATAGAAAATGTAAAACGCATACTTCTAGATTGTACACAATATACCAGAGAAAGGGAAAATATGAAGAGAGCGGCAAATAAATACTTAACGATGGAAAATTTATTGAGTACAACCAACACACAGTCCACAATTTACGGAAGAGGATTAGGGCCAGGCAATAATAAAAAAATAAAACCATCTCGAGATTAAAGTCATTATAATGCGAGATTAAACTCGTTAAATTTCGAGAAAAAAATTCGAAATACAATCTTGAGAATAAACTCATTAAATAACGAGAATAAAGTCGTTGTGTTGCGAGAAAAAACTCGTTAAATTTCGAGAAAAAAGTCGAGATACAATCTCGAGAATAAACTCATTAAATAACGAGAATAAAGTCGTTGTGTTTCGAGAAAAAACTCGTTAAATTTCGAGAAAAAAGTCGAGATACAATCTCGAGAATAAACTCATTAAATATCGAGAATAAAGTAGTTGTGTTTCGAGAAAAAAACTCGTTAAATTTCGAGAAAAAAGTCGAAATACAATTTTGAGAATAAACTCATTAAATATCGAGAATAAAGTCGTTGTGTTTCGAGAAAAAAAGTCTAAATGAAATTTAGAGAATAACGCATTCGACCAGTGTTCATTGCAGCCTACTGATAGAGGATGGCAGAGTTGGATCACTTAGTCAAGCTATATTTTAGACTTTCTTTCAGTAACAAAGAAATACTATCAATTTTAGCTAATTATGACAGAATATTAATTAGCATACGAACTTTAAAGAGAATTTGCCAGCGGCTAGGTCTTTTTAGAAGAAAAAATCAGTCCAATTTGCGCGATGTACTCGCTTTTGTCCAACATGAAATGACAACCAGTGGACAAATGCAAGGTTATCGCTGGCTTCACCTACGCGCGATTCATCGAGGTTTCGTGGTTTCCCAGGATACCATAAGACGCATTATTAAACTTGTTGATCCTCAAGGTGTGGAATTTCGACGAAGGAAACGCTTGAGAAGACGCCAGTACACTTGTGCTGGCCCGAATGCACTCTGGCATATGGACAGCTATGATAAATTAAAACCGTACGGCATTGCCATTAATGGCTGTATAGATGGTTACAGTCGTTACATTCTGTGGATGGAGGCGTACACAACCAACAACGATCCTAAAGTAATAGCCAGTTACTTCATAAAAACAGTTACTGGCATAGGAGGGTGTCCCGAGAGGTTGCGCGCGGACATGGGGACCGAAAATGGTAGTGTGGCAGCAATGCAAAGGTCTTTACGAAGTAACCATGGAGACAGTTTTGCCGGAGAAAGGAGTTTCCTTTACGGAAGAAGCACAGCAAACCAACGAATCGAGGGATGGTGGGGTATCCTCCGTAAGCAGAGCGCACAGTTTTGGATGAACCTTTTCCAGACATTAATCAGTGATGGACACTTTAGCGGAGACTTTTTGGGTAAAAGTCTGATCCAGTTCTGCTTCCTTAACCTTATTCAGGTATGTCTTGTTTTAAAATGCCATTTTGTAGACCTACTATAGTTTTATAACCTATGACATTTCTAACATGAAAAAATACTATAGTATTTACTATAGTAAATTCAATTGTAGTATTGCCTACTGTATAGCCTAAACTAAAGTATTAACAATTTGTTACTGAATCCAATGCATACTGTAGTGTTAACTATAGTGAACTGACAACTGCATATACTGTAGTATACTTTAGTTTTTACTACGGTAAACTGTAGTGTGTTGTAGTATAACCTATAGTAAAAACTTAGTAGGCTACAGTATTGGGTAAAGTAATTTGTTTATATTACTATAGTTTTTATATTACCACAACAACTATAGAATTACCCCAACAAATTAATTCAAGTACTTTACTATAGTGTGGTTCAAAAATACTATAGTATTTTTTTCATGTGGGTTTACCATGAAAAAAAAACAGTTCCAGACCTATAGCCACTAACAGCCAAGATAAACAATGAACTAGTAACTATTAGGCTAACAACGCCAATGGATTTTAAAACGATTGATATAGTAGCACTTGCTAAACTATATCTTTTAAATAGCTATATAATTACGCATACATCACACTATTGTTCAATATACCTAAAGTATGCTTTATTTCTCTGTACATTTTTATTATTTTGTATTTCTTTATTCTTTACAGGACGAACTTGATGAGGTAGTAAATACATGGAATTCCCACAAAATCAGAGCACGATCTGGAAATGATGCAGCATCAGGACGTCCAACAGTGATGTTCTCTCTTCCAGGATTGCACAATGCTGAAGATAGACTCAAATTAATTGACATGGACGAAGCGGCCTTGTGTCAGGAAGAGTGCACCCCCAAGGGTCAGTTCCCTTGTGATGAAACAGTTTTTGATCTGTGCTGTCTGTTAATGGAGGAAAATGGATGGGATGCTCCTACAGATCCATTCAGTGCAGCTAATCTTTACATTTTGTTGAGAGCAGAAATACAGCAAAATATTTGATGGTCCTTAATCCAAAGAAAAGTTTGTTAGCTGGGCACCTATCTGTCATAACTCATATTTATTTGTCTTTTCTGTAGTTCATGCTCCATATCAATGAAAATTAGAGCAGGTGTGTTAAAATGAGTGTGACTGCTATATCAACAGCAAAAGTTTAATACACAATGCTTACTTAACCCTTTGTAGGTAAACATACCATGTGTCCAAAGTATCACTATATAGTGCATTATGGATTGCACAGCCTTTATTTAGCTAAAGTGCATGTTGCTGTGTGCCATGTTAAAAATAAGAGTATTTGATGTTTTTTATGATACTGAATTACCAACATTATGTCTGATTTATGCACAGTTGTTGTATATGCACATTTCACCTTTAAGAAAAATGTTTATTTAGTACAAATGTGAACAATGAACAGCACTGCTTATGAAGTGCACTGCTTATTGAAACATGAAAACAGCACTGCTTATTGAAACATGAAAACATTTTGAAATTTCAAAATCTGTTAAATTGGCACAAAACTCCTTGGATTTTAACAGAAACATTTTCTAAAGGAACTTTGAGTCTGCACTGAAAATTAACAATAAAATATTTGAGCATACAATTACAAGTATCAGTGTATGTATGACAATAGTGTCTTTTTATCTGTATCTGTATCTTAAAATGTGATCAAGCAGTTAAATTATTAACAATTTACAGCATAATTAGACTGGGATTTAAACTACTTTTTTTTTCAAAAGTATATGCTTGTATAATTGCAATCTTCAAGCTAAGATTTCTAAGGCAACATTGCTAAAACCAAACAAGCAAAGGGAAATGTGTGTTAACTCATCTTTAACTTATGATAAACTTTTGATTTCTGTAACTGAAAATCAAATCAAAATTAAATCAAACAGAAATCAAAATTATTTTTCAGATATTCTGAATGAGGTGGACAACTACATGTTAAACTATGTCCATTACCCAAATGTTGCTCTCCAAAACAGCATTAAATTCAGCACGAAAGTCTGGAAAATTCTCATAGTTCTCACACAGCTGAAGGAACATCCCACATGTACGACCAATAGGGCGCCTTGTGAAATCTGACATCACTGCAAACTCAACAGAGATGCCTTCTGACACAATCAAGTAACATCCTGTGCAGAACCTCAGAAACTTTCCTAGTTTCTCATCATCCATTTCTCTGATGTACCTTTTCAGATGATGTGCCACTTCTCTTTGCTTTGCTGTCATATCAGCAGGGAACTTCAAAAGTCCTAAGACCTTTTTAGTTGTTGGTAAGAGTTTAGCATACATCTCTTTTAGCTCCTCAAAAGTAAGGGTGATTTGTGATTGTGTGATGTCCTTCCAACAGTCTAACACAAACATTGGCTTTTGGACAAGCTCTTTGTGGGAAATCTCCTTCAGAATTTCGGAGAAGTTTTCTGCAGAGACTTTTCTGCGGCATTCATAGCTGTCAAGAACTTCCAACAGTTCATCAAGTTCAACAGAAGAGAAATCCTGTAATGCACGTTGAAGAATTTCTCGTTCTTGGGTGCTTACAAACTGAAGGAAGCACTCTATTAGGTCACTGTATACTGCACCAAAAAGCATCTCCTCCATAAAAGGGGGGGCCATCTTTATTGGAATGTATTGGCAGTCTTTGTAACCTTTCAGGAAAATTCTGCCAACAGCTTTCCAAGAGTCAGCTTGGAAATCATGTCTAATGAAAGGAACTTTCATTGTAGTTCCAAGTGTACAACGATCATAGAATTCTTGCCAGAAGGTACTATATATATCTCGGAGAACCCCTGACCCACAGCCAGCTTCCTCTGAATTGTCTGGCAATAAGCGTTTAAATGCCAGTTGCCTGGTCAAAGTCTCTGGGTCAGAAAATTCATTGATCATGTCATGGAGGCAGTTTCCATGACGTATAATGATTTGTTTTGTTTGAATGCCAATTTCAGTGGTTTCTGGAGGCACATAAACTAACGTGTTCTCCAGGTCAGATTCATCTCCTGAGTAAGGGCCAAATGTGATTTCAGGGTCAGAAATATTAAGTGGGTCATTCACTACATCATCTGCCATGATGAAAACTTCCTCAGCTAATGTAATACTCAGGCCTGGTACCACTGGAAGATCTGTGACAACTGAGGAATCTGCATAGTTGTTAGTGGGCATTGTAGAAAAGTCTGCTAAATCTTCACTATAATCACTTGAGATGATGCTGGTCTCATCATTATTTTCACTTTCAGACTCAATATTTGAAGTACTGTCAGCTGACTCGTTTGGCTTAGTAGCTATGTAGAAGCGCAAATTTGGCAGTTTCACTGCCTCATGTATTGTGCCAATGGAGACATCATTGGGAAGAACATTTTGTCTGAAGTCCCAAACTTCAAATGTGAAGTCACATTCATCACCCTTACAAGAATTTCCATCCGGGAAGAAAAGTTATTTTCCTTCTTTAAGGATCTCATTGTATCCTGCATTAATGTCCATTGCAACCTTTCTAGTACCCCCTCCTTGTTTTGTTCTGACCTGTTTTGTTTCTTTGTTTTCTGTATGAATCCAGCCAATTTCAATCTGTCGCTTACTTGCTTTGGCTCTGGATTTGGGTTTGGGTTTAGAAGTCTCAGGTCTCTCTTCAGATTGGGGTTCAGTTGTAGATTGCTTTCTCAGTTTCATCTTTTCTCTCAGTCTTTCAAACAGACCCAACTTCCTTTTGGAAGCAGGGTTTTGATTGCGGCAAAAATTGAAAAGAGCAAGTCTATCTCCATATGAGGGAATATAGTTGGCCAGAGCTGAATCCTCCATTAGCAAGATAACATCACTGTCAATCTGTGGATTAAAAAAAATAATATGCCATTTGCCTTTCAAAAGAACAATCAAGGTCAGTTTAAAGGTATAAACTAATGATTTATATTTTTCTAATGCGTAGGCACTGGCAGTAGTCATTATGAGTGTACAGAAAATGTACATTAAATGTATTATTAATGGTTTGTGTTTTATAATTTATCATCAACTAACTGTAAATAGGCTACAACACTACGGGCCAGTTGTACTAACAGCTTGCACCAGAGCTAATCCTCTTTTGCTGTTAAAAATATATTTTACTAAAGACAACGGCTGACCATAACGCCGGTTTCACACTGCACGCGATAGCAGAGCGTAAGCAGCGCAGGAGCAGTGCATATGGTGAGCAGGAGCACCATACGCGCGTTTTGCTTTCACACTGGCAGCGTTTGTCACGCGCGCCTGAACTGCGGGTTTTGTACAGACAGAGTACTCTATAATGGATAAGTTGGCATTGCTTTATTTCGTTTTCAAATACAGTTAAGAGAAAAGACTTGTCAAGAAGCTTATTTTATTAATCATTTAATTATAGCCTATAACTTTTGGTTCATCTTTGTTTTTATTGTTCGGGCAACAAGTTTATTTTTGGACATTTATTTTATTTTTAAATTGCTGTTGATCATTTGATTGACTGTTTAAAACACAATAGATATCATCAATGCACTTTTTGGATAACACTGCGGTGTATTTTGCCCATGATCAATGCATTGTCACTTTTAAGCCTGTTTTATGCTTCTGCGTCGAGTCGACGGCGTACCTCCGCGGACCCCTTTGCGTCGACGCGAACCCCTCTCCAAACCCTCCGCCGGAGCTCGACGCGCACCTCCAAAAAATTGTAACTACGCGTCGAGGCGACGCAGACCCCAAGGGCTGTGATTGGTCAGATTATACATCATTTCTGGAGTGTAGCTTTTCTGGTTTCCCCGGGTTTCCCCCTCCCGCTATAGCGACATTTTTAAAGTGAACACTGCACTGTTTGTGTTCAACGATGGACAAAGTTTTTTATATTTTTATATAGCCTACTAAGTTATTTAAAATAACCTAAGTTGTTTATATTTTAATTGTACTTAAAACTTTGCCCTTTGTTCTTATTATCTTATGCTTCCATGTTCGTACTTATTGTATAGAAATTTGGGGCAATAATTATAAAGTTCACTACTCCAAAAACAAATTCGAATTATACACAAGGTGAGATATTTGACCACACAAATATATTATTTCTGCAATCTAAAATTTTGATTTTATACTGCTCAATTCTTGTATAAAGCCCACAAAAATATATGCATGTATGGGTGATAAACTGTTTTTTTATTGTGTTAATATGTATACATTTACATATTCATTTATCTTTTTTTATCAATCAATAAATAAATCAACGTTTGTTTTGCAAAAAGATTGTTGTTTATTTACAATATGTTCATGGTTACATCATGGATACAGTAATCAAAGTCTGCCACGGGACACTACATTATCATGCCATGGCACAGTCATCCATGTGGAGACTTCTTTTTCTTCTGCGATTAAACATTTGAAATAAAATAATTTGTTAAAATACATATGATATGATATAAGGCGTTTATGGATCGCAGTGGAACACGGCACGCACTGTGAATCCGAATTAGATGAGGAACATGCTCATCGCTCTGTGAGGAGAATATCCATTCTTATATGGTTATTTTTATTACTGCAGTATAATTTCGTTAAGTTCTCTGGCTGAAACACACATATAGCTTTGAAAGACGCTGGAACATTGTTGTTCAACGTCGATTAGCTCCAGCTGCAACAACACTGAACACTCTCTCTCTCTCTTTCGCTCGCACTGAACCAAAACAAACTAGCAAAGAGATTCGCGAACCCCACACCCCCCTAGCGTTCTGGCGGTGAAATGCACCGCGATGCAACGCAACCCGATGCAGAACTATAAAGTAGTTCTGCGAGTAGACGCAGAAGCATAAAACAGGCTTGACGCCGGTTTCACACCGCAAGCGTCAGCGGCGCGTGAGCAGCACGTATTTTTTTCGGCGTCCATGTTATTCAATGAGTGCATTCACATCGCACGCAGAAGCGGCGCGGCAGCGCGTAGCAGGAGCAGAGCAGGAACAGCAGTGCAGCAATAGTTTCGGCGCCCAGTCTATTTTTAACGCGCCGCTTACGCTGAATTAAAATGACACGCATTGATCATGGGCAAAATACACCGCAGTGTTATCCAAAAAGTGCATTGATGATATCTATTGTGTTTTAAACAGTCAATCAAATGATCAACAGCAATTTAAAAAGAAAACAAATGTCCAAAAACAAACTTGTTGCCCGAACAATAAAAACAAAGACGAATCAAAAGTTATATAAATGAAATGATTAATAAAATAAGCTTCTTGACAAGTCTTTTCTCTTAAATGTATTTGAAAACGAAATAAAGCAATGCCAACTTATCCATTATAGAGTACTCTGTCTGTACACAAGCCGCAGTTCAGCCGCGCGTGACAAACGCTGCCAGTGTGAAAGCAAAACGCGCGTGTCCTGCTCCTGCTCACCATACGCACTGCTCCTGCTCTGCTCACGCTCTGCTATCGCGTGCAGTGTGAAACCGGCGTAAAAGAAAATTTTACAACATTGTGTTCTTATTTTGCCTAATTAACGAAATGTCAATCTTCGCCTTTATAACAGAAGATACAATACAATACAAAAATCTTCAAGATACAGCCTACAATCTTCACATGTATAACGGATTGTCACCTTATAAACAGTCCTTTGTGTGGTGGAATAAGCAATGCTATATAGAAATATATGGTTCGTATCTTAATTTAAATTTTATTTTATTATTTTATTAGTTCATTCATTATGCTAACTCAGCTAATTAAATGTGACGAGCTGGATACTAATTACTAATGAAATAATGTCAAATATTAAATGTAGGCTATTGATTAGAGTTGCCATACACTAAAGGATTTTTCTAGTCATTAATTTAAGCAATTAGGACAAATCGCACGTTTATATTCAATCCTGGGTGCATGTAGGCTATAGCCTATATTCCGTGCTCAAGCGCATGCATAAAACTTGCCGCAAAGCACCAGCAAAAGTAGGCTAATGATATAATAAATGTATCTGAAAAAAATAACGAAGCATTTTAATTGTTTATTAATTAACTAGTATTTTCTAAATCAGTGTAGGCTGCCTGCATACATATCTCCATACATCTCCGCTGTAATGTAGCCTAGATGCGCCTTTATTACGGACAGGATTACTTAATCAGATAGTAGCTACTGTATTTGCTTTCGATTGGATTTTTTTTTCGTTGGTGGACATTTTTTTATTAACTTTATAGTTATATTTCTCATGTCTGTGAGGCTTGTCTATACACTGTTTGTCAGTTCATTTTTGAGCGGCGCTCCAATTCACAGAGATCATGAAAGCGCGCCCTGTTCGTTTTATTTTGTTTTACAAAGGCACACCGTTTTCTTGTTGTTGTGAGTTTACACAAATAAAAGTAAAAGTAGTTGCGACAGATGTATTATTCTGTTCTGTATGACCAGAAATGATGGAGTATTTTAAGTTGTTTCCACTGTTGATAGGAAAATGCGAGTGGCACCGGCGCCTTCATCCATGTCATAGTGCGCGTACCACACTCCGCACAAACACTTGGATATGAGCTTCATAATAGCAAACATTTATATAGGTTAATGTTAGAGCGAGCGGCCATGCCAGACAGATAATCCTCTTCATGTTTAACTAATCAAATTCTGTTGCATTTTATTGCGCCAGTTTGAAAAGGGCGGCTGAAACACTTAGCCTACAGATAAACGCCCAACGCTGGTGTTTTTCTTTAAACAAATTCGTTTAGACTTTAAAATAAATATTGTTTATGGGCTAATTAATGCCACAATAATTTGTTTATTTTATTGGCTAATTGTATTTTTCATTTTTGTTTTGCATTGAATACCATTGAATATTTTCATTGAATGCATTGAATATTCGCTGTGCACCGCAATACCACCCTCCCATAGAAAGACACGTTAAGAGCCACCTATTTTCTTTATAATAAAGGGAAGGAAAACGCTTAATGTATAATTAAATGCATTGCGTTCATATTCTTTATAACTGAAGCGTTTTCTTTATTATAAGGGTGTATTATTCCATTAAAAAAGGACTGTTTATAAGGTGACAATCCGTTATACATCTTGAAGATTTTTTTATTTTATTGTATCTTCTTATAAAGACGAAGATTGACATTTCGTTAATTAAACAAAATAAGAACACAATGTTGTAAAAAATAAACAACTCAGGCTATGTTCTGTTAGATGTGTTTTGAATACTTTTTGTTTAATTATATCTCTAGGTAATGAAGATATAGCCTATTAACAAAAATAAATCTTATTAGGCCTATATAATATATCATATTAAAAAAAACTTAGCCTATATAAAATATATTTTTAAAAAGGGCCTCATTGATTAATTTTGCATGATTGGGGGCTGCTACTATTTGCTTAAGCTTTTTGAATGTGTGATAAAGGCGCGATAGGCTGTCAATTTTATGTGGATAAAGGCATATTTTGTACATGATAACACATGCCCTTATAAGGGCAAAAAAGATGTCGTTTTAACGACATAAGATCTCGTTATTATGAGAAAAAGATGTCGTTTTAACGACATAAGATCTCGTTATTACGAGAAAAGATGTCGTTAAAACGACAAGATCTCGTTATTACGAGAAAAGATGTCGTTAAAACGACATAAGATATCGTTATTACGACATAATTGGGGGGGGGGAAATAATATTTATGTGGCAGCAATGCGTCACCGTACTGTTCCAATTTGAATACATACCTTTTCTTCCTCTAGAAGTGAAAGTATGTCCTCTGAAATACCCCGGCCTCGTAAAAATTCTGTCACAGTGATGATGGACATAATTGTGCAGTCTGCTCCCCCTGGGCCTTTCAAATTGATATTACGTTAGAAAAAGCTTGGTCGTGTAAACGTGACTCGCTTAAACATAGGCTAATAAATGGGTCTAGCTAAGAAGAAAGCAATGTGGAGCTATAACCAGCTCTGTAAAGTGTTCGTTCTTGAACTATTTAGGAACTATTGATACGGTATTACAGTGCACATGGTAGCCTACAAAGTCATCAATAATCAACAAGATACATGCATGAAGTCAAAATTCACTCACTCGCTCGCGTGTCGATGGCTGAAACGCATGTAGGCTCGATTTTATGATGAATGTCGCCTCAAATCGATCTCAAAAATTGAACGCGTTCATTATTTCGACTTTTTTTCTCGAAATTTAACGAGTTTTTTTCTCGAAACACAACGACTTTATTCTCGATATTTAATGAGTTTATTCTCGAGATTGTATTTCGACTTTTTTTCTCGAAATTTAACGAGTTTTTTCTCGAAACACAACGACTTTATTCTCGATATTTAATGAGTTTATTCTCAAAATTGTATCTCGACTTTTTTCTCGAAATTTAACGAGTTTTTTTCTCGAAACACAACGACTTTATTCTCGTTATTTAATGAGTTTATTCTCGAGATTGTATCTCGACTTTTTTCTCGAAATTTAACGAGTTTTTTCTCGCAACACAACGACTTTATTCTCGTTATTTAATGAGTTTATTCTCAAGATTGTATTTCGACTTTTTTTCTCGAAATTTAACGAGTTTAATCTCGCATTATAATGACTTTAATCTCGAGATGGTTTTATTTTTTTATTATTGCCTGGCCCTAATCCTCTTCCGTAACAATTAGGGCAGTTATAACTTTTATAAAAAAAAAAACAAATAGCAAGTAGAATTTAGTTTTTTTTTTTTTTTTAAATATATATTATTTAATAATTTTCTCCTGTAGGATGAGAAGCTCAGGGTGGAAGCTGGAGGAGCTGAACATGCAGCGCCAGCTGAAGCTTGGGCTTTGGTCCTATAGGATGTTAAATTATTATTATTATTTTTTTTTTGATGACATCCCAGTGTGATCACACCTTAGCCCAGTAGATGGTGGTAATGCACAATGATTGCAAACTACCAATAAAATTTACCAAAGAAGAAGCGAAGTAGACCAAAAGATCCTCACAAGCTAGACATCATGCTGAGATCCAAAGAAATAAAAAAAAAAAGAAATTAGAAAGAAATTAATTGAGATCTATCAGTCTGGAAAAGGTTATGAAGCCATTTCTAAAGCTTTGGCACTCCATCGAACCACAGTAAGAGCCATTATTTACAAATGCAAAAACATGGAACAGTGGAGAACCTTCCCAGGAGTGGACGGCTGACCAAAATTATGCCAAGAGCACATTCAAGAGGTCCCAAAAGACCCTACATAACATTCAAAGAATTGCAGGCCTCATTTGCCTCAGTTAAGGTCAGTGTTCATGACTCCGCCATAAGAAAGAGATTTGGCAAAAATGGTCTGCATGGCAGTGTTCCAAGAAGACTGACGAAGACCGCCGCTGAGCAAAAAGAACAAATGCCTGTCTCAGTTTTGCCAGAAAACATCTTGATGATCACCAAGACTTTTGGGAAAATTCTCTGAGGACTGAGGAGACACATAATACGACCGATAATTTTCATTGATCTGTTTGGCTAAAAATGGAAGAACAGAAACGAAAAGCAAAAAAAAATACACTTCACCGACTGCGAGATGGAGGTACTGCTGTCTGAGGTGGAGGGCCGAAAAAAAGTTTTATTTGGTGGGCTCTCTGCGGGCATTTCAAATAAAAGAAAGATATTAGAATGGGAGCAAGTAACAGAAGCAGTCAATGCTGTTACCTCGGTGCCTCGCACAGTCCAAGAGACAAAAAAAATGGTCTGACTTAAAAGTAGTCGTAAAAAAAAAGAATATGTGCACACAGACGCAGTGTCGTAACAACTGGTGGTGGTCAAGGAATCACTGACTTCTCAGACTTTGATGCAAGGGTGGGTGCGATTATAGGGGAAACAGGATTAAGTGGAGTTCTTCCCGAATTCCAAGGTGATACAGATGTGATTTGCGGTGACAATGGGAAGTAATTGATTTATCTACACATTATAGAAGTTTTTGTCTGTTTAAAAATCTGCTTTTTTATTGTGGATAATTTAAATCAACCAATTCAAATTCCGTGGAAGTGGAAAGTCCTAAAATATCCAAGTGACAAATCTAGCAATAGATGCAGCTGCCCTTAAGATATACGTTTATTAAAATAGTCGATTTTCCTGT
The DNA here is from genome assembly GCF_963082965.1 of Carassius carassius. Classification (NCBI taxonomy): domain Eukaryota; kingdom Metazoa; phylum Chordata; class Actinopteri; order Cypriniformes; family Cyprinidae; genus Carassius; species Carassius carassius. The sequence continues at coordinate 20,712,279 of NC_081789.1, forward strand.
TTATTCATATGCTAAAAATTTAACTTAAAAAGACAATAAGTCATCAAGTGCACATTTTATTTCACACATTTACAGATATGCAATACAACCTTTATTTAATTAAACGTTTTTTAATGATTAAAGGAACAGTTAATCCTGGAATGCCTTCAAGCCCTGTGAGTGGTCCAAGTGGGGTAGACAAGGGATGTAGGCTTAGATCCTACGTGCCACCGCCGCCGCCATCCTGTGTGCCACCACCGGCATCTTGTGTGCCTCCACCACCATCCTGTGTGCCACCACCGGCATCTTGTGTGCCTCCACCAACGTCCAGTGTGCCGCCATCATCAAATGCCCAAGCAACCCCATCCTGTGCCACCACCGAGCGCTGGTAACTCAAGGCGTGTACTGACTTTTAGCAGACCAATAGTGCGTTCGACCACTGAACGCGTCCGGCAATGCTTCTCGTTATAACGCCGTTCTTGTTCGGTTTGGGGTCTAGTTAGTAGAGTTAGCAGCCACGTTCTAAGGGGATAACCACTGTCTCCTGAGAGGTAAAACATTTACAATTTTTTTTTTAAGAAAATATAACAAAACAATGAATGTAAATACAATGGGACAATTAATATAACATTTCAAGTGCTAGACAGAGGTGACAATTATAAACAATATTATAAGAATACTTTAAAGAAAGAACATGCTTGTAAAATAGCCTACAGATAGCTTTTTGTTTTTTCCAGGGTAATATTGATTACATTGATAACATTTCACTTAATTTTTAAATGCTATAAAACATGTTTTGTTTCCTGAAAATTTGCATTGATTAATGTGAAATTTTGCTTTAAAAAATATTAAAATAAGTGTAGGTTTGTTTATCATTGGAGATTATAATTATACCTAAAAGAAAAAACATTTTAAAAGGTATGCTTTAAACACATTTGCATCATTACTCAATTACAATTACATGCGCATTCCTGCCGACTTACCAAGAAGCCATCCATCACGCACAGCTCCTGTTTGCAGTCTGTTCCTTACACTGCTGTTGGACAAAATGTAGGAATCATGAGTTGACCCAGGCCATCTCGCAACTACATTTATCAGAGACATATGCGCATCACATACGATCTGCACGTTCAAAGAATGAAAATGTTTTCGGTTAACAAAAGCAAATTCATTCTCAGATGGTGCCTTTATTGCAACATGAGTGCAGTCAATAGCACCGATTACATTGGGAAAACCGGCGATTGCTGCAAATTGCATTTTGATGTTGGCCTGTTCAGCTTGCGTGTAAGGAAAACGGATGTATCGGGGTGCCATCCCCACCATGCCATCCCATACATATGGCATGACACGGCTCAGGGATGACTGCGACATACCCGATCGGTCTGCTAACTCTCGCTGGAAAGTACCAGTGGCCAAGTGGCCTAATGTGGTCAATACTTGTAAAGGAACACACAGCGCGTGATTTCTCCGCGAGGGTCTTTCCAATACTGGCCGTAATTCAGAACACAATTCCAAGAGGATGGCTCTTGGGAATCGAAATCAGCTCATGAGCCAATCATCATCATGAGCAAGGAAATCTTCACGGTCGCTGAAAACACGCTCCCTCCGTAGAGCGTCATTAGCAAGGTCTTCTAACAGCGCTAGAGCATCCATTATGATGATATGTTATATACGCACATACCTTTTTATAGCCCATTCATTAAAAAAACAATTTGGAAATTCAAAGTATTTGCACCTGGTTAAGAATGTTGATAATGATAATTCAGGTTGATGCAATTTGATTTATTGGGTGATGTAATAGGATCATTTAGAAGATTTTCATTTTAAATAGTTATTGCTATTTGGGCCAGTTAGTGTCGCCAAAACACATACTCTTCTAAAAGAGTGCGTACGCAAGGTCAAGAGTAGAGGTCTTCACAGTGTACCCGAGACCCGTCGACCCAGGACCCGACCCGGGACCTGTACGGGTTCGGGTCTATATTTTAAATGATCAGCCGGGTCCGGGTCGGGTCCGAATCTATTACCTCAGGTCCCGGGTCTGTTTAACATTGTGTGTAATACCCGTGCAATCGGAGTCATCGGACTCGGAGAACACCCGGCCGTGATCAAAGACTGCTTGTGTTTTTTGTAACTTGCAACTTGTAAAATTAGGAAAAGAAAAGAGTGAGCCAAAAAAAGTGATCTCTCTCTCTCTCTCTCTCTCTGCTTTTAGAAGCAAATCACGCAGACTCAAGAGTTAATACAAGTGCACGCACGGTATTAATGCTTGCAGACATGACACACTCATATTTGATATATTTCAAATCAGCAACACAATCTGAGGTGAACTGTCACATGAATGTTTTCTATGACGCTCAAATTGCATTAAAGCATTTTAGGTTAATACAGATAGCACGTATGTGTAGTCTCGAGCGCGTTTCATGTTTCTATGGCAACCAGTGAGGGACACTTCGACCGCCAAACCGCGTTTTACATTTTCTCCCATTTTTATAATATTATAAATGAACCTTTTAATCTTAAAGTTTTAGTTGTCAGATTCAGACTCGATGTAGAGCAGAGATCACAGAGATCAGATGATAGCAAATAAATAACGTCAGCGGCCATGGCATTGCACGAGCGATCGTTATTATAGTTCAAAAGGGCAAACAGTCGAAGTTATTATGCGAATTAACTCGAGTTAGAATGTACATGTGCACAGTAGCATTTGTCATCCGTCACCGTGACATCAAGTGGACTTTTGAAGCTGAAATAATGAGTGGATTCAGCTTGGACTTAGAATAACGAGAGGAATAACATGAATAACTTTCTTGTCGGAGGATTGTAATGCATCACAGGCAGTCAGGTACAAGGAAGAGAGACTACGGCTCTTTAAATTATGTAAGACAAAAAGCTGTATTTTTCGCAACAGGTTTATTGACTTGTAATAACAATTTATGGTGGAATATGTGACAGTGGGGTCAAGTCGGGTCTGTGTCTTCCTGGCGGGTTCGGGTCCAGATTTCAAATAATATACGGGTCCGGGTAGGCATTTCTCGGATCTACACGGGTCCGGGTCCAGCTTTTGAATTATTAGACGGGTCCGGGGCGGTTCGGTGTAGTACATTACGGGTCTCTTTCAAGTTCGGGCACAAATTTTTGGACCCGTGAAGACCTCTAGTCAAGAGCATCCTTACGGTGCGCACTTATTTACGCCAAGTTTATTTTTTATAAATCCCGATATGTGTGTGGAAAAATGCGTACGCATATTTCTATGCCCATTTTGTGCGTACGCAACATTTATACATCAGGCCCCAGGCCTCTTGTTTTCAAATCGAACAGGTAGACTGTCTTGCTGTGATGAACGTGAGTCTTCACAATTACAGTGGTGTGAAAGTGCTGGCCGCCTTCCTGATTTTTTTTTTTTTTGCATGTTTGTCGCACGTGACTGTTTCAGATCAAGCCAATTTAAATATTAGTAAAAGATAAGAAGTGAACTGTTAAGGAGGTCTAACCAATCAGAGTCCACTTTATGGATGACGTTGGGAAAGGACGATAGGTGGCGAGCTAGAAACTTTCCGACCTCTCTCTTGTCAGCGAGCGGAGTGAAGAGAATGAACGCATGTTCCTGATATTAATCTTTGGAGTTTGCCCACTTTGTGTGCGTTTATGCAAAGATGTAAGTCTATATACTTCTTTGTGATACTTAATATAGTTATTCTGCCCTGTTATGGCTTTATTTTAAAGAAATTAGCGAGATGTCGGTCTCCCCAGAGTTCTGAAATCACGCTGACGTAGTTAAATATAACAGATTATGCATATGCATTTATTTATTTACTTCATTCCTTATGTATCATTGCTTTTGTTGCATCATAATTCAGTTAATAAGTGTTTAGATGTTGATTTTATCATATTTTCCGTAATCCCGTTCACGATGATTACTCAGCACTTTATAACAGACACATAGAATTTGCAAATTACTGTTATACATGCTGCCATCTAGAGGGCAATTTAAGTATTGCAGTTAACTAAGAATTGTATTAGATGTGAATATCATGTGTATATATGATGTCATTATATTATTGTAATATGTTATTTATTTGTTTATTTCAGACCATACACATTTACTACAGTAAAGTCAGAATGTTCTGAATCCTGTGCCGTGTTTTTACTGACACCCTCCTGATCTCCTGATCAGCCCAATAGTTCCAACTTCCATACATTAACACAACATGCATAAGCAGCATCAATATATGAAAATTACTTTATGCTGTTGAGGAATTTTTGGACCAAAATTCATCCACAGCACTGTAACAGAGTCATTGTAAGTTATCGCAAATGCTTGATTGCAGGTTTTGCTGCTAAGGGTTGCCCAACCAGTTATTAGGTTTAGGGGGCAAACTTTTTCACACAGGGCCATGTAGTTTTGGATTTTGTTTCCTCTTAATAATAAAAACCTTCCTTTAAAAACTGCATGTTGTGTTAACTTGTGTTATCTTTTACTACTATTTAAATTCGTTTGATCTGGAACATTCAAGTGTGACAAACATGCAAAAAAAAAAAAAAAAAAAAAACATATCAGGGTGGGCCACCACATTTTCACACCACTGTAGGTGTGAAGACTCATGTTCATCACATTTTACAGAACATCATCACAGCAAGACCCTCTACCTGTTCGATTTGAAAACAAGAGGCCTGGAGATTGTCACATACTCCTTTGAGAAATACTGTAGTTGAATTCCATTCACGTTTCTTTGTATAGCGCTTTTTACGATACAAATCGTTACAAAGTAACTTTACAGAAAATAAGGCCTCTACAATATTCGTATGGCAAAATCAATTAAAACAAAATCAAACAGGCTAAGAACATTATTAATAGCAATTATTATACGATGAAATCAAACTTGTAGCAAAATTTGGTAGTTCTTTGCTTTTTTTTCTAATGCTTTTTTTTTTTCACTTTCACTTAGTTCTGTATGTTGTTTCCTGGTTGGCATCATCTCTTCAAAAGGTATTCTGGATTCAGAATGAAAGTTGTTGTAAATCCTGGCAAAAACAGAGAAACAAATAGACATAATTAGCGTAGCTGCTGTTCCAACCAAGTAAAATTAATTTGTTTAACCCAAGCTAAGGAACAATAATGTGCATTTAATCAGATATAACTGCAATCCAAGATTATGAGATGCATTATTTGAATGCCTGGCCAAAGAGAGGAGTCTTTAATCCAGATTAAAGCAGAGAGAGTGTCTAAACCCCGCTATGTTATAGACGACTGCATTTATGAAAAAAAAAACACCTAACTCTAAAAAATTCTAACAAAAGGTTTGTCAGCTGTTTTTTTGTAGTATTGGGTGTACTTAATAACATACAAAAAGTTTACCAAAGTTTGACCACCAGAAAGGTGTGATTTTCAAGATGGTGTCCAAGATGAGCAGGGAGCCCTTAAAATATCCTAACTGCTTCATTATTTGACCTAGCCAAGTAATCTTTGTGTCTAACCCAATGTTTTCTGGGTCTATGAATCCATTAGAGATGTCTAAATTGCACTGACAGGATTACATACTTATGAAATACATAATTTTGTGTGATTACTTTAAGGTTTTATCATTGTTTGTGGTGAACCAGAGATGTAAACAATTTCGCCTATGTCATGTAACTGCTACTCAGATGATCCAGGTTATTGCACAACTGCCGAACACAACGGTGCAGTTGCAGGGCATATGGACTGCCATGCATGCTGCTTGTGGACCATGTCAAGTTGGGAATTGTGAGAATCACTATAATCAACCAAGAGTATGATGACTAATAGGAAATATACAGGTGCTGGTCATATAATTAGAATATCATCAACAAGTTGATTTAACTAATTCTATTAAAACAGTTAAACTTGTTTATGTTTGTTTATGTTGTTTGAAAATTTCTTTTAATTTTGATGATTATAACTGACAACTAAGGAAAATCCCAAATTCAGTATCTATTTGAATAATGTGAAAAGGTTCAATATTGAAGACACCTGGTGCCACACTCTAATCAGGTAATTAACTCTCAACCCTGGCAAAGGCCTTTAAATGGTCTCTCAGTCTAGTTCTGTAGGCTACACAATCATGGGGAAGACTGCTGACTTGACAGTTGTCCAAAAGATGAAAATTGACACCTTGGACAAGGAGAGCAAGACACAAAAGGTCATTGCAAAAGAGGCTGGCTGTTCACAGAGCTCTGTGTCCAAGCACATTAATAGAGGGGCGAAGGGAAGGAAAAGTTGTAAAAAAAAAAGTGTACAAGCAACAGGGATAGCCGCACCCTGGAGAGGATTGTGAAAAAAAACCCATTCAAAAATGTGGGGGAGATTTACAAAGAGTGGACTGCAGCTGGAGTCAGTGCTTCAAGAACCACTACGCACAGATGTATTCAAGACATGGGTTTCAGCTGTCGCATTCCTTGTGTCAAGCCACTCTTAAACAACAGACAGCGTCAGAAGCGTCTCGCTTCAAAAAGGACTGGATTGCTGCTGAGTGGTCCAAAGTTATGTTCTCTGATGAAAGTAATTTTTGCATTTCCTTTGGATATCAGGGTCCCAGAGTCTGCAGGAAGAGAGGAGAGGCACACAGTCCATGTTGCTTGAGGTCCAGTGTAAAGTTTCCACAGTCAGTGATGGTTCTGGGTGCCATGTCATCTGCTGGTGTTGGTCCACTCTGTTTTCTGAGGTCCAAGGTCAACTCAGCCGTATACCAGGAAGGTTTATAGCACTTCATGTTTCCTGCTGCTGACCAACTTTATGGAGATGCAGATTTCATTTTCCAACAGGACTTGGCACCAGCACACAGTGCCAAAGGTACCAGTAACTGGTTTAAGGACCATGGTATCCCTGTTCTTAATTGGCCAGCAAACTCGCCTGACCTTATAACCCCATCTATGGGGTATTGTGAAGAGGAAGATGCGATATGCCTCTACTCCTCTACTCCCTCTACTCCCCCTGCACCAATAACTGCAACCCTGTGCATGGATCCAACTCCATCATCAAGTTTGCAGATGACACCACATTGATTGGCCTCATCAGAGACAATCATGAGACTGCCTACAGGGAGGAGGTTCAGCACCTGGCCACATGGTACTCTGACAACAACCTGCTCCTTAACACCAGCAATACAAAGGAGCTCATTGTGGACTTCAGGAAGAACGTAGGAAGCATGCATGAACCTATTCATATGAACAGGATGGTTGTTGAATGTGTCTCCAGCTTCAAGTTCCTGGGAACCACCATCTTGAGGACCTGTCCTGGACCACAAACACCTCTAGCCTTGTCAAGAAGGCTCACCGGCACCTCTTCTTCCTCAGGACACTGAAGAAAAAAAACAAGCTGTGTTCGGCCATCCTGGTGAACTTTTACCGGTGTGCGATCGAGAGCATCCTGTCTAGTTGCATCACAGTCTGGTATGGGAACTGCTCAGCTGCTGACCGCAAGGCTCTGCAGAGGGTGGTGAAAACTGCCCAATGCATCACTGGGACACCACTTCCTGGTATTGAGGACATCCAGAGAAAACGCTGTCTATGTTGAGTTTACAGCATTCTTAAGGACTCCTCTCACCCTGACCATGGACTGTTTATCCTCAACAATATACATTTTCAGAATCTTTCTGTCATTTTTTCCCCATTTCATTTCATTTCATTTCATTATTCTATTATTATTATTATTTTTTTTTTGTTGTGACACTTGTGGATAATACACAGAAGTATCACACTTTGGTACCTGTGGTATGTGAACGGAAGCTTATAATACATTTGTGTAAGGGTGTTAGCCAGAATAATACGAAACAGTTATAAATATAACTGAATATATAAATATACATTTCTTTAAATATTAAACTATCTCTGTAAGTGAAGTCAGAACATTATAAAATGACTAAAGTAATATTATATATTGATGCTGTTTACGTGAACATTTATTCCCCATGAAGATTTTTTATTTTATTTTTAATTTAGACTTAATTTGTTATCTGAAGTAGCCTACACTTTAAGGCACATGAATTCTTATCAATTGTGTAATTAGCGCCCCCTAGAGATGGACTTTGTTTCTTTCGTTCTTTCTTTTTTTGTTACAAGATGCCAAGTGCTCACGTCTGTTTCAATGTTGAAAGCCCATTTTCTAATGCATTTCCTCTCTTTTTCTGATGAATTCTTTGGCAAATATCAGATCTATTGCATTTTCACACTTCATATTCTTCTTTGGATTGCACAACTCACTGAAAACACACCACCTGTACCTGTTGCTGTCTGCACACTTACACATTTAGGTGTGAAGACTCATGTTCATCACATTTTACAGACCTTATATCATCATAGCAAGACAGTATACCTGTTCGATTTGAAAACAAGAGGCCTGGAGACTGGCCTTTTTAACTGGTCATACACAATAAACAGGTTTAAATATTCATATTTTAACTCTTATCTGTGCAGTTTTAATTCAATGGTGAATTTAATTCATGTGTGAATTATGTCCCAGACCAACAGTTCCTGTTCCATCAACAATACCCTGCTGGTAGATGTCTTAACTACACCATACTTCAGGTATTCATAAAATTTTCAAGCAACATAAACTGCAATATTGACATTATGTTACAGTATATGTGCTTTTGTGGTGTCACTGTGGTCATGACGTCATATTTCTGTGGCTCCACGGTAATTAGTCACATGACATTTATAGCTCAGGCATCAAGATTGGGGTTTTTAAAAAGTATCATGTCTGGCTGTTTCCAGCTACTGTATATATAATGAAACCTCTTCTGCTGTAGGATCCAGTCATTTTCACGGCTTAATACCTTCAAATGCTACCCCACAATCTGTAGTTTGTTGTTTTGCATATTGTGTCGTTTATATTGCCTGTCAAAGTACATATTATCTGGCCCATGCTTGGTGTTGCTGCAAAGAAATTTCCTGTCAGGTATGAGAAAAGGCTGACCTATCAGTCAATCAATCAATCAATCTAGTGCAACGGAAATCACGTATGCTAGCATTCAGCGATAGCGTGCCACTCTTCGTTTAGAAGGTTTGCAAAATGGTGCATCTGTGTTTATTTGTTTATTGCCGTTGCTGTATATATAAATGTGTCTAAGAGCATTTGTGAGGAAGGAAAAGTTTTGTGGGCCACTTGCAGTCGCTGCCAAGCCTCATCTGATCTTCACATAAAACATGCTAAAGGTCATGATGTTGCAGTACACCACAATGACTTTCCCTGATCTCTATAGATGCATATAAAAAGATGCCCGCTTCTTATTCGCACCAGCTTTGATATCTGCTAAAATTTTACAATATTTGGTTTATATTTTGGTTTGATATTTTAAAGGTATCCTTGTTAGGAGGATAGCAGTTAGCAGGAGTAAGGTTTAAGGTTCATTTCTTGTAATTATGCATAATTTACTGTTATTCCTATACTAATACATAAGTGTAACAAAGACACTGTAAAAGAAAGTGCTACACAATATTAAATCTGTTATCTCTTGACAATATTATTTACACTGTAAAATAAAGTGCTACACAATATTAAATCTGTTATCTCTTGACAATATTAAGGCCTTCAAACCTAAATACTCCAATTTGTATTATTTAGTCACTGGAATATATATATATATATATATATATATATATATATATATATATATATATATATATATATATATATATAATGTTTTTTTCAATGTGTATAAATTGCATTAAAAAATTTGCTTACCTTTTTTTTTTTAAATGACATTCAACATCACATTAACTATTTCCAGATGAAACACTCACATATGCCTTAATGGGTTTGATTATTAGAAATTGTGGCCTGTCTACTTGGAAAAAGGCTGTATGCATGCTTAATGCGTATTTCCCCCCAAGTTCGGTGAATGACCACAGAGACTTTGACACAGAAGCCCCTTCTAAACACTAACCACACCAGCAGGAAACCAACACTAACTCTCAATATTACTACGTTAGAATGAACTCATGAAGAGCAATTTCAGAATATTTACAGTGTCATTTACATTTATTATTTTTTTTCTTTTGCTAGAAATGTATGTAAAATATTAGCTATGTACATATACATTATAAGCTACTATTTTAATACATTAAACACTTTTAATTTAACAATTTGTTAATTATGTATTACCAGAAGCATTAAAATGAGGTGAAAGTGAAACAGACTTTACACAAATTAAACACTGTAGTCACTGATGTAATAGTCAGTCAATATATCATTTGCAAAGTTCATTCATTATTTATTTTATTCTTCATTATGTGAACATCTTGGTACTTTCCACTGTAAGACACACCTGCACTAGCAGTGACCGTGCTCTCATGATCATGTAAACAACTGAATTTAAGAAAGCTGTGAATGTTTCTTTTTAAACACAATGGTTGCCCATGAGATGATGAGGGGGTCTTTTGTTTCCGAGCGGACAGGTGATAGTTTTGCGGTAGGAAGCTCTGATGCTTATTTTCCCCCCTGTGAGTGTTTATAAAAGTGTAAGTAGTGGTGAGCTGAGGTAATACGCATCAGACTCACAAGAGAAGATGAGGTGTGTTTCGGTAACCCTTCTGCTGTGCCTGGCTACAATGCTGCTCGCTCAAGTTAACTGCCAAAGTAAGAAATACCTCCGTATTGATATTAATTCTTCAAAATAATTCAAATATATGATGTTATTTTTGAATTAAATGGTATTGTCAACATGAATGTCTGTGTTAAAAATGCTTTTGTTTCCTTTTGGTGTTTGTAGTAAGTGGCCGGGCAAATTGCCTTTGTCTCAAGACATCAAATCGGGTTCCTCGCAAGGAAATAATTGAATGCTACATGATACAAAATGCAGGCGTCTGCCATATTGATGCTATTTTGTGAGTTCTTTTTTCATATTGAGGCATAAATGCTGTGTTATATCTCAACTATTCAACAATATTTCATGCCAATATTTGAGAATACTACTTTTTTTTTTTCTAGGCTTTATTTCAGTACATGGTCATTTTACCCACAACATTGTTTAATTTAACAAATTATTAAATTTGGGTAATCATATGTTCCTTTTTATATTTTTTTGTATTGTCATGCTAAATGGTTACTTTTATTTATTTACAGATTTAAAACTGTCAGAGGTCGTTTTGTTTGCGCTGATCCAAAAATCCCTTTGGCCATTGTTGCCAGGAATTATGTGGATAACAAGAAAAAGGCAACAAAAGCCCTTCCCGTAAACTCTGCATCAATATTTAAAACAGCATCAATGCTGAATACCACATCACGATGGAATACAACGGGATGAACTAAGAACTACTTCAGTTGATCTATCCAAATTTTTAACATATATCTGTGATGTTTGTGTTGGATTTTATGTTATTTGCACATGGTTCATTAAAAATGTTTTGCGCAAAGTATAATGCAGTGATGTGCATGATTAAAAAAATAATAATATTGAGCTTGACAATTGTAAAATGTAAAATTCTAAAAATAATTTGTTCTTTAAAATTCCTTATGGCAGATAAAAAAAGTAAATGAATGAATAAAATGTGTTAAAATGTTAATTCTGAGTAATTCTGTGCATAAATATGTGTGATTGTGTCAGTTGGTAGATAGAAGATAAAAGTAAAACGTTCACACATTAACCCTTTTGTGGGTTAAGACACTCAAATCTACGTAGTTGTGTGGGTTTTCCACTTTCACAATACAAATACATCACATAAACCATAGCATATCTAACTTATGTACAATGTCTTACTTTTAAATACTAATATAGCATATGAAAAACGGTTAGACAACGCATGTGTGCATGTGAAAAACTGCAGTTGTGCACATTGAAACCCCCATCCCCATGCATTATGCATTACATTCCATGCACATGTTGGTTTGAGAGGAGGTGCACAGGGTGGGTTTTGTGAGAAAATGTGGGTGCTTAAAGAATTGGTTGGTGGGCAATGTGTTTCCATAAAGTCATGCGTATGTCTTTGTTGTACTTATCTAAAAAATCAGTAGAGCCTAGTTGCATTTCACATTTGTTCAGACTACTGCATTTACATTTTGGCTAGCAATTTATACCATGGATATATTTGTATTTGTCAGAAAGTGGGTCTGAATTTCTAATTTAAATCGAGCAAAGGTCAGTGAGGTATATGAAAGCTAGGTCAGGTTTTTGTGGTCTGGGATGATGGTTGCATATCATAGCAGGCTATAACATCCTGATGCCGTTGCTAGCAGCTATACAGCTCTTACCTGGTTTCCCAATGAAGTATAGCAGGGTTGAACCTGGTTAGAGATACCTCCTGGGGAAAACTAAGCTGTTGCTGGAAGAGTGCTAGTGAGGCCTAGAAGGGGGGGCTCATCCTGTGGTCTGTGTAGGCCCTAGTACTCCAGTATAATGACTCAAGAAGCATCGTCCTTCAGATAAATCATTACTGATGTTCTGACTCTCTGTGGTCATACAAATTTCCAAGATGTTCTTTAGAAAGAGTAGAAGTGTAACCCTGGCATCCTGGCTAAATTTGCCCATCATTATGGCCTCCTAATTGAGAGTGCATTATCCTGATGAAAGAGGCCACTGCCATCAGGGAACATCATTGTCATCAAGAGGTGTATGTGGCCTGCAACATCCACATGAATGCCAGAACCCAAGATTTGCCATCAGAACATTGCCCAGAGCATGAAATAGTCTCCACCTGCCTGTCTTCTTCCCATAGTGCATCCTGCTGCAATCTCTTCCCCAAGCAAATGACACAAACATACCTGGCAATCCAGCTGACCTAAAAGAAAACATGATTTAACAGACAGGTGTATCAGAGGCCAGCGAGTAGGTGCTGTGCAGGTAAACCTCACTCCCCTGATCTCAAGAGATGCACTAGTGACAGACAGCTAGTGGTTGCAGTCATTTAGCCTCCTTGTAAGTGCGTCCGCCTCCCATGCCGGAGACCCCGGTCCGAGGCCCACTCGGGGCGAGGACAAGGTGTGGCGGTTAGGACCCGGGAGAGAGAGGTTACACAGACAACCTTCTTCCACTACATTGTGGTCCAGTTCAGATGGTCACTAGGCGGACCGGGCTCTCCAGATTAATAAGCGTGCATATGTGCGGCACTATTCTCATCAAACTTTGATGCATTGTGTGTTCTGACACCTTTCTGTCATTGTCAGCATTACGTTTTTCAGCAATTTGAGATACTGTAGCTCTTTTATGCAATCAGACCAGACAGACAAGCCTTCGCTCCCCATGTGCATCAGTGACCCTGACTATGGGTTGTCCTTCCTCGCTCCACTTTTGGTAGGTACTAACCACTGCATAGAAGATATACCCCTTTACTATTACCATTTTGAAGATGCTCTGACCCAGTTGTCTGACCATTAATATTTTACCCATGTCAAGTCATTTGACCCAAGTCACTTTTTTCACCCATTTTTCCTGCTTCCAACACAAGAACTGAATTTCACTTTGCTGCCTAATATAACCGACCCCTAAACAGGTGCCGATGTGACGATATAATCAATTTTATTATCTCTCCTGTCAGTGGTTTTAATGGTGTGACTGATCGATGCAATGTTACACCTTTTTATGGCAGTATTTTTGTTTGCAAAATAGAACATTTAATTTGAGTTTAAATCCAAAACTACAGTGTCACTTTTACACAATGTCTGCATGGGTCTGCTCTGGGTGCTGTGGTTTCCCCCACAATCCTAAAACGTGTAGGAGAACTGAAACTATGAATTGTCCATAGGTGTGAATGTGTGTGTATCTGTGTATGACTGGCCATCCGTTCAGGTTGTTGCCCAAGATGCTGGGATTAGCTCTATCCTAACAACACGGCAGAGGATACATTGGTGTGGAAAATGGATAGATTGATGGATCTTAACCCATATCTTGAGTTTTTAATTATCTTGGTACCATTCTCTCCCCAGGCTCCAATCAATTTCCAGCTGTGGTGTATCTGTGGCCTAATGATGTGGGGCTCTTTTTATGTAAGCCCGTTTCAATCTTACCAACTGGAATTAACATGATGCAGTGTTACTTAGTTTACAGAAAGGTTTTATAAGATGGCATCTCTGTGGCAGGAAGTTCTGATGTTCTTCTTCCTGCTTGGTTGTGGTGACCCAAATTAACATGCATCAGACTCACAAGAGTGAAGATGAGGTTTGTGTATATAACTCTTCTGCTGGCTACAATGCTGCTTAATCAAGTCACCTGCCAAAGCAGGAAACTTTATGTATTTTTATTTCCCCCATATTTAACTTCACATTCATTTAAATAAATGATTATTGTTTGATTTAAATAATATTTGACAAAATAATGCCTATTGCTTGTTTGTTTGTTTATTTATTTATTTTTATTTTTTTGTTTCCTATGGGCTTATCATAGTACCTCTTAATTCAATCTGCCCTTGTCTCACAACATCACAAACTGCTGTCCACATAAAAAAAAAGTTACAGGATACAAAATGTAGGCCTCTGCCCTATTGATGCCATTCAGTGAGTTCTCTTTTTTTCTTATTGAAATATACTGTAATAGACCTCAGAAAAGTATTAACACCATATTTCATCATAAATTTAAGCTAAAATGTCAGAATACTAGTTCTTTTGTCCAGACCTTATTTTTTATTTAACTTTTATTTTAGCTTTTTATTTTATTTCATATTTTTTACTTATAACATTTTGATACCAAAACACATTATTTTATGGTACTTATACAGAGTTTGAATTAAATAAAAATATGTACATTATTTTGTTGTCATGTTAAATTATTACTTTTATGCATTTACATATTTAAACTTTTTGCTATAAACAACAAAATCTTTGGGTGAAAAGAGCCATGTAATTTGTGGACAAGAAGGCAAAAGAATGGAATGGGCATGAACTAAGAAGTGATTCACTTGTTAAAATGTGTCTAGCCTCTACATGGTCAATTTACAATATATTGTATAAATGTATATATATTTTTTCACTGTTTATTTTGTTTTCCCCATTTTTCTTGCTTCCAAAACATGAAATTGTGGCTAATTAGTATAACTTCACAATGCTTTGTCAAAGCAAATTAATTATTTTTGTTTGCAAAAACAACAACAAAAATATTGAATTTGAGTCTAAAAGTCAACTAATATAAACTTCTTGTTCATTAAAAATTTGTACAAAATTGATATTACACTATCAATCATGCCGATATTCTGAAGGAAAAAAAATAGCGCTGTTGCTTATGTGATGTTGTAGAACTACTGTTTATTCTATGTTATAAATGAAGATAACAAAAACTCATACATTGTCATGTTGATCGCTTTTCTTGAATTTAAGGCATGTTTTTAATCATTTTGGTGCTATTTCCCTAGGTTCATTTCTGACCCAGGTCTCCGGCATGATAGGCAGAAGCACTAACAAGGAGGCTAAATGACTGCAATGGTTGAACACTCGTGTTCGTGTCGTGTTGTCGGGGCCAATCAGAGAGGCGTTTACTGGTTGTGTTATGAATATGTGCTGCCTCGACCAATCAGAGTGATGTTGACTGGTTTTTGTCTCTTTGGTTGAAATCCAAAGCTCTTGATAGAGATTTGTCCTCGCCTGTCCTTTAACTGCTGTTGCTTCTTTTTAAATTAGAAATAAGGAGGATAGGTCTAATATATGCTACCATTAAATTATTTTCTGAACTATAATTTCCCACAAATTGCATTTCCAAATAAATAAACAGACACATGCAAAAAATAAAAGATGTTGAACGTCAAGATGACGTCCAAGTTGGGTCATGGTTGGATGTCCAAATAATGGACCTAGTTTGGACGTCCAATAGATGTTCAAAAATGGTCGTGGACCGATGGACCTAATATAGACATGATCTGCACGTCTATCCGACATACAATGTTTAGTGGGTTACATGATACAAAAACCAGGCATATGCCATATTGATGCAGTTTTGTGAGTTCTTTTTTCTTATGGAGACGTTTATTTTGTGATAGATCTCAGCCTTTCGACTATAAATGTTCACAGTCAAAGGTCATTTCATTTGCGCTCATCCACAAAGCTCTTCGGCAATAAATGCCATGCAGTATTTGAAGATAAAGGGTTTTGAAAAGACCGCATTTCTCATAAACCCCAAACCAACATTTTAAAGGGGGTCAACGCAAATTACAATATCAGACTGAAAAGGTGAGTGATTATTTTACCTAAACTACTTCAATGTGTTAACAAAAGTCTGTATTGATTTATTTATTGCGCCTGATCAGTTTACATTTATTTCAGTTAATATTCCTGTATTTCATTTAAACTGTTTTGGTAAAAAGAATATCAGATGCTAAAAATGTTTTAGTTTCCTCTGGGTATTTGTAGCTACTGGCAATTTTTTACGGTATTTTTTAGCAAAGGAAGATATCAAAAGTTGCAAGATACTTAAAGCAGACATTTGCCATACTGATGCCATTCAGTAAGTTTTTCTCATGAAATTGTATACACTATTAGCCTGGGAAAACCCAGACTACTTCCGGCGAATTTCAATTCTCTCTACAGAATAGTCTGGCAAAGAGGACTATCTAGCTCGTTTCTGTGCCGCCGAAATCGCGGCACCAATCAGAAACGTTGAGGCGGGGTTTACACGATGACGACAGCGCAGCGACGGTAAAGCAGATTTTGTACATTACAAAGCCCAGCAAAGAAAACTTTGGAGAGATTTAAAATTGACATTGAATATTCCTGTACCTTTTGTGGTAATTTTGATGAAACAATTTGTCATCTGTTTTATGACTGTATATATAGTAAGATATTTTGGAGAGATGTTGAAAACTATATAAGACGTAAAACTGGACAAACTTTAACATTGAGGGGGAAAGATGTGTTTATTTACTTTGAAGATGGTGGAACAGATAAGGATTTTTCTTTTTTTGTCCAATTGTTTTTAGTCTTAGGAAAATTCCATATTCATAAGAAGAAATGGGCAGAGTCCAAACCAAATTTTGAACACCTTTTAGCAGAGCTAAAACAATATCACACCACTGTAAGAGGTCTTAAAAATAGAAAGGCTATTAAGACCGATCTTGTACTTTCTAAATATGTTTAATTTGATCCTTTTATGTAATTTGGTCTCGTTTTTTTTATTTATTTATTTTTATTTTGTGTTTATTGTTTGTTTTGTATGCCTGTTTTAGTAGTGTATTTGTGTATCAACCTTGGCATAAACAGATGTTGTTGTATTGTATTGTTAATACTGAATTAAAAAAAAAAAAAAAAAAAAACATTATTGTACATTACAAAGATGGATGCTGCAGAGGAACATTCGTTCGAAACTGCTATCGCGTCTGTTTTAAGTGATTTAAACTTTAACTTTGCGTTAAAACCCGAGCAAAGAACAACACTTGAAGCCTTTATATCTAAAAAAGATGTTATCGCTGTCTTACCGACTGGATTCGCTCTGCATACGTCATCTCCTTCATCGCTCTGATTGGTTTTAGGTCTACCCAATTGCGCCCAGAGGCATTTGAACGAGGTCCGTCGGTGACGCCCCTTTAGAAACGAGACGTCTAATAGGCTTTGCCAGACCCTAACTCAGTTTCAACTGAAAAGGGTCTGGTTTTAACCAGGCTAATACACTATTATAGAATATGTTAATTTCATGATAAATCTGAGCTAAGATGTTGGAATGCTTGTTCATTTTGGCAGGCCTTAATTTAATGCATTGACACATTTACTCTAAAGATTTTGATACAAAATCACATGGTACTTATATACAGTTAAATAATTCAACATCTGTACACTTGTATATTTTTTGTGTTGTCATGCTAAGTTATAACTGTTATCTAGTTACAGATTTAAAACAGTCAACAGTTTAACTTTATGCTCTAATCCACAAAACTTTGGTTAAAAAGAGAGATACAATTTTTGGACAAGAGGGCAAATGAAACGACAGTCCATCCCATGAGTTCCACACCAAGATTTAAAACAGCATCAGTGCAAAATACAACATTACACTGGAGTGGACTGGATGAACTAAGAAGTCATTCACATAAGTAACATGAATATTTTTTACCTATGTCTATAATATGTATTATATATATATATATATATATATATATATATATATATATATATATTCCTGATTTTATAAAACATATTGTTTTAAAAAATTGGCTGTTGACATTTTCTAAGAGTGCTTTATGGAGTGATAAAAAGAGAAATCCAAAATCCTTTCCGTAAATAATGTCAACAATACAATTTTGAACCTGGCTTCAGTGTTTAGATTTTTTGTTATAGAAATGTATGGAAATAACTAAGTATGTATTTAATTACTCAATGTCTTATTTGCATATGTTAACATAAAAAAGTGTAATACTAAATATTTTAAAATTGTTAATGTAATCAACTAGATAACTACTGTAGATTACCCTGTTCACCTGGGCTTCATCTCACTTATATTATATGGTATCACTTCTCCATGTTTTTTTTACCCCCAGTATGGTTAATAACCAATAAAAATGTTGTGTGCTTAGGTGTATGTATCGCAGTTAGATTTGAACTTGGAGTTCATGCATTTACTGGCAAAAACCTGATAAAATAAAACAAAAAGAATGGATTATTACAACCTGTAGAATATAATGAAGTATTTACTCATCCCTTTTGAGGATTTAGACAGATTCAAATCTAGTGGGACTTCCACACAGGCAACAGGCAACAGAGATGAGACAGTTATGGAAGATTGCTGGAACAGCTTTGAAAATCAACTGGCAGAGGAGGTGCAAAGGAAGCGACAAGAGCAGGCAGATAGGTAGGACTCTGCAAGGCAACATAAAACTGTGTGCAGGTACTTGTTGATTGCAGACCCTGAAATGGAACAGGATCAAGGAAGGGGGAACCAGCGGGCAGGAATTCAAAAGGAAACAGCTCAGGAGAGGAAGCCTATCAGTACCAAGACTAGGGCACAAGACAAAGGGCAAGGAACATATGTTCAGCCACATCCACAGAGGGCAAGCGAGGGCAAGAATGACCATGAACTGGCAAAGACAAGAGGGCAAGGGGAACTATAAATAGGGAGGCATTTCGCATGAGGATCAGGTGAGCACAATTAGACCAAAAAGGACTGGACAAAAGCTGCGTTCCACTCCACTTTTAGACACTCACTCGCAAACTTCAATAAGCACTTCCCCTTGGGGAAATCTCTGCTGTCATTTTGCAGTGAGTTCCACTTTGTGAAGTGGACGAGAGAATTTTATATAGACAGACCCACGACCCCCTGATTTTGAACAATGGAGTGAGTTTACTTCATATGCACCCATCAGACCACTCTACAGACTACAATGGAGCATGACTGTGACGTCATCGCAGATTTTGTTTTATTTATCCCCACCCCAAATGGCTCGGCTCGGTGTTAATCTTCAGTTCTCTCTTCACAGCAGTTCAGTCAGTGTACTGTTTGAGTAAATGAACTACTTAATTAATTACTCTGGGATATTGGCTTGTTTTAATTCAGAGGGAGTGTCAGCCACATTAAAAAAGTTAACAGCTTAAGTCAGTTGTGGATTAATGTGTATTGGATATGCGAACCTTTTAAAACGATTCAGTTCGATTTGGTGAACTGGTTCAAAACATCCGGTTACATCGAATGATTTGTTCGCAAACCGGATAACACAAACTGCTTTGTTTTGAACTCTCTCACAACATACACGGAAGAGAAGACAATGATGAATAAAGTCGTAGTTTTTGCTATTTTTGGACCAAAATGTATTTTCGATGCTTCAAGAAAGTCTGCTAAATGCTTAAATGAAATGTACCCCCTCCCAACGGACCAGACTATAGGTGCAGGATGGTTGTGGCCAGATAGTGCAGAAAGTGGGTAGAGGGCACAAATGAAGTCAGGGTAATAAGCAGACAGAACTGGGACTGGAGCGGACTGCACAGGAATGTCTTCAGTAGTCATGACAGGGAGAGCGAGATACTCTGGGACAGCCTCTACACGTGAAACATAAATAGCAGGATCATACTCTGAGAAATTTGATCAGATCTGGTATGATCTCAGTGGGCGCAACTTGACTAGCAGGAACAACCTCTGTTGGCTTAGAAAAACAGATAGGCACAATCTTCAAGAACAAAACTGAAAGTAACAACCTCTTTGGGTGGAACACAACCATTAGGAACATAATCAGAAACAGCTGAGAGCTGGTCTCATCAGAAATAGCTGAGAGCTGGTCTGTTCTCTGTGGACAAAACTTGACTAGGAGGAACCACCTCTGTAGGTGTAAATGGCAAAAAATCTCTAAGTGGACAACTTGCGGGAACAACCTCAGACAGGAACATTTTATATGGCCACAACTTGAAAGGCAGGAACACTGTCTGTGGCCATGACCTAACTGGTGGGAACAACCTCTGTAAGTGTGACAGGACAGGCAAGAAAACCTTATATGATCAAGACATGAAAGGTAGGAATAACCTTTCTCTTAAGGCGTGACTTGACAGATAGGAATAGTCTCCATGAACATGATGTGACATGACTGCAGGGACAATTTCTGTGGATTTGACATAACAGGCAAGACAGTAACAACTTCTGTGGATGAAACATGAGCAATCACAATGGACATGACTGGCAGGAATAACTTCTGTAGGCGTGGCATGACAAGTTGGAACAGTCCCTGGCATAACTTCTATTTATAAATCAAATAGACTGGGTGGCTCAGGAAAATACTTCATAACTGTAACTTTACTGCCATTCGAATGGGTGTGGCAGTCTGGATAAACTCAAGATTGCCTGGAACTGACTTAATTGACACTGATAGCTGCAGTGGTCTTGGCCAACTCAGAGGTGTCTAGAACTGGTTTAACTGAAGCAAGGAAGATCACAGCAGACTGGTCACCTTAGGCATGATAGGAACAGATTTGACTGAGGCAAGGATGGCTGCTCCGATCTGTCAACTCAGGAGTGTCTGAAACTAGTTTGACACAGTGATGGCTGCAGTCAGTCAAATCTGGAATAACTGGAACAGACTTTACTATGCAAGGATAGCCACAGCAGTCTAAGTCAACTCACGGGTGTCTGGAACTGGTTTGACAGACCCAAGGATGGATGCAGCAATCTCAGGCTACTCAAGGTGTCTGAAACTAGCTTCACTGCTGATTTATCAGGAGGAACATAGGTAACAGATGAGACAGCTAAAGAAGGTCGCTGGAATGGCCTCAGACATCAACTGGCAGAAGAGCTGCAGAGGAAACAGCAAGACTGTGCAGATGGAGAGGACAGGGCAAGGCACCACAAAGCTGAGCTCAGGTACTTGTTGACAACAGACTGAAGTGGACCATGTGCCAGGCAGGGGAAACCAGCAGGCAGGAACTCATAGGAAACAGGTCAGGAAAGTACAGCAAGACAAAAAGGAAATAATTACTAATTTAACCAACACAAACTTAAAATATCAACCAAAAATGCTAACAAGACATCAGGACTAGAAGAACTGGATGAATACTTAAAATCAAAAAGTCAAAACAGACAAAATTCAAAAACAAAGACCAAGACTAGAACATAGGATTACAAGGGGCTAGACAAGATAAACCAGGCAAGGGGTAAGGAACACATACTTAGCCAAAGCCACAGATAGCATGAAGATGAGGGTGAGCATGACTGAAACCAGGCAGAATTAAGAGGACAAGGGGAACTTTAGGGAGGAAAGCATGCAAGGAACAGGTGAGCACAATTAGACAAACAAGGACTAGACAAGGGCTAACAAGTGGATGGTAAAGAGGAAACAAGGAGGGATTAGAGAGGCATATGGCTGACAAAAACAGCAACAAAGCCACGTGCTGACACACAAGACAACAGACACGAGAACAAAGACCCCTTGCATGATGCATGGAACTCCCCTTGGTTTGAGAAGAGGTGGAGTAGATCACAGGGCGGGTTTGTTAAGAAAATGTGGGTTCTTAGATTAGAATAGACTGGTTGATAATGTGTTTTCTAAAGTCATGTGCATGTCTCATGTATTCAGTAGAGCAAGGATTTAAATGTAAAACATATTGACAAATTTTGTTAGCCATTTAATGCATGAATCTACAGATATGTCTATATCTATAAGGTTCTAAAGTGAGTGGTTCTTCTGAGCAATTTTTATTCAATAAAAGCAGGTCAGGTTTTTGTGGCGTGGAATGATGGTTGCATATGTATACTAGTGTGCAACAATACAATAATATTGGTCAAACTGGCCATATTGGAAGGATCCTGTTCTGTAAACAAAGAACAATGTCTGTCCTGCCAAATGACCATTTATTACCTATGGAGAGTATGGTTCCTTTCTCCCACAGAACAGACACATGATAGACCTTTTTTCATTCAAATAATTTGCTGTTTTTGAAGCAGTTAAACTCAGATAATTCATACATGCTTAATCTCTCTCCTTCATAACTGCTTATCAGTGACTCAAACCTCCATTATAAACTCTAAAATTATGTTTTGCAATTACCATATTTTACAATTCTGAAATTTTACAATATCATTAAACAGTTGTTAAATGTTAACAGTTTTGCTACTTCCATCTTTCCTCGCTCTCTTTCAATGTTAAACAGACACTTCACGCTGGAATTCGCACTCTGTTTCTGTGTAAACTGTGCTTACTTTCTTTGATTGGCCAGCTCAATCATTTTGACATTGTTGAGCATCCATAGACAGCTGAGACAGACCAGCCTGAAAATGTAACTTGTTGTAATTTGACCATTTCTAAAATTTGGGGGGATACTTGTCCCCCTCAATGGCTACAATGATTATGGCCTCGTTCTATTAAGTTTCTTATTATCATAAAGGCAACATGGTGAAGCATTGCATCTGTAACTCAAGTTGTATGCATTCTCACGTGTCATAAAAGTGTGCAGTTCTGTTTTATAGTTGTTCATGTATTTTCTCAATGCAACTCCATTCATCTACAGTAGCTACCCACGCTGTGGCAAGCTGTGTGGGTGAAGGACCAAACCGAGAACTCATCAGTAGCGCCTTTTTCCACTCATCAGATGGAGGCTCATTCGAACACATTTTCTCACATTCACAATACCCATTTTGGAGGTTGAGATTTGCGTGTGTGTGAGTGTGTGTGTGTGTGTGTGCACAAAAGAGTGGAGGAACTGAAAGTGAGAAATATTAAGGTTATGTAAGGAGTAGTTTCAGTTAGTGTCTGTTTGTACAGCCGTCATGAGGTTGCTCGTCTGTCTTCCTTTCTGCCTTGTGCTGTTTCTGCTCTGCCTTACTGCAGGTGAGTTTAAGTTTACATTTTGTTACTCATTCATGATTCCTGGAAAGGGTTGTTGTGTTCTCAATTTGAACGCTTAAATAAATCAGAAGTTAAAGTCCAGAGACTGTTCAATATTTCAAAAATAAGTGCAGTTTCTTTTTGTCATACAGAAGCAAGTCATCATTCTTCAACCTGCTGTTTGAGGACAAGCAAAGACAGAATACACAAAAACAGAGTGTTGAGTTACACAGTTCAGAGAGCAGGAGTCTGCCCTATCAACGCAATTGTGTAAGTGAAGAAATTCCCATACTAAATTACGTTTAGCAGTTTTTTTTATTAAGTTACAAATTAATTAAAAACAAGTTGTACAACTAATGTTGACAGTGCTTACAGTGCTTTAAATAGTAATTTAGCACTCAAATAAAATAAAATTTTACCATGAATTTTTTTTTTTTACCATTATTTACATTGTTTATCTTCTTAGCTTGTTGACTGTAGGAAGGAAAATGAGGTGTTTTGATCCAGACTCAGAATGGATAAAAAAAATTATAAGAACAGTGGACCAGAAAAAAACGACTGATCCAAAAGCCTTGCCAAGCCAAAATGCCAAAAGACGGAACAAAGATAACAAAGGAAAGAGACGCAGACAGAAGAATCAAAATAAATTTTGAGTTGTTTACTTTTGTAATGTATTTTTTGACCTGCCAACTGACATAAACCTTAATTTGTAAGATGTCAAAAATATGTATTCACAACTTACTATTTATGCTGAATGTGTACATTATCGATCTCTTTTGAAATGAATTTATTCTGCTTCACAGATTTTATAATCTCTTATCAAGAATGTATTTTTGTTTTCAATATTTGTATATTTTTTTAGAAACATTTAATATTGCAAAATGAATGTTGTTGTGCAGATTTGATTTTGGAATTATTATTAAATACATTAAGAAAGAAAAATATAACGACCAGTAACTTAATTTCTGTTCATTTTTTTTTTCTTTTTATTTTAATATATGAATGGGCAAAGAAAAAGTAAACTGACTAAATATCTGATGTATATTTATATTTCAAATAATATTTAAAATATCACAGTATGAAAGAGTGAATGCTTTAACCACAAAGCCACACGGTTTCAGGTCTGTTTCAGGAACACCTGATAGTCTCTTTTTCAACAAGCAGGAATCGAATCCTCTTAAGAAAGATTCAGAAGAAGTAGAAAGATATCTGCATCTTTAAACTCAAATACGCAGAACACAGTATGCTTTCATGCATCTAGCTAATTGTCAGGTTCATTGTAAATAGCGGACTTGTTGCTTGCTTTCATGAAATATTGTTTTAATATTGACCACCAGGTGGAGTTATATGACAGAACATACAAAATTCCACCATAAATGAAACATTGGTTTTTAATGTTAAAAATTCTTCTCTTCTGTTGGCAGCAAGTGAAGTCTCGGTGATCATTTACAGTTCAGAGTTAATCATAATGCTGTGTACTAACAGTTTGTCCAGTTGTATGCCTTATTTTAAATGGTTTCACTTCTCTTGTGTGAAATACCTTTTATAATATTGAGGAGTAAGCCTATAAACTATAGACATGCTTTGAAACAATTACAGTGTTTTAGTATGTGCATTTTAATGCATTGATAATAGTAGCAACACCTAATATTTACTTTATGCAGTTTTAATAGCTAAAAATAGAGGCTTGTATGTAACATTCTTTTGAGACAGGCTTCTGAGAAGAATGTCTTTCTGGACAGGAACTTGAAGCTTGTCAGGGTTTCTGCTTTTGGTTTGTGGTGAGTTTCTTTATGACTGTGAGCACTTCTCAGCTTTACACTTAACTCTGTAACACTTTTTATTAGCCTCTGTTTTTGCTGTCCATCTCCTTGTGTGTGTGTGTGTGTGTGTAGTGTGAATGTGAGCGTATGCACTTGGAGGAAGGCTGAGTAAAATTAGACACCTGCTGCTTCACTGTGCTCTCATCAGAGTGTGTGTAATGTGGTGGAAAACACACCTGCTCCCTGTCACAGGGGCAACATGGACGCCGGACTCGCAAGACGGTAGATAGACACCTTTGGAAAAAAGGATGCACATGGTGTTACAAATGATTTACCAAGAGGGTAAAATGTGTCCAGAAAGCCTGGACAGAAGGAGAGAATGCTAAAATAAAGAGCTAAAATGTACAGCTTCACTTAAAAAAACATAGCATGATATCACCATTTAAAAAACAAACAAACATGATAACACAGTAATGTTTTTTTTCCAGCAGTACTTATCTGAAGTACCATAAATAACATGAGTGAATACAGTATTGGTATTAGCATCACTTGCCATCAATTATTATATATTGTAGTAGTGTTTTTTTTTTTTTTTTTTGAAGAAGGAGTTAATACTTTTAATTAGCAAAGTGGCAAACATGGAATGGATCAAAAGTGATAAAAATGTAAAAAAAGTCAGCATCTTAGAATGATTTCTGAAGGATCATGTGACTGAAGACTGAAATAATGGCTGCTGAAAATTCAGCTTTATCATCAAAGGAATAAATTACATTTTAAAATATATTTAAATAGAAAAGTTATTTTAAATGTTATAATATTTTTAATTATTACTGTATTTTTGATTAAAGAAATGCAGCCTTTTTAGCATTAGAGACCTTTCAAAATCACAAAACTTTGAACAGTAATTTATATATATCAGTTTAACAGGTACCAACATATGATTATATTGTAATTAATTGTAATTGTAATATAATATAATTTATATTATATTAATAATTAATTAATATTTGCTGTTCATTGCACCATTAGACGGACAAAGGCTGACCTTATCCCTTCTGACATCTCAGATTCTGGAGAGACAATGAGTGTTATCATTGCAGGTTATGAATATTGACTATGTCCTTTAGATCGATACAGAGACCTTTCACATATACCACAGCTATAATACAGCACAGATGAGGCCGCTCCATCATTTTCTCTCAGGTCACTCAGGTAGAACGCAGAGACTTAAAGGCATCTGCGCTCTGTTTGACTGGACATCCCTGTCTCATCAACGTCCTGGAACCATATTTAGACATCTTTAATAAAACACAGCACAGGTCTAATGCCAAAACAGCAGCAGATTCTCAGTCTCATTGCCTGAAAGGCCTCTTTAGAGAAAATTTTGTTGTGATGACCATACAAAAGACTACAAATGTAATCTAACTTCAGGGTTTGATTCACATCATGGTGTCTTTTTGCTCCTTTCTTTCTCTTGATTCCTTTTCCTGAGGCTGGTGTTAAGAGGCTGTGGCGAAGAGATAGGAGTCTGGAGTTTGCTTAAGGGATTTTCGGTGTTTTAAATAGAGAGGTTAACTGGGGTCATGGCAGACTAGTGACGTTTTGGGGCAGAAAGCCCAAGCTGTGTGCATCTGATTAGGAAGTCTATATGTTGAGGATTTGAGATTCTGTCAAGGGACCTGGTGTGTTTAGGAAGAGATGGTGTTAATAAAGTCAACATTTGGCGAAAAATATTATCATCCCGAGAGAGAGAGGTCAAATAATGTGTGTTAAAGATAAGAGTTAATTTTCACTAGATGCAATAAAAGCTGTGTGAATGCAACACGGAAATATCTGCTATGCAAAGCAATATATCTAATCCTATTGCTGCAGCAATAAAACATGTGATGTTCACATTCCAGGCGTATGCATTCTTAAAAATATCCCTCATTCTCTTGTGTATTTTGAGTCACTGTATTCCAGAAGCCTGAAGTTGCATAACTCTGAAGGAAAACCCTGCATCTTGACCTACTTAAAGAGACCGTAAGAATCGGCTTTAGTCTGTTTAATGTCGTCCCGCTCTGCAGCTGAATGCATGCTGGAAGTGTTATCACTAAATATTGATTCAATTAGGTAGAGCAGCTGTTTGATAATGAGATCTCAAATAATTACAAAGACTAATTGGACCGGAGGATTATGGATTGATCCGTTTCTCTGCCTTGAAATGGAGAAAAGCGGGATTCTTTTTTGGTGCATCTTTGACAGGGACGATGGAAGCAGAAACCCAGTGAACCCGAGTGATGTGCAACATCACAGAGCCTGTGCTGTAAAAACTTGGTTATTATATAACCACGCCAGAGGGATGGGAGTCTTTTCTCTCCTCTGTGATCTAAAAGAGACATCCAGTGCCCTCTAAAGCATTGCAGAAGAAGACATATTCAGAAACATTACAAAATAAACAACTCTGACAAGGTTTTGTTCTTCCAGGGGTGTGTTGTGTAAGTGTCTGAGGAAGTGCAACGGAAAGAAAAAGTGATGGAGATGGTTTTGGTAATGTGGTTTTTAAGAGGATCTTAATACAGTGTTAAATCATTTTCTGTTTGAATAGTGTAATACATATTAGCTATACTTCCCAGCAATATGCTCTTTCAACAATGTCTGTCAACTTTTCTCACAATCACCAGGAAGTACACAAGAAAGAGATTTAAATATGAACGCAAACATTTTTATGAAAGATAAAATAAATATTTTAATCTAATATAGTAAATATTCATGAATATAATTAGAAAAATCTATCTATAGAAATATGAAATCTGTATACGATTATAAATATATATATATATATATATATATATATATATATATATTTAAATTGCACTAATTTAATCTAACGAATCAGGTAAAAATGTATCATATTTTATTGAAAATGTAAACATTTGATCAAACTTTGATAATAGCCTCTTTTTTTTGTTACACTGTGGAAGCTTCTGTCACGAAAACAAATTCCTTGTATGTTGAAACATGCCTGGCAATCAAAGCCTATTCTATTCTATTATATTCTATTCTATTCTATAAATAATGAAAAATCACTTTTTAAACCTATTCCGTTATGACCCCTATATACACATATACATATACACATATACATATACATACAAACACAGTATATACTGATTTAAGTGTTGTTGTTGTGTTTTTAATTTATTTATTAATTCAATTATTAAATCATTAAATGTTTCAATAATTTCTGGTCTGTATTGTTTAACTCAACTTAAAACATGATATCATAAAAAATAACTGAAACTTCACCTAGGACCTAGGAACCGCACACAATACACTAACAACTACATGGAAACATTCTGCAAATAACCCACAACATTGACAGACGATTGCTTTTGCGCTAGCAAACACAATTCATAATTTCTTTAGAGAATGAATAAAAACATTAAAGTTAACTTCTGGACTAATGTAGCTTTGAAGATTGAACCTATTTAGCAGCCACAATAAAAAAAGCAGAGGTGAAAATCCTTCATCATTAAGTTGCACTTTAATTTCCTGTTTTTTCCCATTCAGAATGTCAGAGTGTGACAGAGAGTAAGCCACTCATTCACACAGCTATACAACATCTACGATCCTTCAGATAGTGCCGAGGACTTAAATAAACAGAACACTGGACTTTACTCAGGCATGTGGCCTTACATTACCTGCCTTTACTGAACTCTCAATGTGTTTTGGCCAGGTTTTCTGTTATAAAAGACTCTAAACTGACTGTCAACAAGAGTTTTTAATTTATTTTACTAGAATTAGCTTAGTGCATGTTCAATGTAACCTTACCACATTAGAGAAACCTTAGCAAATTCCAGAAACCTGCAGCGGACATGCAAGCAGCCCTTTCTCTTTCTATGCACCAGACACTTTTGTAGAGCTGCACAAAACCGAATGAAAACAAAAAAGCTCTTTTGTGCTGGCTTGTGGTGCATCAGGGACCGCATGCTGGCTGATCGACGGGGGTCCAGACTCCACCCACCAGAGGTGAGCAGGAGTGTGGGAAGAGGCAAGTGCACAATGCTTGCTCTCCTGAGGGGCGGCAGGAACCTAAGACCCGGCCCCCGCTCCATGGCAGACAGGGCAAGACTCTCTTTCAGCAGACGGAGCCCTAGGGTCAGTATATGGGGCCCAAAGAAGCAGATCTGTGTGGAGTGGCACGGCCCACGTTTAACCTGTCCCAGATGGCCCTGTTCTGTGGGCACCACACAAGACAGTTAAAGCAGTCTGGGAAGTTCAGTCTAGGAGTTACCAAGTTCAAAGAATAAGTTCATGAAAGTAATGTGGAAGTGGATTTAAATAATTATGTAGCCCAGATTACATGTAATCCCAGCACTAATGATATGAATCAAATCAATGTGATAAACAAGTTAGTTCAAAAGTAATGAAAAAGTGCATTACTTTGATTGCATTACCTAAAATGTGAATTACATTGCTAACTATAATTTTTGTCATGTAATTTGGAATCAGTAAAAGATTACAATTGGTAAGTAATCTGCCTAGCATATACGTAAAAAATATGCAATGCATTAAGATAATTTGTATTTAACAATATTTTAACAATCTCTTTGAGATATTTACTGTCTCACTAACATTAAAAGCTCCAGTAAAACCAGTGCATAGTCCAAGTATGGGGTGCCTAGAGAAGGAGGAAGGCTTTTTCTAAGAAGGTATTCATCACTATTAGGCTACTGAGACCCATTCATTTGTATGTTTCTCCATATGAAATGCTCTTCCCATATGCAGCAACAGCAGCAGGATTCTGGAAATCCAAAGGGGGCCCCTGCTCAAAGTTCAAGAGCTCCACTGCAAACCCCCCTTCCTATGCCCATCCACCATGGTTACACATCCATGATAGACAAATATGAAAGCATATGGCTCTCGGCTGCAGCTGACATGATCATTCGTGCTCTGTCTGGCCTCTGGAGCTTGCCAGCAAGCCTCATTAGGCTCGTGCTATCTGTGCTAACCAACAGGAGGTTTTAGGTTGACGGTTGATATGTATTTGTCAGCCCTATTACACCTGTCAAAGCCCCTCCCACTTCATTAATAAGAGCGGGCATGAAGATCTTGGAACCGCCACAGCTTTTGGATTCTCAAGCTGATGGGAACAGATTCTCACTCTTCTGTGCTAAATAATGAAACAGGTTTATATTGGGATGTGGTGCAGCGAGAGACATTGTGGAAGACACGTCGTGACCACATCTTCCACAAACAGGAAGGTTCATCTGACAGGTCACTGATGCATACGGGGATGGGGGATGGGGGATGGGGGTAATTTTAAGGTAAAGAAATATGACATTTAAAGAGAAAGAGAGATTGTTTTGGAGCTTTTGCAAAACCTCAACATAATGGCCCTGTTTAATTGCAATGTTTTTGTTTTTTAAAGAACAATCTTATATGTCAGAAACTGGCAATTAATATTTTGATGTGGTTCAAAAAAATCATATGAAAGATTTGTTTACAAATCTGACTTATTTGTTTCTTGGGTTCAACTCACTGACTTCCAGTCACAGTGGTCATTGAATACTTGAAAATGAAACTAATTTTAGATTAGAGATATACAATACTTTAAAGAGATAGTTAATGCAACTTCTGTCAGAATTTATTCACCTTTATGTTTTTTTTTTAAGCTTGCTGAATAATTACGCAAAACTACCATAAAAGTATTATTCAATGATGCATATAATATGTAGCCTAGGTCAATTCATGATATAAATTGCAATGTTTGATTTCTATATGAACAGTTCTTGTGATTCAAATCTCATCAATGGATCTTTTAATAGAGTAAATAAAAACAGTATGAATGATTTGTCCACAAATCGGATTTATTTTTCAAATATAACATATTGACTCAATCTAGT
Source organism: Carassius carassius (assembly GCF_963082965.1). Lineage (NCBI taxonomy): Eukaryota > Metazoa > Chordata > Actinopteri > Cypriniformes > Cyprinidae > Carassius > Carassius carassius. The sequence goes on from NC_081789.1 coordinate 20,743,069, forward strand.
CACAGTGGTTCATGGAAAATAATTTTACAGTAGGGAGATACAATATTTAAAGAGTTTCAAAAAGCAGTCTATAAGTCAATAAATATTAAATAAGTAAAATTCTTTCATCATTTACTCACATTTTTTGATGCTTCCAAGCTTGAAGGTATATAAAACATTTAAAAAATGATCATAAAAGCATTATATTTGAAATGTAAGTCGACTTTTGACAAAAAGTCAAAAAGTCGTGTTTAATTTGTGAATAAACTATTGTTGTGAATCTCGAGTGGTTCTTGTGTTCAACTCATTGATCTGATCCAGTCACAGTGGTTCTTGAATACATGGAAAAGGAAAATTATGAGTGAATAATGTGGTCTTTTTCTCATTTAACACCACTGTATATGGCATCAAAATACTTTTAAAACATTTTCATGGTGGTTTTACATACTTTATGAGGATTACAAGCTTTATACCCAATTCATTGTAAATCATTGCAAAGCATTCAAGGAAGGTTTGATTTTGTGGAAATTTTTCTTGGTTGCTGCATGCACATGTTTTTCCAGACTGTCCTGCCTGTCACCAATAGTGTGATAGACAGCAACAGAAAGACAGAGAAATGCAGATAAAAAGACAGTAGCACTAAGAAAACTCACTGCATTTATTTTTCAGCTCTGGTGTGTACAGGCTTGTCTGAGCCATCATAAACACCCCCGGCACTCCTCCACACACCCCGGGCAGTGTGCCTGATTGTCTGTCAGCCATTGTTGGAGATGGCTTACACAGTAGAGATGTCTCATTTACACTTCCTGCCATCACATTCAAACATGATATGTGATGTCATTTTTTTGGTAGGTGACAGAGCTTATGAGGGCCCTGCGTGGGAGGAGCCAACTGGCAGAGGGGGGAAAACTGTGGCCTTTTTCCAAGAGCAGTAAGAGTATTGATTTGACCTTCATCTTTAAATACCAAACATTGAGGTTTTGGTCTAATGGTCTCTGTTGTGTCAGTTCACTTTGCGTCCCCATGCCTGTGATATGACTTACATGGTCAGGTGAATGTGGCGGCACATTGCCACAGCAGGACAGTAAAGTGACTTTGACCCTCTGATCTAAATGTCCATACGTAACTGCCAATGACAATAGGTTATGTAAATCCATCCATCTATCTATCTATCTATCTATTAGAGATGCAATGGTATGAAAATTTCTTATTATTTTTATAGAGACCAAATTTATCAAGGATATCAATTTCATCTGTATTGTTGCTGGAATTTTTCAAAAATTACTGACATATTAAGTTTTATATTTAAAATCAACAAACAATAAATAAAATGACTTTTTGTTTGCACGAATACTAAAACATTAACATTATGTCCGGATTTTAATCGATATCATGACTGACAACAGTTTATTTAATAGAATGTATAATTTCTTTTTTTAATAAAACTTTGAAAAGGTTTCATAAAATTGTAAACCTCACATTTAAGGATTTAAAAAAAAAATGATAATGATAACTGATTAGAAAATGATTCTATCTATCTATCTATCTATCTATCTATCTATCTATCTATCTATCTATCTATCTATCTATCTATCTATCTATACTGAATGCCGACAGTAACTATCACTTTTTTTACACAATTTACAACTAAAAGAGTTTTCCAGGAAACGCACTCACGCGCGCCTTCTTGACGCCACGCACACACGCGTGACGCCCCTCTTCATCCCGCTCGCTGTGGCCAGAGAGTACAGCTCACGCCAGTGTCGGATCTTCTTTCATGCGGGCGCGCTGTTTCCTCTCCAGCTCAGTTTCAGTTCATTTCTCCAGCGCAGCCACCGGCTCACCAGCCCCAAGTTTACGCACAGGGATGCGGGCGCGTGGAGCCGCGTGAAAATGGCTCTCTTTAGGATTTACTCTTTCCTTGCTCCTTTTCATGTATTGGTGTTGTGTCAAGCCTTGAGGAATTATCCAGATAATGAAGGTAAGGCATAGAATCGCTGTCATGTTTGTGCGCTTTGGATGTTCTTGAATTTCGCTGGACTTTGGCAATGAATCATAATCATAGCGAATTGACGTACATTCGTTTCTCTCCCGGGGCAATCGTATTCAAATTTTATGCTTTAAAGACAGCATACGCCTCGGAGTTAGAACAAATTAATATAAGAAGTCGTTAACATGTAGGATTCTCGTGATCTCTTCTGAGTAACAAAAACAAGAATGCTAGCGGAGCAGCATTTAATGAACTATCCAATAATTTGACTTCGCATTGCTGAGTTGGAAGGATTAATAACTAGGATGTGTTTATGACCCAAATATAATTTAATGTCGCCCCAATGTTAATTTTTAAGAACTTGTGACTTGTAATTTGTTTTGAAAAACCATCCTGAGCGAATGTCACAGGTGATGCAGCCGTATGATTTATATAAATGGATATACACAAATGTTTAACAGAAAACTGTCCGTAACTATAAAAAAGCTCAGATTAAATCAAGCTGTATTTACTATATGTTGTGGTTTGAAGTGTTTAGCATTGCCAGGGATGGTTTGGACAGGCAATGCTATGAGCAATGACAAATGGACGTGAGACACTCATTTGCTTAATTAAACAATTAATTAGGAGAGATCAGAGAGAGCCGCTCCCACAGAGACTAGTATTCTAACCCATCCAGACCTATATAATCACATACATTGACCCTTGAGAGCGATCTAACTTCTTTGAAACTGCTATGAGACAAGTTACTTTGTGAGTGAGGGAAGTGAATAAGAAATAGGTTTCTTCAATTTACAAGTAACCCATTGATATTTATAGATATTTGTGATCTAAAATGCTGTGTTGTCATTTTAAGCATATCAGGCATTTTTAGACTATATGTTCAAAGATGCAGGATGCCAGTTGAAAACAGTCCACACTGACTTATTTCACTCTGAGCCTTCAAAAATCAGACAATAAATGAACCTCACTGGATTAAAATGGGTTTACTTCACATTGTTGTGAGATTAGGATTAAGCCACCCATTGTGCTGTTGTCAGAAGGAAGGTTCAATGGTGGGTTTAATACACATTTAGGTGGAATCTATCAGATAGGATTTTGTGCAGATCATTTGGACATGTCTTTGGCTGACTGGAGGCTTTGGGAAATTAAAATACACTTTGCAGGGCTTTGACAGTGGGAGTTTTGGTGCTTTATTGACATTAGCACATCTCAATAATCATTACATTTAACTATGTCTTTGAGCTTTACATTGGGTTATCATTTGTGCTGGTGTAAATTGCAGCTGCTATAGAGGTGTGCACTTCCTCTAACCTCCAGCTGGTGGTATCCCTGAGGTGATTTTGCAATATGGTTCTGCGAATGTTTGTGTTTTGAGCAGATGCACATCTGTGTTCGTTTCAACGAACTGTTCTTTAACTTCTTGTACTGGAGTTTTTGTCTTGTAAACATTTTCTACATTAAGGATAGTAGACATGTCCCGTATCGACATATGCTTGATATCTGTCTTCTGGCCAAACTAAATCACATCAGCACATATTTAATGTTAATGACTACATTGGTTTTCCATTCAGGATCCAAATGACTGACTTCCTCAGCACATTTTCTGTTTTTGGAAGACATTATTGCAGTGCTTGGATATTTACACCCCTCTGGAAATAATAAAGACCAAGATGTTGCAGAAACATCTTTAAAAAAAAAAAAACCCTTCATTCACACAAGCTCAAACCTTGAAATGGTTAATATATAACAGTGGTTCTAGACTAGCTGGTTAAAGATAAAAAAAAAATGGGTCACTAATATGTTAAATGTTATTATAAATAAATAAATATGCGGTAACTTAATTATATATAATTGAGCATAGTTTGGATAGAAAAATAAATAAATTGTCACGTGGTGCTAGCCAGATTAGACAGATGAGAAACATCTGAATTATTGGCGACACCATGAAACCATCAAAATAGACATTTGCAAACCAAATATGTGAAAAATGTTGCTTATTATTAGCCTTGGGCAGTTTATTGAGATATTAATAGTCATTATTGCATACACAGCATACAATTTTGATGCATTGTTGGACCACTTAAAAATCTGGATCTCCAAACCAATTAAGATCCACCAATCTAGGGTTGTTTAACTATAAATTTAAAGGTACCTGTGATAACGTTTTACACTTTATGAAGATCTTTTCATTTTTAACAAGTGCCTTCTGTTGCCCTCTTGTTTTTCTAGTTAGCGCTAAGGTTCCCCTCATTAGCTCGTCCTTTGTTCACCTTCTTTCTGCGTTTAGTGACGGTTTCTTGTCTGCTTTTGTTTTCCTCCCTGGCACTCTGGCAGGGAAATTAGCATGAGAAAACACACTTTATGTTCAATTCAGCTGTGCTTGGAGGCTCTGTTTTGCTCTCGTTTCTCACCATCTCTTAGCTACTGAATTAGAGAGAAACCTGAATTTGCATCTCTCTTGTCTGAGGAAGTCTGTTGATTAGTCTAACCTGTGGCCTTTTTTTTTGTTTTCCGAGAGTATTGGTTATTTTTCCCCTTCTAGTTGGTAGAAAGGTTTTAAAAAAGTGACGTGACATTCAGCCAAGTTTGGTGACCCATACTCAGAATTCGTGCTCTGCATTTAACCCATCCAAAATGCACACACACAGAGCAGTGAACACGCACCCGGAGCAATGGGCAGCCATTTATGCTGCGGCGCATGGGGAGCAGTTTGGGGTTCGGTGCCTTGCTCAAGGGCACCTCAGTCGTGGTATTGCTGGCCTGAGACTTAAACCCACAACCCTAGGATTGGGAATCAAACCAATCATTCCACTAGGCCACGACTTTCCTAACACAGAGCAAGCCAGCCTTGAGTATACAGGAATAGTTCAAGTGCTCGCCTGGTAGATTACATTTACAGATCTTAATTAGTAGTGAAAGTGCGGCTGTTCTATACCTGCCATGTAGTTCGTTATTTAACATTTCTGTTTAAGAAACTGGGTTGGAAACTTGGATCTAGCAAATTTAGCAAAATATACTGTAATTTTGCATGGCCATATGACTTTTAATGGACCAGTCCAACAGATGTATATGCTGATATAGCCTAAAGCTCAGAGACCAGTGCTGTTGATTTCAACTTGTACTCATTGGAAACACGTGCCTGTGGTGAAATTTCTGCAAAATGATGTTATGTTGCTTTTGGAACATTTTGCGAAACTAAGTGCACAAAAAACAAGGGATGCACCAAATGTGTGGCAACTGAAATTATAAGCAAATAAACGAAAAGACGGAATAAATGCACACGAACAATGATATGACGTGATCAATAGCAACCAGCAAAGAATTTCAAGGGAATAATCGACTTTTATGATTTTTTCATAATCATACAGCCCTAACTGTTAGTATTGTAATTTTACTGTTTTTCTGTAAAATAAAAACAAGACAATAATAATAATAATTAATAATAATAATAATAATAATAATAGCTCTCTTAATACATTTATTATAACATTCACACATAGTGTGAGTTAGGATCTGTAATATTTTCTATATCTATATATGGTATAGTGTTTGGTAAAATGTTAAAAATGTTCAGTGTTAAATATTTTTTAATTGTTGTTTTGTAATAGATTTTTTTATTTTTCTTCACATATTTTATATGCAACGGTGAAAAAAAATTGGCAAAATACATGGGGGAAAAAACTCGAAAAACTGTGTCCGGTATTCGCCCAGTGTTTCATTTTGTTTGGTTTTGGCTTCGGCCAAGAATTTTCATTTCGGTGCTTCCCTACTAAAAACATGTTAAGATTTATTCGAAACATATGGATATTAATCTGGCAACATTTTGTTACAATGGTGGTTCTATGTATCATAGCAGAAACTAGCCTGTAAACATTGATAAAAGGTCAGCGCTAACATGAGAATAATGCATTTGCTGAATGAACCATGCCTTTGTAGCTTGCTTTTACAGGAATTTGAGGTTTTTTTATTTTTTTTTATTTTTTTTTTTTTTACTGTGGCTCGTGTTTCTTGGGACTCCACAAGTGCAATGCTGTACCAGGTGAGCATCCGATCAAGTTTACTACATCAAAAAAACAAAACAAAAAAACAATACATTTATAGTTGTCAAAACGTAAAAATTTAGTCATACGTTATGGTAAAAATTATGTTTTAACATCATAAAATAGTTTTGTGCAAAGACCCTTCTGATATAAATATAAAATAAGTAACTAATAAAATAACTATTTATTATTCAATAATCTGCCCAGGTGAAAGGGAATAAAATAGTTGATGTTTCACTGCCCCCAGTGTTCATTTCAGCTTGAAACGGCAGTGAATTGTAAAGTTGTGTTTTGCAGTAGAGACACATATTTCCAGTTAGCCTAGGTTGATTGATTCAGTTGAATGAGTCAACTCAAATTCCCACTGTTGATTTTATATATATAACTATGAGTCAAAACCATTAACATGAGAGCTATTACTTTTTCTCTCTCCTGCTGCTCTGAATGGCACACCTTAGACCTTATCGCCCCCGGCTGCATCCAGACTCCTGTGGATCAGACAGCTCATGCGGTAGAACGAGTCTCGATGCCAGTGGCATTTCAGGATAGAGGCACAAGAGTGTTTTGGATCATGGCCAGAAAGCCGGCTGCATTACATTGGGTGAAACACCATGTGAATCTCCTGAATGAGACGATTCATTATAGCTATTTACCTTTACTTGAGCATATCAGTTTCATATTTCATCTCTCTGTGTTTATAGCTGAGCTGATGGAAAGTTGAAATGTAATCTTAATGTATTCTTTCTCATCTTAGTTCTGTATAAAATCCTGTCATCATTTACTCACTCTTATGTCGTTCCAAACCTGTATATCTTTTCCCCTCTGTGGAACATAAATGAGGATGATTTGAAATTTTTTTAACTGGTTGCCTTTGCAATGAAAGTCAAAAGAGCCCCAAACCCCAAACTGGACCCTTCTGACTTTCATTACAAGCACTGAGACATTTATCAGATTCTCTAGAATATGATTCCATGTTCAATTTAAATCAGATTTGTGCCTTTCGCTTGTCACTCAGAGGAAGAAGATCAACTTACATCCCACCTTTCCATCAAGGGTCAAAGGCCATTGTGTTTTATCAGCTGAAATTTTGTCTGAGAGCTTAACATTTTCGCGTTTATGCTATTTCGGTTCTGGTAAGGTAATGAGACTTGATTAAAACCGATCCCTTGTGTGTTCATGTGTGCTTAAACGAAACCCTTTTAGCCGACAACGGCTTTGATCTGTCATTATTGTGAGGCCCACTCCTTCACCTTCATTAACATGCTCTCTACTCTCTGTACCTAATACTCAGCCTTAATGTTTTCTAATGTCTGAGACGGTGTGAATTCTGTTTCGCGTATCTCATTAACAGCACTACACTTATCACTGATGGCCTGCTCTCCTGGGGATTTGAAGCTCGTGCGCTATGATTCCTGGGAGGTTTTATTGGATTTGACCCTGCATTTTGTTAATGCAAGGCTTAATTGCTTAGAGACTCATTCCGAATTTGAAAATGGCTGTTTCATGCGTATTACAACATGCTTTTTCCCTTTGATTGAAGTTAAATAAGTATGTTAAAATATATTACATTTTTTGTAAATGAAAATTGCTAATTTGGGAATTGAACCTAACCCAAGTATTAAACTTTGGTGCATAACTTGAACCGCTATTTATTTGAATAATAATAATAAAAAGTATGATAAACTTTGTTTCTTGATCATCAGCGGTGTTCTGAGAAACGAATCAGCCTTAATTATAAAGAGCCATTATGAACCACAAGCTCAAAGGTGATGTCACCTTCTTCTGGTGCGGCCCAGTTTAATCTCTCTAATTATGACTTGTGCTGTTGTAACCTGTTTCATGCCCTCTTGGGATTTTATATCCAGCACGGATGCAGTTTCATTGCTGTTGTGCATCTCCACACACACAAAGACTCATCGATGCGGCAGGTGTGGTCCGAGCTGTGTCTTTGCTTCTAATGAGGCATCCCAAGAGTGTCTTCCCTGCTGTCTTCCACTAACTAACACACGGGTCACCATTTCATGCCATGTCTGGCAGCAGCCTGTTTACACCTCTCATCATTAAACAGACCCTGGCATGGCCAGTCAGTCATGCCTGACACACATTTCACAGGTTATTAGGTTGTGAAATGGCCCTTGTGTTCATTGTAGTTAATTTGCTGATGTGCTTCCTGTCTAAAGGTCATGTCTTTTTTTAAGATAAAATATACATGTATACTCTTAGTAAGATCTTACCCAAAACCAGCTGTAGTTTGTATCTCTTAGACCCTTCATGTGATGCATTTAGATAGTAATTTATCAGTACATGGATATTTCCTTCCTTTTTACTTCACTTATTGTACCGTGAGTGTTCATTCTTCCTCCATTGAGTGGGTGGAGCAAAGTTTATCTCAGCAAAGCCTGTTTGGCAATATGATTCTGTAGTTCTCTGGTATTTGTCTGAGTGATAACAGTGATTGTGTGGTGATTTCTGTCTTGATTGAGTCTTATCTATCTCACTCTGTGGTCTGGAGCTTGGCACGGTTCCTTCCTATGGCTTTAGTGTGAAGATCATGATCTGAAGATTATGACGTTCTGTCAGCAAAATTAATTAATTAATTCTATGTAGGAAATGCACAAAAAGAACATCATTAACATTTATGATATATAATAATATATAATAACATGCCTCAGTTATGGTTTGAAGTAAATAAGTCAAAAAGAGAATTTTATAGTAAATCTCCAACAGATTTTAAATTAGAAGTACTGTAGTGTCCTAATTGTTGTTAGACATATAAACTAGGGATGCACCGAATCCAGACTTTTGGGGTTCGGCCGAATACCGAATCCACTGTTTAAGATTCGTCCGAATCCGAAACTGAATACTGAATCCTACTCGCATCCTTATTCCATTAACACAGTAAAACACATTGATGAGGTAAACAACGTCCACAGCAATGTATTTTTCATTTTATTTTATTTTAACTGTAAAAAAAAGAAAAAAAAGATTAGGCAACATTATGCCAGGATGACAAGTGAGAGAAACTTTTTTGACAATTACCAAGCTTATGCTTACCCAAGTAAACAACCAAAACCTTTCAATAAATGTTCAGCAATGCAAAGAAAAGTGTTTTTCTTTTCTTTTAAAAATCAGAATATGTTTGGTGACTTAACTGAAATTAATGTAATTGAACATTAACTCAATAAACATGGATAGTAGGCTGTTTAGTTTTCGTTTATAACAGTAGGATAGACTACGATTAGAACAGAAGCCAAATATTACGAAAAATATTACGGAAGATCACACACATCTCCTGCATAATAATTAAATTAACGTAAAACCATCTAATCTTTCACATGAAATGAGTTTAAAAAATTTAAAAAAAAAAACAAGACGCTCTGCATTAACAGGTGACAGCCGGTTGCGAGTGTGGGAACAAATGTCCCCAGCAGTACTGAAAAGTCTTTCACTGGGCACAGAGGTAGATTTTTGCCATTTTTGCCAGCAGTGGAAATCGCTGCTGGTTTGTCTTCCACCACTGAAGACGATACTCTCTAAGAGGAATCAAAGGCTCACCAAAAAAAAAAAACGCTTATCTCCACGTCAGCACCCGATGTGACTGGCTAACTCTGTATTGCTACGGTATAAATCGTCCCAGACGCTCAAGATTCCTGAACAGTATAGTTTAGAGCGAACTGTCAGGCCTTGTTCCTCCTCATATAAACAGCTTCACGCAATCAACGGTTGCATGACGTCGACCAGCGTAGCGCAAGCCAAGGGTTCGGTTCGGTGAAAAAAAAACCTAAGGTTCGGCCGAAACTGAACCCCGTCAAAAAGCCCAGTATTCGGCCGAATCCGAATCCTGGATTCAGTGCATCCCTAATATATTAGGGACTTTGACATGACGGTCGGTCACGTGGTGTGGTAATAAGCGAAGCACGCAGCGTCTCGCGCCCTCGCTAATGTTTTCACATCTTTAAATTCATCGTTTGAAACTGAACTCTCTCCTAAACTTATCCAAAGCGGTGGATTTAATACTAACTTAGGCTACTGATCTGTTGTGACTATGCCGAAGGCAAAAGCGGTACAGACCGACTCAAATGCTGAGACGGTCACAATGGCGTCCCTCGCCCTCTTGCTTGAGTCTCATCGAACCGCCATCTCCGAGGACTTCAAACAAACTTTCTCATCTCTTGAGACCAAGTTGAACGGTGTCATAACTACCGTGACAGAACACGCTGAGAAACTCGAAATCCTTGAGAGTGAAGGTGACGCACGAGAGCTATGCCTGAAGGCTGCCAAGGAAGCTATCACCAAACTCCAGACAGACCACGCTAAATTAGCAACTAAAATCATCGACCTTGAATCACAGAGCCGGCGAAACAACATCAGGTTGATTGGTGTACCTGAATCCATGGAGGGGCCACAACCAACAGTTTTCTTCACTAAGATGCTTGAGGAGGTCTTTGGAGGGGTGCTAGATTCACCTGTGGAGTGTGAACGGGCTCACAGAGCCCTGGCACTCAAACCTCCACCAAACCAGCGGCCAAGACCGATCATCATACGTCTCCTCAGGTTCCAGGTGAAGGATAAGATCATCAGCCACGCACGGACCATGAGGGGTAAACTGAAATTCCGGGGCCATTCCATCCTTGTATTTGAGGACTATCCACCAGAGGTTGTGGAGCAGCGGAAAGAGTTTAAAACGGTCATGTCAGAGTTGTACGAGCGTGGATTCAAGCCGGCCTTGCTCTACCCGGCCAGGCTTTACATCAAGATGGAGTCGGGAGGTAGGAAACATCTTCCCACGGTAGCTGAGGCTGAAGCTTTCATCGTCTCCTTACCCTCGCGGAATACCTAGATCATTGTTGCCCAAATCCATGCGACGAGGGCGAAGAGACCTGCAGGACACGGCTTACTGTCGCTTAAACTCCTATTTTATTTCCGTTTTCCACTGACAGCGTACAGTGGTGATCTGGTTGCCTCTACTCTTGCGGATTTTGGACGACAAACTCTCTATTATGACTTAATGTGTCTAATAAGTTAGCCTATACTCCTCTACGGGACACTTGATTCGTATTTTCTACCGGAGAGGTGAGAGACATTTTGCTTTCTATTTCTATGAGTCTATTTTTACTTTTTCTTTCTTTCTTTGCGAGATGGCGCGGATGACTGCAGCGTGGTACAAATAGTTTACTCAATGGTACTAGAATATTGTTGTGTGCGTGTGTGTTGTGTATGTGTGTGTGTTTGGTTGCTCCGAGCGTATTCGCGACTATCGCCATGGCAATGTCTTAATGTAATCCCAGAAAATTCCATGATCAATTTGTACTGTAAATACTATGGGTTCTGATGATTTCAATATTGTTGGAGATTCTCAGCACTGTATTGATATGGATGGCAATACTACGTGTAATGTTTTTGACCTTGATAACTTAAAACAATTAAATGACATATATAATTATTCACTGTTACATTTAAACATCAGAAGCCTAAACAAACATCACTCTGATTTAGTTTCTCTACTATCTAATTCAAGTTGTCATTTTGATGTTATTGGATGTAGTGAAACCTGGCTCAATGATTTTTCAAATACCGATTTGCTTGACCTTGATGGATATAGTCTACACATTAAGAACAGACCAAATAGATCAGGTGGAGGGGTCTGCCTTTATGTTAAAAGTAGCTTCCAGGATGATCTCTGTGAGTCCTTATTCATTGAGATTAAAAATTATAATAAAACATTTATCGTCGGTATAATTTATCGCCCACCAGACTCTGCCCTTGACACCTTTTATTGTAAACTGGAAGATCTATTACATAAACTGAATAACCAAAAAAAAGACTGTATACTTCTTGGTGACTACAACATTGATATTTCTAAGGAAGATGGGGCAAAATATGACTTCATGAACACATTGCATTCCTCCTCTTTTTTTCCCCACCATTAATAGATTTACCAGAGTAACACCTACTTCCAAAAGTATTATTGACAATATCATTACTAATATTCAAAACATCAAGCTGGAGACAGGAGTCGTACAGGTTGACATCACAGATCATTTTCCAATTGCAATATTTTTTGGCTCTGGCAAATCAGTCTCTCCTCGACTCTCTAAAATTAAATCTAAAATCCTTAATCAGAAAACCTTACAGCATCTAACTGTTAACTTACATGCCAAGTCGTGGGCTTCTGTCTATGATAGTGCGACTCCTAATGCTGCATATGACAATCTGCTAAAGATCATTCAAGACTCTATCAAGGATACAATTCCTGAGAAGACTGTCAAATGCAGCACTACTCTCCAGAACCCTTGGATTACAAAGGGAATTTTGAAATCTATTAAATATAAGAGTAGGCTTTACAAAATCTACATGAAAAATCCTTCTAGTTTAATTAAAGAGAAATATATTTCATATAAAAATAAATTAACGCAGCTCATTAGAAAGAGTAAAAGAAATCATTAAACAGAACTTCTAAAAGCTTCACAAGGGGACTGTAGGAGGTCATGGAATGTCTTAAATGAAGTTCTCAATAGGAGACATAAACCGACTGCTCTACCTGATATTGGTGATAGTAAAGCTGACCTTGCACAGAGTTTCAATAATCATTTCGCTTCAATTGGTGTAAATCTGTCTAAAGAGATAAGTCAACCCAAGGATGTCACTTTTAAGCAATTTCTTTCTGGTAGTTATATTCATTCATTCTTCATGATACCGACAGACAGTACCGAACTCCTCAAGATCATTCTGGACTTGAGGAGCTCATACACTGCAGGTGTAGATGGAATATCTAGTAAGATCATGAAGGCCATTGCGAATGTCATTGTAGAGCCATTGGCTCATTGTATTAACCTTTCTTTACTTACTGGTATTGTACCTAAAATGACAAAAATCGCAAAGATTATTCCAATTTTTAAATCGGGTGATAGAAATGATATGAATAATTACCGGCCCATATCAATTCTACCCACTTTTTCTAAAGTAATGGAGAAGGTAGTATACAATAGACTTAGTGGCTATCTTGATAAATTAGATATTCTTGTTTCCTCTCAATATGGTTTCAGAAAAAAAAGAGCACAACCTGTATGGCAATACTAGACCTAATTGAACAAATTAATGACTGCATTGAAGAGGGAAAATGTGGCATTGGTATTTTCTTGGACCTATCAAAAGCCTTTGATACCATTGATTTTGATATCTTATTGTATAAACTACAACACTATGGTATCAGAGGTTTAGCACTTTAATGGTTTAGAAGTTATCTATCTGAGAGGGAACAGTATGTCCATGTCAATGATCATAATTCTACTTGTAAGCCCATTATCTATGGGGTCCCCCAGGGCTCTATTTTAGGGCCACTCTTATTTATTTTATATATAAATGATTTTGTAAACTCATCAACATTATTTCATAAAATCATCTTTGCAGATGACACAAATCTGTTTACATCACACAATAACCCTATTATTTTAAAAGATATAGTCAATTCAGAGTTAATCAAAGTTGATTCTTGGTTTAAATGTAATAAACTGTCATTAAATGTAAGCAAAAAAATTTCATTATATTCAAATCGACCAAGAAAAAAATATTTAAAACCACTGACCACTGCTTGATTAAAATTAATGACCAAATGATAAAAAGAGTGCATTCTGCTAAATTCCTGGGGGTCCTCATTGACGAATCTCTTACCTTTAAATGTCATATTGATCATCTTGTAAACAAACTGTCAAAGTATGTTGGCCTGTTTTATAAGATCAGACACATTCTTCCGCTGTCTGCCCTACTCTTATTGTACAAAACTTTTTTTGAACCTCATCTTAACTACTGTAATGTGATATGGTGCAACACCTTCACAAGTCATCTTAAAAAACTTGCATCGTTGCAAAAAAAAGCCATACGGGCTTTGTCCTGGTCAGAGATAAATTCTCCTACTCACCCTTTATTCTATCGTTTTGAGTTACTAAGATTAGCTGAGTTAAATATCAAAATGCCTGCCTTATGTTTCAAATTGTCAATTGCCTGAACACTGCTCTGAGTAGTCTTGTTCCTATCTCCAGCCGCCAGCATACATACCAAACGAGAACCAAACCACTCATATTTGGAAAATATCGCCGACATGTTCGCACCAGTATGAGCGTTGTCTGTAGGGGGCCGCAGATTTGGAACAGCATTGACGATGGTCTGAAGGTGTTGCTCTCTATCTCCAACTTTAAAAGACATCTAAAAAAATATTATCTATCAACCTATATTTTATATATAAACTGTCTTCTCATGGACTACTGGGATCTATGTGTATGAATGTATGTGCATGTACTTTTATGTATTGGTGCGCTTTTGCACTTTGTTTACTTACCATCGTCTGGTGGCAGGTGGTAACTGTGTACCTTGTCTGTACCACTTTTTTTCTTTTCTTTTTTTTCATGAACTATGGGCCCCTACCTATAAGCTTTTTTTTAGCTTCTTTGGGGGACCCATTCACTATACCAAATTCTGATTTTTGTAACCCCGCTGTATTATAGAATTTGCTGGTAATGGTATTTGTGAAATAAATCTACTACTACTACTACTATATCAACATTATCTATTGCACTTTTATATAAATTAACTGTGATAGTTATTCAGCTTGCTGTTGATTCTGTTCGGTCAAATAAATGATGCCTTTGTTGCAAAAAATACATACAATGCATCAAATGGTTGTTTATGTAGGTAAATGTAAAAATGTGAGAAAACAATGTAGATTTGGTGAAAATGTACGATAATTTCGGTGGCGTAAAACAGCATAAAAGCAAAAAAACAAACAAACAAACAAAAACAAATTTGACGTATTTGGACCCGTCCAGATAACCCAAATTGTGTGGATGCACATTAATATTTCTGCTTCGAAAATACTAGAATATCTTCATTCATACGTGTTAAACAGCTTTGTCAGTGGACATTAGGAGATCACTCATGGGTGTCAAGCTGTAAGTGGATGGCTGTTCTTTTTGGCATTGAGTCAGATGAGTGTGATGGTTCTGCCGGACAGGCTGGATCTCTGTGGCAGGTCTCATCAGTCTGTTGAGGCAGAATAGAGGCTCTTTTACCACCTCCCAGTAGAGCAGACCTCTGACTCCCCACCAGCAGTGACTGACAGGAACTGCTGACTGCATTTCAAATACACCCCACCGCTTCTGCCAAGATGGCTGTACGATAACAGTGTCTTACAATAGATATGCCTACCGTGCTTGGAGTGGATGTTGTGGAAACCGACATATCAGTCTTTGCAGGCTCTGTGTTTTGTGCTTCAATAACCCCAGAGTCCTTTACTTTGAAGTTCGAACCATACCAGATTTTTTACAAATGTGGAAGACTTATGAGACGTAAGGGTGAAATGGGTAGTTTTTTTTTTTGCTGGTATTAAAATACTTTTCTGTCTTAATATTCCGAGAAAGCTAGGAATTCATTTTTTTTGTTTGGTTAGTTTTGCTAGAAAGAATAAACACTTTGGCTGTGTCAGAAATTGCATACTGTCTACATTTGATGAAGAACCTACTTTGTGGTCCTAAAGTATACTACATTCTCCATGCTTTCATTGTGATGTGACTTATGACATCAGTTGTGTCGCTATACTGACATTCACAGTTCCTCTCCCATGTTCTCTTGGGATATTAAAGTGTCCATCAGATGCACACTAAGAAATCTCAGCAGAATTAGTAGGTCACCCAGGTATTTTTTTCACATAGTGTTTAGTGAAGTTTGAGAATTTGGACATACTACTTTTTTTGACATAGCAACAGAATCAACAATGGTATGAGTTTGGGGCGGGGCTATGTATTTGTCTGACCAATGACGGGGGTGGGGGGGGGGTGATTGGGTTTGTAAACTATCATCATTTTTTTTTTATTATATGTGGTGAGAAAAGAGATTACATACTTCACTTTGAAAGAGATTATACTAGCGATAATACTCTTCTTAGACATATACTAGTACTGTCAAACGATTACGTAATCACATTAAAAATATGTTTTTGTTTACATATGTAACGTGTATATTTATCATGTGTATATATAAATACACACATACAGTATATATTGTATATACATTTATATTTTTATATAATTATATTTTATATTATATACAAATATAATTAATATATAAACATATTTTTCTTAAATACATGCATGAGCTTCTATTTATATATACAAAATAAATATACATACACAGTATATACGCATATATTATGTATACATAAACTTTTATTTTGGATTTGATTAAGCATTTGACAGCATTAATAAATACCATATTTAATAAGTCAGGTAGATTTTAAAATTTTAATGCCCGACAGTCCTGAATCCTGCCAGAATATGCATGTTCAGAGTTAAGAATAGTATCTTCATAGATTGATTTACCTCTTAAGTAAAGGATACTTGAGAAGTACCTGACAGTGGCTATGTATGAGCGAGAGTGACCCCATTTTCCTTTGTGGTTCCCTGAGGACTTCTATCCAGCTGCTTATCTATCCTTTTGCTCTCCCTTTCTTGACATACCCTTCTCCTTTTTCCATTTTTAGGTTTTTGCTCCCCTGTTTACATTGGAGGTGATTGCTGACCACTGCACTCTTCCCAGTGTTAATGGTTAATCTCATCTATTGGCCTGAGGTGGCGAGATCTCTCAGCCACCACGAGGGATTCCAACATTTGCCACATCCACAGTTGCACGACTGGGAGCTAATGATGAAGAAAAGCCCCCATCCTCTACTTTATCTTACCAGCTGTTTTAGTAAACATAACATCGATTGTCCTGGTCTTGTACAAGGCTGTAACCGTATTTGGTATAATGGGGGCTAAATTTAATTAACTTTATACAACCATTTTTATTTGAGTGGATGCTACACCTGGATTGTCTATAAATGTTTTGACCCTGGTCTTGTAATACTGTTAGAATAGTGAATTTACAGTGATTTCTTTGACAATTTTGAATTCTATGGGTACCTAAATGGAAATCTTTTATTGCATGGTACCGTTATGTCTTTTGGTGAGCCTGAGTAGAAACACCAGCTTTGTGAAAAAACACTTCTCTTTTTCTTTGACAGGTAGAATAAAAGGAACGTTTCATCTATTGTATAACAAAGCAATGATATAATTTCTATGTGTTTGAACTAGGACTTTGGAGAGAGAGCTAGACTCCTTAAACATTTGAGTTTCTGTGACATTTGGTTGCATAAGCTTGTCAGCTTGCTAAGGTTAGTTAGGTGACATTAACATTGATGGGTTTTGTTGAAATTGCAAAAATGGCATGTGATAGTTTTGTTAGCATATGTTAGAGTAGTTGAAAATATTACAAACCAATCATGTTTTGTCATGTATGCTATTATTTTTCTAGCAAAAGTATGTTTATGAATTTGTGGGTTTCTTGGAATTTCTTATATGATAATAATAGTAACACAATTTCCAGAAACTGTTATTTATCATAAAAATAAACAAATTATGTGAAATTGGTAAAATAATTATTTTAAATATATTTACAATAAATAGTACATTTACAAATTGTATTTAAAAGTATACATGCAAATATACATTTATATATTTTAAATTTATAAATCAATGATACATTTTTGTGCCAATGAAAATCTGAGCTGCTTTCCCAACAGAGCAAGTAAACAATGATCTAGCCTGGGTGACTTACTGCTAAGATCTGATAATGTTCCTGCTGGTTAATTCTGATTTGTCCCTGTTTGGTACTTGTCTTGCTGAAAGACCAGCATAGCAATTATTTTTACTTGTATTGTCAGTAAAGTTGGTTGACCAACTTGGTGGTTAAAGCATAAAAAAAAAAAAAAATAATAATAATAGCAAGATCTTTCTTGTTCAGAGAGTCAGTATCTATTGTCTTGCTGGTTTAGAAGTTTGAGCACATTAATTGTGATTTAAGCAGCCTGGTGTCCAAAACACAACATGCTAGTCTTTTCATCAGAGACTGTATAGCAGTTGTTTAAAAAATGCTTGCTGAGCCAGAACTGATGTCTCAGGTGGAACAAATTTTGCCTTGCTGTGAGTTAAATGTTACCTGCTGTTTGTATTAATGGGCTGTGCAAGGCCTGTGACTGTATTCATTTGTTTGTTCTATTAAATGTGTCTTTGAAAGGCCGAGCAGAATGATTTCCAGATCATTTGGACTGATATATTGGCCTGTCTGGTTTTACCCCCTCATCAGAAAACAGGCACACGAGCACCAGTGGTTAATGGCATCGTAATCTGTATACGGTTAAGAAGCAATATCCTGCTTTGACTCTACATATGGTTTTCTCTTTGAGTGTCAAGTCATCAAATGTACCCAATTGCTATGTATATGACCCATAAAACCAAACATAATCCATGTTTCCACATCAACCAACCATCAAAGCGTGATTTTAAAAATGCACACTGTTTGCATGTCACACAAACCCATTGGCAGTCAGTTTTAATTAGAATTTGGATCCAGATGGTCTTAGATTTTCCCATTTTCCTTTTTTTTTTTTTTTTTTTTTTTGTGAAATCATCACAAAAGGGCATGCACATGTGCCAGGAGAGGGAGAGGTTGATATTCAGCGTGAAAGAGGAGGAACATCTGAGGTTTGGATGTGATTAAGAATTAATCACCCTGGTTGCCAGGGATGTAATTGGTTTGGAACGGAGCTCAAAGTGGGAAGTTCAGGGCTCCGACCATTGGGAGATTGAAAGACTGTTATAAATAGCTCTGAAAATATTGATGTGAGAACAGATTTCAAAAAGACTGCGTGAGGAGCTGCGAATCATATGTTATGTAATGGTCACGACTGAGTATCTAAACCCATCTGGCTTTAGATTATTATGCCTGGTTGTAGGAGATATTGAGGTTCAGGTTAAATAAATCCACTGTATACGTCATGTACCATCGAAATAAAATGGAATGAATAACCTCAAATGCTAAGTGTTGATTAGTTATTCTGACATTTCTAGAGCTCCGTTGTCTATATTTTATTCAGAAAGACTTTAGTCTTGAATGATTCATGCTTTACATGACATCATGCTGTGTAAAAACCCAATTGTTGTTTATGAAAAAAATTAAGGGAATGATAAAAATATGATGTTCTCTGCTAAGTATACTAGCACTGTGTCTTTGATTAACTTGTGTCTCTGTCCTTTTCATTTTTTTTTTACAGTTACTTTACTCGACTCTATGTCTGCCCCAGGTGATCTGGGTTGGGAAGCATATCCATCAGAGGGGGTAAGTACCTGTGAAGGTCTGCACAGCACAGCCAAAATACATCACCCAACTCAAAAAACAAAACAAAACGATGATTAAGAGTTCCGTGCTTGTGAAATTAGCCCTAAGGCTTTCTCACAGTACCTTTGCCAACAATTTTACCAGAAAGCAGTTTGATAGGGAAGCCACTGTCACAGGTTTTGGGATAAGTGTAAATTATTTCCTTACAATAGGATATAAGCTCTTTTTAAAGTTTCAAATCCAATAAGTGGAATTTACAGAATAACAGTACAAATTAATTCAACATAGACAATGTACTCCGGTTAACTAAAGTGTTTTTCTAGCTTTGGGATAGCATCTAGCTTTTTGTCTTTACAAACATTTATTTTTGTTTCTATGAAATTTCAGTTATATCTTAATCTTCTGTACATTCAAAAGAAGGAACTAAATTGGAATTGAAAAAAGCATTGTCAATTCTGAATGCTGCACACGCTCTGTAACATCTTATGGTTGTCCCTTGTGGGGTTTGAACCTAAAACCTTTAAATAACTAGCCCAGATATATTTACCCGTTACTTCATCCCCAACCAGTTCTGTTACAACCCAGATTTAAAGTGTAGTCCTTGATCTTTCCTTGATCTTTCTAACCCTCAAAAATGCTCACAGATCCCCTCTGTGAACATACAGGCTGTGACTCTTCAGAGTTTCCTGTGGGGGGGTCATAGGAAAGTCTCATTTTGTACAACCTTGCCAACCCGCTGAGTAACAATTCTCTGTGTCCTCTGTGGGAGTTGGTTCTCATCCCACGCTTTCGTTTCATTCATTCAAATCCATTTTCACAAGATGATGATAGATTGTAATAGTGGCCTTGGCACAAGTAGTCATGCCCAGATTCACAAGTGCCTGTAAAGAGAAATATCTTATGTTTTTGTGTGGTGGTTATGAAGCAGGGAAAACGTTCATGGTTTGGCATGTCCAGCAGGATGCGTACTACACTTCTGAAATGAAAGATTTGAAAGATTTACATTGATACTTTTTGTGCCTTTATTTTTAACCCACAAACTTCATTGCCAAACCAACAAACCAAATAGTTTTTCATGGTTTTCGCCTTTTACGTTTTAACAATTGAAGTTTCCAAAGCACAATTATACGGTTTTCTTTGCATCAACAATGACTTGATTTATGCGTGAACAAAACAACTGAGACTGTTCAGTTCATAACTTTGAGCTGATTGCCTGTCAGAAGCACTTTCCTCTTGATGACTTATGCATAAATTATGCCTTTTCTCGTAAAGTTCCCATCATGCGTCTGTCAAAATCTTTTAGAAACCACTGTATGAGCCTAGAAAGTTCAGAACCAAAGTACAGAGAGCAATTACCAAAGCACTGAGGGATGTGTGTCTCCTTGTACTGATGGACTCTTTGTTTGTTTGTCAGTGGGAGGAGATCAGTGTTATGGATGAGAGGAACATTCCTATGAGGACGTACCAGGTGTGCAATGTAATGGAAGCCAATCAGAACAACTGGTTGCGCACTGGACTGATCCAGCGAGAAGGTGCTCAACGTGTCTACGTGGAGATCAAATTCACTCTACGTGACTGCAACAGCCTTCCGGGAGTCCCTGGGACCTGTAAGGAGACGTTTAATGTGTACTACCACGAATCTAACAATGCCGTCGCTGCACCTTTGCGGCACATTCGAGAAAGCCAATATGTCAAGATTGACACTATAGCGGCTGATGAGAGCTTTACGCAGACAGACGTTGGAGATCGTGTCATGAAGTTGAATACGGAAGTGCGAGACATCAGTGGTCTCAGTAAGAGGGGCTTGTACCTGGCGTTTCAAGACCTGGGTGCTTGCATTGCTCTGGTGTCGGTGAGAGTCTTTTATAAGCGCTGTCCTCTGGCAGTGCTCAATTTGGCCCGGTTCCCGGACACAGTGACGGGTGGCGATTCAGCACTGGTGGAAGTGCGTGGAACTTGTGTGGAGGATGCGGAAGAGCTCGAGGCACCACGGATGTTTTGCAGTGCTGACGGAGGTTGGCTGGTGCCCATCGGCCGCTGTGTGTGCCGGCCAGGATTCGAGGAGGTAGACGGACACTGCCAACGTAAGTATTATTGCTTTAACTATCTCAAATGATTGCCTTAGAAAATATCAACATTATTGTGGCTAACTGGGTAAACATGCTCTTGATCTATAGCGGGCCTCTTTGAAATGAATAGTGTGACCACAATAGTGGTTTTACAGTGCATTGCAAAAGTGACCACATCCACAGCTTCTTTATAGGTTCTTTCTGCTTGTGTTAGCATTATACTATTGGTTGCGTAACAGAAACTTGAGGTTATTCAGTTAAAAACTGTAGCAAATAGGGTCAAAGGTTTTGTCTTTATTCAAAGACAAAGTTCAAGAGTGCTTTAAAGCAATCTAATGATTGGATGGAAGAGATTAAGATGGATTATTGTTAGATTATAGAAATGTGACCGCATCGCTTGATCCTATAGTTGAACAATAGATAAGGATGGGTAGGTAACGGGATGAATAGATGAGTACAGTAGTTGTGTAAGTAGGGTTGGGTACCCAAGCCCAGTACGGCACCGGTACCTATGTAATAGTTATGTACTAGAATCGAATCAGAACACAGATTTCGGTGCCATGCCTGAGCGATCGATTTAAATATTTATCCTCTGGTTCTCCGAAATGGACGTAGGAAGCATCATCACCGGCACCGCACGTGAAAAATTATTTTCAGACGGAGAAAATTAACATAACCTCAAGTCAGAAAACTGTAATAATACAAATATTTGTAGTAATGAGAGTGTCCATGTTGTTTTCACATTCCGACTTAAAAGCACAAACATGCAAATGAGAGCATCCGAGGAGCACGTGAATGCAGCAATTACACTTGCTCTGATGGCAGCAGGTAGCCTTCTATTAATTAAGCTAAACATGCTTAAATTAACATGCCTAAAGCTAAACTTCCCTTGTATTCACATTTCTAAACTATTAATTATTATGAAAATACCAGAGATGGCTTGAATAACACAAATAAACTATATTGTCTCAGTAGAGTGTTTATTGTCTTTGTTTTATCATTTTATATGTTCTGTTTACTCAGTTACAGCTACAATAGCAATGCCTTTGTCCATATAAGGGATTTCCTGGAGGGTCATGAGTTCCGCTACTTCTGTGACTGGATTTGTGGAGTTACTGTGCGAGGGCGTCTTATGGCATCCAGTATGAATGAAACAGACAATTGTCTGTTTATAGTGAAAATAGCCAAATCTTTTATTTTGGGGGAATTTTTATTTAAAGCTATAAATGATGGAGCCGAGATAAGATAGATAGATAGATACAAGATAAATAGATTTTATACTTACCAACAAAAAATCCATTAAAAGGAGAAAATGCTAGATATAACCTTGCAAATTAAGCTACCCCCCTCAGAAAGGTAGAATGCAAACTTTATTATCGCATGTACATGGTAAGAGGGTAAGCTCAGGTCTTCACTGTTCTTTTCATCTAAGAAGGTGCTAATGGCTTCATTAATGCAGCTTGTTTTTTGCCAAGACGAGGGTTGCACTGTAATTATTATTATTATTATTATTGTTATTCTTTTGCTTTTGTTTCTTTCCTCTCCTTTGGTTTTTCAAAACTCTGTCGCACCTCAGCCACTGTTCAAGGAACTTGCTCATACGCCACCCCAGGACTGAGAAAGCTGCAGCTTTTAAATATTCATTCAGCCATTCTGGACTGTTTTCTTGTGGATGGAAGTGTAGATCAGGAAGGAGGGGGTTTGGACAGGGAACATTTGAGTGGCATGACTTGGAACTAGACTGGAGAGATGGGGGTGGGATATTCATCACAACCAGTTCAGTGCTCTTTGGTTTGCACCACAGCTGATAGAGTACCACAGCTCATGTCAATGATTGTATCTGTTAATTTTCCTGTTAGGCGTAAGCCAGGTTTAATAACCCTTCTTGACTGTGTGTGGTTAAGATAGTGGTGGGAAAGAGAGAAACCAAAAGTTAGGGCTTGATATATCCAAAGGCCATTTTAAAAATTAGCTAATAATGTTTAGCTTACATAACGTGTGATAGTTTTCCAAGCAGAGAAAAACATACATGCAAAAAGATAATTTATACTGCCATATAGATAATCTCAAAGCTACTGGTCTATAGAGTCTATATACTTAATTGTCTTAATCAGACAATTGTATTTTTGGTGTTTGCATGCAGCCTGTGATGACATCACATTAGAAAAAGACTTTATATTGTAATAGTACTCAGTTTACCTCGATACTTTCTATTCAAAGAATTTCATCTTTTTAAACTCCCTCAGGGGTAATATAATTTGCTGTGGCACAATAGATTCAGCTCAGTGCCCGCAAGAAACATTCAGCACCAGTGTAAAAAGAGGAGCATTTTGCAACCATTCATTACTGAGAGTGATTGAGACTGGGCTGTATCTCAAAAATAACCTCAAAATAAAAGATTTACTCCGACTGCAATAAGAAATTGGTTAATTTATACAAGCCGGGTCAGCTGACAAAACATTCATTTCTCTCTGGCTCCAACAGCTCATTCAGAAACAGAACAATGCCATGCAAAATGACTTGAAGTGAAACGGCTCGTGGTTTGTTTTCACCTTGCGGTCTCGCTGTGGGTTCTGGAAGTGCATGCTGACGCTGGCTTTCTCCACTTTTCATACTGCAAGGGCTTTTATTTTCACTGTTAACAGCATTAGCAGAAGGACGGAAGTATTATATCTAAATTTAAGCTAGTGTTTAACAACCGATTCTAATTTTTCCTTTCTCTTTCCCATTCTTCCTACATTTTCCTCATCTATTTTTTTCTACCTTTCTTTTTTTGTTTCTTCATTTCGTCTCGCAGATTCTTTCTAAATCTTCCAACAGCACCTCAGTCTAGCCCACTTACTGCTCAATGTCGACCCACAAGGCCATATAGAAAGACAGTGAAAAATAGAGGGAGACGACTACTGTTTAGATACGTCTTCTCCCACAACCTCGGCTCAGTGAACTGCCTCTTATATTTATCTCTTCCATTCTTTTCTTTTCGTCTTATTGTGGCAGCTCTCGAACGCGCTCCAACAGAAACCCCCTTCCATCCATTCTGGTTTAACACTTTCTCCTGCCATCCGTAGATTCATCCTATTTTTTCTCTTTCATTCCATTCTCCATATCCTCTCTTAACCCTTCAGTGTGTGAAAGTATGTTGTAAACTCTGATAACTTGTATCAAGTCCATTCACAGGGGCTGTTCATTCTTACCCGTATATCTCTGTGTACAGCGCTTTTGTGTAAAATCAAGCGCTTTTGTTGGATGTAAATGGTCTTTGAGTGGATTGGTGGTGCACATCAGCTTCTGAGTTTGGGTCTGGCATGAGGTCTGACCCGATGACCCCCTGACTGTTAGCATGCCAGCTGAAGATGGGCACTCTCTTCTGTCTCCCGAGGGGTATTTTCTACAACGCTAAGCTCACACGGTTGTGGCTGAATGGAGTGTTTTTCATCGGGGCAGGAGCGGCAGAAATGAGCTCTTTGTTACAGTAATCTCACTGTTAGGAGCTCTGGAGTGTCTTCCTCCATAGGATTTGAGCTGAGAAACTGGGTCATGGGATTGTCGGCACCCCAATGGAGATTCACAGTGAAGGCGGCTTTAGAAGATGAGCGTGTGTGTGTGTGTGTGTGCTCCAAAACCAAATTTTGGAGTGTAGATTGGAGAGGTTAACATGGTTAAGAGACCTGAGCTTTCCACACACTGCTGCTGTTCATCTTTATAGGGGCTCTAGTAATCACGTACTTAGACGTTTAGTTCGTTTTCCACATCTGTAATCCTCACCACGTGATGCTCGCCTGCAGGGTGACAGCATGATGCTGGAATTGCAGGAGTTTATTTTCGGCCAGTGATTTTGTAACACGGACAGAGTCACCCTTCAGCTCACCCACATAAACCTTCTCTACAGCTTTTGTTGGCTAAAGAGTGAATGGGTATTAGGAAAAGGGGAAATTTTAGTTTTTTGGCTTTTATGGACACACTCAAAAAAAAATTTATTTTTGCTATTTGTTCAATTTCATTAATTAAAATGAGCACATACAGCACAACTCTTGGTAAAAATGGTCCCAACTTAGGACAGTTTAGAGCAATGGTTCTCTACCTTTTGACTATACACAATAATATTTGCAAGGTCCATAACTTTTTCAGTTTAAGTTTTTGTATTTTTTATTTTTTTTAATCACTCTTAACTTCTACCTAATGACATAATTTAGACCTTATGGATAACTAAAAAAAAATATTTATTTTGAAACATGAAATATTCTTTTTAAAATTCCTATGGAGATTTTAATAAGTTTCATGATTTCTCCAGGTCCAGAAATGACCTTGACCTCCAGATAAATGCAGCCTTGGTCAGCATAAGTCTTCTTAAAAAAAAAAAAAAAAAACAGAAAATTCCAAATATTTGACCTGTTGTGTATTGTTATAATAAATATCATATTATATTAAATCATATTAGACACTGAAGTAGGGACCCTTGAGACCTTTCTATTTATATATCATTTGGTTAAAAAAAAAGAAGAAAAAAAAAACCATGCTGTATTTGGTTGGTACTGCCAGTGAATCTGACCACAAAACATGCCTGTGGATATTTAGGTTCCTTAACACATGAAGCGTGATACACTGTTTCTGCACTATGGGCATACATACATAGATATACTGAATCATTTAACCGTCACTGGTACATGCTGATAGCCCCTACAGCTCAGTGAACCATGAAGCAGCCTGTTCAACATTCAGCCCAACTCAGTGACCTGAGCTGTTTTCTTCCCCCATATGCTTTTGAGCTCTCTGCATAGCATATTGCTAGCTGCTCATTGCCAGTTTGGAACTGTTTGTATAAGCTGCATCAAGTGCAAGTTTTTCTTCCAACTGAGAAGCTTTTATTGGCAAAGACAGCTTAAGACATCTGCAATAGCCATTTAATTTACCCTTGATAATAATATTATTTCTGGAACAAATTTTTAAAGAAGATAAAGATGCTCATGTGTTGCTACACTGCCAGCAAGTTTGGATGCACTCGACTGAATTGATATTCTCGTGATCTTTAAAACCTAATGATTAAATGCTTGAAATTAGTTTTGTGGACAAATCTAAATTGTGCCTGCATATAAAATTAAACCTTCACAAAATATTTTTTAATGTAAAAATATTTATTTAATTATTTTAATGACTATGCAGAGCTGTATTTCATTTTATTTTAATCATTACATTTAACTGTGTAAAAATCATAAAGATTTATGCTGTTTTTATTAGTGGCTTCTAGTTAATCAGTTGCCGACTAAAATGTCTAGCCATCTCAGCCCTATATCAAACTGTCTAGGACATGTCATCTACCCATTTCTGTACCTCCAGCTGCTGTTCGGATCAATAGCACTTTAGTAGCCGATAGTAAACAACATGGAATAAGCTGTCAGTGGATGGCAAAGTGCCAATCTGCAATTTAGGCTCACGGTCCAACTGTCATAACACAGACGATTCATGATACTTGTTTTCTTTCGCGTGCAGTTGTCTCTAAGGAAACTGCAGAACATGTTCAAGTTTCAGATTTCTGGCATGCTGAGATCTGGGCAGAGTAAAATATAAATGACACCCAAATCAAACGCTGATGGAAAACAAGTGATGGTATTGACAATTACATAGCGCACAGACTTAATTCTCCGATGGTGTCTTCGTAGGTTTAAGGGTTGTGGAGTTTTGAGATTTGACATTTCTTTCTCGGAAAGCAGTAAAACCGAGACCGTTGTGAGCTCTGCTGGACAACGTCAGGATGACTACCAGATGTAGCCGGTGGGTTTTTTTCGTCCAGCTGCTGGGTCTTGGGTGTGGACCCCTGTAGGAAAGACAAACGCAGGAATAGAGACTCTCCACAGCCAAAGCATCAAAGACTCCATCAAGAGCGCCATCAATTATACACGGACATTGACAGCTTACAGAACTCTAAAATTTCATCTAGGGAGTTAAGCACATCGTTGAATGTTCCTTTTCTGTCTACAGGATGAATTTATGAATGTTTTTGCATGCGTTTAGTAGAAGTTGTATTTCACAGTCTGTAAAACTGACAGTCTGGCTTCACAGTTTTTCTTTACTGAAAAGGAAAAATGTTAAGGAAACTAGACATTTCTTCCTCATTCCTTCCAATCACCCGCAGTTTAAAAGTCACAATAGGCCTGTTATTCCTATTTAAAATATTACCATTATGATTTCTATAGAGAAATTCACAAATCACATTATAACTGTAATAGAGGACTGCGATTTTCACAATGTTTGGTCAAATTAACCATTAAAAAAACATAATGGGGTCTTGGGTTGATAAGGGGTTCAGTATGGTCAGTTTCCACTTGTTCCTATGTTTTCTGGCATTGTGTTGTGTTCTTTTCTGATGATGCTTCACAGTGACATTGTAATGGGATTTGTTTCTACACCTGTTCTGTCTCTCAATGGCATTCCGATATCTTTTTCCAGTTTGTGTGTTGAGAAGGAAGGCGGCACGTGGAAGCACCGACACGTGCAACCAGCAGTCATCTTGTATTATTTTTTTCCAAACTCTTTTAATAATTCATCTGGCAGGCTGCAGATGACAAGAGGGCCTTACGACCAGGAGAAACAGTCTGCTGGTTGGCTCAGACTCCTTTATTTAAAGTCAACTTGAATCCATATGGACCCTATTTACTTGATTGCAGTCTTGTCCATGACTCATTAATCCAGTTTTTAAAACTGGTCTTTTTAATCTTTAATCAAATATTCCTTTGCAATGATTATTTTATTTTATTTGAATTGTAATTTATTTTCACATATTATTTAGTTTTATTTAATTTAATTTAATGTAACTTTTATTTTAATTTTTTTTTTTATATAAAATAAGGAAAAATAAGGGGGAAGTCGTGGCCTAATGGTTAGAGAGTTGGGCTCCCAATCGAAAGGTTGTGAGTTCAAGTCCCGGGTCGGCAGGAATTGTGGGTGGGGGGAGTGCATGTACAGTTCTCTCTCCACCCTCAATACCATGACTTAGGTGCCCTTGAGCAAGGCATCGAACCCCCAACTGCTCCCTGGGCGCCGCAGCATAAATGGCTGCCCACTGCTCCGGGTGTGTGCTCACAGTGTGTGTGTGTGTTCACTGCTCTGTGTGTGTGCATTTCGGATGGGTTAAATGCAGAGCACAAATTCTGAGTATGGGTCACCATACTTGGCTGAATGTCACTTCACTTCACTTCACTATATGTAATTTTACAATTTTCTGCCTTAGGCCACACAAGCTATTGAATGACTGTTGAACGATTTTAACAAACTCCACACTACATTTGTCAGATTTTGGAGTTAAAAGGGTTTTTGTGTTTTTATTTTATTTTATTTTATTTTATTTTATTTTATTTTATTTTATTTTATTTTATTTTATTTTATTTTATTTTATTTTATTTTATTTTATTTTATTTTATTTTATTTTATTTTATTTTATTTTATTTTATTTTATTTTATTTTATTTTATTTTATTCCTTAGGCCACATGACATTAACTGGTTTTTAACACAGTCTACGCTACTTCCCCCCCACTTGTGGAACATTCCTTTGCACACACAAAAAAAAAAAAACATTAGATTTAGGAGTTTAAAGGGGTTTTCACTTAAATGTTAAGGGACAAAATCACAAAAACTTCACTGTGAATTCTGTTAGAGCGCAATCATGTCTTGGTCATTAAAAGTTCCCACATTTATTCCCACATTTTTAAAGAAGGCGGAGCCACAGGAGAGACCGAAATGAAATATCCAATAGCATTTGCACATGTGTAATGAAATGGAGCCACGATCATTAAAACGAGAGACTGTCTTTCAAGAGGAGCCAGTTTCCAGTGCTGATTCAGAGTCTGGCACTGACTGGTTTAAAGACCTGGTCTAAGTTTGTGATTACAGACCTGTACAACCTCACATCTCCCATGCAAATCTGGATTTTACCATCAACCTCTATGATTATAGAGGACAAGAATTTTCTCAAGCAAAATTCTAGACCGTGGGAGGCTTATTAAATAGATCAATATGAATAAATCTTTTTGATTTTTCATGACACAGAATGTTAAAAGAAAACAGGAGTACAAGGGAGACTTCAGCAGCTATTTTAATGGCTGTTCTGTGTTCAGAAATAATGCATTGCTTTTGAAACTCAGTTTGAAGTAGTTTTATTTTATATTCCTGTGATTTTAAATTGATGTAGTGAGGCTGTAGCTTTGTACGCACGCACAGACAGCAAGAAAAAAGGCACGGGTAAGCGGAGAAGAATTCGTTTTTATTGCTACTTTTCTCACATGTATGGATAATCTCTTTTTTTATAGCTCTCCACCCAAGAACTGTGGTCAGAGGCTCCCCCTGTGCTTGCTCTGTAGCTCACGCCACTGAAATAACAGCAAGACCGCCAGTCTCCAAACACACCTGCTTTTAATTTCGACCCCACTGATTACAAAGTCTGCAGGAAAACTCAAGTATTGAGTATGCTTTAAGTTTGAGTAGAATGGACTGGATGCAAACCACATCTAATATGTTGTTCCCCAAGTACTGATGCATTTCTAAGATTAAAAAAAAAGATAAAAAATTTTTTTTTGTGCATTAGCACCTTAGAAAGCCCTACAGTTGTTGTTGTTTGATAGAATTTTTTTTTTTCATTTTTTGAAATTACCTTTCCAGAGTTATTTTCAAATCCAAAACGTAAGCATTTGGGTTGTTGGACTATAAAACAAGTGAATAAAAATCCTATAGACTTAAACTGAAGCAGCCATATCTAGGGACCAGATTTGACTTTGGTAACTAAGCAGCCACCTACTAATTAAAACACCCTAGCAACTATGTATAGCTATAGTAATACGAACATGTACTTCTCACTTTTGTAGAAATCTAGTTATTTCGTAAGTGCTTATTGGACGTTTATTCGTAGGCTCCGCAATCATTCGCAAGTTGTTTTATTGTGTGCATGACTCTTCTTGAAAAATCAGCTGTAGGCGGAATTGATGGTTAATGGAGAATTGCAGAGCTTCACTTTTGGATCATGATAAAGTTGTCCACCTTGCTTCTAACAGTTATTTCATGGGATTAAGTAGACGTTTTGTCTATGGCTCAAGTGGACGTTATATGCCACTTGGTTGATAGGATGTTCCAGCTAGGAGTACCAGCAAAGCCTTGGAGATTGGTTCTGTCACGCTGTGCATGATGGATGGAAAGTGGGGAAATAGCCTTCAGAAAGAAAGGGCACTCCAGGGAGATTGAGAGCAGATTGAGACAAAGAAGAAATCCATCAGTGGAGATGCTTAAACCCTCTCTTGACACATCTGAGGTAATTGGACAGGTATTTTAGATGCTGGAGGCCAGGTAGAAGCTGTGTTACGTGACTTTAAGCCATTTGTGCAACCATGGTTATTGAAGAAGCTAAAGTGTTTGACCTCTGAGAAGGTCTGACATCCTCTCTTGCTTCTGGGATAAACTCTTTCCATAATCTTCCAGTTTAAAGGGTTAAAGATGTGGTTTAGGCCCGGAACAGGCTGGTGCTGTGTGAATATTGTGAATAACCTTTTAGCTGTGTTCCTGGCGGGTGAGCTCTGAGGAAAGTCTGGCTCTACCATTCTCCAGTCGTCAACCTGGTTGGGTATGATTTTTTTTCCTTCTCCAAAAATCAATGCTACATTGCCTAATGGCCACGGTAAAAATGGCTGAAAAGACTTTAAAAAGTCTCTTCTGTGAAACCGGATGCTAAATCAATACAACGCTATAATCACCAGAACACTTCCATTCCTATAGGTGAGATCGAGGTGAGCAAACATCAAAGTCTAGATGTAAGAAACGGAGCTTCACTGATCATTACGCCAACGCTTTCTTAGCGCCTTTTTGGTCAGCCATCAAATTTTATGTTGTATGCATAAAAGAGAATGCCATATGATTATACTTCAAAATACTAATGTGAGCTAGTCTAGAGGAGCCCATATTTGCCGTTTGAAGGCCAAGCACATGAAACATGCCTCTGAAGGTTGGCTATTTAAAGTCCTTTGAAAGTGTTTGAGATGCTAACATTTCCAAGCGCTTTTCTTTGCTTTAGTTTGTACGAATCCTTCAATACGTGTGGATAAAATTTCACTCTTCAATCCCCCTGGAGTTCTACTATTTAAGTCTTGATTCACACTCAATGAAGGGAACGTTTTGGAATTATGTTGCCATGGAAACTAGTACATAAGCCTGTATCCCTAGGTAATCGAATGCGCGGATCCTGTGGGTGCGGGACCCTGCGGTCAGCGTTCCACTGACCTACCTTTGCTACGCTGTTCTGCTTTTCTGAGTAGGTCCGCAGTGCTGTTAAATTGAAAAGGGCACCTGAAGTGCTGGAAGCAGGGATGTCACTTTTACCATCTCACTCTCCCCCTCCGGGGGGAAGAAAGTCAGTCCGTCTGTCTCCCATATCTGAGAAAATCTCCCTTCATCTTCTTCATTGAAGACTGGTGTGCATAGTAGCCTAACTGGATTGACTAGACACGGATGTCATGTTCTTTTTTTGTTTTATTTTATTTGTGAAATTGTATTGTCTGTCCGTACAAAATGTACGGGGCTGATGCCATTGTATTAGATTGTAATATTATGGTATTTTGAACACAATAATAGATTTATGTTTGACATAAATTATGCCTCAGATTTTTTTCCTCTTAATTCATAGTAAAATGTGACTTGACTGCAGATATATTGTTAAAATTTGTTTAATAAAAAAGCCTTAATTTTCTTCACATTAAATCTTATTAATTTCTAGGAGATATTAAAATAACAGAAAGATGTTAAAGAGATTTGAAAATTATATTGTTGTATATTAATTTATTATGTTTTATATAATAAATCTCATGTCCCTTGTTTTAATTTTAATTTAATTCAATTATTTTTTTCTTTTCTTTTATGTATTTCTCTTTCATTAGTTAAATTAGATACATTTTTTTTACTTTTTTTATAAGTTTTCTAGATTTACTTTCATCATCTTAGACTAGATGAGACTTTTCTGAAGTTTCCATTTTAGTTTTCATTTGTAGTATTTTAGGACTACCAAATTCACTTTATTTAAGTTAGCTTTATTGTTTTTTTTAAGCTTCAGTTTAGTTAATTTTTTTCCCATTTCAATTTTTGTTGTTGTTTATTTTTATTCAGTTTTTTAATGAGATGGTAAAGCGATGTCCCTGATCCTTGTGATGGAGAAGGGTCTCTGTTAGGTTTTCAGGTGGAGGGTTGATGTCTATTGATCTGCCTCATTCAATATGAACCAGAGGTTGCAGAATGAGACCGAATGAAAAATACACTAATAGCAACCATTCGTCCCCATGGCCCAGGCATTAAACACACTCTCCAAACATGTCTCTCATCTTCTCCTCACAGAAAGAAAAAAAAATACAAACGCGCCACTGTTCATTTTTCTCCCGCTTGCTTTCTCTTACTTAATTCCCATGATGGTGCTGCTCTTTCTGTCTTTTTGTCTGAAGGTATCATATATAAAAGCTATTGATTATCTTGAGCCAAGTGGACACCAATCACAGCAATGTAAATATTTGATGAGGAAGCCATCTGATATCTCTCTGAGAGAGAGACTTTTCTGTCTTCTGCTCATGAGCAAAAGTACGATTTCAAGTACGTTTGTTCTGTTTTACATTGATTATTTTCCTTTCCCTTTAAAAGACGTTGCATTTTTAATGTTTTGAATAAATTAATAGAAAAGGAGTGTAATTGATTAATAGCTTGGCTATACCAGCACCAAACCAGCATAAACTATCATGTTCACTCATTTTGTTTGACTAAATTAAGATTTCATTATGGTGGACCTTGCTGGAGGATGTTTTCAAGCTTTGGTGATCTCAGATAGACCAATTAATCTAGAGCTTTTCTACTCTCCACTTAGGGGCAAATTACTTCTCCTGAATCTGTCCTTCACAAGCTTTCCATATCCTCTAACATGCTTTCATTTGCGGTTAGCAGGCGTAGTGGAAATCTGCCTTGTTGCTATTGCTCTGGCTTTGACATACTAGACCAGTTGGGTTCCACAATAGGCCAGGCTTTCCAAGGGATTTTTGGTTTGGCACTGAACACACAGAGTGTGCAAAACCATAATACACACATGCTGTTTCATTTCAGGCTTCGTTCCAAACCACCACGGAGACTTTACACCTCTTACCTCAGGTCTTAGTGTATTAGTTCTTCAGGTCTTAGTATATCAGTGTTTTTACACCCCGTGCAGCAGAACTTCACCTCATAATACTGAAGACTATGTTTTAATTCAGAATTATTTAGGTCAGTGAATACTCCCGGATTTGTGGCAGAATTCAGTAAGCCTGTTAGCATAAAGCTTTAGTTAGTACAGCAGTGTAGACATTTGGGAAAAGGGCTTTTTTGAGTGTTTCCACATCTGTGTATATACCGGTACTACTTTTGTAAAGAAAAACAGGAAATATGTATCACATTGAGCTCTGGCTTTAAAAAACAATGGCTTTTTGTATATTTGTGGTCATGTGGATTACAACATTTCTGTAAATATAAGGAGAGCATGGCTAGATAAGAAAATACAGTCAGCGTGACATTGAGAAAGGATAGATTTAGTAATTTCACACTGTGGAAGAATGAAAAAATAGACGTTTTTCCTGTTAACAGCAGTATTAATTCTGCTGGTCCCGGATTAGTAGAAGTAGAAGCATTTAGAGCAAATTCTTGTTCCTTTAATCTCTCAGAAAGATCTCCCGCTGAGAGGGTCTTATCTTTACTAAAGCATTATCTGTTTCATGCTTTCTCACTCTATGTGTGTGTGTGTTGCTGTGTTTGTGTGGCTGTGTCAATGGTTTTAGATCAAGATAGATGGAGAAATCTTTGTCATTCGAGTTGAAGAAAGCCTACCTGAAATAATTTTTAGGCCAAAAAATAAACTCCAAAATATTAAATAACAAAAATAAACTAGACTGGTGAGAAAGATTATGGCATTTACATTATTTTATCTCCCATTAAAAGACACTTCTGCTCATGTTTTGACTCGTTTGACCTTTTCACGCTTCATACTTGCAATAAACCGCTGTTGATTGGTTGGTGGGGAACTGAAAGATGTTGATTAATTAATTAAGAGGGACAGCTGTCTTATTGATTATGAAACATCTCCGGCCGTTAATTAAAGGTAATGTGGTGGTAAATCAGAGCATCAGTTAATGGATTGTCAGAATTTGAAGTGTAAATTCTAATGTGTGCAATGTAATTCTAATTCTATTGATTATTAATGGGATTTTTCTGGCCCCTGTAGTGAACATCATGTTGAAAAAATATTATATATATATATATATATATAGAAAAAATAATGATATGATTGAGAGATAGAGAGAGAGCGAGAGAGAGAGAGAGAGAGAGAGAGAGACCACCATGGCTGGGATGCAATCCTTTTTGCATAGTTTATTAAATATGGTGTATATAAGAAATATAGCATGAAGCGTGTGAATATTAACTTCTCTCATGAAGCTGTCTTGGAGTCGAAGACAGCATCTGTGTTTGAGATATTAACTACAGTGTAAGTTGAGCCACTTAACATTGTTAAATTTACAAACAACACCTCTCAAAACTACATCCACCTCTAACTGCATCTCAAAGCTGCCATCACTCTTCACTCCATTAACACGGTCCAAAGTTCAGTATTAGTCACTTTGAAAAGCCTCTACTGAAAAGGGAAATATGTTGGAGGCATTGTGCTGTGGCTGATAAGAACTGACATGTTTGGGATGTGTTTGCAGAAATATAGGGTTTGCTTTTAGTTCAGGGGCATCATGGGAGTCTGGCACGGTGTCCCTGAGGGGAAGTGCTCTAATGCATACACGCACACACCAATCACACTTACTCAGCTCCAACTTAACCCAGGCCCCACACACACAGAAAACACGGCCGCCACGTGCCTCCAGTCAGGCTAATGCTGCAGCGGGATGTTAGTTATGCCTCGCTGAAGAAAGTGACGAGAGCTAAGAGGAAACCTCCCTCAGATAACATCACAAAAATCCTCTCTTCAGATTGCTTACTTTTTTTTCCCTTTTGTAAATGAAACGAAATAACTTATAACCTTAGTGATTTATTGTAATGATTTTTTTCAGTTTTATATAAAAATACACCAGAAACATAATTACAATAAATTACTTATTATAAGAAATAGACAGTGTGTATGTTTATATGTATAAGTGTATATACAGTTGAAGTCAAAAGTTTACATCTTGCAGAATCTGCAAATACTATTGTTAATTATCATACCAAATTCATGATGTTGTTTATTTACTACTGACCTGAATGAGACATTTCACACATAAGATGTTTACGTATAGTCCACAAGAGAAAATAATTATTGAATTTATTAAAATTACCCCGTTCAAAAGTTTACATCCCCTTTATTTTTAATACTGTCTGAATGATCCACAACCAATTTTTATTTTTTTATTATTATTTTTTTTAGTGATAGTTGTTTGTGAATCCCTTGTTTGTCCTGAACAGTTAAACTGCCTGCTGTTCTCCAGAAAAATCCTTTAGGTCCCACAAATTCTTTGGTTTTTCCAGCATTTTTGTGTATTTGAACCAAGCGGCAACCTCCCGCTCTCTCTCGTGAAGCCAAGGAAGTGACTAAAGCTGTAATTCATTGCCTGGCCGCTGGAGACTGGCTGCAAAAGGGAGTCAATCCCATAGACTCACCATGTTAAAATGCCCAACTTTACAGCAAAAAAAAAACATGTTTACAGCCTAGTGCAAAACATGATTTTGGTCTATATAGCTAATTTTGCCCTTTGTGTCAACTGTGAGGGAGGTGAATTTTTTTATAACTCATCCGTTTAAATTATATTAAGACTTAAAGTTCTGCATAATTAAGGGCGTGGCCACTTGAGTGACAGGTGGATTACCGCTGCTCACAGTGCCGTGGGCGTGGTCCACTAGGTGGGCGTGGCTTCAGCAACCAGCTCCCGTCTTTTTGCCCATTTTCAATAGTCCGGGAGAGTCGCGCGGTGACGCGCTGCCAAGATGGCGACGGCTCGCTCTGCACACGTTGAGCTTCAAAAACGCACTTCAGGAGTCTACGGGTGACGTCACAGACACTACGTCCATGTTTTCATACTGTCTATGATTTGAACCCTTTCCAACAATGACTGTAGGATTTTGAGATCCATCTTTTCACACTGAGGACAACTGAGAGACTAAAATGCAACTCTTACATAAGGTTCAAACACTCACTAATGTTCCAGAAAGAAAAAACGGGTATTAAGAGCCAGGGGGTGAAATCTTTTGAACAGAATGGAGATGTGTTCATGTATACATCTATCTGTCTTTTAATATTTAACATATTTATTATTTATACTTTTATGTATTATATATAATTTCTGTAATTTATTATAATAGAAATATTTCTAAATATGAATACAATCACATTTTTACCCCTTCTTCTTTGATAGCTTGTCGGTCAGGCTTCTACAAGGCCTCTGCTATGGATGCATACTGTGTGAAGTGCCCCCCACACAGCTACTCCCACCAGGACAAGGCCTCTGAGTGTGTGTGTGAAAGAGGCTTCTACAGGGCTGAATCAGACCCTCGCTCTATGGCGTGCACAAGTAAGTTGAGGATCTTGTGGCTTTCTAAATATTAATTAAAATAAAGCATTGAAACATCTCGTTCATTATTGTGTTTTGATGATTTCATTTGGTTAAGTGCACAACTGATGTGCTTTACTTGTGTGAACATTCATCAGGACCACCTTCGGCACCCGGCAATCCCATTTCCATGGTGAACGAGACTGCAGTCACTCTAGAATGGAGTCCTCCTCGTGAAAGTGGTGGACGTGGAGATGTCACCTACAGTGTCCACTGCAGGAAGTGCTCTGGAGAAGCAGGGGCTGCAGGAGATGGTGAGAAGTGTGTTCCCTGTGGCAGCAGTCCGCATTTCAACCCCAGGCAGTTTGGCTTGATGCACCCCAGAGTTCTGGTGACAGAACTGCAGCCTCACACCAATTACACCTTCAACATTGAAGCCCTGAACGGAGTGTCGGATCTCAGCCCCAGTCCACGTCATCTAGTGTCCGTCAACATCACCACCAGCCAGACAGGTGAGATTTCACACATCTAAATTCTGTGTTTCTCTATAAAATGATTTTTTTCTGCCTATTTGTAGCCTTTGATTTTCAAAGCTTGTATCTGAATGCTAATTTATGATGATTATTTTAAGAGATCAGGTTACTTGCGAATTAATTTTATTCTGTTGTTGAAAATAAAAGCCAAATGTTGAAATTAATCTTATGAATAAATAATGAAACTTTAATTATTTTATACTGCTCTTATATTACATTTAAGATTGGTATATAATATCAACAATATAATATGTAATAAACTATATGATATAGAATATTAATGTCATAGTTTATAAATAAAGTAATATAAATTTATACATTTAATTAAATACAAATGAAATCAGAAAGTTAATAATTTATTGGGCAATATCACATTTAATGTTTTCATATATAGTATAAATAAGCCATTTATATATTAAAATATAAAGCTGTCTTCATTTCCTCTGAAGGGATATCTTGTAATATGAAGGTTCTATATGATAGACCTTGGCATTAAAAGTCTGAAACATTTCACAAGGACATACAATATTTTTTTCCTTTTTTGGGTCCTTTTCATTTGATATGTGACACAGGTATATTTTATAACTGGCTCTCAGGAGGGTCAGGGATATGTAGTATTCGTTATCCTTTGGAATCTTTAAACATCCTCAGTTAAACGTTTTTCTGCTTGTGCTCTTAAATCTCTGAAGCTGTAGTCACAATTGCTGTCTCCTACTTTTGAATTTTACACGGGTGTGCTGTGCTTCAGTGGGTCCTCTTATATCTCGCCTGACCTTTAAACCCGCACTCTGTGAGCGCCTCAAAGCCTGTCATTGGTCGAGAGGAGGGACAAGCTCTCCTGATCCTGTGATTTAAGTATGATTCAGCTCCTCAGAGAACGAGAGCGAGAGCGAGAGGCAGCGTAATGAGAAGTCTGAGAGGAGAGTCACCCAGGATGCCCGGATCAACAGCCCTTTGCTCTTATGAGAGCTGACATGCCTGTAGTCGTGGAAACGCCACTAGTGGGCGGGGACTGATTGAGGTATACGTAACTGTGATTGGTCTGTATTTCGAGTGCTTGGCCTCTGGTCCACACCGCTTGAAATATTCAAGAGACAATCCGCCGTGTGTCGAGAGGAGGCTTTGCATGATTCGGATATTGATTGATGTTTCGGCGCACATCGGCAGGTGTGTGAGAGGTAGCAAACAGAATATTTATAAATGCAAATTCTGAGGAGACATAAAGTGACAAATACATCAAATAAAGCTGACAGATTCATGACTTCATAAGAACTGAATGCAGAGCCTTTTAATGCTACATATATGAATGTTTAATGATACAGGAAGTATTTGCATTGATCTGTGTTAAAGACGATGTGAAATCGAAATGGAGAGTATTAATTTAATAAAATGTGACATTTGCACTATTTACATTAATGTTTTAGATTTTGGGATCAGTTAAAAAATAATTTTTTTCAGCAAGTAAATTGATTAAAAACAACAACAATAAAGACGTATAATATTACAAAAAAAATCTATTTAGAGTAAATGCTGTTCTTTTTAACTCTATTCATTAAACAATGCTGAAAATGCATCAGTTCACATTTATAGTAAAACATTTTTTTTTTTTCTTGAGCACCAAATCAGTGTATTAGATTGATCTCTGATGGATCATGTAACACTAAATACTGGCATAATCACAGTAATAAATTACATTTTAAACTATATTGAAAATAGAAAAACATTTTTTTAAATTGTATTAATTTTTCCAATTACTGTTTTGATCAAATAAATGCATCCTTGGTTAACATAAGAGTCTTCTTTCAAAAACATGATAAATGGTTTTAGTGTATGAGGGCAAAAGGCAAAAAAGTTAATTTTTTCATTATTACTAGTCATATTAATATTTAGTTTTTGATGTTCACATAATGGTCAGATCATGTTGGCTATATATAAATGCATTATTGTCCTGTTTTAACTGTTTTAACTGCCTCCTACATCTTTTCCTGTGATATTTTGAGACCCTTTTCTTTCTTTACTCTGAACTGAAGCATGTCTGTTCTTTATCTGTGAACCGAACACATGCTGGGATATCAGCGTAGATGTTTGTTTATCACTTTAAGAGTGTTTGTGTGCATACGGCAGTTAGCGGTGTCACTGTGTCAGCGCCGCGCAGCAGATGAGAGTACGCAGAGTTAAGACTTGCACAGCTCATTAAAGATCGAAACATCAGCTCCTTCATTCATCACTAGCTGCCGGGGCCCAAAACGGAGGCCCTCGTTTGTACTCACAATCTGACACCATCATTAGCACCTCTGTCTCTCTCTCTTTCCGCTCAGGGCGGCTCGTGAACACTGCCGTTGTACGAATAGAAGGGCTGAGGTACTCTGGCTGCGTGCCAGCAATGTAGTACAGGGTGAAAATGACTCACTACGCATGCAGAATAATTTATCATTCCTGAAAAAGACGAGATGTGCTCCGCCAGCCCTCTCATACTCTTTAATTAGAAGTGTAATTAATCCTCCTCTTTTACATGGAAATCAATCTCAATTCATCTCTCTCTCTTTCTTTTTCAGTGAGTGTCATCTTAAAGGAAAGGAAGGGCACCGACAGTGTAACGCTGGCATGGCAGGGTCCAGAACCTTCTGACGGGACTGTAGTGGAATATGAAGTCACCTATTATGAAAAGGTTAGATGCTTTGGTGTACGCTGATCTCCATGACCTTTTGGCCCTATGTGAGTCCTTCTTGTACTGATCAGACATATGGCAGCTCACTTTTATCGTACCCTGGGGAGAGACTGTAATGTTAACACAGACATGCTTCATTCGGTCCCAATTAACATTCATGGATCTCCTGTCTGCCAAAAACCATTGAGGTTGTCACATTTTAGACTTGATGACATTATTGTCCATTATAAATCCAATTTTTGCTTTATTCAACTCAAACCGGTTTCGTTTTTTAGGCTGAACAGACAGAAATCTGATATATTTACAAATCCATATGCTATTATGTTTGAAATCAGATTAAAACCTGATCCATGTATATCCAATAAAATTCTCATTCTACATGATCAAATCTGATTTCAAGTAGTTTTTCTGACGTCCTCATTTGAGACGTATTGCATATGTAATGTCATATAAAGTGTGCAATATTTTTGGTAATTGGGTCTGAATAGTAGATAAGACTTTTTTTATGGCTTATAACTGAAAAATATGCATTAAAATTCTGTTGTATTATTAAATATATGAAATATACATATTAAAAATATACTTGGAAATTTAGTATTCAGGATTTTCCCTTTTTTTTTTTTACTTTACTGGCAGATACGCATTCATATAACTAATAAATATATATTAGAATTGCTTTCTAATGTTTATTATATTAAAATACTATTCTGTACAATTGTGTCTAAGTAATTAAAAATACAATTTTAAATCAATTATTTTAAATATGTATATATACTTCAGATAAGGCATCACAATATTATAATGTGCCTTATGAAAAATGCATATTAATTACAAGATACACTAAAGATTATATTTAACAGCGTTAAACTGTTAAGATGAAATCAAAGTGATTGTTAGATGAACACAAATGTAATGTTAATGTAAAAAATAGCAGAAATGAGCGTATCTCCATATAATTCAATTACTGATATGGTACGGACAGTGTTGGGGAGTAACTAGTTACATGTAACGGCGTTACGTAATTTAATTACAAAATTATTGTAACTGTAATTAGTTACAGTTACTACGAAAAAATGAGTAATTAAATTACAGTTACTTATGAATTTTTTAACGATTACAAAGGGGATTACATTTGAATATTTACACACATCCACATACAGATTTAACTGATTTCTTTCCCAAATTGCACTGACTATTCTGAGACATACCGCCCTAATAATTTCCGGGATGCGGAAATACAGTCTGGTTCGTAGAATCTAGTCATAAAAACGGAATGTCTAACGCGGACGGATTATGCCACATTTTGGATTACTATATCAAAAGTAGGTCAGTACACTTGAATCAAAACATGACATGGACTAGTGTCTGTGAATATAAAGCCCCAAAAATGCGATATATAACTTGCACATTCTGCGTGTCTGTGGAAATCAGGCGCGGACTGGACACCGGGAGAACCGGGACAATTCCCGGTGACCTCGCAGCCGATTTTGCCCCACTATTTAATATCATTATTGTATAATTGCCTGCCGAATGTACTAAAGCGATCATTTGCGAATCCGCCATTTGATAATTAAATCTCTAATAAATCATGAATTGTTAGTCATGACTCGCGCGCTCTCCGCGCCTCCGCCAAACGGTTTGGATCAGACTCAGAGTAATCAATGCGAGAGAGAGAGGGAGAATTGAGTGGACTGTGGAAGCGCACAGC
This sequence comes from Carassius carassius, assembly GCF_963082965.1. NCBI lineage: Eukaryota > Metazoa > Chordata > Actinopteri > Cypriniformes > Cyprinidae > Carassius > Carassius carassius. The sequence goes on from NC_081789.1 coordinate 20,784,826, forward strand.
TGGAGCAAAGAAGCAGAACTCCTGTTCAGGGTTTCAGGTCAGTTTCATCTGTAAAGATGCTTTTTTGTCTTAGTTTTTTTATTTATTTAATCCAGCAGCAGCACGTTGCTCATCAGTCATCACTCAAAATACTATATAAGGGACATAATTATTATCTGTTGTAATGTTACAGTAGTAATTTAGCTGAAAAAAATTCAGATTTTTTTTATAGGTTTAGGGGGCGCTACGACAGACAACAACACAACCCTTACGAAAATTAACATTTTAATATTGAACTATAAATCCAGAGAAAATGGTTACTATTGTTTAACTGTGATAACCAAAAATGTACAATTATTTTACAAATGTATTTATTTAAAAATAAATACAAATCCATTACTCAAGGTTATTTTACTTTTATATAGGCTAATAAAAGCATGGTTAATTTTTGTAAGGGAAAAATATGGATTATATATAGGATTTTTCTATAAAGATATTGTAGTATTGTAGAGTATTGTATTGTAAAGTAGAGTTTTGTTCAATCTTGAGTATTAAAGTCATGAGAGAGATGGATAACTGGGCAAAATAAAGAGACTGAAGAGAAAAATGGAAGTGAAGGTGCAGTTCAGGAGAGAACTTTTAATTATTTTGCATGTCCCCAAATTAAAGATTTAAAATAGATAAAAAATAGTTTTGTCCATGAATTTGTTTGTATGAGTTTGAATTTTCCAGTCTGATTTTTTTTTCCCAGTCTGCCCCTCCTGTAAATTAATGGCAAAGACATGGTTTCATTTTCTACACATAGGCCTACTGAAGCTCGCAGTGTTTTCAACCTCTGCTGCCTCAATATAGGAGTACACGAGCACATAAACACAATTTCTAGAACTGCTCTATGTCACTTCATGTGCATTTTACTTATTTTGAGAAAACTATCATCATATACAAAGAGACAGCAGTTTAAAAAAAACACCAATGTTTCAGGAGTTTAGTACACAGAATACGTCACATGCTTATTAGATAACTGTATTTAAGTTGATGTATATGCTTTTATTTATTATTCTTTAATTTTCACAAATTTACAAAAGTAATCAAAAAGTACTCAAAAGTAATTAGTTACATTACTTTAATAAAGTAATTGAAAAAGTTACACTACTATTACATTTTAAACAGGGTAACTTGTAATATGTAACCTATTACATTTCCAAAGTAACCTTCCCAACACTGGGTACGGATGTATATCTAGTGCGACTGACTTCTTGTTCAGTTGTTTTGATGCCCCTGTGACACCCTCCTGTACCACTGTACTTGGCTGTGTGGCATGAAAACAGGGTGAAGGGTAATTATTATGATTTATTCAGGTGATCATGGGCTATGTGGCTTTTAGATGGAGCCCACAGATGGACAGGCTTGGCTGCCGCTGTGTCCGCGATCCGTCTGATGCCGCCTGTTTGGCCCATCTTAGATTTAATAGCACCACAGGAAATATGGTCATCCCTCTCTCGCAGGGTGTGGCATTTCTGTCTGGAATGTTAGATTTCCCTAAACGAGCTGCCACGTGCCTCTTTAGTGAAGGGCTTACATGAAGGAAGATGAATGGATATCAATAAGCTGTGAAATACTAACATGAGCACACTGTACGGAATTCTCCCTAGGATTAGACATTGAGAATTGGACAATGAGGCGACAGATCCAAGTCAATAGGATTGATGTCATTTATCTGGATAGATTGAAGTTACTGGAAGCCGAAAAGCAGTTAGGCCCTTAAAAAAATGTAGGAATCTGTGGTTTCTTTTCAGTTCAATCCATCTATGAGAAAAGCATTGTGTTAGTCATTGGCAGGAGGTGCTTGAATGAGCACTAAATTCCATCTGAGCTAATTGCTAATTGGCAGTTGACTGGTTTGAATCCAATCTGCATGCTTTGTTCTCTTGTTCTTCGTTCGTGATTCGACAAAGTTCATCTAGACTCCTGGGGTTGGCAGGACAGGAAGGGATTCAGGTATCATTGTGAGGAATCGAGACATCCATCTTCATTGAAAGCAGCCTGGTTCACTTATTATTCCATTCTTTCCTACTATAGAACCAGCAGGATCAGAATTACACTGTGCTGAAGACCAAATCCAACAGTATGACGGTGGAAGGACTCAAGCCGGGAACCACATACATCTTCCGGATCCGAGCTCGTACAGATGGAGGCTATGGGAACTACAGGGGAGAAATTGAGTTGGAGACGAGCCATGAAGGTAAGTGAAAAACCATCCTTCATGCACCTCCAGAAATGTTTTACCTGTTTAAGATTCCTTGCTTCCAGCAGTGAAGATCTCCTTTACTTCCTGGGGATTGGCAACCGTGTTCTCTGCTAGTTTTAGAGAACTGGCTATGAACTATGAAATCTGATTCTGAAATGTTCACTTTAAAATGGAAAGTTCGGCTCCTGGATGCTGACTGGTTGATACCATATGTGCCAATTGCACAATTTAGTTTCATTACACAAAACACTTGTTCACCATATCACTACTGAAATTACATACATGTAAGACTATATCCAATAGCAAAAGGATATTGATTGATTAATTTACTGCAAAATAACATTCTAATGAAATTCTGTGTGCTTAAAAATTCCCAGTAAGGGTCTTCAGTTAGCTTACAGTTAGGCTAAGGAGCCACAGAAAATTGTAATAAGGCATGCATTACAATTTTAACATGGTTAAGTTTTATTCTTTATCAGAAACCCATTTACACTATTCTTGATTTTGTAGATACCTCTATAATTTCATAATTTGTAAGTGCCACCAAACCCCTGATTTCTTATTCACAGCTGAATATCTTCATAATTTGTTTCGGCCAAACTGTAACCTGTGTCACATGCATGTATTTTTCCATCACATGACGTTGATTGAATTTCCGATCCGCTGCGCACATTGAAAGAGGCTTTGAAATATTCATACATGTGAACACGTTCAATTAGTCCCCTGAGATAGACAAGGCTCCTCACATGCTGCAGTTTGTGCTCTTGCTGCGGTGTTTGAAGTTTGAACATGTAGATTTTCTGTCAGTGTTCCTCTGAATTGTGAGCAGCTTCAGCTGAGAGTAGGCAGAAGCCCCCGCTGTGTTTGTCTCATAGTTTGTGTACCATATGCTACACACCACCATTCTGTGCGCATAATTAGAGGGATGCTTTCTTAAATCTTTTTATTGGAACATTATCTGGGAAAATTCAGGTTATTTTACATCCCTTTGTTTGTTTACTAAAATATTAGTTGTGATTATTTTTGTTTATGATATAACACTTGTTAATGATGTCAGAATAGTTGCCATGGTATTAATAAAGCATTTTTAACAGTTTCTAATTGTGTTTACTATGTGGTACTATTTTCTTAATTATCACAGTTGCTTAGACATAGAATTGTAGATGATAGTAAATAAATAGTAATGTATTAAATCATTTTAAAACATCATATTTGTACTATTAAACATTTTAAGTTACACATTTACACATTTTAAAAATTGAGAAATATATATATATATATATATATATATAATATGTATATATGTGTGTGTGTGTGTGTGTGTGTGTATTTATGCACACACACATTTTTATGCATTCATAGAAATTTTACCTAAAGTAATGAATCTAAACTATGGATATTGGATATGCCAAACTGTGGTAAATTTCCACAAATGCAGAAAGCACTGAAGATAATCGCTGCTTTAATGTTGGTTTCTCTCTATTTCTATTAGATATGCTTGCGGTTGGAGATCCAAACCAGCAAACCATACTGGCCATCTCTGTGGCAGGCGGTGCAGTGCTTCTGGTCTTGCTAGTGGCCTGTTTTGTTGTGAGTGGACGGTAAGAGTAATCTACTATTCTTCTTTAAGCTTTCTCAACTTATAGATTCAGACCATACCTTATTCTTAAAAAAAAATTACTGACCCCAAGCATGCAGCCTTCTGTATGATGAAAAAGCAATTCATTGGCAACTTATACACTGACAGACTTGGATAAATCAGTGCTATTCTGGGTTGTTTAACAGTCAACAAATCCATACAAAAGATGAAGAAACCATGTTTCATTTAATCAGCGAAGAATCGTAAATATAGATGGACAGGATCGAGCAAATGAGATGTTGTGCGTTCAGTGTGTGTATGCCTTTGTGTGTGTACATGTGTGCATTTACACAAAATCAAAATGACACAAAATTGTTTAGCCCTCTGATTACAAAGCGTGATCTGTAGAGATGAAAGCAAACACTTGAGAGAACAATTGAAGAGACAGACATAAGGGAGAAAAGCAAGAGTAGAAGCGCTGTACAGCTGAGAACGAGGGAGCTAATGAAATGGAAATGAAAGGGGGATCTGAAGAGACGAGGAACGGAAAGCAGAAAATAAACCGCTCTCAATGACATGAAATGGTCAGAATGAGTCATGAGCTGATCTTTGTGTAGGTGTGCGGCCCTTTGGTCTTCTCAAAATTTGTTATAAATAAAAAAACTCAAAATTTGTTATAAATAAATATATAAAAATATGAATATATATTTTTATATATATATAAAAAAATATAAATTATTTATGAAATATAAAAGTGTGTATATATATATACATTACTATTTTTAATGTTTAATGTTTTTGAAAGAAGTTTCTTCTTCTCATCAAGCCTGCATTTATTTGATCAAAAATACAGAAAACAAAATGTAATATTGTGATATATTATTACAATTTAAAATAATTGCTTTTAAATGTCTTATACTTTAAATTATCATTTATTTCAGTGATGCAAAGCTGAATTTTTAGGATCATTATCACATGATCCTTTAGAAATCATTCTAATATGATGATTCATTATCAAAGTTGGAAACAGTTCTGCTGCTTAATATTTTTTCAGAACATGTGATACTTTTTTAGGATACTTTGATCAATAAAAAGTAAAAAAAAAAAAAAAAAAAGAAGCTATGTTTTTAAAATATAAATATTTTGTAATAATATACACTACTGGTCAGTAATTTGGGGTCATTATTTTTTTCTTTCTTCTTTTTAAATAAAATCAATACTTTTATTCAGCAAGGATGTGTTAAATTGATAAAAAGTGATAGTAAAGAAAATATTTTATTATTATATATATTATTATTTTTTTTTTATTATTTTGAATAAATGCAGTTCTTTTTAACCTTTTATTCATCAAATATATTAGACAGCAGAACTGTTTCCAAATGAAATTTAGAATGATTTCTAAATGATCATGTGATAGACTGGATGTTACATGTGACACTGTGTATGTTCCTGTAGCTCAAGTGGTAGAGCATTTATATATATATATATATATATATATATATATATATATATATATATATATATATATATATATATATATATATATATATATAACCCGAATTCCGGAAAAGTTGGGATGTTTTTTAAATTTTAATAAAATGAAAACTAAAGGAATTTCAAATCACATGAGCCAATATTTTATTCACAATAGAACATAGATAACGTAGCAAATGTTTAAACTGAGAAATTTTACACTTTTATCCACTTAATTAGCTCATTTAAAATGTAATGCCTGCTACAGGTCTCGAAAAAGTTGGCACGGGGGCAACAAATGGCTAAAAAAGCAAGCAGTTTTGAAAAGATTCAGCTGGGAGAACATCTAGTGATTAATTAAGTTAATTGATATCAGGTCTGTAACATGATTAGCTATAAAAGCTTTGTCTTAGAGAAGCAGAGTCTCTCAGAAGTAAAGATGGGCAGAGGCTCTCCAATCTGTGAAAGACTGCGTAAAAAAATTGTGGAAAACTTTAAAAACAATGTTCCTCAACGTCAAATTGCAAAGGCTTTGCAAATCTCATCATCTACAGTGCATAACATCATCAAAAGATTCAGAGAAACTGGAGAAATCTCTGTGCGTAAGGGACAAGGCCGGAGACCTTTATTGGATGCCCGTGGTCTTCGGGCTCTCAGACGACACTGCATCACTCATCGGCATGATTGTGTCAATGACATTACTAAATGGGCCCAGGAATACTTTCAGAAACCACTGTCGGTAAACACAATCCGCCGTGCCATCAGCAGATGCCAACTAAAGCTCTATCATGCAAAAAGGAAGCCATATGTGAACATGGTCCAGAAGCGCCGTCGTGTCCTGTGGGCCAAGGCTCATTTAAAATGGACTATTTCAAAGTGGAATAGTGTTTTATGGTCAGACGAGTCCAAATTTGACATTCTTGTTGGAAATCACGGACGCCGTGTCCTCCGGGCTAAAGAGGAGGGAGACCTTCCAGCATGTTATCAGCATTCAGTTCAAAAGCCAGCATCTCTGATGGTATGGGGGTGCATAAGTGCATACGGTATGTGCAGCTTGCATGTTTTGGAAGGCTCTGTGAATGCTGAAAGGTATATAAAGGTTTTAGAGCAACATATGCTTCCCTCCAAACAACGTCTATTTCAGGGAAGGCCTTGTTTATTTCAGCAGGACAATGCAAAACCACATACTGCAGCTATAACAACAGCATGGCTTCGTCGTAGAAGAGTCCGGGTGCTAACCTGGCCTGCCTGCAGTCCAGATCTTTCACCTATAGAGAACATTTGGCGCATCATTAAACGAAAAATACGTCAAAGACGACCATGAACTCAGCAGCTGGAAATCTATATAAGGCAAGAATGGGACCAAATTCCAACAGCAAAACTCCAGCAACTCATAGCCTCAATGCCCAGACGTCTTCAAACTGTTTTGAAAAGAAAAGGAGATGCTACACCATGGTAAACATGCCCCGTCCCAACTATTTTAAAACCTGTAGCAGAAATCAAAATTGAAATGAGCTCATTTTGTGCATAAAGTTGTAAACTTTCTCAGTTTAAACATTTGCTATGTTATCTATGTTCTATTGTGAATAAAATATTGGCTCATGTGATTTGAAAGTATTTTAGTTTTCATTTTATTAAAATTTAAAAAACGTCCAAACTTTTCCGGAATTCGGGTTGTATATAAAAATAAATTATTTATGAAATATAAAAGTGTATATATATATGGGTGGGTGTGTGTGTGTGTGTTCCTGTAGCTCAAGTGGTAGAGCATTGCGTTATCAAGCGTTATCAACATTGGGGGTTCGATTCCCCCGGGAACACATGCTAGGTAAAAATGTATAGCCTGAATGCTCTGTAAGACGCTTTGGATAAAAGCGTCTGCTAAATGCATAAATTTAAATATATATGTATACACACACACACACACACACACACACACACACACACACACACACACACACTGGTGTGTGTGTATATTTCTCATTAAATATTAAATAAATAATAGGTAAATAAAACAGTGTGACATAGGCAATGTGCAACTACCCTCTTCAATTTCTCCTAGCAATATTGCAAAAAGACTGGCATCGTTAAAGCTTTTTATTTTAGGATTGACCGGCACTCACATTTCTATTTCAAAGGCTGATTTACTAGGGATTTTTTCGACTGTTGTATGCTATATGATCCAGTATGTTGTAACACAGAATGAGATTTCCGTCTGCTTTGCAGTTTGTAACCCATAATGCACTGTGACAGAAAGGTCCCGTAGGATGTGTTATGTTGGCCAAGTTTATGCCTGGAAGCCAAAACCTTGGTGCTGCCACCTCTTATTCATGGTTTCCACCACCCCCCGTCCCAATGCATGTGTGACTGCTTGTGGGAAGACCCTCATAGAAGCAATAAAAAGAGTTTTGATGCTGATCTCGAATGACGTGTTACTAGTGTGGTGTGGAGGCTAATGAATTGTAATTGTGAGTGAAGCTATACTCTGTATTTGCATTCAGTCCCTTGGCATTGGATTATACTGAGCTATATATACTGGACTTAACAAGATATTCCATTCACAGTGCCCTCAGTTCTTTTACTGCTTTCATAACCTCAGCTGAGCTTTGAGAGAGCGAGGCCTTTCCATTATTGACAGTTTGAGGTAACTGATTTCTGATTCGGAGTTAAAAACCTACATCAGTTTTTTGCAAAGTTTAACTCCAGTGGGAATGTTTCGAACTTGAGCAAGGTCATTGGAGATCTGAAATTTTTTTTTGTTTGTTTTTACATAATTTATACAGCAGAATTTAAGATTTGTGACCAGTCAGGGTTCAATGTCAATGAATTTTAAAGGTGTGATATGTATTCCTAAAAGTTCTCAAAAGAAAGAACATTTTTGTTCTGCATTTCCATTTTTTATGACTTTTTTTTTTCTCTGTAATAAAAATGTTTTTCTTTGTGCATGCATTTCAAATGTAATTATTTATATCTATAATCATGAAGAAATGGAACAAATCATGGAAACGCATTGGTCAAGAGCAATGGGAATACTGGCCCATGATTTTGTCTTCTGTTTGCACACCAAAGTTGAGGTTGGTCAGAGAAATATGAAGAGTTCAGGCATGTTTAGTGTGTTCAACTTTGTTTTTGCACTGATTTGGGCTCCCAGTGATTTGGAGTTGGCCAGCATTCTGGTACTTGATGAGGAAAAAACAGTTTTGATTGGCTGGTGATGATGCTGCCAGATGGTCCTCGTTTGTCTTTCACTTCCCCCTATTTTCTGCTTATTTCCAGAAATGCAATTAAAAAAGAAGGACACACTTTAAAGACTTTAAAGATCCTTGTGATTGTGTCTGTGGAACATTTCAGTGCAATGACAGATGCCGCAGTATTCTAGCAGGTGCCTACTAACCAAAGACGCATACATTTGCTAGTCTGAAGAGAATTGTTTGCCAGCCATGAAAACCAGTTGAAGACTTCAAGCTTCTGATATTAAAACAATTCCCTTTACCTCCAGTTGGACGGCCTCCAAACCATTTGCTAATGCTCACGTTGGATGGAATTATTGCAGTTTAATGATGAAATCTAGAAGCCACATGGCTGATTTCTGTAGGAGTGATAAATGAATTGTCGGTTAATATTCTATTATTGAGGTTATTGCATTTCTGATTAGAGGTTATGTGTTTGTGTTATGTGAGGAACCTTTTCGCCTTTTCCCCCCCTGCCTGTCGTACTCAATCACATCAAGGTTTGGCAGATTTGTAGTCAGCTAAATCATGCAAGAAGGGCAAAAAATTATACATTGCGTAATAAAATATGTGCACGACATATAACAGCAGCTCTCTGATGGCTGAATATTCTATGGGACTCTTCGAAAATAAATAAATGATTCAATTCTGAGAAATGTGTTAAAACACAAGATTATCCAGTTTAGATTGCAAACATCATTTAAAAAAAAGATTGTGCACCAATTGCTATTTCTGCTGGTTTTTACATGAGAGCATCACATAAACAATCAATGAGTAAAAAAAAGTTTGGTGTCTGAAATAATTTTAAAACTATTGTGATATAGCAGCTGAAAACAGTCATATACAATTGTAAACTGAGAGATTTCAGCACTACATTTCTGTCCGTGTAGTGAAAACCCACAGTATGGTGTAACTGATGCCATTTAAGGGGAAGTAGATTTAGTTCACAATCTACTAACATGAGTGAATGTAGCTTGTAAATGTGTTTTGTTATTCAGTTCTTTTGTTTGAGCAGTGTAGATCATGCTTTGGAGGCACAGCCGAGGGCTTAATGGGTCTTGTTCAGTTGATTTAGTGCAGACATTACCTGTTTCTCGCCCTTGGGTTTGATACCGTACCGTGACTGTTTAGTCAGTCCATTTGTATGTGGTTAACAGAGAGATATAGCAACACATTCAAGTACACACACAAAATGGAATTACTATGCCATTCCGAAATGGTTGCATGAGCATGTTCGGTTGTTAAACAGGGTTGTTTTTTTTTTTTTCAAACAATTCCATCTGGCTTTTCCAGTGCCTTTCCAAATAGAAATTGCTGGCTGTGTAGCCCCTGAGCACGTCATGACCTGCTCACTCTCAGCATGCAGCTTCACTTAGAATTTCATTTCCACATGTTTAATGGCAGGCCAGCTGTAGATGTGTCTGGATGGATGTGTCAGCAGAACATTCCGGAATATATAAGTGGATGATATGTTCAATGGCTGGAGAGGAGACAAGGATGTGCCATCAATCAGCTCGATTTTCTTCTGGATTTTAATTAGCGTAATGAACCCTTCTCAACTGATAGAGTCAGTATTTTTAAAACACTTGTCAGAGGAGCTTAGAATTTATGATTGTCTATTTCCTCCAAACACATCATCATTTCCTCTTTTTGTAATTAGCCTGATTGTTAATAAATTTTTTATCCTCAGATAAGAGGAAAGGTTTACAAAGACAGGTCTCTAAGGGCCACATAGTCAATTTCAAGATCAGATTTACTGTTATCATTCTGATCCATTTTGTATGGAAACCTGTTTCCGCCACTGAATAATACTAAAAAATATTTTTTTTCAGAATTTTGATACAAACTCGCAATTCTGAGTATTTGTATTATTTCTTTATATGATAAGCCAGGTTTGAGGTTGATGAATGTTAGGTGAGCATATGGATGTCCTGCTCAATGTACTATATTACCACATAGACCGGCCGTTAACAATCTGTCCATCACTTACTGCGTAATTTCGGCACTTTGTGTGAATTTTTTTTTAGTCGTCCAAGACTCTTCCAGTTAGTCGACTATTAGGGGGCAGCCCTACCTTGTACTTCTCTGAAAATGCTTGCAAAATTATACATTTCTGGAGAGAAATCTTAAAAAATCCATGATATTGACCAGCAAAAGTTATGGCTCAAGGATGTGTTGACTCTTTCTTTACAGTTTTTTCAAGATAAAATATGTTTCAGTGAACCTTTCCAAACTAACCCTGTCCTTTAGGAGAACAGACACGTGGCAACATGCAAGGACATCAGTTGAATTTTGTCCTGTTGTTCTTGCCACCCTACTGGGATGTACAGTATTGGCCATACCAGTGACTTGGCATGTCCTTGTAGCAAGTGTAAGCCGGAGCTGGCCTGCCATCCGCTACATGCTGAATAGATCTCGAGACCCAGCTGGAAGCTGCTTTACCTCATTAGCTCAATGAGCTGGAGTATCATTATGTAACGAACTAGTTTGGGGGTTAGAGGACAAGAGTTACCACATTAAAATGACAGTGTTTTATGCTCACAGCACATCATCTCATGCTGAGGCTGTTCAAGGAAACCACTTGGTTCTTTGTCTGATGGGATTTAATTTATATTGCCCCATTATTTATGTGCATATATGCTTAAAAATCGATTACGGCAAAAGAAAAAGCTTGCATGGGATACACTGTCGGAACAGCTTGTCACTGGGCATTATCCTTAGAGACAACTTTTTCTTATCTACACCTAAAAGGTGCATAGTAGTACCTTAACATAGTAATGTACTGTAATACTTTTGCTATAGAACGAGTTACATGCCAGCATTTAGTACTTAAGGTATGTATGAGAAATAATATTGTCTTGACAAGCACTAAATATGTCTATTTTCTCAATCTCTCCATTACACCTTTCTCTTAATGCTTATGACAAACTCTAAATCAGATCTCACTCACCGTTCCCTCAAGCCGGCCAGACAGTTTAAGAGTCTCTCTGCTTTAGCACCATGCCACTCGACGTCCCTTTCTCAAAGGTACAGAGAAAGATATGAGCCCTGTCAGCAGATACAAAGCTGCTACGCTGCACTGTCACCTGCAGATACAAGCTTCACACTGTGAGAGCGGGAGAAAGACAAAAGAGAGGAAGAAGAAAGGAAAAGAAACTGGGTCATAGACAAAAGGGCTTCCAGCGGTGTAGGGCTGTGAAACATCTTTATCACCACACAAAAGGGATTTGAGGAATGCTTCTGAGTTGAAAAATGTGTTAATTGCAGAGTCCTAGACACTAGTCTGTCAAGGTTTTTTTTTCTTTTTTCTTTTTCATTTTATCCGCCGTTATAACAGAATATGCAAATAGCCCCGCAGTGTGCATATTGCATTCAAATGAGTGACAAGGAGGTTGAAGGGTGGGATCACGCTTCCGGATCTCCCACTGCAGCATGGGAAGTGTTTCATCAGTGTGTTGAGCGGCACTGCGGCAGGTACAAGGGGGAGGGATCCATCTGCGGGACCTTCAGGGACGACAGGGCAGGTTAGAGAGCAAGCGGGGTCGGTTTCAGAGTTGATTTTCTCTCCCTGATTACCACATGCTTCAGTTGGGTGGCCCACCTCTGCAAACCCCTCCAGCCCTTCGCCTTCCATGCAAGCATGTTTCACTTAATAGACTGTGTTTCGCACATAGTACGGTTAAAGATCGGAGGGGTTAGGAGTTTGTACCTGCACACAGATGCACACAAGGCTCTGAGCATTCATTTAGGGGGGTGCATGTGTTTGTGTGGCTGATGAACAGGTGGGGTCTCTCTTGAGACTCCCAGTCTCATTAAAAGCAGCAGAGGGGAAACTAAACACATGTACCTCTGAACCCCCCACCAGACGGGGCTGTACGACAGCTGAAAGGGAAAGATTTACCCCCCGCAACTCCATATGGAGATGCAACAGAGGGGGTATGAATGAACCCAGCGGTCTTCCCATTATGTAATAGACCCTTAGGTCTGCTCTTGTCCCAACCCCGGCCTCAGGCCCCAATGCTTCAACTGCTCTGGAGCAGCGGAGCACGCTCTAGTTTTTGAATGAAGGGGACTCTGTTTCCTGTATTGATTAGCATTGTTAACTGTGTATAAAATCAATACCAGAATCAAAATGCTGGTAACCCTGATGCATGATTGTTTCCACAGCTGCTACGGGAGTATTACTAGCTTAGCAGTTTGATTGCAGAGTTCTGGTAATATCTCACTGTCATTATGGACTGTTTGCAATGCAGAATTCAGAGTTCTTGAGTGTAATTTTGAGTTGAATCTGTCCATCTATCCATTAAAAACATTATATTTAAAAAAAATTGTAACAGTTCCTTAATAAATGTACCTCATGACCGCTGCAACCTGCTCCGTTCACTTGCACTCTAGCAGGTTTTGGATGCAAGAACGAGTCCAGTGTGAATTCCACCAAAGGCTTTCAACTCATAACATTTACCTGCAGTTAGAGGAAATGCCTTGCATTTTGTCATCTGCTATAGCACAATAGAGACTCCAGTCTGCTTTTCTATTCATAAGTGGATATTCACCCATGTTATTGAGCCAATGTCCTCTAGAAGCCCATTTAGGGTGGCTTTTTCCACCTGGTCCCCATTAAACGTGCCAGTCTGTAGACATTCTGCAGCCATTCACCACATTTCAGCATGCTGTATAATTACTATGGCTAGTCAGCCTGGGACATTTTTGGCAATTCGTTCTTTTTAAAGACATGACAGGAAAAGGGAATGTGTGAGTGTGTGTCACTAAGAGGATTAAATGAAAAATGAACATAATTATCAGTCCTACGTTGGCCACCTTTCCTCCCCAGTGTATTGGAATATTCATTATCTGGGGCATGTCCTTATTCATGATCGTGTGAGAGGAATGATGTAGTTAATGATAAAGTCAGAGGTGTCAGGATTGAATTTTCCCAGTGCTAAAAAGCGGATAAAAGCAGTGAAATCCTTTATTAGGTGGGAAAACCGGACTCTAAAGACACATTATGGTTAAACTACACTGTAAAAAGATGATATATGTGACGAGATCAGGTCGCTGTAGACTTGATTCTGCGGTCATCAACATTTTCTTGGGGGATTGGTTGGTTGATTTAGTGTGAGAGAAAGCATGCATTTCATTCTGTCAGCCAGTTTTAATTGTGCTTATTCTATTGTTCCAGGCGCTGTGGATATATTAAAGCAAAGCAAGACCCTGAGGAAGAGAAAATGCAGTTTCAGCATGGACGAGGTAATTCACACAGGCTTTTTGGTCTTGGAAAAGAACTCAAATCTTTTAAGATTAATCAGCAAAATATTGAGCTAAACTTTTTAAGATGTCTAATATAGTGCGTTTAAAGAACATAGTTTGAGATATGTCATCAAATCAGCATAGTATTTTTTCTGGCCAGTCAGACGGTGAACAGAATTCAGTCTGGCTAGATGGATGAATAAAGGAAATGCATGTTTTTCCAGTAAATTGTCGGTTAGTGAACAGAGCCTCTGATGCATCTGCTGATAAATGGTGTCTCTGATCGCTCTAGTTGCCTAATGTGTGTTTTCTCTAATGACACTTTTCCTGCCTGCCAAAGACAATGTTTAATGAGGTTGAAAATGCGGCACTCATGGATGGTTCAGTCTAGGTAACTAAAATGACTGTAAAATAACCTGACCGTTATCCCCACTCCTAACGTGTTCTTGCATTGCAGTCAAACTTCCCGAAACCCGCATGTATATTCACCCGCATACATATGAGGACCCCAACCAGGCGGTGCGAGACTTCGCCAAGGAGATCGAAGTTTCCAACATACGGATTGAGAGAGTTATTGGGGCTGGTAAGTCAAAGCAAATTGACTCTAAAGCATGCCCTACTTGTGTAAACCACCTGAACAGCTCACCAGGGGATTGCGATGCAATGAAATAAGGGATTGAGGGTAAGTTCAATTAGCTGACAGGCTCTTGTTTGACTCCCAGGTGAGTTTGGAGAGGTCTGCAGTGGCCGTCTAAGGCTGCCAAGTAAGAGGGAGATCCAGGTTGCCATCAAGAGTCTGAAAGCCGGATATTCAGAGCAGCAGAGACGTGACTTTCTGGGTGAAGCCAGCATTATGGGCCAGTTTGACCATCCCAACATCATTCGACTGGAAGGAGTCGTCACTAGATGTAAGCATTTACATCTGAAATGCATTTGCACATAACGTCTATTGCTGGAAATAGATTGTACCCCCTGTGTTTTCCACACAGAGATAATTGACCTTACAATCTTATCTTCAACAAAAAACAAAAAGCACGGTTCATGAATATTCATTCGAATAAATATGTATGACAATATTTATATCAGTGATTTTTTGCCCTACTTCTACTTTAGAATACAAATGTGCTATGACAGTATGCGTTTGAATTTGCTTTTATCGCTTTGAATTATCACTCTAGCTGGTAAGATAATGCCATCAGATATCGTAGATAACACATAATCATGGCGAGTTAACTTAAATTGTTTGTAGAAAAAAAAAATTGAAGAAACCACTGTTTTGTTTGACCTTGCATTATATAAAAGCATATTAGGTCTATATTACTTCTGATTGCTTGTATTGCAATTCCTGAGAATCTGAAATTGATGTGCACTGCCTGCTTGCTGATAATGAGGAGGCTAATATTGGCCATGATTAGAATAGCGCCAACTTATTGTGTGCATTTGAATTTCTATTGTCTGCGTTGAAAAAAAAAAGGCAGTATCTTGCAACAGGTGTTTTGGTCACCATTGAGTGGTAATTTCCTCTACTGATCTCTCTTCATGATTTTTTTCTTCCTTCAAGTCTCTGTGGATTTGACTGACAGGCTCTATAACAAAAGGCCCATCCATATTCATGCCAGCTGCATGAATATCGATAATACAAACATATAATTGGATGTGAGTTTTGGGAGGGATCATGAATATTCAATGTCAGAATAATTAACATTAATTCTCTTGACATTTCCTCCCAGTTCCTCTTACTCGTGCAAAATGCTAATGGTGGCCTTTAGTTTGATTCAGTTCAAATAGTTATTATTAATGTTGGCGGTACAGATTTTCCTCTCTTATTAAATAAAAGCCCAGTAATTTTCCTTTTTTAATTCTGCTACGACATAATTATGAGGTTATGAAAGTCTTGATTCAACAAATATGTCAGTGACTGGCTTTCATTATTATAGGCTTGGATTGTCCAAATGTACACAGACTTCCTGTCCCTCATAATGGCTCTTAGTTATTAACCTTATGGCATACACACACACACACACACACACACACACACACACACAAGTGATGTTTTTGTCCCAATTGCATGAGTGCAAATGTGATTTTATACATTATTTTTGCTTAATTTTGTCAATTTAAATATTTCCTATAAAATCAAAGCAGAACTGTTGTGCGTCTCTGAGCATCATAGCAGTTTTGTTTCTCTGAATCGGCCTTTTGAATGTGAACCAGTGATTCAATGGCCCATTTATTCATTTGAAGGAATCCAATGAATGAATCTCTCAATGACTTAAGACTTTAAGACGTTTACCGCCACATAATGGCAGTTTTAGTTACTTATTTATAATATGATTTAATAAAACATTTACTAAAAAATAAAAAAGACATAGTTCATCCAAAAATGAAAATTCTGTTGTCGTTTTAATCACCTGTTTTTACTCCATTTACTCCATGTTGCTTCAAGCTTATATGACTTACTTTCTTTTAGAGACATAAAATAATATATATTTTTGTAGGTATTTTCACAGCCAAATTTAACTTGTCAGTAATTAATCACCTAATCATGTGATCCCTAACATACATTTGTATATAAATTTACATTAAGGTATTAATACAAATTGATAACTGTTACACATGCCCTATTTTAGAACACCCTTGATTAACAAACAATTGAATTAGAAAACAATAAAATATGTGTGAATGTACATGCAAAAAAGTTGCATGAGAACCTCTTCTGTGCACATACAGTATGTAAATACAACTGTATGTAATTATTTGTGAATAAAGCTCAGTGAAAATATCTTCTAAACTGCTCTTTCTGGCAGGTAATGTAACACACGTGTGTGCTTGTGCCCTCGTCTTCCACTGATTGGGTGAGATATGATAGCCGGAGTAATTTCACAGGTCACAGATCAACCTGATGGTGTAGGGGATGGGGATAGGAGAGGTCAGCGACCCCTCGCACTGCATTATAGAAGCAGCTGTCAATCCAGCCCCCTCCTCGTACGCACAGAATAATCACAGCACTGATGGAGCCGAGCAGAGATGCATTAAAGAGGCTGGAGCGTGTTTATGCTGCCTGATGGAGCGCCAACAAGAAAGACAAAGCGTTTTGCGCTGTAATATGAAAAGCATCTGTCATGTAACACAGCTTTTGGAGTGGCGCTCTATCATTACCACCTCAGACGGAAAAATTAGACTGTGATTGAGCTTTTTGTAATGCAAATGCATCAGCAACTCAGAGAATGGAATCAGAATAGACCTTAATGCCCCATTCAGGTCTTTATCCCCCATCTTTGCAAAAACACAGAGCTGTCATCGTCTCTATTATAAACCCACTGTGCATCTAACCATCAGATTAGCAGACTCCAGTCTGCTATCTGATAACGTTTGTCATCCGTGGCTGTATTTTCAGGTTCATTCCAGCTGAGTCCTCAAGAAAAGTTTTTCTTTGTGCCATCAACAGCAGGAACAATAAGAGGATTGAAAGTATTGCTTTGTTCAGAGTAATGTGTGATTTTAAGCAAGAGCTTAACTTGTTTTGAGCCCTAAAAATTCGTTTGTCCTGTGATATTTCATGATATTGGTGTCATTTCATCAAATGCCTCCAAATCATGTGATTACAGATGATGTACAAAGGACATACTGGAGTTGCAGGTCTTTAATGGCAAATTACCTTTTTGGAATACTTGTTTGTAGAAAATACATGTGTATTAACTGGACCAGAATTTAATTTAATTTATTATTTAAACAAATGCTAAACAGCTAGAATATGGAAATGCACATTGGTTTGATCTGATGCAAACAATGTGCAAACAATGGCAGTGTCAGGAATATGTTGTGCTTTATGTTTGAATACGCTCTATATTTCAGTTCTGGTGGCCAGAGGTTTGTAGGTTGAGGCAAGGAGGCCACGTTATCCAGCTAGCTCAGTGTCAAAATAATTTGTCCCACGTTGATAAGCTAATGCGCGATCCTTTCGGATATCCTTTGCCACACTTGTCTTGTGGCTTCGATTCTAAAGGGTGTGACTGATACATTTGTGATTTACTTACAGTGGCAGATAGGATATAAAGTGCAACCCCCATTCATCCGAAATCATAACTGGCAATGTCTTAGAGCTTGGTGCTATAAATAGCTTGTTAGGGCTGAATGGGGTTTTATTGGATTCAATTGGGTTTCTATTTCTTTGTGCTTTTATTCTTTTACTCCTTGTATTGCAGCAAGATTTTTGCAAGTCACAATGCAGAGGCTAATGATGTCCGTCCGTTTATATGGTGGTAGAAGGGGTGCTTTACTGATGCAACATTTTAAAGGTTTTATCATGCAAACTATTTAACAACTAAAGCACAATTTAATAATTAAAATTTGAAAACAATTATCATAATATATGAAAAATATATAAATAAACTTTTTGATCTCACTAATCAATGCCAAATGGAACATATGTTCTACCAGAAAGACTCGGGAGATAAAATGTACGAAGCATGCATTTATTGACAACTCAGCAAGCATAATTATAAATTTCTTTGGCGGAAGGCCCCGTCCATGGTTCGTAATCCGAGGGTAGCGGACCTGTATATCCTGCCTGAAGACGAAGGCAGGGGCGCAGCTGACCCCCCCTGGAAGGTAAGGACAGGACCATCCTGGTGGTGGTGGGGAGGGTGGAGGTTGTTATCACGTCGGCATCTGTGAACTCAAACATGTGTAAGTACGATCTTTTATACCAAAGTATAAAGACGTGATTGGATAATGAGTAAGGTAATTAGTGACGAAGTAATTTAGTCTTCCTGGCAGAACTTAGGCTGAAGCTTTCATTTCTACCAGAAAGACTCGGGAGATAAAATGTACGAAGCATGCATTTATTGACAACTCAGCAAGCATAATTATAAATTTCTTTGGCGGAAGGCCCCGTCCATGGTTCATAATCCGAGGGTAGCGGACCTGCATTTCCGACCTGAAGACGAAGGCAGGGGCGCAGCCGACCCCCAAAATAGGTGGATTATGAAACCACCAGACGGGCCAGCCTTCCCCCCAAAATAAATGGATGAAAGTATACAAACCAGTTGTGAATCCTAAGGTTCCTGGAAGATAAAAAGAGAGAGTTAGCATGATCAGTATGATGACGTTAGATTAACCTCATATGCCTATGTATTTTTTTTTAAATATATGTAAGCTTTATTTCAGACATGTACAGCCTTGATAGACCATACAGAAATAGCCACAATAGGCAGACACAGACAGGCCTTGATAGACCACACAGACAGGCCTCGATAGACCATACAGAAAAATAGCCATGATAGGCAGACACGGACAGGCCTCGATAGACCAGACGCAGACAGCCACGAGAGGCAGACACGGACAGGCCTCGATAGGCCGTACAGATATAGCCACGATAGGCCAGACGCAGACAGCCACGATAGGCAGACACGGACAGGCCTCGATAGACCGTACGGAAATAGCCACAATAGGCCAGACGCAGACAGCCAGGATAGGCAGACACGGACAGGCCTCGATAGACTGTACAGAAATAGCCACGATAGGCCAGACGCAGACAGCCACGATAGGCAGACACGGACAGGCCTCAATAGACCATACAGAAATAGCCATGATAGCCAGACACGGACAGGCCTCGACAGACCATACAGAAATAGCCATGATAGGCCAGATGCAGACAGCCATGATAGGCAGAGACGGACAGGCCTCAATAGACCGTACAGAAATAGCCATGATAGCCAGACAGGCCTCGATAGACCATACAGAAATAGCCATGATAGCCAGACACAGACAGGCCTCGATAGACCATACAGAAATAGCCACGATAGGCCAGACGCAGACAGGCCTCGACAGACCATACAGAAATAGCCATGATAGGCCAGATGCAGACAGCCATGATAGGCAGAGACGGACAGGCCTCAATAGACCGTACAGAAATAGCCATGATAGCCAGACAGGCCTCGATAGACCATACAGAAATAGCCATGATAGGCAGACACGGACAGGCCTCAATAGACCATACAGAAATAGCCATGATAGCCAGACACGGACAGGCCTCGACAGACCATACAAAAATAGCCATGATAGGCCAGATGCAGACAGCCATGATAGGCAGAGACGGACAGGCCTCAATAGACCGTACAGAAATAGCCATGATAGCCAGACAGGCCTCAATAGACCGTACAGAAATAGCCATGATAGCCAGACACAGACAGGCCTCGATAGACCATACAGAAATAGCCACGATAGGCCAGACGCAGACAGCCACGATAGGCAGACACAGACAGGCCTCAATAGACCGTACAGAAATAGCCATGATAGCCAGACACAGACAGGCCTCGATAGACCATACAGAAATAGCCACGATAGGCCAGACGCAGACAGCCACGATAGGCAGAAACGGACAGGCCTCGATAGACCGTACAGATATAGCCACGATAGGCCAGACGCAGACAGCCACGGTAGGCAGACACAGACAGGTCTCGATAGAGCGAACAGATATAGCCACGATAGGCAGACACAGACAGGCCTTGATAGACCGAAGAGAAAAATAGAATAGAATTTTTTTTTTTTTTTTTTAAATCCCGCTAGTAACACCACCACCAGTAATTGCATGAATTTACCTGATTTCTAACAGGAGAGCTTGCTGAGCTTCGAGAATGGTCAGGTCTGATGTATGATTCGAACACTGAGGAAGACCATCTGCCCATGATCTTTATAGCTGACGTAGAGATTCCTCGTTCAGCTGCTGAAGTAGCTGGCCCAATTCTGAATAAAGGCTGGTATAGAGAGAGGGGGATAGACTGCAGCTTGAGAACAGCGGTTAAGTGAGTTCTAAAACAGGCCTTGGAAACGGGTGCTCCGTTAGGTAGAGTAAAGAGCGGTGCATTTTTAGAAGTTCTAGGCCAGATTTTAAGGAATTTCACCGTGGCTGAGAAGGGACAGAAATTATTGATTTTTGAAATTGTTAAGGTAGCACCAGAACCTTGCGCATCGGTTTGGAGTGCTTAAGGAAGAGTGTGAAGAATTTAGGTCCGAATCGTAGATCGGAAAAGAAAATGCCACGAGCAGGATCGAATTAATTAGTTCCTGAAGTGAATTCCCCTGGACACATAGACCCGTAGAAGGCAGATGAACACTGTCTCGAGAAGAATATTGAGGTACTTAGAAAGAAGGCCATAGCTGATGGAAGTAATCAATTTTTGCAATATGGCATGGTAATAGCAGATGTTTGTCTTTAATTTTGTTGGGAGATTTAGCTAACCCCTTAAGTAGTAATCAAACGGAATATCCAGAAAAGGCTTTGAAAATTGGATGAATTGGATGCCGGCAAGGAGTCTGCGAATAGAGAAATTTTAAGATTGCAATTTTTAAAATTAAAGACGAGAAGGAGCAACGGTCGAAATTAGAAAAGCTAAAACGGAAATTTGGAAGGAAAAACATTAGAAAGCGGACCATGCAGACGTGTAGGCTTTGAGTGTAGGGGGAGCGACTCATTTAGAAATGTGATTTCTAGGTGACGTAAGCAGGTCGTTTAGTTTAGTATTATGTCTGCTAACGGAGGGCAGATTGAAGGATCCGGTTGACTGAGGGGCACAGCTGTCTGAAAGTGTAATGTGAAGGCCGCAACAGCCGAGTAAGACTGAAGTCGATGGTATGAGAGACAGAATGAACCAACACCAGTAGATGCGCGAAATAAACAAGCCTAGATTGCAGCTTAAAGTCCGCATAAATCGAAATTGACTTAAACTTACTAGCACACATTGCTAATCTTGATGTAACAATTAATCATTGTCTTCGTAATCTTTATCGAAAGATGAACATTCCACTCTGTAATGCATAGTTTTTCTGATGACGTCAGGTTGACAGCATGTGCAGAACCTCCTTAACACACCCCTCCCGCTGTTAGTTTGCTATGAGTGAGACGGAGACCAGGAGCGCAAACAAACCATGCCCGCTAATTAATAATCTGTTTAAACTGGAGATATGTCACTACACTGAAATAAAGTCAGCAGCAACTCCGTGTCACATGGACTTAAGATGCCTACTGAGCATTGAACCGAATCTTACCTACAACTCGAATGAAAGGGTCCATATACGCATCAGCTTGATAGATCCAGAGTTTATAATAGCGCTAGTCCGAGTGTAAGCCGTGTAAAGATGAGGTGAGAGCAGCGGTTCTCTGCATCTGCAGCCATAGAATCCTGTTCCAGAACGAAGCATCCAGGAATAGACAAAATGAAACAATAACTGAATAAACAAAGATAGCATAGGATTAAAACAACAATTTTTTTTTTTTTTTTTTTTTACAGAAATGGGAACAATCCTTATCAGTATAAAAGATTGTAGCTTTTATTACAAGCCTTAAAATGTCTCATTACGAAGGAGTTATTCAAAACATGGCATGCACTATGATCAACATCTTAATTATGCAGTGCAAGTCTGCTAGATAAACAAGCACGAAACGCCCAGTGCTTTATCTTGAACGTGTGAGTATAAAGCCTTGCAGAGAATAAAGTGAATGCCCGAATGCCACAAGTGCAAAGAACCAAAATGATACTTATAATGTTTGTAGATTGATGAAGTAATGGAGGCGAGATGCCGAAGAGACCGGCAGCCTTGATTCTGTCTGCTGGTCCGGAGAGACTTCATTCGTGCAGGTTCACGTGTACGTACGGATGAAATATTTGTTGATTGAGACCAAAATCCTTTCAGGTGTTGAGACCCGAGCAGCACTGA
Source organism: Carassius carassius (assembly GCF_963082965.1). Taxonomy (NCBI): domain Eukaryota; kingdom Metazoa; phylum Chordata; class Actinopteri; order Cypriniformes; family Cyprinidae; genus Carassius; species Carassius carassius. The sequence continues at coordinate 20,807,300 of NC_081789.1, forward strand.
CGCGACATCTCAGAAAGCACCGGCGTTGCCAAGACCGGTGTTTTTTTTTTTTTTTTTTTTTTTTTTTGCTGCGGGTTGCTATTCCGGTCCGGGGTTTGAGGTGACCCCAATAATGTCATACATAGCCCCTAGAAAGTGAATTCTTTCGAGAAACCCCTTTTTGAATGCGATTGGGCTATTTTAGTAGTAACTGATGGTTTTGAGAAACCTGGCAACCCTGGAAAGCACGCGATCTCCGGCAATGTTTCACATCCTCTGCCGAGAAAAGCCAAAGTTTGTATATCATCCGACACGAATGACCGCAGATAATCACCGCGACACGGAGCAAAGCCAGCGATCTCGTGTACATCTTAGAGGAAGTTCGAACTCACTATAGTTTGCAGGACACAAACTTAACTATAGCGAGTAAATCAATAAACGCGACAGCTTGAGCAAGGTACAATCGTGTTGGAATCTGCGGTTGTTATCACGTCGGCATCTGTGAACTCAAACATGTGTAAGTACGATCTTTTATACCAAAGTATAAAGACGTGATTGGATAATGAGGAAGGTAATTAGTGACGAAGTAATTGAGTCTTCCTGGCAGAACTTAGGCTGAAGCTTTCATTTCATGACTTATATATATATATATATATATATATATATAGTTAGTTCTTAGTTCTTAGTAAGTTGATTTTATTTTATTTTATTTTAAAATGGAAAAATAAATAAAGTCCCCACGGAGCAAAATGCGGTTATGTTGTCATCACAGTGTCACAGTGATGAAACCTCAAGGATCACCTTGCAGCATTCAGACCTATAACCTATAATGCTTGGCACAATATAAAGAGAAAACAAAAATATCACAAAAATAGAAAACGTCTCAAGGGCTGAGTGGCATCTCATGTTGACGTGTGTCTGGTGCCCCGAGGTGAAAGTTTCTGCCGTACGTTCCATCCATCAAGCATCTCTGATAATCAGGATGGATTAGCATGTACTCTTCCCTGTCATGTGCGAGGTGAGAAGGGGGGTCTCTCTGACTGACAGCGTGTTATTGGGGTGGAATCAAGGGAGAATTTTTAATCACTTTCAGCAACGCAGGTGCGAGCTCTCCATATGAGCCTCTTGCAGCTGTGCCTGCAACATAGTGGAGAAGTGAACACTTTTCCCATTAGCGAATCTTTACACCCCTTCATCTTCAACCCCCACCACCACCCCCAGGGCAATTAATCAACACACCCCCCTAAAACCTCCCCCCTCACTTGTCTCCCCGCTTCATCATCCTCCCTTCTAAAGGAACTCATTACCATTTTAGGTATTTCTGGACAAAGATATTCTCAGTGGACAGCTCGCTCTGATTATCTGCCTGACTGTTATTGAGAGCTTTGATTAGGGGCTGTCACTATGAGTAACAGGCAGCAGGTAGAGGCGAACCGAAGTAGGAACGAGGGGCTGTGAAGTCGCTGGGAGTGGGGGAGGTGTCCTCTCTCTTTATCTGCATGTTTTTCTCTGTCAACTTGGAAATGAATTAAATATAGGACACAAAAGCGCCAGCCTCTTCCTGCCTCTCTGCTGTGTCTTTTCTCATTTGCCTGTGAAAAAAAATAAATGTCTTTCTCTCGCTTCTGCTCTCTATCTCTCTATTTTCCACAATATTTCTCACTTCCTGTTTTGTCTACTCTTTCTCTGTCCCTTAGGTAAGCCTGTGATGATAGTGACAGAGTACATGGAAAATGGATCTCTGGACACTTTTTTGAAGGTGAGCGTGCTCTATTTTGTTGCGAATGATGGAGGCCAATTTGCACCAAAGGAAATGCTGTGAAATATCACAGGAACACAAAGCAGTCATCCGGCTCTTCCATACTGGGCTCGACAACTCGTGTGTTCACACCTCTCTATGCCTGGTTTTTCTTTGTGTCCCTAAGCTTGTGTTTTGTTTCTCAGCTTAGACCACCATGGTTTATGCTGGTTTGGATCATTATGTTCTCAAGCAAATCTTATCTGGTGGAGACAGTCGACCAGCATGGTCTTTCTGATAACGCTGGTTGACTTGCTGGTCAAGCTAGTTTAGAAGCTTTATGGAGACACTAGCAAAACACTAGAAGAATAGTAAAAGTTATATTACAAAGACAGTATTTCTAAAAAAAAATATTTACATAATCATTATACTTAAGTCAAATGAGATTATTGAAATATTATCCTAAAAATATTTACTTTATATTTTATTGGCAGTGCCTTCTTATAGGACTTGAAGAGAAATATTATATATTATCAATTCAAATTCATTTTCATAACACTTCTCAGTCAAAGTGATTTTAGAAAGAATTTTGCCCCAATTCTCAATATTAAAAACTGTCATTTAATTCTATTAAGAATAAAAAAAAATAATAAATAATACCATGAATTCCCATCTTCAAAAAGCACTTTAAGTTTGATGCATGCCTTAAGATATTATATTAATTTATTACATTAAAATCTAAAAGAATCTATGTAATATATATTAATGTATAATCTAAATAATATAAAAATGTGAAAATATATGTGTACATGTAAATATTTCTTAAATATATACATGCGTGTGTTTTTATTTATAAACAATACACACATTATGCAAACACAAACGTTTATTTTGGACGCGATTAATTGTGATTAATTGATTTAACAGCACTAAAATAAGGTGTGCGTGTGTGTGTGTGTACTATATGTATAACCCATGCACTAACAAACCATCATCCCATTATTACTCCAGTATTACCATGCAATAGTTAACAACCAAAATATTTGTTTTCTTGCCAGAGGGTGTAATGAAACATCATAATCTGGTTAGTTGGTTGGTTACTTGCCATTGCTTGCATAAAAGCCTGAATGATTATACAGCGATTGCAGTTAATAGCTCATGCCCTGTAACATGTGAGCAACACTATTAATTAGGGAGCCAATGAATTATGAATTTCTCATGAGACACATTCAAACATGACCGACTGTGCCAGAATCCAAAGAGGTTGAACAAGGCAGGAAATAAGGCCACAGGGATGTGAATTTGACATGAGAACTCTTCATTTTGTGCAGAAACACGACGGGCAGTTCACAGTGATCCAGCTGGTGGGAATGATGCGTGGGATAGCTGCGGGGATGCAGTACCTCTCAGAGATGAACTATGTGCATCGGGATTTGGCGGCACGGAACATTCTGGTGAATGGAAACCTGGTGTGTAAAGTGTCTGACTTCGGGCTGTCGCGTGTGTTAGAGGACGATCCAGAGGCAGCATACACTACACGGGTGAGAGATCATGCTTCTGCTGTGGATGTTTGCTCTCCAGTCTCATTTTAACTAGATTTACTATGCAACAGTTTGATGTTATATAGTAAACTGGTTCAGCTCTTTGTTTAAAAGAAATATTATTTGGTTGTGTAAAAAAATTATTTAAAAAATCAAACACAGCGAGATATTTTCTTGCTGACCTGTAGTCTAGAAATGAGGTCATGCAGGACTGTCATAACAGCTATCTAGATTGATGGATGGCTAAACACATACTCAGTGTGGGTGTGTGATTTTCACTGCCTGTGAATGCATTTGTACATGGTTTTGCTGAAAGATGAATATAAAAAATTAAAAACAAAGGTTGCACCAGCATTCTAGAGCAAAAATACCAAGCAATGGCTTTTTTAATTGAAAGGACGGACTTCCTTTACCACAGCCACCATGTTTAGTGTTGCAATAATGCTTAGTTATGTTTCAACAAGTGAAACTAAGCTCTCCTCTAAACTAAGGTCTCCTCCTTAGTTGTCCTTAGCTGTCCGAACATTCATGTTTTTATTTTGATAAAAACTGCTTACCACTAATCACCAGTTTTGGGCTCTACTCAAAGAATGTAGCTTGCTAAGCTCCCAGTTAGCTAAGATAAGCTAAAAGCTCTTCTTTAGCAAAAGTAGCTAAAACCTACATTTCAAAAATAGCTATTTCACAACTTATGATAATAAAATAGCATGATTTTAAAATTTGCAGTGCTAGCACTTTGCTAGTGATCGCACTAATAACTTTAGTGACGTGACATACAGCCAAGTATGGTGACCCATACTCAGAATTCTTGCTCTGCATTTAACCCATCCTAAGTGCACACACACAGCAGTGAACACACACACACACACACACACCCTGAACACACACCAGGAGCAAGGGGCAGCCATTTATGCTGCGGCACCTGGGCAACAGTTGGGGGTTCGGTGCTTTGCTCAAGACCACCTCAGTCATGGTATTGCCGGCCCGAGACTCGAACTCACAACCATCAGGTTAGGAGTTCAAACTCTCTAACCACTAAGCCACGACTTCCCCATAAATGCTAATACAAATACAAATTTGCTAATAGCTTTGTAATGATGCTGCTTTACAACACTGCTGACCTCTGATTTTGTATGTTTTTCAGGGGGGTAAGATTCCCATTCGATGGACAGCCCCTGAGGCCATCACCTACAGGAAGTTCACATCAGCCAGTGATGTGTGGAGTTACGGCATTGTCATGTGGGAGGTGATATCCTATGGGGAACGACCGTACTGGGAAATGTCCAATCAGGACGTGAGTAAATTCTGAATTTAAATAATACCATAGTTGCTCTACAAAAATATCTCCCAGTAAATAGAAACTTCTGGAAGTTTAAAGAATTAATTTTGTGAGCTATAACCATAAGTGTTATTTTCTTATGTATGTATTATTTATAAGTATTTGGAATTAGCTTTTATTTTAGTATCTTCAGTTCAGTTCTTTTTAATTTAAGTTTTACTCCTTGTGTTTATTAGTCTTTTTTTAAATAATATAAATAGTATTTAGCTTTATTTTATTCATTTCATTTCATTTTTTTTTAATGTTTTCATCTAATATTTCGATTTTATTTTATTTAGGCTTAATTTTCAATTAATAGTTATAGTTAAATGTAACAAATCTCTTAACCTTTGCGCCACTTTATTTTTTAAACTTGAGAATCCCTATCGATTTGTAATAAAAGCACTCTGCCAGAACACTTCAGTGGGACTGGAATTAAAAAAAAAAAAAACTCCCAGGCTTACAAAGGTAAAAAGATTAAATGCATCTGGAGTCTGAACATTTCCAGATTTCAATTCACAGGCCGCTTTAAAAGAGGGAATTTAAATCCGTGTCAGTGGGTTCTTGGCAGATTTTCCACACCAGAAACCATTTTCATTTATTTATTTTCACCTTGGGAAGAGATCTTTACTCGGGATTTGGAAAGCGGGTGCTCGGGAAAGAGATTGAGACATTTGGGAAAGATTCGAGCCTGTTTTCTTGACATGTTAAAGTGGAGCACAAAAAACGTTTGCATGCTTGCTAGCGGATGCACTTTTATTGTGTCGAGGGAATGGAATTAGAAAGTTCCATTCAAGGCGTAAACCACAAAATCCATCTGTCTTCCTGTCTTTGCCATGGTAACAGGCAATGGAGCGTTTCAACGGTTACAGTCTTCTAGGCAAGAGTTAAGATAATACGAATGTTTGCATCAAGCTAGTTTATTTTTTCCCTTACGGCAGTATCATTTCATAAAAGGGACTAGATTAAAGCGCTCTCCTTTTGCGCTAACAAAAACAGTCTCATCCGAAATCTCATTCTCACTTCAGTCACAGATGGATAAAAAATGAATTAATCTAACGCCAAACAAAAGCTAAATGCATTAAGCGAGGAATAAATCTGCTCAGTATTCATGATGTTGTATGATTTTTAATGTGGAATCTTCATCCCTCCAGGTGATAAAAGCTGTAGATGAAGGCTACAGGCTACCGGCTCCAATGGACTGTCCGGTGGTGCTTCACCAGCTCATGTTAGACTGCTGGGAAAAGAACCGCAGCGATCGGCCGAAATTTGGGCAGATTGTCAACACTCTGGACAGGCTGATCCGGAACCCTAGCAGCCTGAAGCAGCTGGCTAATACTGCAATCTGGTGAGCCAAATGTCCTCCGTGGATTAGATCTGAATTCAACAGAGGTGATCCACTGGGTTGTGTGTGGCGGTTTGCAATATATAGCTCATGAAGAGAGTTATGATGTTTCTCAGGTGTGTGATAAAATCTGTGGCGTTTTTCGCAGTAATCCAATAACTTCAAAATAAATAAAACTGATATCCGGCTAATCTAGATTGAAGCCAGATGTATGAACGTTTTCCATTGCATGTTTCTCTTGATCAGGAGTGGGGTTTATGGTGGTCTTGGCTGATATCTGATTGCCTGTCTATCCCTCTTCTGCATTTTTAGGATTGCCAAATAGAAGGCAGATGGGCGCTGGATTGTTTAGCCAGTGCTTGCCACAATTAAAGCAGAATGTGCAAACTGAAATTTCCCACAAACCACTGGGACATTTCTGCCTGTGTCATTGCTAATAAATAAAATGGGTTTAAATCTAAATTACTCAGGATTGTGGGTTATAATGGAGGCTATGCAACAGAGAGAGAGAGATAGAGACATAGACACGATTTGGTGCAATCTGCCTCCCTTCTGGATCTGGAAAGCCTAACATGTCAAGGCAATGATAAGCATTTGATAAACTGACACAAACACACTCGAATGCATGAAAAAAGCTTAAACTTATAGTACGTAAAAAGTATTGCCTGAGGAAAAAAACATGAATCTAAATGGGATTTTGGTAAAAATACAACCTGAAATAGATACATACATCTGACATCCACACAGACGATTGTCAATTCTGACATACAGGATGTGACCTGACGTGGTTACATAAAACAGTTTTTCTGACTGCACTTCCTCCTCCAACCATAGGGAGGACCCAGTGACTCCTGAGGCAGGGGTCCGCACGGTGGAAGACTGGCTGGACTTGATTAAAATGGGTCAGTACAAGGAACACTTCTCCAGCGCCGGTTATGTCACCCTGGACTCAGTTCTGTATGTCAGCGCCAGGTAAATAAAAGATACACTAATTTCTGTTAGTATGAAATGTTTGGTTGCATTTCAAGATACACTTGTATATATATATATATATATATGTTTGGAATGCCATATATATATATATATATATATATATATATATATATATATATATATATATATATATATATATATATATGTATATGTATATATATATATATATATATATATATGTATATGTATATATATATATGGCATTCCAAACATATATATATATATATATATACAAGTGTATCTTGAAATGCAACCAAACATTTCATACTAACTGTATATGTATATATGTATGTATATATGTATGGCATTCCAAACATACCATACCATGTTGGAAACTGAATGCTTGAAGATGATGTTTACTGCATACTGTTTTTTAAAAAGTATGCAAAGCCATATATAATATAGAGTCAAATGTAAACTATATTGTTATGATGTGACCTCATTACTTGGCCGAATAATCAAATATTTAGTCAAAAAAACTGGAGTGCACTGAATTGTTTGATACAATATTTGCAGTTAACATACTGAATACTGTAAAAAATTATTTAAGTAGTATGTTATTATGCTATTGCGAATATAACCACCTTTTGCTGAGGTAGTTTATTCTCTTTCGTTTCTCTAACAGTGAACTGGATAAGATGGGTGTAGCAATGGCAGGCCATCAGAAAAAGATCTTGTCTAGCATCCAGTGTCTTCAGGCACACCATGGGATTCAGGTCCAGGTATAGCACCTCACCTCAACGCCCTCAAACCTGTTCCGCTTCCCCTGATGAGGAGATTGGGAGCGTTCTTGCCACATGGAAGCATCTTGCTGCAAAATGACTCTGTTTTATCTCTCTACCAGCACTGAAGTTCATCAGCCCTACAGGAGAACGGGCCGGTACCTTCCCCTTTGTGATCAGCATCCAGAAAGGCAGTAGATCGCTTGCAGATGTCCGAGATTGTGAACTTGGATATCGATCCATCCAAGTGAAGTAAGAACAAGAATCAACACCATGTGACATCACAGCACTGTGAACATCACGTTTCACTCCTCATTGTACAGAAGACCTTGAGAAGAAACACCGACTGTGTCTTGTGAATCTTTGAACTGTGTTGCGAGCTATTCTAGTATGATTTTCTTCGATAAGACGCTTAATGTGAAATGCGATGGTGAGGAAACCTTCAGTGCAAACCTGTGTACGTGGAAGTAGTTTAGAAACCTTGAGACTCGCCTTTAGAAATCAATGAAGCACTGATCTCTCTTTTTCGCATACGCACACATTTAAATGCTACATAGAAGGGCCGCTCCTTGACCCCAAATGCCACTCCGGACTGCTTCCGTCAAGCCCTCAGCAGCGTCTTCGGAATATGTCAATTCCACCATGGAGATCCTAGAGTTTGTAGAGCCCACGCTTGTCACTTTTGACAAGTTTTGACATCCGATGTGCAGCTACAGAGAAACAATAGGCGTTTAAGGAATGAAAAGCAATTGTTGCTTCACAAACAGAGACTGGCCAGCGTGACGATGTCATGAAGAGGGCAGATGTTGTCCTTCCTTCACACTGGCAGCAGCTTTCAGTCGTCTTTTTCAACACGTTGATGTGGCTTTTCTTTGTGTGTTTAAGGTATTTTGCCTCATTAAATGTGTTTCATCACAAACGTGAGCATGTTTTTTGAAAGGAGGAGGAAGGATATGTGTTGAGCATTTTATGAGAGAGACTTTATTCCTAAATCATCCTGGTGTTGATGGAGCTGCACTCGGTGGACTGTTGAAACTGTGTTTGTGTTGGACCCTGTTTAGCGTAGAGGTACCGAGTGCTTGGTACCTTCAGATAACATTTCCATATGACAACAAAATGGAGGAGCTTAAACATTTTAGCATACAATTTCCATGTCATTTCATGCGCCATGTTCACAATCCCGTGTAAAAAGGTGTCCGCAACAGATGCTTTTAAAATAGCTTCATCCTCCAATTTCTGGTTTCTCGCCCCATTTTTCTTGGCAGTGCTTTGTTCTGCGCTTGGAAATGTGTGATTGAAGAGAAAAGATTGTATTGCAGTAGAACTTGAGACATTGTACAGTGTTGGTTATTATATTTGTACAGTAATGACTTAGTGTTTTGAAGGTTTTTGTCAGTTGTAAATTAAGGCAAGGTGGTAACTCTTATTTTAACCTTTAACTCTAGCTTTGGACAGACGAGGATTGTGAGGCTGTAGAATGTAATGGATAATTTAGCTTTAAAGTGTTGGGGAAAGCTAAGCATTCTCAGGATTGTTGTTTGTCACTGATACATGATTCAAGATGGCTGCAAACTCAGTTCTGTCGTCTATGGATACACTTCCTGTTCGATGCCATTCGGCTTCATTGTTCTTATTTATGTTTGGTCATCACAAGTCTTTCATTTATACAGTAAAAACACTTTATGCGTTTTTGTCTTTTTTCCAGTAAAACTATCTAAACATCAGAATTTCTTAATATTTTAAGAATTGTTCACCTTAAAATTACTTATTTTATGCTCTAAAGAAAATGTAGTGGGTTTTATTTATTTTTGTCAATTTAGGACAATTTTTTTAATATTCTCAGAAAGAATATATTTACACTACTGTTCTCTTAAAAAAAAAAGTTTTATTCAGCAAGGATGTATAAAATTTATGAAAATGACTATAAAGACATTTACTTTATATTTCCCCCCTTTTTTATTTTTATTAATGGAAGAAATCATGGTTTCTAAATAAATTCTAATACTATTTCAGAATATTTTGATCTAATAAATGTATCCTTGATGAGCAAAAGATACTTTTTTTTTAAACAAAAAATATGATCAAACTTTTGAACAATAGTATATCTTTTTTTTATTATTTATCTTGCTTTAATGATGTTTATAAAATATTGTATTGGGAAACAAGACAATACTGAGAAGGTGAATTCTTTGCAGTGCAGATGCAAGCCATGTGGGTGAAACGGTATTGATTTAATAAGCACAACAAAAATTCAAATTTCAAACAGGATTCTTTTTTTTTTACATTATAATGTTGGCAGACATTTTCTAAGTGATGCAGAAGAAGCGAAAACAGTGTTATCCTCATTCTCTCATTATGTAACCTCTTGTGTTCCTTCAGCTCACTTAGTTTAAACCATAAGGAAGAATGGTTATTTCTTCTGCATATTTATTGATGAAAGTCAAGGTTATAATTGTAATAATGGGCACATCTGCTGTGTCCTTTTAGCAATTCTTAATTAGGAACTATTTCTAATTGTCACATTACTGAAACATATGTGCCTATTCCAATTTGTAATTTCCCATGCGGCAACAATAACAGAGAATAATTTAATGAGGCGTTACAAAAAGCATCTTCCAACCCAAAACAATAGACTTTGAATTCTTAGAGTGATTTCAAAGTTCTCATTTTTTCATATTTTAAGCTTATAGCCCACTACTGACACAAACATGCACACAGACTCTCACAGTTCAATGCAGTAAACATGGTCTTGAAGCATTTTTGACATTCCTTTTGATTTTGAGAAATAATAAATGCAGTTGTTTGTGTTGCATTTCGTGATGTACTGTTATTATGCACAGTAATATCATGCATACTTTGGTCTGTCAGCTTACACAGTCCCCACTACCTGTTACTGGGTTACCTAAACATTGCATCAGGACCTGGGATAGACATTTTTAGCCAAGATAGTGAACACACAACTTAAACTTTGATTGCCAGGTTTGAATATCAGCCAGGATTAGCAGTGAGACAGGAGAATAAATAAATGTCACTCAGCGGTCGAGACGCGGTTGTAGCGCTGTTTGAAAAATATTAATGATGTGTCGAAGTCATGAATTAAATTGTAGGAGGCCACTCTCTTGTGGCCGAAAGATTCAGTATTACAAAATCTTTAGATGGTTTTGCAGTCAGCCCCTGTGACTCACTGTTCCATTCAAGACTGTTGTTTTTCGTTGTACGGGTAACCGCACTGTGCATTACATAATTAAATCATATCTGGTATACTTGTGTTGAAGTGTACACTTGCGATGCACTGTGCAACCCACCTCTAAACTGTAGTACTTCAGCCCTGAGTGTAAAAAGCTTCTTTGGCTTGTAGGTGGTCAGTAATGGATACATGATCGAATAAGGCCATGGAGGGTCACAGAGTCATTGACTTGAGCAGAGCAGGTCCTCAGTCAGTACCTGAAGATGTTACCTCTAATTTTCTGTGTATCTTTTGTTTTGGATTTTTCAACATTGTGAACATTTGTGTACCGGTTTGGTTATTATTTCATAATGCTCTTGTTGAATTGTATGCATTTTAAACATTGTGTCCAATAAATATGTTAATATTTTGAAACCTTTATCATATTTTATCATCTATCTATCTATCTATCTATCTATCTATCTATCTATCTATCTATCTATCTATCTATCTATCTATCTATCTATCTATCTATCTATCTATATAAAAAATATACACACACACACACACACACACACACATATATATATATATATATATATATATATATGTCAAGTCAAGTCACCTTTATTTATATAGCGCTTTGAACAAAATACATTGCGTCAAAGCAACTGAACAACATTCATTAGGAAAACAGTGTGTCAATAATGCAAAATGATAGTTAAAGGCAGTTCATCATTGAATTCAGTGATGTCATCTCTGTTCAGTTAATAGTGTCTGTGCATTTATTTGCAATCAAGTCAACGATATCGCTGTAGATGAAGTGACCCCAACTAAGCAAGCCAGAGGCGACAGCAGCAAGGAACCGAAACTCCATCTGTGACAGAATGGAGAAAAAAACCTTGGGAGAAACCAGGCTCAGTTGGGGGGCCAGTTCTCCTCTGACCAGACGAAACCAGTAGTTCAATTCCAGGCTGCAGCAAAGTCAGATTGTGCAGAAGAATCATCTGTTTCCTGTGGTCTTGTCCTGGTGGTCCTCTGAGACAGGGTCTTTACAGGGGATCTGTTTCTGGGACTCTAGTTGTTCTGGTCTCCGCTGTCTTTCAGGGCAGTAGAGGTCCTTTCTAGGTGCTGATCCACCATCTGGTCTGGATACATACTGGATCCGGGTGACTGCAGTGACCCTCTGATTTGGATACAGACTGGATCTGGTGGCTACGGTGACCTCGGAATAAGAGAGAAACAGACAAATATTAGCATAGATGCCATTCTTCTAATGATGTAGCAAGTACATGGGGTGTTATGGGAAGTGTTCCCGGTTCCGGTTTACCTAATTAATGCAGCCTAAAAATCCTTTAACGGATTTGGATATTAAAAGCATATTAGTATGTTATGTGTAAGCCAGGTTAAAGAGATGGGTCTTTAATCTAGATTTAAACTGCAAGAGTGTATCTGCCTCCTGAACAATGTTAGGTAGGTTATTCCAGAGTTTAGGCGCCAAATAGGAAATTAGGAAATAGGAAGCCCGCAGTTGATTTTGATATTCTAGGTATTATCAAATTGCCTGAGTTTTGAGAACGTAGCGGATGTAGAGGATTATAATGTAAAAGGAGCTCATTCAAATACTGAGGTGCTAAACCATTCAGGGTTTTATAAGTAATATGTAATATGTAATACCATCAAGTCTTGGACAGTGTTCTAGGTTATTACAAGCAGAGTTTCTAGGTCCTATAATTAACACCTCTGTTTTTTTCAGAATTTAGCAGTAAGAAATTACTCGTCATCCAGTTTTTTATATCGACTATGCATTCCATTAGTTTTTCAAATTGGTGTCTTTCACCGGGCCGCAAAGAAATATAGAGCTGAGTATCATCAGCATAACAGTGAAAGCTAACACCATGTTTCCTGATGATATCTCCCAAGGGTAACACATAAAGCGTGAAGAGTAGCGCCCTAGTACTGAGCCTTGAGGTACTCCATACTGCACTTGTGATCGATATGATACATCTTCATTCACTGCTATGAACTGATGGCGGTCATATAAGTACGATAACCATGCTAATGCACTTCCATTAATGCCAACAAAGTGTTCAAGTCTATGCAAAAGAATGTTGTGGTCAATTGTGTCAAACGCAGCACTAAGATCCAATAAAACTAATAAAGAGATACACCCACGATCAGATGATAAGAGCAGGTCATTTGTAACTCTAAGGAGAGCAGTCTCAGTACTCAGTACAGTATATACACACACACACACACACACACACACACACACACACACACACACACACACACACACACACACACAGTATAAAGCATTTAAGGGATACGGAAAAGGTTGAACATTACTATTTCATGCAATAAAAAGCTTTAACTTAAAGCATTACCAATCCAGAAATATCAGGAACGAAAGGTCAGTTCCAAGAAAAACATTAAACATCTGTCACCAGAAAACGGTTCCTAAACCTAGACTCCCCAGAGCGATAGTGAATAAACACACAGGTAAACAGACTGTCAGACGCTTGTCTCTCTCCCTTCCCTTCTACCTCGTCCAGGAGATGCTCGTGAGATCCATACTAACTGAAAACAAACAGAGCAGAGGTCTTTGCTATTCCCATCATGCTCTGATCAAACAGTGGGCCACCATCTGGAGGGGCTTCGTTGAAAGGCAAGCAAGGGTTTTGCCACCTTAAAAACAGCTTCGGATTTAAGCTTCTCGCAGCTGTTTCATTACAGCTTGATCTCCAAATTCAGCTAGTTATTCATTCCTGGCTTGGAATGAATAAATAGCTGAATTTAGAGAACAAGCATCTCAAGCAAACGTTCATTTAGGTTTTGTGTGAATGGAATAGAAATAATGTGTGGGTGTGTGTACTGTATGTTTGAAATATATCAAGCATATGAAACATCTTAATCAACAGTGTAATGACATTAGCAGAAAAGCAGCAATGTTTTCAAATGTCAAAGAAGAACCAAATTTTGTTCTTGGAGAATATCACATTATTTTTCCTCATGGCCAGCCTTTAGTAATCCAAGCATCTGTTTCTAACCTAGTTTAGTTGAATGTAATTAATGCTTTGTGGACTATTTATCCTCTTTGAAGATGTTTCAAGGGCAGACAGTTATGGAGACCAGCCAACAGTGTCATGCTGTACCGCAGCCAATGACTACAGCACCGTGTATAATTAATGCTGCCGAATGAAACCAGCAGCTAGAGTCAATGTCTTTGTTCCAAATCCTAGAATATTGTAAGATAGCATCCTAATACCTTAAACCATAGTATATGTATAGGTTCCACATTTGATTACTCCAGTCCAGACACGTTGACATATCTGGCATCTTGGAATGATCAACAAGTAAAACATTTAAAGAATCAAAAGATGAGCATTTGTTGGTTTGTGTTTTTATATTCACTTAATATTACAGGTAAACTAAAACTTTTAAATGTCATGATAGCTTACACTTTCATGTTGTTGTGCGTTAGGGGTCATATACATGAATATATTGTCAAGAGGAAAATGAGAAACAAGAAACCAAAAAATGCAGATGCGCTAAAGGCCACTGTCAAAGAAACCTGGGCTTCCATATCACCTCAGCAGTGCCACAAACGGATCACCTCCATGCCACGCATAATTGAGGCATGAATTAAAGAAGACCCTAAGTATTGAGTACATGTACAGTAAATGAGCATACTTTCCAGAAGGCCAACAATTCACTAAAAACTTTTTTTTTTTTAAATTATTATTATTATTGGTCTTATGTATTAAAAGTATTCTATTTTGTTAAGATGAATTATGATGTGAATTGGTGGGTTTTGTGTTAAATGTGAGCGAAAATCATCACAGTTCAAAGAACCAAAAACTATATCAGTCTGTGTGCAATGAATTTATTTAATACACGAGTTTCACAATTTGAGTTAAATTACTGAAATAAATTAACTTTTCCATGATATTCTAATTTATTGAGATGCACCTGTAGCACCCACAGGAACAGTAAAGGCATATCTTGTCGTTAGCTTAGCAACCTGCTAGTTTGCCAAGCATGTAAACTTACATCCGTGTAACTTGTTAGCATTTTTAACAAAATGCAGATGCTTTTAAATGCATTTATTTTGTATAACTATGCTTAGTATGTTAACACCTTATCTGAAAATCCAGAGAATCCAGACTGAAATCCCAAAAATGCTAATTGTCTTCCTGTTAGAACAGCATTAGTGTATGATGTTAGCATGTAGTTAAGCTAACAACAACACAAACAAAAAAATACATACTACACATAAATAATGAGCAAAATAGTCAAACTTTTGTTTGTGCAAGACTGTGTCCTAATCACACGTGGCACTGCGATATCATTTTCCATGTTAATTGGAGGTTTTTTCCTTACCAGCTGAGACAGCGAAACAAAACGTTTCTATTTTAAGAACCGTTTCTTTTCTTTGCAACGTCACAGATGGAAAAACAGTACTGTATACAAACTACTGAACAACAATGATAAACTTTGGTAATGATTATGTGCTCAAAGTATTCAAAGTTAAAAGTGACTAATATGATTTTGAATATCATTTTGTGTGGCCTTTATAGCCCTACTGAAAGTAACAATAGTTTACCTTAAATTAAATTAAAGCAAACATGTAGGCTACGTTAAAACTGTGAACACAATGCGAACCAACAGGTGTATTCCATATCTAAGATGGTATCAGTCACTCATTATGTATTTTTTAATAATGTTAAAAAGGTTTAATATGTATGAATTAGATTATAAACTACTAAATTCTGGTGACACAGAATTTAAAATGTGTTCTTGGAGCAGTCTTTACATTAGTATTATGCCTGCGATGACTTGAAATGATGTCTAGTTAACCAGCTCATTGGTTTTGGAAAGGTGAGTACTAATATTTATCATTTTGTGTTTTAAAAATGTACTTTGTCACCAATAAACATAGGCTGACTCTTAAAATGTGATTTGGGGTTAAATGATTTTGTATTCAAGCATTAGAGTTGAAGTAGCAGTCATGATAAGAGATTATAATCCTTTGTAAGTGTGTAAAGAATAAAATCAGCAAATACCATTATGTGAGTCGAAAAAGAAGAAATACAGTATTAGTGTGAAGAGAAAACATGGTTATCTGTATTTTACTATAACAAGCAAAAGAAGAGCGTCTACACGTTACCAGCGTGCACGTGGATGTTACCATGGTTACAACAAAGACACCCAAGTCTCTCATTTTTCAGTCTGTATCAAGTCCATGTATGGCGAGAAGCAATCGAATAAATTCAGTTTGCATGACTGCAGGGGAATACAAATGTGAGAATAGGGCAGGATTAGCAGAAAAAGCACCCTGAGACTTTGTGATTTATGATAGCTTGTTTTTTATCCAGTGGTGTTCTTGTTTATGTGAGAGTTGCCTTTCTCTTGCAGTGTTTGTCAAGTCGTGGGGATTAAAGCCAATATTTTTTTCTTTAAACCATGAGCTTCGAACATGTTGTCCTCACAGGTGACACAAAAAGCTCTCTACGTCTGCTGAGTACACACATCCTTACACACATTGCATAAAATTGCATCAGACTGACATATCTGGTAACAATTTGTATTTCATTTGTCTAGTCTGTGAGAAAACACATCCTGTGTTTAACTTAGAAATGGAGTGAGCAAAGTCTGGTCGTAGAACACTAAAAACCTGTCTTGGCAATACTGGAAGTAACTTACTCTTACCATTTCTGCAGAACAAAATATGTTCCCGGAGCACACTACATATTTTATTTATTTATTTTTATTTTTTGCATAAAATAAATTGCCAAAATGTGCATTATACTACATAACACATTGCTCGCAATGCTGTTTCCCCACAATGCAAATCACTTTGTATCTCTAACTTGAGTTAGTATTTAATTAAATTGCTAAAGGTTTAGGCATTTTTTTTACTTGAACTTGAACTTAAAACTTTAATTTAAAGTGCAAAGTTACAGTATTTATTATTTCAAATGTAATATACATTTAATATACCAATAATCTCAATATGTTCCCGTATCCACATATATACAAGCATATGCCTATAAATAAATACATAAATACCAGCTATGTTTTAATGCAAAACTTAGTAAGGTGTTTTTTTTTTTTTTTTTTTTTTTTTTTTTTTTTTATTACTGGGGTCCACAACAGCCAGGCTAAATAAATAAATAAATATTAAAAAAGAGAGGAAAAATAGTTGAATAATATCATATTTGTTGGTCACCGTGATTTTGCCAAGTAAGACATGTTCCTGGATCAACATCTTTTGTTGATCCTGGATCAACATTATTGTCCAAAAATTCAGACTTAACCCAATCCCCGCCCCTAAACCTAACCTTACCTATAATTTATTATAAATCAGAGGGAAATGATAGCTTATTAACAAGGGTGTAGAAGCACCTAATCCTGATTGTAAGCCTAAAACTGACATTTCCTAAAAAGTTATATCTCAACTCTGATTGGTTGGTGAAATCACACTCACCCATATTTGTTACTATAATATAATATAATATAATATAATATAATATAATATAATATAATATAATATAATATAATATAATATAATATAAAGTACATATACTTTTTTCATTTTAAAATACATTATTTATTTATTTATTATTAATAATTAATTATTAATTTATTATTATTTTTTTTATTATAATTGCTAAATGTCAGTGTATGTTTGTTAAAATAGCTTAATTGGTGGTGCAACTGTTTTTATTATTATTTTGTTATATGCATTTGTGAATTATCATCATTCCATATTGCTTACTGTTTCACATACTTAAAAAAAAAAGTGGAGTATGCTATTCCTTTCTGAAAATAGACCTCTTTCTCTCTGTCGCTCTTTCTTCATTCTTCTTCTCCATATATCTCTTTGTCTGTTTCTCTTGCTTTCTTTTTTCTCTCATAATGACAGCACTCTCTGGCAGCTGAATATCTTTGGATGTGGATTTGCACCTGCAGGCTGGGTGGACTCTGACAGTGCTCTGACTCTCTGGAACCGCTTATAACGCATCTGCGATGCCTAAGGCTTCCTCTGTTTCTGCTGGAGTGAATGGCAGGACTAGACCACAAATCCAGCGTGTGTAACTAAAGAAATTGGAGAGGTAGATGCCTCAGTCTCCTGAAAACATTAAAAATTTAAAGAAGAGGAGAATGGAAAAAAGAAATAACAAAAAGGTATGTCTAATAAGATCTGGCAGAATCAGTTAATAATGAAAACGTAGCCCAGGTTAAATATTTGCTAATTGAAATGCAAGCCTACTTAATGCATGTTGACAGTCGCGTCGACGGTCTCGATTAAAAAAAAAAGCATCAATCACAGATTTTCTAATATAATTAAAATGTGTGCTGGAGGGCCAGCATGTTCCCTCAAGAGATCTGCGGTGTTAAGAAAAGAATATATTAATGTTGAGCTCAGTGACAGGACATGCCCTCACTCAATTAACCTTTAAGAAATAGAGAGACACAAGACAATGATGCTCCACTTAAAGTGTTAATGACATCTTAACGAGAGAACTCAAGCCTACTTGATCTCTGACCTTTCAGAATTGACGCCAGGCCAGGAGGTTGAAAATATTGATCATATTTTCCCTCATTAGAGTCTGTCTTTCTCTGCCATGTGATATTTCAGGTTAATTTTCACTTAAAGGGATAGTTCTTCAAAAATTAAGAAAATTTTCATATTTTATGCACCCTCATGTCGGTTCAAACCCATATGCTTTTCACTGTTGTTTGTACCCCATTTTTCTTCAAAATATCTTCTTTTGTGTTCTGCAAAAGAAAGATATAATAGTCTAAGCTGATTTGAAAGGACTCCCACACTTAAATAATTTATAGCATACTTAAGTTTCTAATAACTTAATAGTGGCTTTAGTAAAAGGTTTGTGGTCATACAAACAAGGGCTCAATTTAGACCTGTTATTATACTGCCTTCCGTTAAACTCAGAATGTCAGAATTAGAACAACTTTTTAAATCACTACATCCAAAGTGAATTTTACTAATTGAATGAGAAACACTTGAATTATATTAAGCAAATAAAATGCATCAATAAGCCAAGTTGCAATTGCATGATAAAAAAATCTGTTTATCAAACATTTGTTTGAGGCAATTGTATAAAAAATGATCTAATGATAAACCTGCCATATAAATGCTTGCATTGCTGTTTCATTTCTCTACAACAAAAGGTCAGAAATCCTAGTTATAGGACATATTGAGGACGGAGGCTGACCACCGTTTTGAGGTCCAGCCCATTTGTGCTCATGGCCTCTACTAGGATAAACGGAAAACCTCACAATCAATTTCCTTGGACAGGAAGGATTAAAACTAGAACAGGTGTGCTTCTTTAGCCTTAACTGGACACAGCGGCCAGCCATCATCCATCATCCTTTAGTCTGTATCTGCAACAGCTGGGTGATTGAGAGAGCGTCACCCTTTAGGAATCAATCTCCATTTCTGCTCCCTCTCCCACAATGCATTCCCTTCACGACGCGCTGCTATGGCAAATTGATTGACTTCTGGTAAATACGGCATTACCACAAAGTCAGAGGCAGGAATTTATCATCATTTGTGTCTCTTCCATCCGAGAATTCATTATGAGGCTTAAACAAATAACAAAGATGGGCCGCAGTTGTCTGCTTGTGATGCACAGCATGAGGAAGACTGCTGAAGGGAAGGTTTGAGGGGACTGAATCCTTGCTGGATTCAATTACAGTGTTTGGCATCAACAAAGTTGCAGATACACATATTAAGGGTTGCCAATTTAATGTGTTAATTTGTTAAATGCGTTTACAATATATATATTTTAATGTATATATGTGACCTGGGACCACAAAACCAGTCTCAAGTCGCTGGGGTATACTGTATGTGTAGCAATAGCCAAAAATATATTGTATGGGTCAAAATTATAGATTTTTCTTTTAGGCCAAAAATCATTGGGACATTAAGTAAAGATCATGTTCCATGAAGATATTTTGTAAATTTCCCACTGTAAATATGTCAAAACTTTTTTTTTTTTGTACCCTCAAATTCCAGATTTTCAAACAGTTATATCTCAGCCAAATATTGTCCAATCCTAACAAACCACATCAATGGAAATCTCATTTATTCAGCTTTGAGATGGTCTATAAATCTCAATTTAAATTGCCCCTATGACTGGTTTTGTAGTACAAATAATTATAACCATTATTATAACCAGTATTAATAATACTGTATAATTATATTGTCTATTGAATGCAAATTATGGAGGGCAAAATTACTCAAAATTAAATCATTAAATAAAGTTGAAACATATAAATAAATGGTTAAATATATAATAAAATCATTGAATGCATATTTCAATAAATAAATAAATAATTCATTTATGCAAATTATTCATTCAAAAAATTTATTATAAATCAACACTGTAAAAATGCATTTACTATTCAGTGCAAATCATTTATTTTAATTATTATAATTATTCATTAAAATATTTATTACAAAAATACTCTAAAATTGCATTGTATTCAGTGCTTTTGCCGACCACATTAATGAAATGTCTTTGAATCATCTTCATTTGGTGGCTTTGCTAAGCAAATATTGATTTATGCATTATGAATTTGATTAATTAATTTGCATATCATGTTATTAATTCTATTTAAATTGATTGGCGGCCCTAATGCACAGTATATCTGCTTGCTAAAAGAAAAGCAAACACTTTTACAACTGATCCAATTAAGGTTCACTGCACTGAACAAAAGTCAAT
Source organism: Carassius carassius (assembly GCF_963082965.1). Lineage (NCBI taxonomy): Eukaryota > Metazoa > Chordata > Actinopteri > Cypriniformes > Cyprinidae > Carassius > Carassius carassius. The sequence continues at coordinate 20,827,857 of NC_081789.1, forward strand.
TTCATAAATAATTACAAAGTAACGTCAAGTAACACATCAAATTAAAAGATTTGACTGAAAGACTGAAAAAGTATTTTCTTACAAAATATACTCCTATAATCTTCCAAAAGTATTTTTTTTTACAGTGTACATCTGATGAAAGTGCAATATAAATACAGCTGCACAGACTAAAACACTGTGATCCTTGAAAGCAAAATCCCTCTGTCTTGTTTTTACCCCTCAAAATGAATTTCCCTTCTTTAGGCTTTCGTTCTTCCAACACAAAGCCTCATTGAATTCTGCCTGCTGCTGCTAGATTTCCCCCCACCAGAGTGAAAATATTTGTTTAATATCAGTGACAGTGAGGGTAGACAGTGGAGACAGGAGGGGGGCAGAATTAGACTGTGGCGCCTTGCAATTCAAGCTTGTGTTTCAAGTCTGATGACAGTTTAATGAAATATACGGTGTCTGATGCCACACAGGAGCTGTTTTCACATTAAAGAAGAATTAACAGATTGTGCCTCTGCATAAAAATCGAGCAAATCTGATACTGTACCCTAGGAGTACAGAGTTAAAGATAGTGTGAGATCAAAATTGACCCTATTTAATAATGTCCCTCGTCTTATTGTGCACAGTTCATCAGTCCATGCTATTCTAAACAATAAAGCATATTCAAAATATGCTGTTTTCATTTACATGAAGATGCAAAATACAAGAAGATTTTTTTTAGAGCCAGTACTTCCAGCATCTACCATAAGGGTGAACTTTAAAAACTTAGCAGACTAGCGTTTTCACTTTTCAGAGCTTGAACGAGAGATGGTTTTATTATTGGGAGATACCAAGGTCCACAAATCTACCATTGGAGAAGGCATAACTGCCAACGTGGATCAAGTGTGCCTTGATAAACAATCACATCACAGCCTTGATGTCACTGAATTTCTGTCACAGTTGTGCGTGAGTTAATCTCTGTTTTCAAGCTTGCAAAACAATGGATACTTTTTAAGGAAGAACTAGGGAAACTGAGGAACTCTAAATCACACTAGCATCTTTACTCTGCAGAGCTTGAATGCTCCCTAACCATGTATGTTTACAGCACGTGTGTTTTTAAAAGGGCCAAAGAAGCAAAACTTTTCAAGAGAGAACTTGACCCTTCTCCCTCTGTGGTTCAAACCCTCTCTCACGGCTCCTGAGTGTTTGTGTGCTTTCCTGCCTTAAATCTCATCTCTCCTAGACTACACACCCATAAAACAGCAGGCTCTATATCTTTATAAATAGAAAAACTATTCCCAAGCCATAGGTGGGCACAGCCCAGTGTCGCCCACGGCTGCACTCACAGTCAATCACTGGCAGACTGGCGAGGGCACTTTTATTATGTGCATATCTTTTTACATCCCAGGGAGCTTGTTATAGTCCGGCCCCATGTAATGGCATGCATGACAAGCCCTGCTATGACAGCTTAAAGAGGGGATGTGAATTGTCCCATTTTCACATTCTCTGCCTCATGGTGCCTGAAGACTGACAGTTGACCTTATCAGCGCTCCACAGAGGATATTTACTGTGCTGCCCTTTTTAAAGTTTGCATTTTAAACACTTCTCTCATACGCTACTGAGGCATGTGGCTGTGCGTGTGTGGCTGCTTTTGCTGCGGAGATGACATGGCACAACGCTTTCATGATCTGGGGTCCGTCTAGGTGCAAGGCAACGATTGTGTCAAAGTCGACCGGTGGCTTGCTAAAAATCACAAGCTGTTGGTATCGGCACTGAAGAATGAATCATGAGCAAATATCAAGCTTGTTTACAGCTTTACCCATCCATCAAATATCAGATCTTATAGGTCGATATGGATGTACTATGGATATTTGGTGAACTAAACCTGTTTTTCTGTGTGATATAAGATTGTGTAGATGCTTGTTCATGAACAAGATGCCTGATTCATCTGATTATATCACAAATGAGAAATCGTAGATATCCTTATTTCAATTTGTTCACAAACAAGGAGTCTCATTTATTAAGTTTTGTGAGTGAGATCTGCATATGAATGTGGTCATGAACAAATCATGATTCATCAATAACTTTCATACAAAAATCAGTTCTAAATGAATGAAAAACTGATACCAAACACATACAAAAATCACATACTCCTGATAATTGTTAAAATTGCATTTTATATGGATATTTCATCTGTTTTGTCATATAGGCTACAGTGAAAAGTTGTTACATATATATATATCTTGAGCTGCGGTTTATCTCTCTAAAAAAATCATCATATTAGAACAAGGTTGAGATCAAATTCAAGTTCATATGCATGTCATGTAAATTAGGCAGATTTCTTTCATGACAAGTGATAATCGGTAATTAAAAGTAATACAAAAGTCATACAAAAAAGTAATAATAATACTATATTTTGGATGAAATCCAAGAGCTTTCAGAGCCTGCATAGACAGCAACGCAACTGACACATTAAGGCCCAGAAAGGTAGTAGTAAAGTAGTCCATGACATCAGTGGTTCAAACGTACCACCAACCATTTTATGAAATAGCAATAATATTTTATTCAACTTTATTTAAAAACAACTTTATTCAACAATTTCTTCTCTTCCGTGACAGTCTTTGATGCCAGTCTTTGATACTCATTCACAAGAGTATAACACAATGCATTGATAATAATAAAAGATTCTTGAAAATCAAATCAGCATATTAAAATGATTTCTGAAGAATTATGTGACACTGACGACTGGAGTAATGATAACTAATGAGTAATTCACACATTATGTACAGAACAAAGTTCAGTTGGTTGACTATCACTTGGTTTTTATTTATAGTGTTAGCCCAGCCCACAATGAAATCTCATTGGCTCAAATAAATTCATCAGCTATATTCTGATTAGAAATTACTTGTCGATGAAAGCTTGTGGAGTTCCATATGCGCTGGCCAGAGGCAGTTCCAGTCCTAAGGCATGAGAAGAACATTTCCCCATATTTGATATGACAGTGACCCCTTTGAGAAATATTTATGGAAATCATAAACATCACTGTCCTCTTGTAACCTGCGTAAAATGCAATATCTGTTCTTCTGAATCCACTGCAAGCACTTCTGAAATGTCATTGTCTGAGCATTCTGAATGGCAGCGGGGATTTAGTCACTGCTTTGTGATATCATTGTCTTGGTTTTGTTTGTGTTTGTGGCCGTATCAGGTTTATTGTACTCGTCGTTCAATTGTAGTTTTCTATCAAAACAAATAAATAATATTTTTCTCATAAATTTTCAGTCTCTCTCCAGATGTACGGCTGAATGTTTGCCTTTGAGAGCGGATGTAATAAAAGTAGGGATGTTCACTTTATTGAACAAGAAAGAGTCTTACCTGTGCTGCATTAATATTGCAATATATTGTAACATTAAATGTCTGTTACTTTTGATCAATTTAATGCATCCTTGCTGAAAAAAATTATGCATTTCTTCTTAAAAAAAAAAAAAATTCTCCAATTTTTTTAATACCAGAATATATACAGTATAAATGATAATACATTTTATTATTAAGTTCTAGCACATTGATTTGATTTGAGAGAGATGCATACACAAGCTATCTCTTTCTGTTGTCCTTTCTCTCTCTCTCTCTCTCTCTCTCTCTCTCTTACGTATTTACCAAGGCAAGGATGCTGTACTAGTGTGACGAATCAGAGTTAAGTCCTTTCCGAAATCCATCACTATAAGCTTTTAATGATTTACCTCATCCATTTTTTTCCTAACAGACTTTCGGCAGATTAATGTCACAAGTCATTCACTGCAATGAAGTATAGTGACTATAAAGGTCAGTAGGATTTCTCTGTCCCCTTCTGCAACTTCCAGGCTGCCCAGCTTATTTATTTGGTATTTCCAAAATTAATGAGAAGGTCTCAGATTTCCAAGACCCATGAGAAACAGCAAAAATATATGACACATCTGGAAATCTCATCCTTCCTACATTGGTGTAGCTCACCAGCTGAATACTCAGTCATCATAAAAGGAAGATAATGTCAGACAGGACCGCGGGTGGTAAACCCTGGCTGAGGAATTATGGCCGGCGGTGAAATGGATAAAGTTGAGTTTACTGGCATTCCATTTTTCTTGGTAAGACACGCCGATTATTAGCTTGCATGCTAGTTTGAGCTGAATTTGTTCAAGGTGACCTATTCTTTGTAGGGCAAAGAAAATTGAGCTTAAACTTAATTTATATAATATGCCCACTCCGGTGGGACTGCTGACCCGCGAGCTGGGAGGAGGAAAACTGATTTCGCGTGATAGACACTTTTCTCTCCTCGCCTTGACGCACACATAAAAGAAAAGGCTTGAAGGGGGAAAATACAGAAAATAATCAACAGTCACCTTGAAGCCATGAAGTGTTAAACACAGAGGTGGGCGCTGGTGGGGGGTCCGGGTGTGTAATTGTTAGGATTCCATTAGGATACGAAAAGAGATTAACCCCTCAGGTGCAGAGAAAATTTGAAAACGGGGAATAATAAACTAGGATCTTGACTGCGATATGTGATGGATGAAAGTGTGAAGGTATTTAGAGGATCGGCCTGCGGAGCTCTCCAGAAAGCAATTACCAATAAAAAAAGAGGTCCATTTGAGCTAATGTGTCTTTAAAAATGAATATGATGGTCTGAGTATTAGTTAGACACCACAGCAAGTTGTCAGATGACCCTCAATTAGTTGCATGGGGTGAAATGTGTTTGATTCATTATATGATAAACCCATGACCTTGATGCTGCTAATTCTAGCTCTAGTTTTGTTGGTATGGCAAAAAAAAAAAAAAAAAAACAGGTAATGGTGTGATTGCCAGTGACCCAGTGAATGCTTAAACTTAAAGCATATATATATATATATATATATATATATATATATATATATATATATATATATACAAAAATATTGTAATAATGGATTAAAGTCTGCCAAATTCATAAATTTAATACTTTACTTAATGTAAAACTTTTTTATTTTATATATATATATATAAATCATAGTTAACTGAAACTAAAAACATTAAAATATATTATATCGACACTTAAATGGAACTATATTATTATTATTATTATTGAATATTATTACTGAAAATAACTGTTTTCTGTTTTAATATATTTTAAAATATTATTAATTGCTGCCCTATCAAAGCTGAATTTTCAACAGCCTTTACTCCAAGGGCAAGTTCAAGCTCAAACTGGTGTGCACCGTTTTGCTATGGTTTCCAGTTTGAACGACATATTTCCTGGAAACGGTGTGCATCGGTGTGCAACAGGGTTTGAGATATGTTTTCTCTTGTTTGGTGGGTGTGTCAAAAATGTCAGCCCAATCAGCAGCAACATGTATATAAACCACGCGATGTTAAAGTGACCGCTCACAATGTAATTAACATAAAAAAAGTATGTTGTTTGCACATGTTTATTTACATTAAAATAACTAAAATAATAAAAGTTAAGTCTGTCTAAATATCATTTATTAAATGCAATGTCTTCTGGTCCATATCCTTTCCTTAGGAAGGTGTGCTAAATACTGATTAATGTAACATAAATATACTATAGATATTTATATATTTTGCTATTGTATTATGACACTTTCATACACTTTTTATAGCCCTCTGATTATATAATGGTAAATAATACAATATCATAGCACAACGGTGATCAGCAATAATGATAAGCCTAATACTCACAATAAAAATAATAAGGTCATATAGATCATAACAGGTCTCGGAGCTAGGAAGTGGATTATCCTTCACTGAAATGGTTGTCTTTTCACCCTGAAATGCCAGGCAAATGTTGAATCACATTAATTAGGAAACACAGTTTCCACAAATCCCTTCACTCGATTGGGATGTTCTCTTTTATTCTGGACGGCAAGGGCAGTGACTGTAACATCAAGCGTATTTTGCAGTATTAAACACATATTTATACAATTTATATATTTTGTCAGGCTCCAATAATTCTTCAAAAAGAACACAAAGAATTGCCTTTTCAGCTGCCATAGTTGCAAGTCTTGCGTCATCAGAACAGAGTATTCAACAATCCACCCTTTCCGTTAAAAAAAAAAAACCCCGGCCCACTCTTCAATGTCACATGATCATGATCAAATGTGACAACTAGCCCCAGTTTATTCATATGAGCATGTAAAATCTGAATATTGCTTCTGGGTGAATAATAAATGTTCAAGGTGAATGTGTTGTTACAAGATCCATATAAACGTACATAACATGTTTTGTGTCTTCCATAAAATCCGCAGTAGCCGTGGTTATGGTGGGTTCAGTCGTCCAGGGTTGGCAATAAATCAGTGTTTCAGCATCTGCTATTCACAATTAGCCTGATCCTCAAGACATATGTCCTCTTGTTTGAATTCTATTTATGATAAAGTCTAGAACAATTTTGTTACTTAAATGATAATATAAAATCATTGTGTCAACAATACTGATGCCAATATAGTTTTAAAAGCAAACATAACTTGAATGACAGGATTTAATAACAATTTGCTAAATTTAGCAGTTGGCAGAGTGTGTTAGAGAACAGGAGAGACTTTGGTATTCTTTCGCTGTCTGCTTTAATGAGAGAAAGGAGGTCTGAGAAGGGTCAGTGACAGGACTTTCTCTACAGCCCATTAAATGTGATTATAAAAAACTGATGACAATTTGAGGGGCGAGATGGGAGGCCTTCGGCCTGGACCAGCGCAGAGCTCAGGGCTTTCACACACAGATCTGTCCTTGCCGAGGTTTATATTAAACTCGTTAGCTAGATTTTTATCACTTCTGTCTGTATCTGGTTTTCTGTTGGCTGCTCTATTTCAAAATGTGAAAAGCAATGATAAACAATGAGTTGTTTTCCAAACTGTGACTGGGAGTATAAGTCATTAAAAAAAAAAAAAAAAAAAAGTTTTGAACTTACATTGAGTAATGTTGTAAAGTTTTTTTCCCTCTTAAAAAAATAGCTTAATATATTATATTTATTTTATATTCATATTTTACATTACTACTAATCACCAGTTTTGGGGTTAACGCATTACAAGTAATGCAAGTTACGTAATCAGATTACTTTTTTTAAGTAACTAGTAAAGTAAGTTACGCATTACTTTTTAATTTACAAAAAAAAAAGTTTTCAAAAAAGTAACGCCAGTTACTTTGTTTCTCCATTTTTTGACTGACAAATCTCCTGTCAACATAATAGGAGAAATCTGAAGTACAAAGGCATTGTGTGCGCTGTATGAACATGATGTAGTGCAAATTTACTTTTACTTTATTCATTACATTTTTTGGTGTGAAACTGCTTTTACATTTGCTATTAATAGAATTTTGTATGTTTAAAGCAATCAAGCCCTGCTCATATTTAAAAATTAACGCAAAAGTAATATAACGCATTACTTTCCATAAAAAGTAACTAAGTAACGTAAAATGTTACTTTTTTAGGGAGTAACGCAATATTGTAATGCATTACTTTTAAAAGTAATTTTCGTCAACACTGCTAATCACATTAGAAAAAATATAACATTCCACAATATATAGCACCTGAAACATAAAAAAAAAAATATTTCAAAAATAAAGAAAATTTGCAAAGCAATTTAAACCATTTCATATTGATGAATTAACGGTAATGTTATGGAAAATGCCTTTTATACCTTGTTTCTTGACTATTTTGAAATATTTTTCTTGCCAGAAAATTCGAGGGACGCTTTTATCACATTATTCAGAACATTTTGTTTTGCTTATTAAGTGCATTTAATATCAGCTTGACTATACTGCTGCAACAGCTACATGCACAGAGAGGTAATGATAAATCCGATGCAATATAATATTCTATAATTGTCTCTTGGGTCCATTACCAGAAGACACATTTTGTAGACCTTGCCAGTCTATCTTTATGTGTCTATGTCCAGGCCTTATCAAATGAATGTCCTGGTTCTGGATCTAAAGGGCGCAGCCCTGGCAGGTTTATTCCATTGCTGTGCTTTCCATTTGGAGCCAATCCATTTTGCTTATTCAGGCCATCAGTGTACATGGAAGGTATCTGATAACATCTGCTGTCTCAGACTGCTGTATCTGGCCTCGATGGATGCACCACATTACTGCAGACAGACTGATCCATCACCACCTGTAGATACACAAGACAGTCAGCAAGTTTGTCATGCGTATGCAAACGTTATTTGTATACATGACACAATAAAACAGGAAAGACAGACAATTTGTATTCATATATTTCAAGTAGGTGTCAGGCATCTGGTTTAGTGGCTAACCAACAGCCATGGGCTTGGTCTCAGGGATTTTTCAAGGTGGAGAAATCCTCAGTCAGCCTTCATTTGCAGAAATCACCTTGAAATCTCACCAGGACACACTGTGGGCTGTCACAAGCACGTCAAATATTATTCCGCTGCCTTTGTCATCTTACAAACCTTTTCATCAGCCTCCCAGGCTGACTGCCGAAGTGCTGTCTGTCCCTGTCAGACCACCGGTGCATGGGCTGATAAAAGCATTCCCAGGGAGCTGGTGGGAACTTGTGGGAGGAACCTCATCAGTCTGTTGTCTTGGATTGGCTTTTCATCAAGCTTTGGCTGTAGACAGGACATACAATATTCTGCACAATATGTTCCACCTATAGGCTTAGAAGCCGTGGATTTGCTCTAAACTTTATCCTTTGTTTGCTTGGGAATTCTCATGTTCATTGTACAAAATAAAAAGTTTTTGCTCCAAACTGCATTTTTAGGCATTCAAGCGTACTTCCAACATGAAAGCAGCAGTCCAAAATGTTGCCTTATAATGCATCTCAATTTTCCATATTGTATAGCAGCATGCGCCTTTCATAGATAAGTTTCATAGTAATCTTAAAACCCTAACAGAGTTTTTATTTTTATGTTGCGCAGTCTGATAGACCATGTGTGATGTGAGTTTTCATTTGTACGGTGTAATTTTATATTGTTCATCTGCAATACTTTTCTGAAACGTAACTGTACTATTTTGCATTTATTATTTAGAATGTATATGTGAATCTAATGTTTGTACACCATCATGTTAATTCACAGAAGCATTTTCAGTTAAAATGAAAGACTGAATCAAGGTTATAAATATAGTATTAAACATAACTTCAAAACTCAAAAGTATTAAATAAAAATATTAACCAGTATAATCAGAAAATATGTAATTAATTAGAAATATGTGGTGTCTTGCTAGTATTTCAGTGTTTTTTTTTATTTTTATGAACACATTGTTTCTTCCATTCAGCTGTATGGCGTCTTGTATTTTTTATGTAAGAAAATGACATGTGTAAACAGAATTCAAAACAGCAGGCAATAACAGAAAAATAACATATTTTGTTCTTAAAATGCTCTGGTTTTGAAAATGCAGAGGCTCTAAAACTGTGATTGTGGTGCTGGAAGCCACAATGGCATATGAGAGGAATCAAAGCACTGAGACATCTCACATTGATCAGAGGCAAATCAAGCATAAATCAAACACCTGGACAACCATCAGGGTTTTCCCTTGAAAATGTCAATATTTGCTTTCTGTTTTAGAAGCACTTCTATTCCCCCTGTGTACATGAAACCCTTTGGATAAGCTTGGATAATGCCAGACATTTACTCCTTCTGAAATTACATTCTCATCCCTTGATACTTTGATGATTTCTGCTAATGTGTAATCGTTTTCTCTCATTGAAAAATAAGCATAGAAATGTAATGCAGGGCTGCATTTATCAAGCAGTAAATGCAATACGTTTCCATCTGGCATTGCTACAGATAGTTATCAGTTGCTGTTACAGCATGAATGTGAATGAGGATATGTTTAAAAGGAAAAAGTGGGTACATGTTTGTGGTAAGGGAAAACGAGAGAAATAAATGTGGATGGAATCTGGGATTCTGGGTATCTGGGATAGTTTACTCTGAATGGTCAATCACAATTATAGCAACATTATGCATTAGTATGCTTATTCAGTAACTAACCAGCACTATTTTCATATCTAAATCCAAGATATTAGTATGTCTAGAAAGGGGATTACAAGTTATTAGACTCTCTATTTGTTATTTTTGATGTTTAAAATGAGATCTAACAACTTGGAAGAATAATGTTGCTTTGTGTGACTTCTTTACACATTATTATACGGATAGTGCAGCCAGCTATAAAACGTTTTAACAGCCCTCTTCATGTTTGATTTTGAATATGTTATTATCCTCTCACACTCTGTTTTTTTTCTCTTTTTGTTATGTTCTCTAATTCTTGGCATAAAGTGCTTTATGTCTGGCCCTGTGGAGGATGTCTAAACCTGATTTGTCATCTGAGACAGCTCAGAGGGAATCCTCCAACTCAGTCTGGTAATTGTGCCCATTGTCTCACCGGATCTAAGAGAGGCGGTTTGTGGAAATATCCTTACTGATTAAGTCTCAATTCATACAGTCTCTGCAGTTAGCATATTAGTGTAATCATTTGTTTATGCTATGAATGAGAAAAAATCCCTGCAAAACAGCAATTTCAAAGGCCCGAAAACAGAGCCTTGTGGAACCCCCATGTTTGTTTTGCCGTTTTGTTTATTTATTTAATTTTATTTATTTATATGTGCTACCTTTCAAACGTTTTAATGTGTTTTGAAGTCTTTTATGCTTTTATGCATTTATTTGATCAAATACACAGTAAAAACAATAATATTGTTTCAAATAAAAATAGCTATTTTACATTTTAATACGTTGCAAGATTTAATGAATTTCTGTGATGGCAAAGCTGAATTTTGAGCATCTATTACTCCAGTCTTCAGTGCCACATTAACTTTAAGAAATTGTTTTAATATGTTTATTTTGTTGCTCAAGAAACATTCATTATTATTATCAAAAAACTGGAAAACTGGTTAATTTTAAGCCTTTTTTTCACTATTTTCACATCTTCCGGGTTTAAAATTTACATTGTGTTGATGTCATAATTTGTGACGTGACAATGGACTATAGTACAGTGATGACATGTCGATTACTCATGAGACTGTGTGTTCTTATCCAATGAGCAGATTAACTATTATTAAGATTAGTTATTATTAAGATTATTAATTATTCACAACAGCATGTGTTGATTTGCTATATAAGAGTTTTCTGTAGAGAGTGCAAATGGCTGTGCATTTATTTGTGTTTTTAGCTCTATTGGAGCGAAACGAAACTGTGTGTGTTGTCTGTCTCCTCTCTTCCCCCTCCTCCTGCTTGCAGCTCACCATGCCCACTTTTGTTAGCATGCACCTTGAAACGGAGTGTCTATTTACAAGTGCAAATAGCCCACCTTGTTGGCAGAGGCTATTTACACTAACTCCGCCCACCAATGTGTAATTCGGCTAGTCAAAAGTACAAAAAACTGCTTCAGTGGCGCAGATGTTGAAAAGTTTGTCGTACTCATTTTGACTCGATTGACCCGGGTTAGAATCCGTCTTTTGGCATACTTTTTTCTCCCTTTTGAAATTTCAGATCACATCAGAAAAGCAATTATTTTCAATGAAAATAAAGGAAATAATCAAAAAGTTGAAAAAGTATCAGGTAGGGTTTGGGTAGGTGTAGGGAGGGCTTTTTTGTCCCAATAAGGTGGCATCCATTTAATAACTAAAATTTAAATGTACACTTAATAAGTCATTATTACATTCTGTTTTATAATGTACTACAATATTGAGGTGCAGATAGTTGCACTATTTCCAATAAGTAGTACTAATAGCAGAAAATCCTGCTATTTTAACATAAATAGATATGGAAATAGAATCTATAGCCATTTGCACTTAGTGGTTAGATCTAACTAGTTCTGAAACTGGGGGTTTCATGACCCTTTAAGTGTATTTGTCATCCAAAGTGACCTACACTGCATTCAGTTCATTTTATCAATTCAGGCTTTCCTTGGAATCAAATCTTGACCTTTTTTTTTGCTAGTGCTATGCTCTCGACCTTTCAAGCTACAGAAACGGTTTAAGTTTTAATTTGTTTCTTCTGATTTACTGTTTGACCGACCCAAGGTAGATGAGCAGTGAGACCATTGGACTTTAACGGATATATGCAACATATACAAATGCTAGTCAATTGAAACACGGTAATGCAAGGCCAGGGTCATAAGTCATATTAGGCACAGAATAACTAAAGATGTTTGCCTGGTGTTGTAATTCCAATACTGCTTATTTAAATATAACACCATGTGCAAGTTCCTTTAGCTTTGCTTCGTTGGGCGAACTAATCAAACAAGATCAATAAGCTTGTGATCAATGTGTTTAACATATCATTTTAAAACGCAAGACGCTAAACAGCTGTGATACCCATTTGACAATGTGGCATAATAAACAGTCATCAGCTTCCAAATCAATACTGGCTTTAGGTCAGAGTCTAACAACAAAGAGATGAAAAAACGATCAAACAATGTGTTCGATTGATTTAATTACTTTTGTACAGCATGTTTGCAACACAGCAGGACTGAATAGCAAATCAAGTCACAAAGGGCACGTTACCTAAATCCACTGCCCAATTCTCTGAGTGTGAGCTAATGATGTGAGGCTTCCTCAGCTCAACCCTTATTGTGCCCGACGAAGAAAATTGCATTAATTACAAGCAATTTGTGGATAGAAGACAGCAGGTGGTGGGAAAAGCTGTGGGTAATTGACGTGGCGTCACTGAGACCAAACTGGAACCTGCAAAGTTTAATCAGTAAAGCAGTGGCTTTCATCTCAACGGATGGGCATCCCTGCCACCCGTCCTCCTCTCAGATGGGGCCGCCTGCCGAGTGCACTCTCTCTGCCACATGTTCTTCACTGCAATAACATCTCTGCAAGGAACTGCAGAGAAGGCGCCATGCTGATAAAATTGCTGTCATCCAGCTCACCTCTTTTTCACAGGTTATTCATGTATGTTGTAATTTAAAACCATTTTCGTGGGGGCTTTTCAGATCATGACTGAACAAAGACAATTGCCACTTGCTGCTGAAATTCCATCTTGTAGGAAAGTTGGCTAACGCCCATGCTTTAAAACAGCATGTTTCATAATGTGTTTTTAAATATTTTTAATTTTTTTATCCTTTATATCCTTACAGTTTCTTACCAGAACTTTTCAGAATGAGCTCTTAATCTATATTACTAACATGATTAAAAACTCCAAAAGAGGGGCTTGTAGAAATGCAGTAGAAGAACAATTTTGGGCTCCACAAAGCATCTTTCTGTTAAAAAAATCTTAAAATAAAATAAAATAAAAACATTCTTAGTGTGTGAAGAATATTCCAATAATCTAAAGAAACTTTTCCCACTATAAAGAACATTTAACACTGGAAAGGTTATATAGATGTTAAAAGTTCTTCGAAGAACCAACAATACCAATAAGGAACCTTTATTGTTAAGATTGTACCGAATGATTATAAAAAGGATGATGGTTCAGTTTCCAAATTATGTATTTTTATGTATGCTATTATGATGTCAAGGTGTTTTGTCCAAAGTACACTTCCCAGCAGCTATTCACCTTCTAGTTGTGCGTTTATTTATTGTCCCATTACTACCCCATCAGTTTGTTATTTTGGAGTAGGAGCTGGTATCTCCTAAAGACAGATTCTTCTGGTATGGAAAATTGGTTATATATTATATTAAAAGAAGTGTAATTCTACACAATGGTAATACTCCACCATGGAAAATGGGTCTTTGACCTTTTTCTTGCCCTTCAGCATTTCAAGGTGTATGTTTCATCCTGCACGGATTACAGTACTTACAAACCATTCCCATAGTTTTCTTACACACAATGTGGAATAAAGATTGATAAGATCGAATTTGCTGCTGCAGGAATAGTTTTGACATTCATTATGTGAAAGGCAAGGACGGTTTGGCAACAACAACAACAACAAAAGGTTTCGAGATGTGGGATGTAGTGGAAAATGTTTGGGTTTTTGTTTTATGATTTCAACTACAGGGGGTTTTGATGATGTGGTTATGGACAGCTGCCTTTTGAGAGGAGGTGGGTGTCTAATGAGTAGTTTTCAAATTGGAGGCGATTTCTATTTGAAAGTGAACATCTACTTTGTGCCTTACAGGGTGCATATTTTTCTGCAATGAACATTTAGTAGGTTCATTCAGTGAAGGCATTCATGCATCTAATTCTGAATTGCAATGTTATATTCACAACCTACACTAAACCTACAGGTTCTTTACTGGCATTAATGGCACCATTAAGAACCTATAATGTCCACTGAACCTTTCTATTGCACAAAAGGTTATTTAGGGGAAATAGGTCCTTCAGATTGTTAAAATGTCCTTCACGCTAAGAAAGTGATGTTTCTTTTAAGAAATGCTCAATGAAAGGTTCTTTGGGGAACCAAAAATGGTACTTCAATTTTGCTTTGAAGATGTGACTGGTCATGGTCTTTGTAAGTGCCAGTCTTCAAAAAATACCATACCATAACATTCTTCACCATTTGTGAATAAAACAAAACAAAGACAGCACCATCAGTGTCAGAATGAGAGAGAAACGTACACAGCAACATTAAGCAAAAAGAAAGAATGAGAAGTTCTTTCTTTATCTTTAAGCATTGCAAAATATGGTGTGAAGAGAGATTAAGTAAATAATTCACCACAGAGGTGATAAAATGGTCAAATATTCCCCACTGGTCCAAAGTACAATTTTAAAACCTTGTAAAAACATGGCACAGACACAGATAACACAGATTCAACAGGACTCCATTGGCTTTGAAGAAACCAAACAAATGTAGTTTGTTCATATTTGTTTTAAGATTTAAGATTGTTTAAGATGTTTAAGATTGTTGGCCTTTCACGAATTTCATGATTATTTACTGTTTAAGTTAAATTTTTTTAAATTTTAAATTACAATAATACGTGTCAGCAACTGACCAAGCCCACACCTGTAGCAGAGTGTAAGATGCTTTCATTGTCTCACAGAAGGGCATTTCACGTCAGAATGAATGAGTTATGTCAAACGTAAAGGGGGTACAGGAGAGATGTGGTCAGTCCCCAAAGGCAAATTTAAGCTCTCAGAGAAACAGTGAAGCTGACCCTCACCTGATGTTTTAACACACTGGACGCTCATCTTCTGATCTGTTACCACCATCAACATCAGTATGCAGTCTAGATGGCACTCCTGACACACTCCTCCACCCTTTATTCATTTTAATATTTAATTTAAGATTGACTTCATGCAAACATATTTAAAATTCACAAATTTTGGAATTTCCAAATACTTATTTTCAACATTTAAACGTACAATACTGACGTATTGACGACACCTTAAAACAAATCCTTATGAATATTGAAATTGCGGCACTTATTTTTATTATTACTGTTTTCAGTTGTCAGATCTATGGACTTATGTTTTCAATTGCATTATTAAATTGTTTTCTCATTACTTAATATGAAATAAGAACATTTTGTTCTATTCTGTGCGATGACCATACTGCTGCCATTTCCAAGGAATAGGCCTACATAATGTTAAACAAGACATATACACATTAAATCCTTACAATGAAAAACATTTCTGCAATCGTTTAACCTTTATTTGTAATGTAATGTTCACTTTGTTTGCCATTGGCCACAAAAGGCCTTTACCCTAACATGCTGTGACTGACAATCTTCCCAAAAACACATAATTACGCATAATTATAAATCAAACAAATTTATTTAGCAATCCTGGTCCTGGGGACCCACCGCTCTGCACATTTGGTATATTTCTCTTATCTGACAGTTCATGGAACTCTCTGGATAATGTAAAGTTAGACAATCTTTCATGAATCTTATGGGTTTCACTGTAATTCAACTCTTGTTCTCTGTGTGGCACTAAGTATAAAATCCCTTACAGCTCTCTCTCTCTCTCTCTCTCTCTCTCTCTCTCTCTCTCTCTCTTTCAGTCCCTCATCTTTAATTTCTTTCATGGCTGCTATCTAAATGCTAAACCATTCAACACTCAGGAGACAAGAAAGTCCACGAGTAGATGTTCAGTCTGAAAGTCTCATTTTTCTCCAGATGATAGGGAGGAAGAAAGGTAATCATCCCATGAATTGGTATTCTAGTGAGGTATGATGGGAGTAATGTGATATGTAATTGAAATGCGAGTAATGCATGTCTGAATTCAAAGGTAAGTGCTGAGGCGAGCTCTTACAGCACTAGTACATATTTGACCAGAACATGTCAGCCACTGTCAGCCTAGGCCAAAAGAATGTTTTGGCACTATTTTGCTGTCACATGTTTATGCCAGTATTCTATAATAGAGCTTGAATTGTTAACATGGGCTCTAGCCTGATTGTGTATTCTTGGTTTTGTGTAAACAGTGTAAATAGGGTTTAAGGACCACAATATTTCACTTCAGAAATTTGCCAGGAAGTAACACCATATAAACCTCATATCAAATGCTAAAAAACACACAAAGCACTCTAGTTACCAGAAACTAAAACCCTGGAAACCACATGCAACACTCTAGCTTCATGGTAATAGCTTTTTGCATGTAAATGTCACTCATATTTTCTTCACAAAATGTTTTTACTCTTGAGTATGCTAATGGCACTCATGCTGGCCCGCATGTTTCATGCTTGTTAACATTTACATAAAAGCATTATCAGTCACCCGATGTGGCAAGATGATATTTAAATCACTATCCTATGTGCATACGGAAAGGTTTGTCAAAATGGATGTATTGTTATGTCCTGAAATTCTTTGTAAATAAGTGGTTCTGCAGATCGCAGATGTGGGCAGCTGAATGGACCACATTAATCCAATAGTGTTTGATAAGCACAGTGCTGATCAATCTTCCTGTGTCTTATTCTTAATTAGTCTTAGCAGGATTCATTAGCGCAGCAGGTTTACAAACAGAGACACCAGAGATAGTGGAGTCCTTGAGGAAAGATACTGCATATGTATTGGTATCTTTCTCTTGCCATTCTCTTTCACCATCTCTCAAGCTAAAGTCTTGAATCCTGGAGTCTCATTTGTGAATAAACTGCGAGATCAGCATTCATTTGCAGGTGTACAGTAATAGTGTGGATTTGTGGAAGCCGCAGTCACTTTTGCTGTTGGACTGGGTATTTATTTGCTCTGGGGTAAATGCAAGTGGCAGGTGTTTGCTGATTATCTACTAAATCTTCAGCCTTTGCTAATTTAGGTGTATGCAATTGTATATATGTTTCATTGTCTAATGTTCATGAAGTTTTAGCATTAAACAAGCACCGTATATAATACTTTTGGGAAAGCTATATCACTTGTACAAATACATAATTTAAAAAACACCTTACTAATTTGAAATAGTAGTTAGCTACACTACACGTGATCTAAGCAGTAATTACAAGTTCACGAGATCATGTGCCCATATAATCTTAGCGTAAATGGTAAACAGATTTTGCTTGCTGTCTGCTATAGAGGGGCTCAGAGAGGATATTCTACTCAAGCTCCAATTGCCCCCTTTAATAGGCAAAATTGTACAAAAAAGGATGAGAAGTGAAGGGGGCGGGATGCCGAAAGAACTAACAATGTGAAGAGGTAAGATGCTGGTTTTATACCTTGGTATTAACTGGAAGGTTAGATGGGCCTACTCCTCCATAAATAACGTTTAATAACTTTACTTATTTAAGGGACACTATTTATAAAATAAACAATAACCAAACAATTAGGCTATATATTTCAATTGGAGCCATATTTGAATAGGTTTTGAATAAATGAACAAGCAATTAAAGTGATAGTACCAAACTAGAGCATGTACATTTGTACTTAATTCACCATAACTCAAACTTAGTAAAAGCATTCTGTAGTATGTATAGGCTACAGGGACGGTGAATCGATTTTTTACTTTTTATTAACATGAACCGTCCAAGCAAACCGATTCATGGGAATGAATCGAACTTTTGAAAGTCACAAATAAGAGAGAAGACCTTTGAGAATGAATTAATGTATAAATTATGTTATTTGCTAGAAAAAAATTTGACGTTCTAAAACGCTACAAATGAGAAAGAGAATAATATTTAGGACGAATTGATTCAGAATCGAACTTTGGAACGCTACAGAGAACCAGTTCACTAGAATATGATAGACTTTCAATTGTTATCGTGGTGAGTGAGTTTTAATAATAAAAGTTACAGCTATATTAACTGGTCGCACTGCACTGCTACATGTTAGAAAAAAAATATTTTGTACAAAAGCTAATTAAACCACTAAACTGCAGTCATGCTACTAAAGTGTAGATGAGTTAGTCGTTGGCTTTTAGCAGTTGGTTACACCCAGTACTGAAACCTGCTTATGTAACCTGTTTTGATGGCGAATTCATGTTGGGATTCACAAACTCAAATTATGTTTTTGCATGTACTGTATCTTCACACAGACTCAGAATTCATCTAGAACCTGTCAGAAGTGCTGCAGGAACAAAAACATCTACCCAACCATTTAATGAACAAAAGCTATTCTGTGTAGCGAGGAAAAGATCACCCTGTCATGCCTAAATCACAGGGAAGATCCAAGAAGTGTGTGTTACATGGCTTGGAAGTAACCCAGTCGTTCTTGCTGAAAAACCATTAAAGTTTGGAATTTGAGAAGCTCCCGTTCACCCAGATGGTGTTTGGAGATGAGGTCACTGGAATCAGTCTGTGTGTGCAAGTGTGAAGACACTTACACACTGAAATGTGATAGTATTCACGGGCACGGCATGCTAAGGAATTAATAATTCACATGGTTATTGTTTGAATAAATGCTTACACTCATGTGGTTAGATTAAACGATTACTGATTTAGATAAATAGTATAATTCTTTATTATTATTATTACTTTTTAAACAGTACAATCATTAAAACCTTAAAGCAATAAAATTACAATTATACACAAATAAAAAAGTAAAAAGCCAGAGTAAAACAGAGTAATAAAATTACATCTTAGGGAGACACAAAGGATGAATACAGAGATACAGTTTTTGAGCAAACGCTACTCTAGCTAATGTTGTGCTGGAAAGTGCTTGATTCTAGTGAATCAGTTTGTGCTTAGACAGATGAAAATTCTGTCAGTAATTACTCACCCTCATGTTGTTCCAAACCAATAAGACCATAATTTATCTTAGGAACACAAATTAAGATATTTTTGATGAAATCTGCGAGCTCTCTGATCCTCCATAGACAGCAACGACATTACCAAGATTAACACACAAAAGTGTAGCAAAGGCATCTGTAAAATACTCACATGGACTATTTTACAGTTTATGTGCCTTGATCGTGGTAGTTTCCTTGCTGTCTTGCTGTCAAAAATGCAAGAAAAATTAGTATGTAGCAAGTCCGAGTCATTGTAGTAAATCATTTATTCGTAAACGGTGCTTTTGATTCGTTTGGACGGATCATCATGAGACATTTTAATACCTCATTAAATACCTTTCCTTTAAAATGGCAGATGTTTTAGCACCTGAAAACTCAAAGCAGACAAAAAGTATTTCCTCATTTAAGGGCATACTTAGAAAATGCCATCTGACATAAATGCTTGGACACTTTTATGTTCCAGGATTGCTTTTTGTTTTTTTTAAGGTCAATTTTTTTTAAAGACCTTGAAATATTTTTCTTTTTTTCTTTTTTCAATCAATAGTTAGTGTTCTTGGTAACCAATGTCAATGAAAAGCTCAGTCTGAGACACTAAGAAAATAAATAAATTAAAGAAAAATAAATGTACATTATTAATAATTTTCTTGTGTCTCATTGTGTATATTAGTGTTGGTTGCCATTCTGTTAAATAAATACCCCCCACTGCTGAAAATGAATCACAAACATAAAGACAAAGAGCATGTGACAAAACTAAACCTACAGCTCCATCTTATGGACATTCAGCACTTACAGTCACAGATACCGTGATTGTCATTATTTGTGCAGGCATTGAACTAATCTGATGCGAATGTCCATAGTCTTTTGATCATTAAGGCTAAATTCTTTTCACACCAGAAAGTCAAAGTCTACATTTTCATGTCACACAAATCCATACACACTCCCTGCATCTGAATAAGTGTGCTTTGGATTTATGTTATATGTTACAGGTCAAAAAGAACATCCAGATCGAATTCATTCTACACACCTGCAGACCTGAAGAACTCTTTCTCAACAGCTGAGAAGTAAGTTCAGTAAATGCTCTGCGAGTTCGGGAGTTTAGACGCTTTTCTTACACATATACAAAGACATAAACAGATACAAACAGATGGTGTACCAACACAAACATTAAACAGAAAAAAATAACTACAAACCCAACTTACAGCAAATCAGTGCCGTTATTTGTCCTATAGTGCTCTCTGGTGCCCATGAGGAGCATAGCTTATTTTACATTGTTAGGTTGAAATTAAATGAATCATTGCAGGTGGGTCTGATGGTTAAGCAGTCTGCTTTTCAGGCACATGTGATTCTAAACCAACAGCTGTAGTACATTTAATTGACTTGATTATACATGTACGTGTGCAGAACATGCAGAAACAATGGCTTACATCAGATTTTGTTTAGTTGTGTTGGATGGAGAGAAGTGATATATGATCTGTAGTCTTACTGAATCAAAAGCTGTGTATGAGAAAATGTGCCGCTGACTGACTTGTTACAAGGAAAACGAGGCAAATGTGATTTAAGGGGCTTAAACACATACACACAGTACTGCCATATTCCTTACACTGTAAACACTGTACACCCTTACATTCACTTTAATAACTACTAGTCCCTGATGACTGTTGAATTAGATCACTATTGACAAAAAGCTGGTGCTTGAACAAAGTTAAGCAAGTTGTAACAATATATGAAATATCAATTACACAACCATTTGAATGTTTGGAAGTGGTTAAATTTTACATCAATTGTTTTGTCGAAAGAAGTCTTATGATCACCATTGCTGCATTTATTTGATAAATGATAATTTTTTTTTAAGTATTATTACAATGTACAATAACTATTATTATATATTATATATATATATATATATATATATATATATATATATATATATATATATATATAAAATAAAAACAGCATTTATTTGAAAAATAATGTCTCTACAGTCACTTTGATTGATTTAATGCATCCTTGCTAAAAAGTATATTATTATTATTATAAAAATTTTAATGACTTTTAATTGGTTCTGTAGCTTCAGACTGTTTGTGTTTAAATGGTTTGTAGTTTTTTGTTGTTGTTAATATGAAAAAAAATTAAGTTCATGATTTAATTTAAGCAAAAATTTGTTCATGATTTTTAAAGACAGATGTCACATTCATGTTAACATCTTCCTGTTGACTAGCTTCTTCAACGTGACCAATTATATGACTATACTAAACGCTTGATTATTTTATGAGTAGCTATATTGTCTTCATATTTTGCCTTCAAAAATGGACTGCCGTTTTATTGAACATACACAAGAGCTAGCTGAAACTTTAGGCTGTGATGCAACATTGTCCCTTGTAAACCTCTGAAGTCCATGTTGGTCTTTAGTTTAGAACACAACACAGAAGCCAATCCCACCGGTCCAACAAAGAACAATAATAACACCAAGTGAGGCGACTGGCCGTCCCTGTGCTTCTGCTGGGCTGGATCTCTGTGGTTACAGCAGAGCAGCGTCATCAGCGTCTCAGAGGAACAGCAGATGATTTCAGCTCCACTCTCAGGGGAACACAAACTGTGACATAAGGTTTTTTTTTTAAGATACAATTGTTATATATAAATCATACAGAATCAGAATCACAACAAATCTTATTGACCTGGTAAGACTGCTATACTGAAATATGACACTTGATGAATATATTTTAAATGACTCATTTGAGTTTCTCTAACTGTTTGTCACTGAAAAGGCAAAAAGTAATGACAAAATTGTCCTCCACAGGAAATGTGTCGTAACATCGAGCCTGTTCCTGGGACACTGAACACGCACACACACACACACACACATCATCTAAGAAATAATTAACACTCGGGAGAGAGCTGCTGATTAACTCAAACAACAGAAACAAGAGTTTTGTAAGACACGGGGAGGAAACCTGTGATTGTTCCAACACTTTCACACAGAGATATATACACACACACACACCATTCAGAATTCAAATGTTTTTCACTGTAAATATCAAAGCACAGTGTTAGCCACACAATCCCAAAAATCTTCAAGGTATGCTACTATGCAATAAAACCTTACATTACTTATACGTATATACATTACTTATATACTACCAGTATGTTACACTAGCGTTCAAAAGCTTGGTGTCAGTAAGAAATTGATTTTACTCCGCTATGATGCATGAACTTGAATAAAAATGACAAAAGATTTAGATTTCGATAAAAACGAAACAAAAAAAACTTTGAACTTTCTATTCATCAAAGAAAAAATGATTAATTGTTTTCACAAAAATTTCAACATTGTTATTGTTAGAATTATTTATTCAGAGATGTTTATTTAGCAGCAAATCAGCATATTATAATTATTTCTGAAGAAACATGTGACACTGAAGTCTGGAGTACTTTAGAGGAAAGAGGAAAAACATTTAACAACACATTCAAATAAAAATGACTCAAATTAACTGTCTTAAAAATGGGAAATAACTTTTTATTGGTAACTTTGAAGATCCAAGTGTCATGAATAACAGAAATACTCACAGTAATGAACATTGTTGGGAAGCAAACTCAAGAAACCTCAAATATATTCAATATTCACTTGTACACATTGACATTATTCGCGCGCACACACACACACACACATACAGTAATGGTCACACTTTCCTTACCAATCTATTGATTTTAATCAGCATTGATCTTCATATTCTGAATGAGACAGACGGAACATATGATCCATTCTTCACTCTTTTCCCATAAGCATTTTTAAAATGGCTCTAAACATGGCTTCAATAGCAGTCTGTTTATTCTGAGTTTAAGCTGGAGGGAAGTGTGAAGATGCGAGTTAAGGAGTCTCCGTAGACACAGAGCCAAACGAGATCTATCTGTGAGGGATGTCAAGCCCCAACATGCTCAGTGCAAGTTCAACTGACATGTTTTACATGCGCACAAACATAATTTACGAGGGCAAATGTTGATGTGAATCCTGATCAGTAAATGGAGAGAAGGGTCTTGTTCATTCAAGGTACG
Organism: Carassius carassius; assembly: GCF_963082965.1. Taxonomy (NCBI): domain Eukaryota; kingdom Metazoa; phylum Chordata; class Actinopteri; order Cypriniformes; family Cyprinidae; genus Carassius; species Carassius carassius. The sequence goes on from NC_081789.1 coordinate 20,850,875, forward strand.
TGATTTACAGTGCAAAATGTGGGCATACTGCACTGCATTATGGGTAAAAGGATCACAGTAAATGTGCAAAAACAAACACATACAGTGCATACTGTATAAATTAGCACATGCTTAAAAAGCAAACAAAATATGTTGGCGTAATCGTTTTTTTGGGTATTAGTATACTACAGCTGGTTACATCTGTCAGGAATGGCTTTCCAAATACAATCTCCAGGGCTTATGGGAATCTGCTTGGGAATCGACGCTCAAAGGGAAAAAGCGCTAAAAACACTCATGGAAATCAGGACTCTCTTGCGTTATATATATTAAGATATATCTATAAAATCATACTCACAACACCTGTTAGTAATTTTCAACCACTTGTGACAGGTTCCATCCACTTCAAACCAAGTTGAAAAAAAGGCAATCTAAGATGTGTATGTATATATATATATATATATATATATATATATATATATATATATATATATATATATATATATATATATTTATATATATAAAGAATCTTTATATTTCCTAAAGAGTTCATAGATTCTCAGATATTCATGTGAATCAGATATTAAAACCTGTTTGTTCGTTTCAGTCACTCTTTTTGAGAAACACTGCAGCACGGAGGTTGAGGAAAAACTTTGTGGCACAAAAACAAAATCGATAATAATTTAATATTAATGTTATGCCATAACTTTTGTTTAAAAAAGGCCTATGAGATGGGGCACTAAGCGAAACGCTCATTTCTTGAATGTTCCTGGTCCCATATTCCCCGCCCAAAGTATGGGATGTCGAACTCTCCCATCTGGGAATGGATCTTCCACTTGGGTCTGTTTAATCCCCCTCTCCTTGTAACTGTGTCTCTTTTTTTGGTCTCTCTGGAGAGGGGTGGGCGGTTACCATCCGTTGATGATGTGATTCATGTAGTCCTCAGTTGGCAGGCGTGCCGTACCCTCTCCTCTCGCTCCGTCCTCTCGGAACGGGCTGTGGAAAGATGCCTGTCCTCTCAGTAGTCTCTGCTCCCGGCGGTCCAGCATGTGCTTGTACTGGTAGCGTTGCTGAAACAGGTCTTTGGCATAGTCATACAGCTTCATGTCCAGGTCGTTGAGCTCCTCGATGCGCTGTATCGTGTCGTTTTCCAGGTCTACGCCGGCCGCCCGCGTGCTGTTGTACTGCATGAAGGGCCGGATGAACTTGAGGTGGAAGGTGCGCTCGAACAAGTACTGTGTCTTCCGCTGGAACTCTGTCAGGCCGAAGAAAGCCATGTCTCGTAGGTTTTTCTTGGCTGATTCGAGCAGCAGCTGTGAGCGCCTCTTCTCAGGAACTGTGGAGAGGTTGTAGCATCCAACGAGGCTGAGGTCGGCCAGCATGCGTACTTGGCGGTTATTGGCGAGATTGTAGGGGCAGTCCATGAACTGCTGCAAAGTGCACCCCGACCAGTCTGAGCCCTCGTAACAGGCCGGCAACTCTTCGGGCGTTGGCGTCCGTCCGTCGCACATGTGCAAGGACGTCTTCCATGTTGCCCCACGCTGGACGTGCCTCCATTCGCTAAGGTAACGGGAAACGGGGTCTCTCAGTAGAGTGATGTAATAGAACTTTCTGCAGAAAACAAGATAGAAGAAATCCATTAGTCACAATACAAACCAATGATATACAATATTATGATAATATTTACATTTATGCATTTGGCTGACTCTTTCATCCAGAGTGACTTTCAGTGCATGGGAATTGAACCCATGACCTTTGCTGTCGGAGCTAACCTGCTCATATCATCAACAAAACATTCACAGTAGAACAATGGAAAATCCATCATCACAATGCATCCTGTTTTGTGGCATACAGTCTACATGTCTACAACTTTATCCTACAATTAATACTTTGTTTCCAAAGACAGGATGTAACAGGTGTAAACCGTGACTCAATAAATGCCTTTGCTCAGACTCTTCCCAGCATGCACCACTGTCTTAATCCTTTCCCACCACTTCACATCCTGTCTGTTTAGATATTAATTTGATTGATGACCTTGAATCATCATTGTAGATGACAAAAAAAGGGGGACAGGAATATACGGACTAGGAACAGTCCTGGTCTAGATGGGCATAATTGGTATATTATGTATAAAATATACTTGGTTGTAATATGTATTAAAAATGTAATATAATAGTTATTATTTTGTCTTATTTTGGACAAAAGCATCTGCTAATCTGCAATAAGATGAATCATTATTTTAATTAATGATTCAAAACATATTTTTATGTATAGACATAAAATGCATAAATGTAAGAAATATAAGTAGCAAAATATTGATCAATGGTAAGTTTTGATTCACTTCAGTTTCAATGAATCTATTTAAAACTCAGATTACATGATTCTTTTGTCTTCACTCAAATTATTATTATTTTATAAAAGTGGGCTTTTTTTCTTTTTCTTTTTCTTTTTTTTTTCACAGACAATACTAAATCCTGTATGGCCATGCACACTTCCCTATTTAACAAGAGATAGAAAAATACCCATACATCTGCAAACATCTTTAACAACCATTATACGAAGCTGAACTAAGTGAAATAACAGGCATGGTTTAGAATCTTTTAGTGAAAGAAATCATTGAAGTGAGCAGTCAGATAATGATGGTGATGAAATCACCTATCTTCAGTTCTCACGCTGCTTACATGCACACTATAGGGACCTTTTCTGAAAATACACAAAAATATCTGTTCTGCCACTCTGAGAAAGCTACAGAGACACAAGCCACAGGGAAAAGTTTCGTCGGAACCACGCAAAGGATTTGTGGAGTGGGAGGAAGACCAAGCACTGCCAACAAACTAGCAGGTGGTTTTGAACAGATTAATCTCAACCAAACTGACAACAGAGACTATAGCTCTCAGTTACAAATTCAATGCCCCCCCGTCACCACTCGCTCCAGCTGTGCTTCACCCTACATTACCTCTTCACACCCAGTGAACAAATGTGCCAAGGAAACGGATTCCCTCCAAAGTGCCCGAGAGCTAGATACACATCCGAAAACAGTATGAAATAAGTGATTAGACAAAAACAGTGGGCGATGCTGAAATTCATTGCTGGTGACCCACATGGCGCTTCCCAAGGTAACACTGGGTGCTGAGATACACTGTGCAATCTTCTTGCCTCTGGCCAAGAGGCGGCAATCCAGTCAACACTTAAATGCCCTTTCCCTGTACATGCGGTGCCCTTACTAACCACATGGTGGCAGTGTGTATGTATTAACAAGGCCCTTACAGAAAACACAGGACACTTAATGAGCATTTCAACACCTTCAGTGCCACAACAAGAAAACTCTCAGACAGAATTTGAGATTTTGAGCTCATTGCTTAAACGATTCTTACTTCTGATTCATTTTTGTTTCATCTTTTTCTTAATTCACCATCTAAATTAATAGAATCATTTGACTTTTTATGTCTTCTCTGTATCTTTAAATCTTTATTATCTCTTCCCTTCCCACTATTTGGTGACAAAGCTGCAGGCTTATAATCATTAGTGAGCCTGAGAGACGTTTGAGATCCCTCTGCAGTGCCAAGGCTTCCCGTTTTAATAAGTCTCATGTTTCCACAGTGATTAAACTCGGGGCCCCATCAACACACACAGCAGATCCAAATCCCAGCCAATAACTGTTTGCCTGCTCTCTGCAAGCCCGGTCAATACTAATAACACACACTGAAATAACCACATTATTAATGAGAATGGACCCAGTACTGAGACTTGGGGCACCTCACAAAGTAACTGAGGGTCATAACACAAGCTTGGACTGCTACACTGTGCAGACTCATAAATAAAGCTACTGAACACAAGTCTCTTTTATAAAAGTCTTTCATAATTGAATTAAGACCCAGCTGAGGCCAACTCGGGTAGAAGCATTTCAGTTAGTGTGTGTGTGTGTGTGTGTGTGTGTGTTTGTTTGTGTAAGTCTGCTTTGGCAAAGTCAACGGGAAGCGTAGGAATCTGGCGCCTGTTGTTTCTAAGTATTTGTTTAATTCTCTTGTACTGCAAAACTTCAATGTCAGCAAGAGTATACATTTGTAAAATCAACTAACTGGTGGTTTGCCTAATTGACTGACTAATCCTAAGGCCCTGTAAAAAATACAGAGCTGACTTTGAATGGATACATTCTTACAAATAATAAAATCCAATTTTTATTTTTTTATTTTTTTTGCAGCTGTACCAAGAATATAACTACAAATGTAATAGTCTAAGAACCAGTGACTGAAAAACAATAATACTAATGTGAATATTGGGGGTGGGGGGTGCTACCCTGAATGTGGAGGTTCATTTCAAAATCATTCTTCTAAATCCATTGTAGAATCAAGCCCACTTAACAAATACATTAAAACAATCCACAACTTCATTAAAAATCTAATTATGAGGTTAAAACCCTGCTCTCTCTCACTGAGACATAGGGAAGGAAATCTCTTGAGAGAGATGGAGAGTCTGGAGTTCAAGGTCAGAGCTGAAGACAAAGCATGCTGGAAGACTCCTCCTCGGGCTGACAGCTCACTGTGGAGCCGTCACAACTCTCCATCTGACACAACTCTACATGCAAATCAGACTGCACAAAGACCAGTCACCCATTCTGACAGACCAGACACAAAACAGCTCTTTCAGACACACTCACAGAGAGGAAGTGGCAGAAAAATGGATTAGGATTAGTGTGTTAACCCCAGTGTTTTTCGATTCCAATCTTACACATGCACATAGAGAAAGCCATTTCAATCAACATGTTGGCTACCTAAGACATTTCACTTCCAGTGCCAACCTCTAAATGGTGCCTTTAAACACTAGGGAAGTGAACCATTGCTGCATTGTTGATGCAGAACCATTGCTGACCCTTGCCACAGGGTTCCCTTACCTCACCAGAGCATCCAACCTCCACCGGTTTAGCTCACAAGTACCCTTGACAAATATCTAAAGGTGACATGACTAGGACAGGTCAGGTGAATATGTTCCAGACTGGTTTAATTTCATTGGGGATGCTTGCTGCTTCTGAGTGTGGGTTGGGAAATTGAAGTCTCCTCATTTTTTTTGCCAGCAAAAAGCACCAGACTGTGCAAAATGACTCTAGTCTGTCATCCTGGAGACGGTCCACTTGAAAATCAATTTCTCTGTAAGAGCGAGTACAAAAAACTTGGGACAAACAAAAGCGTTTTTGACAATTCAGTGTGGACATTTATGTACACACACAAAACTTTCTTTCACACACATAAAGGAAAACATTACCATTTCTGACCACACAAAGATGACACACTGACATATCGATGGCACCAGAATGGTTATGATTACAAGCATCTGATCCACAACACTAAAATCATTTTGAACTGGTCCACTGTATATGTTGTGTCATGATTGCACCTTGGACCAAAAGATGTAATTCTGCTGACATGCTATTGAAAGGTTTGTAGGCTCAGTTGTTTCTTTAACAAGTTGCTTTCCAGCACCATCCAATCTGTTTCACTGTGGCCAACTGCCACATGATCTGCTGACACCATCACAACTGTTAAGACACAGGTAATGACAAGCATATAAAGGGACAGTTCACCCAAAAATGAAAATTCTGTAACTCATCAATTACCCTCAAGACCTTTGTTCATCTTTTGAACTCAAATTAAGGTATTTTTGATGAAATCCGAGAGATTTCTGACCATGGACAGACAGCAACACAACTACCACGTTCAAGGCCCAGAAAGGTAGTAAGGATATCGTTTAAATGGTCCGTGTGACATCAGGAGTGTTTATGCAGGGTCAGAAAGCTCTCAGATTACATAAAACATATCTTAATTTGATATTAATTTGATTTGAAACTTTGTCATTAAATCTAATTTATACAAAGAGAGGTCCACATTTACAGCCTTATGGTAATGAATCTATACAAAATAAAACCTCAAAATGTAGCTATATGCTTAACTCATCTGGAATGCCTTGTTGCAACAAACCAGGGTGAATCGTTAATATGGCCTTTCATGTGTGGTGTTAAAAAGGCCTTAGGTGAAGAAACGACAACAAGATCTAAATTTAGCAATCTGGCAAAACCCCTTCTCATAACAGAAAATCTGAACTTTGGTGGTCAATGACCTTTTTTAATCTTGATTTACAAGATTATTGCCTTGTAAGTAGCTGGAATGATAATATAGTATTATGAGAATTCTTTATGAATCACATTAGTTTAGTTTGTTCACCATAATAAAAAATAAAATGCTTACCAAGACTGTATTTATTTGGTCAAAAACATTAAAAACAGTAATATTGAAAAATATTACAATTGAAAACAAAAAAACAAAATTTTCCATTTTAATATTTTTTTAAATGTCATTCATTCTTGTGATGCAAAGCTGAATTACATCTTCATTCACAGAAATCATTCTAATATGCTAATATGCTGATTTGCTGACGTTGGCAGAAATTAGATCTGACAGTAACATTCATTCAATATACTAAAAACTAAGGTTTCCACATTAAAAATATAATGAAATTCCATGAAAAGCCAACGGCATATGATAAATGATGCTTTACAGAATTCTTCCTAACAAGAAAACAAGCTATTTTTACTCTGATCTGTGCTATACACAAACATGATGGAGTGCATATAGGGACCGAGAAGTAAGAGGGTCTCTCTGCGTCTTTCTGAAAGTGAGCAGAGGCACCGGTCTGCCTTGGGTGCAGAGACGGGCAGTAGGTGGAAATTTCACCCGTGACTGCATCAAACCTGTTAAAGTATGAGTGAGGTGGAGGATTTCAACTAGATTTCTCTGACTATCAAAGGCGGCACAACTGCTTTCACTAGGATGAATGTAAATTCCACCTTATTCCTGGCGCTCGCTGCCACACGCTAGCTGTAACAGCTGAAGGAGCGTGACTAACAAGAGAGCGGCGATTCTTTCGTCTTGGGGTGTGGGAGGAAGAGACTCAGATAAAGACGCCAGTGTATGTGAGAGAGAGAGAGGAGGAAAGGAGAGACAGATGAGGAGAGAGGTATAAAGAGAAATTTTTATGAAGAAAATGTGAGTAGTGCCTCAAGAAGATGAGGAACCGCAAGAAGAAATGAAAAACAAAATCTGGAAAATGTGGTAAATAAGTCAGGAAGAACGGGTCGACCCCCTGCAGGTCCTGGGATCTACCTGGGGGTCTCGTAGACCAGCCATCTTAAACCCACACAGGTGTTTCGCTTCAGAGTGGGTGATAAATAACATGTTGAAATCCTAGTAGGCGGAAAGACTCCTGGCAGGTTTAAGATCTGCCAAATGTGCAAGGACAGAGCAAGCACTAAACCAACACACTGAAGGAACCTTGCGTGACCTCATGGATGTCATTAAAAAAAGCAGTCAGGATCTGAATTGTGACAGGTATCATGGGGAAATCAGTAGTCTGAAGATTTTAACATCTGTGTTTTCTCACATGCCAAAACAAGCATCATGTGCTACCACCTTATAATGCAAAAATTCAGAAGGTTAAACAATCAAGTGTCAGAATGAAAGATCGAATCTGTGAAATATTAGCGGAAAGATAATAACCAATCCTTAATTTGACAAAGAACGACAAACGACAAACCTGGAATGACCAGAGTTGCTGTGCAATTTAAAAAGCAGTGCATTAAAGGGATAGTTCACACAAAAATGAAAATGTACTCACTCTCAAGCCATCCTAGGTGTATTTGACATTCTTCTTTCAGACGAATACAATCAGAGTTATATTAAATAACATCCAGGCTGATCCATGCTTTATTAAAAATTGCACCCATCCATTATAAAAGAAGTCCACATAGCTCCAGGGGGTTAATAAAGGCCTTCTGAAGCAACGTGATGCGTTTGTGTAAGAAAAATATCCATGTTTAAAAACTTATAAACCTTAATCTCAATCTTCCACTAACTGTCGTACACACGTTCATGAGAGTGGTATCCAGCGGATGACGTAGGTGTAGAATAAGCTGAGAATATGCTAGTCACGCGAGAAACAAGTTTTGTTTACAGCAAAGGAAAAGCCAATGTCCTCTTGGCTTACATCGAAATCCTCCAACATTTTTCTTTGCAAATCCTCATTTTGTACTACTAATTCGTGACTAATTCATTTTTTTTGCTCTCTCTCTGCGCTTCCACGTTTGTTTCTTCCGCGTTCGTCACCGCGTTTGCATGTCCTACGTCATCCTCTGGACGCCACTCATGAGAAAGTGCGTACGACAGTTAGCGGAAGCTAGAGATTAAGGTTTCTAAAGTTGTAAATATGGATATTTTTCTTACCCAAATGCATTGTGTCACTTCAGAAGACCTTTATTAACCCCCTGGAGCCATGTGGACTTTTATAATGGATGGGTGCAATTTTTTGGACTTCAAATTTTGGGCTACCATCCACTGCCATTATAAATGATGGATTAGCCTGGACATTATTTAATATAACTCTGATTGTATTCATTGTGTCTCAATGAAGAATGTAATATACACCTAGGATGGCTTGAGGGTGCGTAAATCATGGGGTGATTTTCATTTTTGGGTAACTATCCCTTTAAGAAAAAGATTGTAAAATGTAGATGAACTCCACAGGAAAGAGAGTGTTCTGGTTGGAGAGACAGACAGCAGTGATACATAAGTTCAGATATAGCAGGCTTTAATAAAGCTAGAGCTTATTGTTGCATGCAGTTCTTTATGTTTATGTATGACTGAAGAGCCAATAGGGACTAAGGCAGGACAGGAGACTAGAGAGGGAATAATGCAGGATTTCATAAATCCTTCTCATAATGTGATGCCCTCCTGAGAGAGTCTAGGATGACCTGGCCTTTAACCTTCAAACTATTTACTTTATGCTGATGTGCTGTGGGGGTGGAAAAGAAGTGCTTTTTTCATGATTTCAGGTACATTACATTTTTTTGAGAGATCAAAAAATAAAAATAAAAAACAAAAATAAATAAAACAATATAGGATTAATTTTATATTTCCAGCATATAACTATGTCAATGACTACTGCTAACAATGATACAGAATAAATTGTAATATTTTTTATGAAAATTATTTTATTAGGTTTGACTTAAACCAACAGAACTATAAATTATTTCATATTATTATTATTATTGCCATAAATATTCAATGTATCACCCACATGCAACCAAAATCTGATGAAACTACCATGTGCCCAGGAAAAACAAATCGAGACCAAATAGTAGTGCATGAGAGAGAGAGAGAGAAAGAGAGCGAGAGAGAGAGAGAGAAGAAACAGACCACCATCCATGTAAGACTCTAAAAGCACAATAAAGGAGCTCTCCACCAGGAACTCCATGGTTCTGATCCAATTAGCAGCAGGAATGTGAGGAATGTTTATAGCAAAGAGACCCCCTAACAGCCTGAGGAGATCCCTCCGTTTCACCTTCACTGACTTCTCACTGAAACACACTAGAAATGTAACAGAACTCCACCATTGCTATAAAACTGCTTGAGATTTACATTACATTTACATTTAGCAGACACTTTTATCCAAAGCGACTTACAAATGAGGACAATGGAACCAATCAAAATCAACAAAAGAGCTATGATATACAAGTGTTACAACAAGTCTCAGTTAGCTTAATGCAGTACAGTTAGCAAGGGCTTATAAATATATATATATATATATATATATATATATAATAAATTAAAAGAAAACAGAGAGAATAGAATAGAAAAAGAATAGAGCAGGCTTGTGTTAGAGAATTTTTTTTTGCTTTTTTTTTATAATTGTATAATAAATGAAAATAAAATAAATAGAATAGAAAAAGATTAGAAAGCTAGTTATTACTAATATTATTTTATTATTATTATTTTTTTAGATGACATGGAAACACAATCTTTTCCATCCTGGATATAATGCATACAGCCAGGACTAAAACCAAATTACTTTCAGCTTTGCCTTTCCTGTCTGTCGTGCTCATAATATATATATATATCTATGTATATATATGTGTGTGTGTGTGTGTGTGTTTAGAACAAAGGTGTCTGTTTTAGAGCGGGATTCCTGGGTTAACAAGTTTACGGTTTAAACAGTTAGTGTCTCTGGAAGAAGAGGAAAGAATGTGTTTAACCCCAGGCTTGTTTAGACCACTTGTCTTATCAGACAGACAGAGAGTGCCTTAGAGAGAAAGAGAACGGGGCAGAGGGGGCTTGGAAGTGAAAGACAGAGACCTTTGTTCTGGTCCATCTCTCGGAGAGAGATATCTCTTATTTTCAGTTTGAGCCTGCTTTGAATGCATGGTAAATGCACAAAGTACAAAATATGAAGCAGAAATATAAAAACATAGAACAATTACATTTTAAATATTAATATTTTACAAAAAATTAAGAATAAACAATGTTAACAATAAAATAAACAAGAAAGTAACAAAACATGGATCAGACAAAAATACATTAATAAAACAATAACTGATCTATTTTTTAAAAGTTTTTTTTTTAAATGTTATAAAAAAGCAATAGCAAATATGGGTTAAAGACAAATACGTATATATATATATATATATATATATATATATATATATATATATATATATATATAATTAAAAATGAGAAAGAATATAAATATGGATTAAACAAAAATAGTATAAATAAAAATACTACAAAAAATGTAAATATGGCTTAACTAGTCATACATTATAAACTGAAAAAAAATGTTAGAAATTAATTAAAGTAAAATTTTAAATAATACAATTTCTTAAAAAGACAAGGCAGGGCTGTATTGTGATGCTGACAGGTGAAGATGGATCATCTCTCTCTCTCTTCTCAAATCACCCCAACTGAAGCAATCTTTCTCATTCTAATCTTCACCGCTGAACTGTTTTTGAGCTCCTGTCTTTGGCATCTCTAACCAGACCCTGCTCTCATCCTATTGGCTTTCTAATTAGGTTGCCATGACAACAACCAGACAGGTGTACTCTCAGTCACTGGCATCAAGTGTTTTTTTCCCTCCGCTTGTTTTTTTTTTAAACTACTGAGGCATGAAGCAGATGCTGTTCCTCTCTCTGCTCCCCCTCATCCTCCCTCTCTCTGGCTTCTCTTTTTCGGGCCGTTTGGAAGGAGGCCAGAGGCTTTTCCCCCATTTTCCTGGCTAATGCACATCACTGCTGGTGTTGCACTTTCATCCATCCAGGCAAAACTGTCTATTTCTTGTGCTTTATTTTATACTATTTGTTTATACTTAAATATAAGCATTCATTTTACTGCCATGCCGAGAAATGAGACCAGAATGCATTGTGCTGTTAGTTTGGGTTGGTTAATGCTCATCATGCTGGTGAATACAGCTGCCTAATATTCAGATGGATGTCCTGAGAGGCTTGTTATGTGCTTTATATATTTAAACTACTAATAGTTAACAAATATGAAATGCAAGAAATTAACATGAGTAAACATTTTTCTGCATAAATAAATAAAGAATGCCTTATTTAGCATTTCTAGCTGCCACTGAACAAAGACAACAAACACAGAAGACAGACATGACGCACACTCACACAGTTTGAAGTTAATAAGTGTTTTGACCTCCTCCGGATGCCTGTCACACATGAGATACTCCTGGATAATTGCAGAGTCTATTTCCTCTCAGTGCAATGATGATCATGCTAATGGAGACATTTCTGAATTCTTTGAACACTTCTGTCATTTAAAGCACAGAGAGCCTCTTTATCAGGGGGATGGCTGAGAGAAACCAACAGAAAGATAACAAAGAAAAAATTAAGGCTCAAATGAAACACTGGCCTTGTTATAATGCATTGAGGGTCCTTGGTAAGAGGTGAGACAGAGACCTTCATATGACTGTAGCTTGATAAAAGCAGATGGCCCTTGGAGAGCCTTCAGGGCCAGTTGTCGGTCTCCCACATTTGAACTAACACAAGACACTGATATTCTCTCTCTCTCAAACAAACACACACAATGCAAGCTGATACACTGCCAAATCTAAAAGGAGCAGAACTCTTGAGAATATTAAAAGTTGGGTGTATATAATAACTAAAAAAGATTATATTAATTCTCAATGCATAATGCTGTCAAAGTGAGAAAGAAAGAACAAAAAAAGCACAAAAAAATAATTGGGAAGTATAAGGAAAAAAGAGAATTAAAAGAATAAAAGAGAATAAAGGGATGATAGGATAATATGAATAAAAAATAAAGAAAAAGTGAGAAAGCAGCAAAGGAAAAGAATGAAAAATGAGACAAAGAAAGAAAGGAAAAAGAAAGGAAAAATAAAGTATGAGGGAAAGGAAAAATAAAAGAATGAATGGAATAATAGGATATAAAATGTAATTCGCATTAGTCATTGTTCAGTACATATTATTCGGCCTTATTCAGCCAAACACAGAAAGAGATTTTTTTGCTATTTTCGTCCAAATAATTTTGGTTGCTGAACATTCATTCCATCCCTAAAAGAAAGAAAGAAAGAAAGAAAGAAACAAACAAACAAACAAACAAAGAAACAAATAAAGAAACAAACAAAGAAAGAAAGAAGACAACAAAGGAATGTAATTGTGTCGGATTTACAAATGAATCTTTCCATGATTCAGTTCTTTTCATTGAATCAGTCAAATTAGTTCAAAATTCAGTATGGTCTATTCTTTCACTGCTTTGAATCACAAAGAATGAAAGACTAGAATATCAAAGAATGTATTAATGAATTAAAAGAAAACAATGCTAAGAGAATAAGAAAAGTGTGTTTCACTACATCTAAAATCCTGCTTTTCAAGCAGAACAAATGCCTATTAGTGCAGTTTAATCAGTTCTGCATTAATGGTTTCCGCTGTGCTGACCGATGCACTGATGTCACAATGGCACAGTCGATCCAGATCTAGACAGATACAGTCCACACTGATCAATACGGATCTGTCTGCAGGGAGTGTGAGAGAGTGATACACAGTAGGGCTGGGTAAATTTTTTTTAGATATCTCGATATTAATTGATTCTCATTTTTACGGAACGATATCGATTCTTAAATTCCAATAATTGATTAGTCTAGCCTGTTTTCAGTTAATGGATGGAACATTGAAGGGCACTTCCCATCCAATATGTCACAATAAGCATTGCGCTTTGGTACTTTAAAGGGGTCATATGATGTGATTTCAACTTTTCCTTTCTCTTTTGGATGTTACAAGTTGTTTGTGAATACATACGATCCCTAAAGTTGTAAAGACTAAAGTCTCAAACCCAAAGAGATAGTCTTTATAAAAGTTAAGACTCGTCCAGGCCCTCCTAAAACACCTTGTTTAAACACGCCCCCAAATGTCTATGTCAAAATATGGGAAGATTTGCATAACACTGCCCAAATGTTCATGCAAAGAAAGAAGGTGGAACTTTTATTCTAGCTGTAGTATTTTTGCTGCGCCATGTTGTGGAGAAAGATGCTGTATGTTTCATTGTGAAAGCGAAAAAGACTTTGTTTGGCCTTCCAAAAGAGGACACAACCAAAAAATTAGTGGTTAGGTTGTATTTACTACACTGTTCCAAAACAGTTCAACCCAAGTATTCAGATGTGTGCAATGCATTTTATGGAGGACTGTTTCATGATCCCGGGAGTAGACTACAATGCCGACTTTTCTGACTCAGTCTGTAAATACGTTTACATATTTAAAGAATTTGCCATTGATGATTCAAATACAAGTTTTGAGCAGTTTAGAGATGCAACAAATGCCTCATTTGTAATGGGTTTTATTGTTTTTGTCCTGTCACAAAGGTGTTCTGACCGGGATACGCATCACAGTATATCAAGGGGCGTAACATTTCCGTCACATGCTTGAGGCATTTGGCCAATCACAATGCACTGGAAAGCTGGCCTATCAGAGCACACCTCACATTTCAGACCGATGAGCTTTGTAAAAAATGACGGGTTTCAGAAAGGCGGGGCATAGAGGAGAAATAATAATGCACATTGTGGAAAATAATGTGTGTTTTTTTTACCTTAAACTGCATAAACATATACACAAAATAATGTTATTTCTGGCAACATCATATGGGCCCTTTAAATATGAAACAAAGTCTCAGGAACCATACTTCAATGGTTTGAGTCTTACCTATTAGATAGGTCCTTCAAAGTATCTTGGAGAGGTGAGGTGTCCAAGTCACAACATCTAACTACTGGGGTGCCTCAGGGCTCAGCTCTTGGACCACTTCTCTTCTCGGTCTACATGGCATCATTAGGTTCTGTCATTCAGAAACCTTTCAGGCTTTTCATACCACTGCTATGCTGATGACACTCAACTCTACCTCTCATTCCATCCTGATGATCCGACGGTAGCTATTCGTATCTCAGCTTGTCTAACAGACATTTCTTCCTGGATGATGGACCATCACCTTCAACTCAACCTTGCCAAGACAGAACTGCCTGTGATTCCAGCAAACTCATCGTTTCATCACAATTTCACCATCAAGTTAGGCACATCAACCATAACTCCTTCAAAAACAGCTAGAAGCCTTGTAGTTATGATTGATGATCAGCTGACTTTCTCAGACCACATTGCTAAAACTGTCCGATCCTGCAGATTTGCTTTATTCAACATCAAGAAGATCAAGTCCTTTCTTTCGGAACATGCTGCACAACTCCTTGTTCAAGCTCTTGTTCTATCCAAGCTGGACTATTGCAATGCCCTCTTGGCAGGTCTTCCAGCCAATTCTATCAAACCTTTACAATTAATTCAGAACGCGGCAGTAACATCAATTTTTAATGAGCCAAAAAGAATACATGTCACACTTCTGTTTATCAATTTGCACTGGCTTCCAATAGCTGCTCGTATAAAATTCAAGGCATTGATGTTTGCCTACAAAACTACCACTTGCTCTGCACCCATTTACCTAAATTTGTTACTTCAGAATGTGCCCTCTAGAAGCTTGCGTTCTGCAATTGAACGTCGCTTGATTGTGCCATCCCAAAGAAGCACAAAGTCACTTTTACGGACTTTTAAATTAAATGTTCCCTCCTGGTGGAATGACCTCCCCAACTCAATCCGGACAGCTGAGTCCTTAGCTATCTTTAAGAATCGGCTTAAAACACATCTCTTCCATCTTTATTTGACCCTCTAACTTTAACACTCACTATTCTAATTCTATTCTTTAAAAAAATCTAGCTACCTTTCTAATCTTTTTATATTCTATTTTCTTTTCATTAATTATGCAATTGTATGTGTGTGTGTGTGTGTGTATGTGTAAAGACCTCTAACACTAGCTTGCTCTATTCTTTTTTTATTCTATCTGTTTTCTTTATTATATTATTTAAAATCCCATGCTAGGTGTACTGTGTTAACCTAATTGAGACTTGTTATAGCACTTAGATATCATTGCTCTTTTTGTTTCCACTGTCCTCATCTGTAAGTCGCTTTGGATAAAAGCGTCTGCTAAATGAATAAATGCAAATGTAAGTCTCAGATTTTGAATTCTGTCCATTGTATTGCAGTATTCAAACAATAAATGCAGTTTTGGTTCTGTTTAATGTGGAGTGACAGATCACTGTAGTACCTCAGTTCAACAGACATGCAAGTGAACTTATCTCCTCCACATTAATACCAGTTTTAGCACAAAATAAACATGACTAAACATTTTAAGGTAAGTTAAAAAGAAAGAGTACAATTTTACAATCCACATCCTCAATCAGTGTTTCCTCCACACAAAGACTACAATATAACATCTCGTAAACAATCTACCGTTACGTCACATCTATCTAAGAAAAACATATATTGGTGATCATAAACTCATTAGTCAGATGAAACAAAATAAACTGTAGAGAGGGGCATTTTGCTAAATATATGCACCATATAACTTATTCATTATAATTTTCTTTTTACTGTTGTAAAAAATAGCTTTGGATAAAAGCATCTGCTAAAAGCATAAATTTAATTTTTAATTTAATTTAATTTAAAACTAAGGGGAGTGAAACATACAAGCCATATAGTCTCTATGTTTTAATCATCGTATTGTTTGTCAAAGATATTGAGCTAATCCAGAAAACATATTTACTCCAACGTTGAGGTCACATTGCTCTCCATAAATAAATGGGTTTGGTACATAGCCTAAATGTACATCAGAAGTAAAAAAGCAATACTTCTGCAAATGAATACTTCAGTGAGTCATATCCTAACAGTCTCTAGTTCTCCACCTCCCACTGTTCAAATAGGTTTTATACTCAAGTATGGCTACAATGTAATTTACAGATTCTAATGCACATTTTCTTCTGAAAAAGAAGTTGACTTCCACATTAATGAATATGTCTGAGAGGGCTCTTGGTTTTGCTTCTCATCCAAGTTAATTATTTCAAACCTTTTTAATAAATCAGTCTGTGTAATATGAGTGTAATCTAACACCTGAGATATCAGATCCTGGAATGAGTGAGTGAGTGAGTGAGTTTTGTGACATATCAGGACACATCTTTGTATAATGACATGGGTGTGACACAGGTAATACAATGAGAGGGTGACTTATGAGGACATAACCTATGTCCCCATTTTTCAAAACGCTTATAAACCATACAGAATGAGTTTTTCTGAGAAAGTAAAAATGCACAAAGTTTCCTGTGAGGGCTAGGGTTAGGTGTAGGGCGATAGAATATAAGGTTTCTACAGTATAAAAACGATTACGCCTATCGGATGTCCCCACTTTTCACAAAAACAAACGTGTGTGTGTGTGTGTGTGTGTGTTGGAAAGGAATGGATAAGAATAAAAGCAATTATTGAGTCATCGGCGTCCAGACCGCATCTTCACCTCAGTCCAATTTGTGTTCCAGTGAATCTTGATTCTTGAGTCTTCACCTCCCAAAAATCCCTCCATCAGCCACCCCTTTTCTGCCAAAATGGTGCTAGTTCTGCTGGGAGATATCTGAATATTTAAGAGCCGACCACATTATCACATTTGATTTGACAGCCAAATGATGACACACACGTGTCGAAAGTGCTCATAAAGTATTGAATTGTATTGAGTTATTTTTGCCGCTTTGCAAGTATTCTGCCCGTCTTTGCAAGTATCCTCATAACAACAGTAATTTAGATCAAACAGCTGAGAAAAAAAAAATAGTATATTTAGTAGTAAATTTAATAGTATATACTGGGCAGCTCTTAAAGTGACAGCAGTCTAATATTCCTGTCTATCACTCATGTTAAGCAAACAACAAAAGAGAAAATCTCTCTCTGCTCTTCACTAAATCACCTCTGTAAACTTAATAAGAAATTTCATTAGTCCCAGAAAAAAAAAATTCCACACAAAGTGGCAAAATCAAACAATCCGTGTTGGACAAATCGTTAACGGCTGGTCTATGTGGTAGTACATACATTAGGCAGGACATCCATATGCTCACCTAACATTCAACTACCTCAAATATGGCTTATCATCTGAAATATTAAGTAGTAGCAACTTTACATGGCAGCTCAATCTAATGTTAGTCTAGAAGAAAAGTGTGCTGTTCACATGTTTTTTGTGGAGTGTAGAAGATAAACAGTAGCGCATTGGGCTACTGCATGTCAATTTTGGTCATACAGATAAGAGTAATGCATCTTTTGTATCTGTAAAGACACTACGTTGAGCTTTTGTAAAATAATTTAAGCAAACAGGATGTGCTTTTTGCCATCTCTGACTCAGCGCATCACTTTGAAACTCTGTGTATGCTTGTCTTATTACATGCATGAAAAATATATCTACAGAGAATAAAACTTTTAAATGAACACATTCAAATTGGAAATACATATCCTTAGATTATGTAATCTGTATGAAACATGCATACAGGTGCATAATGCAGTGATAAAGAGTCAGTGTCACTGACTTAATCGCTTAAACCAAAAACAGAAAGCAATAAATTATTAAAACGTTAATGCAGTGCACTTGCTGTTTTACCCTAACACATTCATAATTATTATATTTACCAGTGCACTGTGGCAAGCCTTTTTTTGTGCGCGCTTGAGGTGCTTCTTAGGCTGTGTAGGCAATTTAAGGCTAGATTTTATGATTTATATGGTTTTTTAATAAAAGTGCGACTAATGCTTAAAATTAATGACTACTAGTCAACCAGAATAATCTTTAGTCGAGGACAGCCCTAATATATGTGCATGTGATATTTAATGTGCATCTTGTCAGTAATGCCGGTTCTGTAATCAGTGGTAAATCTCCCTCACCTGCACGCTTTCACATGGAGAAGAATTACCTACACAGAGCCGTTGTTAATTGACAAGCTGCACAAAACCACGACCATATGCACATATTTTGCGCAGTTTGTCAGTGAACAACAACTCTGTGTAGTTAATTCTTCGTACATATACAGTATATACTGTAACGCGTAACCTATACAGCACTGGTTCTTGAACTGGGGTACGTGAGGTGACGGAGGTGGTACGCGAATAAAAAAATACTGAGTTTTGGCATTTATTAATTCTACCCGAACTTAAAGTAACATTAAAACCAAACAGTAAAATGCTGCTTCTAATATAAAAAATGGAAAATGGGAGTGAAGTAAATGGAAGATTTTTTTTTTCTCGAAAATATATAGAAACTTCGATTTCCTTAATATTTAAATTTTTTTGCACCCCCAGATTCCAGATTTTCAAATAGTTGTATCACAGCCAAATATGTCCGATCCCAACAAACCGTACATCAATGAAAAGCTTATTTATTCAGAAAAATTCAGAAAATTTAACCTTATGACTGGTTTTGTGCTCCAGGGTCACATTTTACATGTTAAATGTAGGGATGGGCGTTTTCCGCAAATATCACATGTTCTTGTTAAACACGGGGATGTAAACATGATCGGGGGAAAGTTGGCTCGTTAGTCTGTTAACAATAAGGCCGGCCGCGGAGGAAACACGCTCTGACGGCACAGGCGTTGGCGGGACTTACAAATAACGGTGTGCTAAGCGAATAAGTTTTGTGAAGCGCTTCGTGTTTTCGTTTCACCAGTGAATGGGATCCTCATCTGGAGGAATACATGGCTTCAGCAAGAATTGTTCCCACTCGTCTCGGCTGGACTCTCTGTAATCATCGCTGAAGAACTGGCTCAGCCTTTTCCGACGAGTGGGCATTGCATCCTCTTCATCGTTGGTGACGGCAGCTGCATCCGAGCCACTCGCATCAAGGAAAATGTTCTGATAATGTTCAAAAAAGTTTTTTTTTCTTACTTCTCTCATGTTTTCATCGAGAAACCTGAGATGTTTGTGCCGAGGGTCTAAGGCAGACGCGAGAAGAAGAGTTTTCACTGGATTCTCCAAGTGAGCTGTGTTTATTCGTCGCTTGAGAGATGCTGCAACACAATGTTCTTGAAATCGGTCACTTTCTGTGATTCTCCACGGCATATTTGAAGTACTGTAGAAGACCGCAGTTCTTAGGGGCCATTCACATATCGCGTCTTTTGTGCGCTCAAGTTCGTTATTTCAATGTAGGCGCGGGGTATCGCGACCGCGTCGCACCGCGTGCGCATCGCGATACCCCGCGCCTACATTGAAATAACGAACTTGAGCGCGCAAAAGACGCGATATGTGAATGGTTATGTGAATGGTGATATGTGCGACGCGCCCGTTTTTTCCAGGCGCGTCCGCACCGCATTGAGTTAAAAACATCTCAACTTTTCAGAGAGCCCCAAGCGCACCGCAGGTCATGTGACAAGAACTAACCATTCAGCTTCATCCTTTCCCGTAACAATGTTGAAAGCTCAGCCAAGATGAAGGACCAGCTGATCATAGCTGTATATGGATTGCCATTTTGAAATAAATTTAGGAGCAGAGCTACTGAAAGCGATTTTTTTGTGCTGCAAATCCATTTATCCTTTGCTGAAATTTCCGTGTCTTCATGGAGAGAGCGCACCATTGTTGCTTCGCAACGGCAGACGCCCCAGGAGCGCTTCTGCCCGAGCGCTTTGGAAAGGAGAAAGTGGCGCGCCTAGCGTTTTTTGGCGCGATATGTGAACGGCCCCTTATTCATTCATTAATTAGTTTTTGCTTGCATACATCTTCAAATATGCCGTGGAGAATCACAGAAAGTGACCAAATTAGGTTTTATTGTGAATTTTTTTTTTCTAAATTCGAATATCATTTTTATTTATTGAATAATTAGAGCAGAACGAATATTCGAATGTTCGACTATCCGTGCACACCCCAAGTTAAATGTAGCCTATATTTTAAAAAGAAAATTGTCATGTTAGTTTTATTTTGCAATAAAATAATAATAGTTCCAACGAAATCCGTATCATCTGGTGTGCGTTTCCAAGCAACATATAGCAGTGTTTCGTTAGTGAACGAATCTGTGGCTTTGAACTATTTGGAGAGTGATTAATAACCCATTCTTAATTACAGCCAAAGAGAATAGAAGCCTGTAGTAGTTCTTTGTTACAACATTTTGTTTTGTTACTAAATGAATGAATGCCTCATTAAGACAGTGACTTGTTGTGACCTGTTGGCAGTTTAATTTTTAAATCTTCAAGTAGGCTATCACTTCAATTTTCCATAACTGAATGTTAAGAATATGACATAAAACATAACATACAATTAATAAGGATAGAAAAATTTTGCCTCTATAAAAGGTAAAAAATGCACCCCTAAATCCATTTAAGCGGGCAAATAATGTCCTTTAATAGGAAAAGTTTGACTGCGGTCTAAGTGGAAGAGAGAGGGAATGTAGAAGAATGTTAAATGTCCCAGGGGGTATGCAACTGTACAAAGTTTGAGAACCACTGCTATACAGGAAAAGGATACATCCTGATTGAACTGAACATAGAATAGAGGCCAGAAAGGAAGTGGATTCAATGAACAATGTGATCATGTTTCATCTGAGTCACTTTACAGTATCAGTTGGGTCCCTCACTTCCACCTGTGTGAGTATGAGTGCACCATTCAATCAATCCAGCATTCAGCCAGATAGTTGTTCAGTACCAAGGACAGCGGTCAAGCACACGTCTCAGAGGTGGAGAACAGCGATTCTGCACTCTAAGCAGACTACAGCGAGACCACACCACTGACCGAAGATAAAACATATCGTCAAAGCAATCAAGAAACGTCACGGACATGCACCGATACACAGGCACACAGTATGGGAAGGCACCATGCACGCAGTCTATGCCTCAGTGGGTCTGATAGCTGGTTGGGCTTTTTTGGCGAAGTGACAGCTGACATGCGGCTTGCTCAGCATTTTCTTCAAATCACAACACCTTGGAGAAGTAAGTGACATGTGAAGTGTGTTTGGTCCTCCTTGTGATCCATCAAAACCGCCAGTGGGCTTTAAAGTGAAACTGAAATCACAACACAGCTCTTTGTCGGTTAAAGTGTCGATACAACAAACATATCAGACAGGAGAAGGCAACTCTCTTTGCCACATTAATTCAATAAACCAGTATCTTTTTAGAGCTGAAATCATATCCCCTCTCAGGAAATACTTACACTTTAAAAATGTACCTATTTTAACCTTAAAATGAACATATCAGTACTTTTTGAAAGGGTACAGTGGAAGCTTTTTTAACATTTTGTACCATTTTCTCTTTTAAATTAATTATACTAGTGCAAAACAATATGGTGGTAGCATTTGAACATTCATGGCATTGTTTAAATTCAGTTATTTCTCACATAGACAGCTTCATGGTTATGTAATATATAAAATATTATATTGTGATATAAGATTTAGGTTATGCCGCCCACCTTGTAATCAAATGTTTGGTTGAAAATACTAAATCTAAATCACTGGTACACACAATAAAGAGTAAATAGGCTCTGCTGTTTTCATATGCAAGATTACAGATAAATCACAAAAAACAAAACATAATGAAGCCAGTAGATAAATCGCACCACTAATGACTCATTTCCATGTGCTTAAAGAGTAATGATACTATTAAAACTGAGTCATAATTTCAGCAAGAGCACTTGGCATCACACAATAAAAGGTAATCAAATTATATTCTCATTGCCTTTGTGGTAGCCAAGAGCATCTCAAATAGCATCTCTTTAACTAATAATAAACAGAAATGTCTTAATGTTTATCATCACCTTTTTTTGTGTTGTTGTTGTTTTTTACAATCTACCAATTCAAAATGCTAGTTTCTAGAATAAAAAAAGAGTGTTTAATAGCAGAAGATATGGAATGCTTGAACAGTAAGGTTTCATTTGTTTATATGATTTAATATTAAATAACAATGAACAATAATTCTACAGCATTTCATTATACTATTTGTAGTTTACATTCATTTCAACATGTACTAATACATAAAGTTGTATTTATCTGTTAACTTTACTGCAATGTAAACTAACATGGACAAACAATGAACACATTTCAATGTATCCTTTACTAAATTAAGCTGAAAATGTAGTTGTCATCAGACAAATAATTACATTTTAAAATATATTAAAACAAAAGTTGTTTTAAATGATTAGAATTCAATATTTTTACTGTATTCTTGATTAAACACAGCCTTTGTGAGCATAAGAGACATTTGATAAAAACACTGAATCTACCAGTGATTTCTTTAAAACCTATATCTATAATGCATTATAAAATACATTTTAATGCATTAATTTTGCTTTGCAATGCACCTTTTAATGCAATGTACAATCTCACGAATAATTGAAACCATAGTTAATACATTACAACACTTATCAATTCATTGATACACTATGCTCTTTAAGACTAAAGTGAGAGGAGTTCAAGCACTGACATTGTCTCTCCTTCACAAACTATTGCACCATCGTGCATCATATAAAACAACACAACTCACTTTCTTTTATCTCAGTCTCTCTCCTTCACCCTTTCGTAATGTAAGAAATATTACAGCTAGGCTTCTGATATTGAAGCATCATGCAGCAATGTGAGAACAAAACATGGTCTCTGTCAAATCCCACCAAGCCTGGCGCACTTGCCTCAAAGACACAAACTTCCCCTGTCCTTGAACAACTCTCCTCCTCTACTTCCTGCTCCATTGTGCAGGTGTTTCTAATCTCACGCTCGGTGAGGATTAAAAAAAAACTCAAAATGCTGTAATCTTGCCCACTTCAGTGCAGAGACAAAAACATCTCTCGGTCTGAAGTGCTTCTATCCGCCTCGATTCAACATGAAGAGGAGATTCCTCTAAACTTCAAAGTCTGTCACCGGATCAGCCCTGCCAGCTAGCGAGAGGAAACTGCCCTTCACCTGTCATTTACGTGGCGGTAACATGCTCCACTAGTCTTATTTTCCAGCTATTCATCTAATGTGGAAGAAGACTGGCGCAGGCTGATCAAAGCGACAGAGCGAAGGGAAAAGTGGTTTCATTTCTGCAGAGAATATTCAGCAAAGCCAGACTGACATCGTTCTTCAGCTAAACTCTATTAACAAGAGCATAGAAGCTCTCGCTCGCAAACTGATGGGAGCACTTCCTCATCCTTTCCTCCCTTTCTTTTATTTTCTCATCTTCTTCCCATCTTCGGTCTCGCTCTCTTTTTTAGTATGATAATGAGTCTCATTATTCCATTTTACCTCCCTCTAAGGCTCTGACACAATTACCTCCCCTCGCTAATGTTAGATTCGACTGCTTGCGTGAGAGACAGAGCGTGAGAGAAAGACATTAATAAAAATTGCAGTTTCTGAGTTTCAATGAAACTGTTCCTCACTTTACTATTAAAGAAGCATGATTTTAGCATTTCAGGTTACATCACGGGCCAGATTTGAACCCACATACCCCATGTGAGCACCATAGTATTTTGAAAATATACAAATGTATATGGATAAATTGTAAAAAAAAAACAATGTGAACAGACAGCGAGACCTCACACTTGATGTATGTAGGAATGATTTCACAGAGACACGAGATCTCATGGAGACTCGCAAGATCAAACGTGACTAGAGAAGTAAAACAAACTAAGAACAATCAACTTTGTTAGCTGGCTCTCCTGCCATGCAATCTTTTTCGCAGTGAAAAAACTAAGTACAAAAAAAGAATATGGGTGATGTTGTTTCTCAATACTCTGTTTTTGTGGCTTCCAAATTTCAGCTATAGAAGCACACAACATTGGTTTAATATTTACGATCTGAGTTCAGGGAGGCTCCGTCTCCATTGGGAGCAGTTAAATAATCGTAATAACACCATACAATAGAGGATTTTGTGGACCAAAAAAATAATAAACCTTTGCGACGAGCCTCAAATCAGGCCATGCCCCCTGATCATTCGTGGGTGCAAATCGGCTTAAAACTGGCCATCAAATATTCTAGAGTGCAGCCAGTTTAAGTAAACCAGTAAAGACGTTTGTAGGAAAGGGACAATTCTCCCTCTGGCATGTGTGTGAGAGATGGTCTGATTGACCTCATGGTTTCTATTGATCTGACAGTGGCCCGAGTTCATTTGTTGGACTACTTTCAGATAGTCAATACTCTAAAATATAGCCCTGGCCTTTAACAACCCAATTATTCTCAGACTGACTGTTTTTTGATGTATGGGTGCATGGGCAAAGAGGTTAGGAACAAGAAGAAATGGGAGAGAAAAAAATAATCACAACAGTAGACCAAAAAAATCCCTGTGCACATCTGGAAAAGTCTTGTTTTCAAACACTAAATGAAATTCTCTTAGAAGAAAACTAGTGCGAAAACTAATAGTGACTTAATCTGAAAGGAAAATGTGCACCTGAACTAACCAATCTGACCTGTGATAAGTCCCAATTTAACTCATTTAAAAAAAATAGATAAAATAAAAATGCTCATTAAGGCTGCATTTATTTGAGCAATGAAATTAATCAAATAAAATTAGGCCTATAATCCTAAAATAAAGGTCTCACCCAAAAATTACTATTTTCAATGTTTATTTTTTTTTTAAGTTAGCTAAAGTAGATGAACCTTGGTCTGTAGTAATTATAATTAGCTGAACTTAAAAACAACTGAATCTTCCTTAGATACTTACGCAAATAAGCACACGCGTTCCAATGGAGGTTTACTGTTTACACTGGAGAGTCATTCTCCTTCATCAGATAATTAATGAATGAACAGGTCATTATGCAGCTCTCATCCCTAAATCTATACTTCTCCCAAATCCTCTTGAGCTGCAGTCTGGGAATGAACCACCACGGCAACTCCATTAGAGCGGGAGAAAGAAAGGAAGGGGAGGTCTTGCCCCTTTATCCAGTTTAAAAAGAGCACAGCGTCTATGTGGCGGCTCACATGCATACTCTGGGAATTTCTCAGGAGATTGTGCTCCGTTTTTGTATCTAAAGCCCGGACAAGCAGGCGGCACAGGGGGCGGAGCACTACAGCATGTCGCGCTCCGGGGCTCAGGGCGGGTGAGATCCCTGCGTGCCCGTCTGCCTGTGAGGAGCAGATGACAGCTGAGAATGAGAAACATTTGCCTGGGCCACAGAGCAGCTTTGGGGTGGAGATCCTGCCACAGTCAGAACCCTCACCTCATGTCAGCCCGTCACCTCTACTTACAGAGCTCACCAATCAGGCCTGGAGCTGATATACAAGGCCCTGGAGCATTAACACCTTCAATCACGCTTGCACACATGCATAACTCCACTTTCTTCAGGTCCCACGAGGCACGTCAACAAATGATTGTGCTGGCGAGAACACCCTCCCCCTCAAACTTACAATTTTTTGTGAGCGAGATAAAGAGCTTAGATCTGTTCGCACCAAGCATAACATTTCAGCACAGGATTTCAAAATGAAACCACACCTCTGTGAATTACAATACAGTTTTTGGGCATTTAAGAAGCTAAAATGATCAGAGCAAAAGAAAAATTAAAACTGTATGCAAATAATTTCAGAGAAGAAAGACCATTTGCACAGGACTAGTTTGGGTGAGGAAAATTGCTTTATTTTGTGATATTTTGTGCTGTTTATTGGTGTGAAGAAGGCTAGAGAGGATGAGAAAGAGTACATTTGACAGTCAGAGAGACAAAAGCACAGAAACAATGACAGAGACCGAGCTAACAGACACTGCACTGCTTGCATGCAACAAAAGTGATGGTTACCAAACAGAAGAGCTTATTTTTGTCAAAACTAATTAAAGATGGTTTACACAAAAAAATTTAACTGTCATTATGCACTCACCCTTGTGTTGTTGCAAATTTGTATGTCTTCCATTGAATACAAAAGGTGGATTTAGAATAATGTTCATTAATCCTGTCTTTAGTATCACATGATCCTTCAGAAATCATTCTAAAAAGTTGATTTGGGGCTCAAGAAAAATTACTTAATGTTGAAAATCATGATACATTTTTCCGGATTATTTAATGTATAGAAAGTTCAACAACATTTATTTGAAAAACAGGTGCATCTCAATAAATTAGAATGTTATGGAAAAGTTCATTTATTTCAGTAATTCAACTTAAATTGTGAAACTTGTGAATTTAAATACATTCAGTGCACACAGACTGAAGTAGTTCAAGTCTTTGGTTCTTTTAATTGTGATGATTTTTGCTCCTATTTAACAAAAACCCACCAATTCACAACCCATCAATTCTCTACAAATTAGAATACTTCATAAGACCAATAAAAAACATTTTTAGTGAATTGTTGGCCTTCTGGAAAGTATGTTAATCTACTGTACATGTACTCAATACTTGGTAGGGGCTCCTTTTGCTTTAATTACTGCCTCAATTCTGCGTGGCATGGAGGTGATCAGTTTGTGAATTAGTCTAGGCTATATGCCTTACTCCTGTTGCTGTTTAAGTTGTCACGTTATTGTTTGTGCCTGTTCTGAATCGTTTTTTTTTTTTTTTTTCATTTAGCCTAATGTTGTGGGATATGCTTAGTGGCACTTCATATAAATTTATATTCTAAGCTGATAACCTGCTGTTTCAAACATTAAGTAAAAAAAAATAATAATCCAGATAGTCCTGTTTATGACTCACTGTTAATACATTTGTGATTGAATCTCCATTAGGCTACGGTGTTTTTTTCTTTTCTTTTTTTATATGCGCGGGGGGCGGGCACGTAGATATTCGAATATATTCGAATACATTGCATGATATTCGATATCCGTTCTAATTTGATTTTTCTCAAAAGGGACAGCCCTAGTGCCTAATCCTGCTGGAAAATGAAATCGTCATCTTCAAAATGCTGGTCAGCAGAAGGAAGCATGAAGTGCTTCAAAAATTCTTGGTAAACAGGTGCAGTGATTTTGGTTTTCAAAAAACACAATGGACCAACACCAGCAGATGACATTGCACCCCAAATCATCACAGACTGTGGAAACTTAACACTGGACTTCAAGCAACTTGGGCTATGAGCTTCTCCACCCTTCCTCCAGACTCTAGGACCTTGGTTTCCAAATTAAACACAAAACTTGCTCCCATCTGAAAAGAGGACTTTGGACCACTGGGCAACAGGCCAGTTGTTGTTCTCCTTAGCTCAGATGAGACACCCCTGACGTTGTCTGTGGTACAGGAGTGGCTTAACAAGAGGAATACGACAACTGTAGCCAAATTCTTTGACACGTCTGTGTGTGGTGGCTCTTGATGCCTTGACCCCAGCCTCAGTCCATTCCTTGTGAAGTTCACTCAAATTCTTGAATCCAGTTTGCTTGACAGTCCTCATATGTCTGCAGTTCTCTCGGTTGGTTGTGCATCTTTTTCTTTCACACTTTTTCCTTCCACTCAACTTTCTGTTAACATGCTTGGATACAGCACTCTGTGAATAGCCAGCTTCTTTGGCAATGAATGTTTGTGGCTTACCCTCCTTGTGAAGGGTGTTCATGATTGTCTTTTGACAACTATCAGATCAGCAGTCTTCCCCATGTTTGTGTAGCTTAGTGAACCAAACTGAGAGACCATTTTGAAGGCTCAGGAAACCTTTGCAGGTGTTTTGGGTTGATTAGCTGATTGGCATGTCACCATATTCTAATTCGTTGAGATGGGTTTTAATTAAATGTGAGCTAAAATCATCACAATTAAAAGAACCAAAGACTTAAACTAATTCAGTCTGTGTGCATTGAATTTATTTAATACAGAAGTTTCACAATTAGAGTTGAATTACTGAAATAAATGAACTTTTCCACAACATTCTAATTTACTGAGATGAACCTGTAAAAAGCTTGTGTAACATTAAAAATGTTGAATGCATCCAAAATTGTAAACATTAATAGTGGTGTAGGGAATTTTATTTGTTCACCTTTAAATGTAAGCTTTAAATGCAAAGGTCTTCAAAATCATGCCTACAAGTATTTAAACTATACACTATTAGCGACACACATACAGCATAACTTAAAACATTCCCATACATTCACTACTACTTGGCAGGCCGACAGCATTGTGTGTGTTTGGCATATGCTGCATGTAAAACATTTATGAGCAGTTAGCACATGAGGGAGACGGCAGTTGCTCTGTGCGAGTTGTGTGGGAGTGTAGAAAATGTATGAGTTTTCTCCAACACTGGGGTCACAGAGTCGCACAGGGTTCAATTCGGGCAGAACCGCAGGCTTCAAAGTTTGGTGCTTCTGTTGTCACGTTTGAGGAATGAGGTGCCACATTGCCTCGGGTCACACACACATAACACAGCAGAACGTGACTTTTCACAGACAGCCGTGACAGACTTATTACTGCCATGGGCTGCAGGGACACAGTGGCACACATGAATGGACAGAAGGAAAACTCCCTACACAAAGGCAAGGTGCGAATGCAGTCTCAATGTCAATCAACTTGATTGACAGCTCTCTTCAGGCTACTCAAAAAAACTCAAGGTAAAACTTATCAAGGGGGAAACCTCTCAAATATCTACACAAACACAGCGAGTCCTTTGAGAAGGACATGGTACTTATGAGAGCCAATGATCCGTTCAAAGAAAGGCTATTTCATCAGTAGAGAACACGTAGAGCAAACGTCTTGTGGGATGGTCTCAACTGACTGAAATGTAAGAAACAAGTTCATCCTCAAATGTTTAGATATGATCGACACTGCAACCCTGTCACTATACATGGATGAGCCTCAGTTTCATGAATGTATTTACTGCAGATCGATGCTTCTCTATGTAAGTGTGGATGTAAGTGTAAAAATTTTAGATCTGTAGGATTCCTTGTTTGATTCTCATAAAGCTTAAATGAACAGTTCACCAAAAAAAAAATCCCCCAAACTGATTTTTACTTGTGTTGTTCAAGTAAAAAAATCAATATCTCTGGCTCACAAAACCAGTCAGAATTATTTGTTTTAATTTTTATTTGGAAGCATTAAAGGGATAGTTCACTGAAATATAAAAATTTTGTCATACATTTACCGTTTTGTGATTTCAAAACCACAATACTTTGATGAAACATTGAAACACAAATTAAGAGGTTTCTGTCCCCCAACTGAAGGTCCGGGTAACCAAAACTTTGAAGATCGAAGAGCATTATTAATTTTGTCATAAAATCCATATTAAGCAAGCTGTTAATAATACATTTTGCATAAAGATATGATTGCTTTATAATAATGTGCAAATTTAATTTACGCTTTTACAATTTTTTTATCTTCAAAGTTTTGATTATCTGTACTTTCAATTGTACTTTACATTCTAGGTTTTATTAAAATATCTTAATTTTTTTTATTCAAGATTAACCAAAATGTGTTTGGTTTGGAACAAAATGAGAATGAGCAAATAGTTCTTTGTAATTTCATGGATAAATGAAAGACAACAAAAACAGAAACAGTGAGAATATGAGAGACACACGGATAGTGAGTATGATGAAAGTATGTATAGATGGAAACAGAGCAAGAGCCAAGAGAAACTCCTGAATTCTTTCCTCAGATGTTCACTTTCTTTCGAACAGTCACAACTTAGCCTTTGTGATCCTGAGACAAAAGCACTGACACCTTGATCCCTCAGTGAAAAGACTGTCTCTTGGTAGAGATATGGTGTTGTAATGCAGGTGTAACTTTACTGATTTCAGGAACAGAAAATAGGAAGTGTGAAAGAATAAACCCCGTTTTTAGCACCAGTTTGCTTGTAGAACTTACATAAACAGTTTCAAAATTTTAAAGTAATCAGAAAGGAGCTGCCAAATAGACTTCATTTCACCGATTGGCTGCCCAATATGATGGACTACTGTACTGTACAGGAGCCTACACACACACACACTTCACTGAATGCAAATCAAACCTTCAGACCAATGTTTCTTTGGCTTATTAACGGCTTGCTTTGCATTAACCAAATATGCATCTGCATAGCAACAAAAACCTTTACTGTAAGTCAAACCCTTTCACAATCTTTCACCATTTGCCAACAGGAAAGGGAAGGGCAAACTGGAACACAGCAGAAGTTTAATGCATTGGGTGGAGATCATATCCAGCTGTTGTTCTTGAGCTTTCTATTCATCAAATGATTCTGAATATCACTGAAGGATCTTGTGACACTGGTTTAATGACTGTGGAAAAATCAGCTTTGCCATCACAAGAATTACTTTTAAAAAGATATTAAAATAGATAAGTTATTTTAAACTGTATTAATATTTCACAGTATAGCAATTTTTACTGTATTTTTGATCAAATAAATGCCACCTTGGTGAACATTAGAGAATTCTTATTTTAATAAATAGATAAAAATGTTAATGAACTAAATTTTTGGACTATGGTGTATATAATTATTTGGGGAAAAATCAAAAGATAAAAAAAGGAAAAGGAACCATTTAAAATTGAAAAAACTTGCATAATCCTGTGCATGTTTGTCTGCAGTTGTCCATATCAAAGAGATCTGGGTAATCTTATCCTTTGATGACTGACAAATGCACAGGCAGTAAACTAGAGACCCAGATGGTTTCAAGGCAGGACTACTGACACAGAAGGACCCTGGCATCCCATGAGACAGACACCTTTATTGGCAACATGATCAGAGATACCTGAAATATCTCACACTAAGATGACACACTGTGAAAAGGAATGAGGCTGAGAAAAATAAAAAGTCTTTACCTTGAGTCGAGATGGAGAGATGGTCAGCATGAGACATGAGAGAAAGAGAGAGAGAGAGAGTTAGTTTTAAATAGGCAAGCATCACTTTTACTATTTCTCATACTTAAGGTAAATTATTGTAAAACTGACCAGGAATACAGAAGATTTTCAACAAAGCTATAAAGACACCAAAGTAGAGCCCGTACAGTATCTGATTTGTGAAGTTAGCTATTCTGTGCCGTTCAAACAGACGTTTTGATATGGTGACAGGTTAATTTCAAATCTTTTCTCCCGATCTGGGAGATACAAACAGTGAGATGCAGATAAAAGGAGAAAACATAAGAGGGTAAACGCTCGCTGCAGAAAAATAGTAACATCTGATGAGGTCAAATGAAATCTTTTTTCCTGGTCTTGTATCGCAGCTGTGATCTCATGAGCAGGTGGCCGTGTATTTGAACGAGATGTGCTGCATGTTTCTGGCTCAGATTAGCAGTGTGAACATCACACTAACAGGATCTACAGGGATAATCTGAGAAATGAGAGACATCAAACACACAGACCTATGAACTCCGGATTACCAGGAGTAGGGAGTTAACCGTCATCATCACCAGTTTATAAAAGTCCCATTATTAGTCTCACATCAGGAGACTTCATTTACCTGGTTTACACTGCAGGTTATTCTGTTCCAGATCCAACCATTTAGACAGGAAGACCTGATTAGTAGTAGTAATATTTTTAAAGGCACTTTTTACAGAAGTTACATTTCAAGAGGCTAAAATAAACAAATAAAGTTTGTTATTATAATAATAATAATATAATAATAATAATAATAATATTGATTAAGATTTATAATTAATAATATATTAAATTACATTTATTTTAATTTTTAATGTAAATTTAATTTAATAATATATTACTATTATTATTAAATCATAATACATATGAGTACTTGTTGTTAATAATATAACAATAAATTCATTAAATTATTATTATTAACATGTATTTTCTGTAAAGCTGCTTTGAAACATTATTTTATCTCTTGAAAAAAAAATAAGATCTGCTATTTGTTGGTTGATTGGCATGATTTTCTTATCAGTGCATCCTTAATATCAATGCAATATGAATATAAAATATAACATTTTATAAAACAGTATAAAAACAGTTAGGATGGATGTTAGAACTTAAAATGAGACTTGCATGCTATGCAATGTATATCAAGTTAACATCCTTAGAGAGAAGTGCTGTATATAATTAGGGCTCACTGTTATTAGCAGGAAAAGTGACAGACTTTGGGGTTAGTCAAAATTCCTCATAAAACGCTTGACATTCAGTCAGACAGAAGAGGCATTCTCAGCATCTGCCCACTCCAGTGCTCTCAACCATAAAAAAAAACGGTGACGAACCAGTGGCTTTTGGGTAATTCAACCATATGGTGCCCACAGCCACGATGAACCTCAGCTAGCCGACAGGATGAAAAATGAACAGATGCGTGAACCTTTCTGCTAGATTAAAAACAGAGTTTATGAAAAGGGGCACCAACCCAACACTGCCATTTACCATGACACAGACACAATCATTCAACCTAATGGGCTTTAAATGGCAAAGCTCATCTCAGAAAAGCTGAATACAAAAAAAAGGGAGTGTTAGTTGGCGTCTCCACAAAAAACTGCAGCAAACTAAACATTTTTGCTTTGTAGAAACTAAAAGCTGTAATCCCAACAGTCACACATAAGGGCATTGGGTAAATGATCTCAGCTTTAGGAATCAACCTTTTTTTGAACCCACCGCTGATTCCCACAGTTTACAAAAGCATCATAATTCGATCAAGAAATCTGTTTTGATTTGGAAATATTCAAGATCATTTTGAGCTAATTGTGTTTACTGAAATGTATAAAGCGTTATTTATTTTATTTCTAAATTATTATAACTTTTTTCAAGTAGGTTACCTATTATAATTTACAGATTGCTTATGTAATAATCTAAAATAATTAATTTGTTTTTAATTTTACATTTTTAAATGATTACTATCATTTGTATTATATATTATAATAATTCTAAATGTATTGATAATATAAAATATTATAATTCTTTATTACTTATATTTTTTATTATTAATATTTTTATTATTGTTATATATTATAATATATAAATAGTAGTTATATAATAACACAAAATTATAATTTTGTTTTTATCATTTTTATTTCTAAATAAAAATATTTTACTGTCATGTATTATAACACTTATATAATAACAATATAAGATAGTATAATGTAATTTTTTTTATATATTCTTTATTATATTACATGAATAATAGTATTACAATTATGTTTTTCAATTAAGAGTTTGTCTTCATTTGACAATGATTTACCTACAATGCTGCTCAAAAAACTTCATTTTGACTTTTCACTTTTTAATTGCGTTATGATTGATATGAAATCATGATACTTCTGCTTCTGGCCATTCAGACTTTTGTGTCTTTCTGGAAAACCAATAGGATCAATCTGACAAGGAGGCAGCATGCCATAAAACCAGAATTTTCTTTTATCCCCCTACAGGGACTAACCCCATGTCTGACCTTTGACCTCTACGCCTAATGTTAACGGTGGTAACCACTCTAGACCACATGCAGGCTCAGATTCCAGCTGAACACTGACCTTTAAACCAAAGAAAAAGAGGTAAAAGACAAGAGTGAGTGGCTTCAGATGGCTCTAAAACAACTAACGTAGAACTCACAGAGAGAACCAGTGGAATAATGTAAAAATGGACAAAAGAGTCTCTCTGGGCCACAGTGCCACCTGCCACTATCAGTTCTGGCCGCTGTTAAAAAACATCATGTCTGTACATCTTGTCATGATGGCCGCCGTTATCATAATGTTCAGCTACAGGTCATGACACAGTGATTTGTTAATCCAGAGTCTCGGCTGTCATGCTTCGTACCAAACCCACACCACAGACCACAAACAGCTGCTCGCCGAAACACTTGCTAGTTAATTACATCCTTACAGTTAGGGGCACATGACGAGCATGTAATTAAGAGAAACCAAGAATAAGACGCAACTAAACCAAACCAAACTCTGCAATAAAAAAAAAGAGGAAACAGCAATGCTTTTCAGGACAACTTATTGCAGAAACTAATTGACATTGACTTTCTAAGTCCTGCTGGTCATAAAGTGCATGATTCATCAATGCATAATATTCTAAGAAATAATAATAACAGTAAGTTTGTTTTTATCTAAATGTAATTTTCTCCACCAATAACATGACTAAATGCCTGTAACACAATCACAGATGTATGAGCAAGGTAATATAAAATAAATCAAATATATTATAATGGAATGAGTAGGGCTGGGTACCGAACTTCGATGCCTTTATGGTATCGAACGAAAAACTTCGATACTATGAGTATCGAAAAATTATTTATCTTTCGGTGCCAAATTTTGGTTCCAAAAGCCAAGCGGCTGTTTTTTTTTTTTTTTTTGCCAAACGGCTGTGTCTGTGTGAGCTTGTAGCATACGTGCATGTATGGACCTAAATTCGCCGTGATTGGCTGTCCACCACCACGTGACGTGACGGGGAGGATTTCTGAAGATACTCGCAGTCACACAACACAAGTGTAGTTGTTTTTTCTCAAAACGTTTCCGTTTTACAATGCCAAAGAGGTCTAAAGTGTGGCTACACTTTATAAAAGTGGATGCCTAGTCAGCAAAGTGCAACATATGTGATAAGAGTATTGCAACCAAAGCCGGCAATACCACCAATTTAATGAAGCATTTGTTTGGATGAGTGTTTTGCCCTCCTTCCCTGTTTAGTTTAGTCTACTCCATTGCGTATCTTGAAACGCCCCCTTTCACGTTGTGTAAAAAACAGAGAGAGAGAGACAGATTTATCCGGTACAGCGAATTTCTCTAAGCAGCAGGCCACTGTATACGTTCACTTAAAACATAACCGACTGTGTTTACGAGAATACTTGCAGAGACAATTATTTTGATATAATTGTGTGTGTATGTGTTCATTCAGAAGTTACGATAGCGAAAGATGAATTCATTCTCTCACGAATTGTTTAAAACACTTGAATCAGCAATATTTAGAAACAAGCCCATCAGACTGGAAAACACAATAGCCCCGGGATGTGGGGCTAACTAGGAGTCGCTAAATGAACAGCTGCTGTTCTTTTTTTTTTTTTTTTTTTTTTTTTTTAAACGGAGGATCAGTTGCCCTATTGGTTAAAATCCCCAAACTGTTTACTTAAATATTAAATTAATAAATGACATCAAAACAGGGGCGTTTGCATTATGATGTGGTGGGCTGCTGTGGGTCAGAAAGTCCAGGGCAACTTTTTGGTCCCAGTCCGCCCCTGAATGGCGCACCCCTATCCAAAAAGCACAACCAGTTGTATTAATAATGTTATCCTGAGTGTGAAGTGTTACCAGAATTTGTTTTAATTAAGGTGAAAAATAAACGTTTTGTGTTTAACGTATTTGTGTTGATGTTGAAATGGATTTTAAAACATATGGTATTGAAAAAAATATCGTTAGGAACCGGTATCGAAACTGAGGTATCAAAAAGATATCGAAAGATTTTGAACAATACCCAGCCCTAGGAATGAGTCAATTAAATCCTGATGATCGAAAGATTTCAACTTAATTCCAGACAAAAAAAAAATTGGATCTTAATATCACAGTTTGGTTTGGTTTGATTTCCAAAATAGAAAACCCATTACAAAGTTACTCTGGATGAAAAGATTAGTTATGTGAATGTTTCAAATAGAAAAGGCACAAGGTAAATCTAAATCAGGTCTTTAATCCATTAAATCTCCAATGACAAGTGTAAACCAAAGGTTTAAAGGTTATCAGAGTTCCTTGACCAATGGAAAAATCCCTCAACGCGTGTCTACTAATAGACCACATGATGGTAAAGTGATTTCAATTGACTTTCTGTCTTTCAGAGGCCTATTTCCAAATAGAGTTTGATTATTGACAGCTACGAGTGGAAGACCCTTCAGCCACCACCGAATTTTAATTGCACTTAAAAAAGAAGCCCGTCCCTTAACGTTTCTTAACATGACAGCTATAATCGATACTCTATCCATTAGTATGGCATACTGAGTGAAAGTGAATGGCATTGTTAGCATGCAAATAGTGACATTGGTATGTCCTGACCTCTATTCAGAGTTCAGATATAGGACAGAGGACAAGCAACTTTCATGCAACAACATTACTGGATTAACATTAAATTAATTCTATATATATATATATATATATATATATATATATATATATATATATATATATATATATATAACAGACAAATAAAAATGTGTTATGTTCTTAAAGGAAGCTCAAAGCAGGCCTGATAAGGGGGTAAATATCCAATCTCTGTGAATCCTATTTGACCCAAAACCTTAATGCTTAAATATTATCCTGTCTTTATTCAGTCCACCCTCAGCTGCTGTTAAAAGCTCCGTTCTGAGGGTTTAATAAAACTGAAGGTGGCTTTGGCTCATTCTTCCCTTAAACACCTGCTAAAAGAGGCTAAAGCCATCATTCAAAGACTCACAAGGTTTGCTGACCCTAGTAAATGATGACAGGATGCAGCTGCCAGCATTCAGATCAGCACAAACACATGTATATGTGTGTGTACACACACTCTTTTGCACACATGTACAAAAGAAAAATCAGTAGACGTACCAATATTATCAAAATACCTCAAAAATGTCTCATAAATGCCACAAAATGTCAAATAAATGCTTTGTAACCATCTTCAAATAGTATTTGTCAGTTCATACATTAGCAAGGAGGCTTACTTTGACAAAAGGTAAATCTTTTTTATATTTCTTTCATAATATGTGCAAGAGAAAGATGAACATCTCATTTAAGAAGGCATGTATGTGCGTACAGAGTTCTGGAATGACTTCATTTAAATGTGTAATTTACACTCTTAATGACAAGACCATCTGGGCAACAGCTACTCGAGACACAGAAGGTGATAACTGACACAATAAATCACAGATCACCTCGTGTTTCACTAGAACAGAGGGACCCAGACCACTCTCATCCTGTACTCAACTCCACACACATGCAACACAGACTGACACAAGTACGCACACACATCATTTTTAGTGGATGTATAGAATCCTTTTCTTAAGATAGATATATATATATATATATATATATATATATATATATATATATATATATATATATATATATATATATATATATACACACCTTATTTTCCGGACTATAAGTCACACTTTTTTTCAAAGTTTGGCTGGTCCTGCAACTTATAGTCAGGTGCGACTTATTTATCAAAATTAATTTGACATGAACCAAGAGAAATTAACTAAGATAAACTAACCAAGGGAAAACATTATCGTCTACAGCCGCAAGAGGGCGCTCTATGCTGTATCGTTTAAGCATCGATATCGCGATGTACGAATCCACGATAGTCACATCGCAGGATGTGCGATGTAGGCTGTAGTAGTTGATCTGTTATTCATTAACTGTACGGGCCAGCTGCTCCCCGGCCCTTGACGAATGTAATTCGCAGATTAATTGCACAGCTTAACCATCATAGAGTGAAAGTTTTTTCATTGACAGGACTGAAAAACACATGCAAGTTTAACAGGGCAGAGAGAGAGAGAGCGCGAGAGAGACACAGAGAGAGAGAGAGCGCGCGAGAGAGACAGAGAGAGAGAGAGAGAGCGCGCATGAGAGAGAGACAGAGAGAGCGCGAGAGAGACAGAGAGAGAGCGTGCGCGAGAGAGACAGAGAGAGAGCATGCGCAAGAGAGACAGAGAGAGAGAGAGCGCGCGCGAGAGAGACAGAGAGAGAGAGAGCGTGCGCGAAAGAGACAGAGAGAGAGAGAGCGCGCGCGAGAGAGACAGAGAGAGAGAGAGCGTGCGCGAGAGAGACAGAGAGAGAGCGTGCGCGAGAGAGAGAGAGAGAGCGCGCGCGAGAGAGACAGAGAGAGAGAGAGAGAGCGCGCGCGAGAGAGACAGAGAGAGAGAGAGAGCGCGCGCGAGAGAGACTGAGAGAGAGCGAGCCGTCTTCAAACAACACGAACGCTGTCTTGCTCTCTCTCCCTCCCGCATATTAATCAATTGACGCGATGGTGTCGATGTTTAAATCATTTAAAATGAGAATGTAAGTGTGCTCACCCCATTTTTGTTTGTAAGAAAAAATATCGCAATATATATCACAGAAAAATAAAATATCGCAATGTAATTTTTTCCCAATATCGTGCAGCCCTAATATATATATATATGTGTGTATATATATATATATATGTGTATATATACATATATATATATGTATATGTATATATGTATATGTATATATATATATATGAATAAATACAAATAAATATATATATATATATAAATAAATACAAATAAATATATATATATATATATTTGTATTTTTTATTTTATTTTTTCTTGAGGAAACCATATAGATAAAAGGCAAAGTACTATGTCAAGCTGAAGAAGAAACAACACCGGTTCGAGCTTTACATATCACAGTATCATTAAAAAATGAAGTCAACCCAGCTATGCTAGAAAGACATGATTCTGTTAGTTCTCCCTGTTACAAATCTGTTTTACTGGCAGAGCTCAGCACTTTTTATTTCTGCTGACCTGCATCATCAATTATAATTCTTTGGAAAAACTCGAGAAAAAAAAAAAAACATGCAACAGTGGGGAACAAAAGAGAAGATGGAGCAGAGTTCCTTCGAAATGACGTAAGAAGCAGCAAAGTAAATCAAGTGGTTTCACTCACATCCTGTAAATCACATCCAGTTTCCTCCAACCGTGGTCATTAAAACAGCCTGAAATAGTATGTGAGATATAAACAGATGACTTTGAAGTGTGAAGCCTGCAATATGCACTGCACCTACTTGCATATTCAAACCCCTGTACATCAGCGCTGAGCCAAGGAAAACACAGAGCACTAGGGGGCTGAAGAACTCCTATCATTTGATCTTGTAGAGAGCTTGCATGCTTAGCTTTCAATCACGTCATCACACAACAAAGGCCTGTACACAGCCACGGCCGATGCGCTTCAAAAAGAAAACCACCTTCAGCACTTTTTTCAATGAACAAACTTTCCAAAGCTCCTACTCAGGAGTTTCGGGAAAACGGGCGGCTTGGAGACATGCTCAGCTGATGAAAATGATGGATGGTTGGATTTACTCGTGTTCGTTCAACTAGAACCTCGCTCAAACGAATACAAACAAGTTTTATAAGTGAATCATTTAAAGCACTTACCTAAAAGGACAGAGGTAGATTATAGCAAAGATGTTCTTCTGTTGATCACAAAAGAAGATATTTGTAAAAGTTTTGGTAATCAGACAGTTGACGGTAGCCATTGATTTCCATAAAAAAAATACCATGAAAGTCAATTGCTACTATTAACTGTTTGGTTAACAAAATTCTTCAAAATATCTTCTTTTTGTTTTCAGTAGAAGAAAAAACTGCAGGTTTGGAAAAAGTGGAGGGCTAGTGAATAACGACAGAATTTTAATTTTTGGGTGGACTATCCTTTAAATGTAATCTTTAGAAAATGTCAAAACGAATATCTCTGTTTAATACTCTACATTATAATGTTGTGCTGGCTAAATTTACTTGCACCACATACAACCATTTATTTCTAATTTATTTAGACAAAATTGTATTTTAATTGTGGACATTTAGAGGAACAGTTCACTCAAAAACATACATTTTCATAATTAACTCTCCCTCAACATAAGAAAGAATACTACATCAAATTTTCAATTACAATATCAATGTATCCCAACTAAAAACTAATTCTAAAAACCTTTAATAAGGCAGCTACACTGACTAAATCTACTGAAAACGAAAGAGTGGTTGAAAGAACGAAAGAAACGAGAGCTAAGGCTGACAGACTTGAGAAGTCTCAACTTCTTTGAGTTCAGAGAGAAAAGACTGAATATAGTGAAAAGACACAAAAAGCTTGCAGAGATTCAAAGGGTCTTTGTCTGCTTGCAAAGCAATGATTACCCACAATTCCCTGCGCATGCTCACAGCTTCCACAGGTGGATCTTCATTTGCTTGCAGTGGTCATTGTCTGCAGATGCCATTGAAATGTATTTGCATTTCCAACAATTCAATTATCACGCTTGTCGAACAGGCCAGCTTAGTGCACATGCCTCCTGACTGCAAGATTCCTGCACTGCCTACATCTATCAAGTTCCCATAATGCCTTTCACTCTTTAAACTCATTATAGCAGCTCAGGACAACACCTCAGAACATTTAATAACAGAAGCCACTGGATGTTATTGTATTGGGAACGTTCGTTCTCTCTGTTTCTTTTCATTTCATTCCGAGAAACAACTTCAATAGCGGTTTGATCATCAAGAGAAATGCGTCAGTTTATGGGAACTCTCTTCCTCTGCGGAACAGCTGTGAGGTGACGAATCAGTGACAGTTCTTCCTCAAATAAAGCAGTACCGGGACATGTGGGTGGGCGCCCCTACTCATCTGCAGCACAAAGGAAAAATTTATATTTCAATAGCATTTCATCATCCATTCCACAAATTCAATCTACTTGTCAATTTAGACTGTAGTTCACAAAAGCTCCATCCCTTCCCAATGGCAATAAAAATACAGACATATTAGAATCCCACAGTCAGGGCCACACCAAGAAGTTTAAACAAACACACACACATACACACACACACACACACACACACCAAACATCTCGCTCTCAAGCTCCTTAAAGGGATAGTTCACTCAAAGCTTAACCTGATGTTATCATTTAATCATCTTCATGTCATTGCAAACCTGTATGACTTCTTTTTACTGGCCACATGTTTCAGTATCAGAGGTAAGAGGGCTGACAAGTAAAACACACCATAAAAAGTTTTATAAACATGGTCCATACAACTTGAGCAATATACTACAAGTCTTTTGAAGCCATACAGCTTGAAAAACACTGATACATAAGTCACAATTTACTAAAACCTTTACATTGTGAAATTCTTAACAATAAATGACTGATCAAGTTCCCAAATGGGACTGATTCGGTTTATAAGTTCAATGACCCAGTCACATGGATTAATAGCTTACTGAAGGGAATGATTATAAACCAATCATTTAAATTTCAGTCTGTTTCAAAGCTGTTTTGGAATATAGTGCATGAGAAATATGAACTACTTAGCCCAGCTTTTTTGTTGACAGTTCAGATTCACTCACAACACAGTAAATATTGTCCAAAATATTTTTCTGAAATTTGTATTATAAAGAAAAGTCAGTTCTGGGTTTGTGATGACATGAAGGTGAGTAAATAATGACAGATACTTTTATTTCTTGGTCCTCATCCCTTTGACAACTGCATTCTAAGGGAAATCTCACTTATAATCTCAGTGGTCAGTTGCAGATTCCAAAAAAAATAACATATTATGAAGAAAAACTGAATCCTTTATCTGTTTGGAGACCAATGGCCCTGTGCTATGTTTAGCTATATAAAAAAAGAAAGAATTTGTTACCTAATTGAAAATGGCTGAATAATGCAAAACAGAGGAGAAGATGAAGTAGTAGACACGGTATTCCATCATCCCTCGGGTAAGACGTACAGTCCATGGGTTTGTAATTTACTAGCCTTTAAAACATTATTTTAAATACATTTATGTTTGCAATACTGGAGGCAAAACTCCACAGAATGACTCTCAGAATAAATAACTAAAACCTTTTTTTAAATCCCTAAAAAATTTATATTTGAATTTTATATAAAATCACTATAGCATGACTACATATAGCAGATATGATATTTTCCCGTTGACGTTTCTGCCATAGACAGAAAAGGAGACAACAGACCATTCATCTTTTCCCACAATTACTCTTCACAGACAGTTTTGGAGGTCAATGTAAATCTTTTCATCGATGTGGCTGGATTTATCTATTTATCACTCCTCTCTCTTTCCCTCTACCTCTCCTGTTCCTCTGCAATTTCTACACCAATAACAACCCCTGGGCACACTCACGCAGCTCAAACCTAAACCTGGGTCCAAACCACTGAAAGCCTCTACGGCCTGCTGCCTTTCTGATCCATGTCCAGGTAAGCGCATAAACCGAAACCCACCCACATCCCCTAACTCGCTGCAGGCAAACCAGTGCTCTAAACGCCTTATCCACCACGCTGGATATGTGCAGAAAATCACCTGTTTCTGACCTCCATCATTGTATTAATAAATAAAACATGTTCAGCAGAATGTAAACCAGCCTCCAGCAATCTCAACAGATATGACCTCACTTCCCCTCGGTGCTCTGCAGGCCCAGCAGAGATATAAATAATACCATAAATCGGTAATAATATCTCTAGTGATGTGTGTGCCAGTTTTCCTTCCCTCCCAACCCCGCCAGGTTTATGTTTCAAGATCAGGGAGGTGGGAACCTTCAAAATATGAGTTTAAGCTTTTGTTTTCCCAGCATATGCTCCATCTCCCTCGTTTTGTCAGATGTTCCTTCTAGCGTTTAGCTGTTTCTGCACTTTCAACTGCGGGTGCAAGAGGCTCAAAAATCGAAAAATGTGCTGGTTTTAAATCCCTCAACTGCTGCACAGCCAAATATCAGGCAACAGCATCCAGATGTCTAATAACACAATGCCAGCCCAAATTTCACGGAAACCAATTCTCGCTTGCTGAAGACATCTGCTCAGCAACAAGGGGGAAAAAACAAATCCTTTAGAATCGCGCCAAATGATCGGTTTTCCACATGCTCAGCCTTTCCTTTTCTTTATTTAACATCTTACACTAGAATAACAGATGCGGTTTGTGCTGAGAATCGACTGTGTCATGGGTTGGTTTGGATGTCCCGCTGTTGGGGTAATGAAGAGCTGTCTATCCCAGCTCTGTTCCAGGGCATTAGCAGAAGTGCAGGAAGATTTCCGGCATGCAAAAGGAATCAATCCGGTGCAGTGTTGTGGTATCTTTGTCCAGGACTTGCGGTAAAGTCAGAAACACTGTAAACCTGAACAGTACTACTAACTTATAAAGAATAAGAACACTGCAATCAAAGTCAGTTAAATCATTAATGCAACTTATACCAATTACATTTTATGAACGAGGAATTTAGTTTTATTTTTGAGTAAACTCTCCTACTTAAATTATTATTTTTAAGTTTGAGTGACGTATAGTGACGGCACATCGTTGCTCTAACCAACGTTCAGAAAAGAATCTATTCAACATGGCGGAGAGACCATTTGGTGGCAAACGTTTCTATGATCATCTTAGCCATACGATGCTTTTTTGGGGGGAAATGCCCTGGAAATTTTAGAACTTTAATTGGTCAACTAGCAGCTAAGAGCATTCATCCTAAATTGGGTTAAAGCTAACACACATGAATTTTGGAATATATTACATTTACAAAAGCGGTCTACAAACTTGTAGTAAATCTTAAAACCAAGGGTTCACACAAAACAAGGGGAGTCCGCCTTTAGTTACTATGCCGCCCGCAGTTGGAATCAGCTTCCAGAAGAGATCAGATGTGCTAAAACACTAGTCACATTTAAATCTAGACTCAAAACCCATCTGTTTAGCTGTGCATTTATTGAATGAGCACTGTGCAATGTCCGAACTGATTGCACTACATTTTCACTGTTTTTTTATTTTATGTAAAATCATTTTCTAACTGTTTTAAATTCATTTTAAATAAGTACATTTTTAAATAATTTTAAAAGTTTTAAAATTGCTTGTTTTATTTTATTTTTTTCATTATTATTTTACTTGTAAAATGTGCTTAAATGTGATTTATATGTGCTATATAAATAAACTTGCCTTGCCTTACAAACTTTCTTTAATTGCAGGCTGAGCTGGATGCTGAATACAAAAGAGTGAGCCTCAACACTTAAGGTAACTTCTATTGAGTTGAAGAGCAAGTTGTGTGATGTGTCCTCACATATCAGGACACAGACATGGCTTTCTCTTTTCTACATCCATTGTTGGTTATACACATACTTGTGCATGTTTGTGGCACACACCAGCAAGATTTCACAGAAGTTGCATGACTTTCTAAATGTTAGATCTTCGGGTGAGTGCAAACCACCTCCATCACTGTTTTCATTGTATATAAAATAATGTTGGCCTGCTTGTTTAACATGTTTATTTATTTATTTTTTGTTTACATGATGTCAGCATAAAAAAGGAGCCCTTCTTGCTCTCCCAGTGTATGAGGAGAACTATTCTTCCGGACATGAAATGTAAGTATTAATTCCATTAATAGATCTGAAATAGAGTGGGGGAACTACAAGGTCAGAACTAGGAAGTGTAATTCACTGCGGGTTCTTTTGAGATTTTCC
Source organism: Carassius carassius (assembly GCF_963082965.1). Classification (NCBI taxonomy): domain Eukaryota; kingdom Metazoa; phylum Chordata; class Actinopteri; order Cypriniformes; family Cyprinidae; genus Carassius; species Carassius carassius. Next base: position 20,894,952 of record NC_081789.1, read on the forward strand.
TATGGGTTTTCTGTTTTTGTTTTTATGTGGCTTTTTCAATTTATGAATGAAATAAAGCCTGTGGTAAACATAACTTGACGAGACTACATTTGCTCTACATTGCAAACTGCACACACTCACAGCCTAAACCGCATCTAGCTATACTTATTAAAAACATACATTTTCAAAAATAAACATAACTGCTTCAAAATTTGTATTTTGGGTATGGATGTGTGTAATTTACGTTGTACAACAAAACATAAAAGTATTGTCAAGTTATGTTTACCACAGGCTTTATTTTAATTGAAAAACCCCATAGGAAGATCTAAATCTTCGGACGTTGTAGTTCCCCCACTCTACTGGCAGTACATGTAAATGTCTACTTTTAGTCATTTAGTCATTTAGTCATCTACTTTTAGGGCGGCAGTGGCTCAGTGGTTCATGTAGGTTGTCTACAAACCGGAAGGTTGGTGGTTCAATCCCCGGCTCCACCTGACCAAGTGTCGAGTGTCCTTGAGCAAGACACCTAACCCCCGCTGCTCCCGACGAGCTGGATGGCGCCTTGAATGGCTGACACCGCAGTCGGTGTGTGAATGGGTGAATGTGAGGCAAATTGTAAAGCGCTTTGGATGGCCATGTGATCTGTTGAAAGCGCTATATAAATGCAGTGCATTTACCATTTAGTCTCTGAAGTTAAAGTTCTATCCTCTGTGCTTATTCCAGGAGGAATTGGACATCACTGACAAACACCTCTCCTGCTGATTTTGTTATCATGGACAACGAAACCACTACATTAGAGCTGCAACTAACTATTTTTTTTTTCTGTCGACTAATCTAACGATTATTTTTTCGATTAGTCGACTACTCTACCAATTATTTTTATTAAAATTAATTATTAATCTAGTGTTCTTTTTTTGATTAGCTAATGAATCCTTTGGATAACTTTACAAAAAAATATAAGCACAACTTCTAATCTAATATTTCAACCTTTATTAATTTTTTACAGTATACAAAAATAAAGAAGCAAAGAAAATTATTTTACTATATATATAAATACATAGATATGAGTTAAAGATAGCGTTTATAATTAAACCACAGTAGCCACAAATTTACAGTTGTCTGAGATGTCATGAAATGTTCTTTAGCATCACAAACCATAAAATGTAGTCAGGGTTCTGCTATGGTTTATTTTCATAATGGGTAAACACAGGTCACAAGTTAACACGATCACATTTCCTTGATTCAGCAGCTGCACGATGTGCTGCCGAGAGTCCTGTCTTGAATCAAGAGATCTGGAGCTGATTCGGTGTAGATCAGTAGCTCGGTGGTTCGTGACTGTTGTCTCGCGGCGCGCCGTCTTTTAACGCTTGTTCGAAACCCGCGCGAACACAGACTTACTTTATTTATTTATTTTTTGTTTATCTTACTTACTTCAGCCACTACGGGTGATCATACTAATAACTTGTAATCCTTACAAGAATATCAGAATCATGCAATGAGCAAGTCTGCGTTTATTAGACACTTAGCAATATCACATCAGTTTGTGCTTTTAGAATCGCCGAATCTGCTGCGGTCGTTCCATCACATCTGCAGCGGAGACCTGAACCAGAAAGTTGGTCACCAGATAACACGGTAACCAGTTAAACCGTAACACCGGAGAGCGCCAGTATGTTTTCCTATTGTTTTTTTGATAGAATGCAACTTTCTCCATTCCCAGGAGCAGAAGTCGCCATTACGCGAGATGTAAACAGTGTGAAGCATTGCAGCACTACACTACATGAATGAAACCGTGAATTTTGTGAATGGTTACACCCCTAATATTTAAAATAAATGTATTTTTTTAATAATTTTTGTTCTTTCAGTAATTTCAAATTAATGCTTATATAGCTTTTTTTTTACATTTAGACTTTTCCCTGTAACATATTTCATTTCAGCATAATAATAATAAAAAAATAATAATAATTAAACTTAAAAATTAGCAAATGTTTTTAGTTTTAATTTTTTATTTTAGTCAAGATAATGCTGTCATTTAATCAGCCTGACATTTTTTTATCTGTTAAATAAACAGTTTAATTGCACAGTTTCGGCTGCGTTGTTTTTTTTCCGAATAAATTACAGCTATAGGTATAAGAGTATTTCTATCATCTGTAAACAAAACGATCATTATAACTCATATATTACCAAAATAATCAGAATCATATAGGAATACAATGTGAAACGGAATCATGGTGCTCATATAAGCGATGCATGTTAGATTGTGGTAGACATCCTTTCCACAATCCAGTTCTTCACAATGAAGAAAAAAATAAGTTTAAAATGATCAAAACTAAATAAATTCTGAAGATTTCCTCCACAACCAGTCTGGAAAAAAAAGAAGTACAGATTCTGTGTGGGCACAGTTGTGTGTAACACAGCCTGTGCTGCCCAAAGTCACCAATGACATCCAAATATAGCCAAAAAGAAGCCAAGCAAAAAAATCCTACACACACCACAAGTATGCATGTGCAAATATGTTGACATGCTCGACAATTCGATAATGTAATCCCACTGGGAACCACAATTTGGTCACAGCTTTGATTCTGTCATCGTTCCCGCACAAACTGCTCTCCTTCATTGCCCCTTTTCAAATGTTTTAATAAGACCACGCTTTAATGAGGGTATAGCATAAGCCGAATCTCCACAGTCTGCTTGTGCCCTGCCGGCCGTTCAGTAGAAAGAGACAGATTGCACGTCATTGTCATAATAGGCCCCTGGGCTATTATTAGTACGCCTTGAGATGGGCCTCCAGATTTGGAATTGAATAAAAATACAAGAGAAATTGCGAGACTGCGACCAGCCACTACTTGAAACATCCAAACACGCACAAACAGGCACACAATAATCCATAGCTGTCCTTCAGACTCACTCGAGACCATCAAGTCGTAATTAAAGAGTGTCTCCTGCTAACCACTCATTACCTTGTAATTTGCCCTTGTAGAGCATCAATTTAGTGCAGGACAGCAGGACGGCCCATTTCCTGTGCGCATCGGTATAGATCAGAAGACGTGCTAAGTGAGATGTCATTCACAGCAGACATCTCACACACTAAGACAAACGAGGCCTCGGAATAATCAAAGTTCATGGCAAAACGATTGAATTAAAACCAAAAAAGCACGACTGTAATGACTGCCTAAACAAGAATTCCTCATCCCCCTCACGTCCTTGATGCTAGATGAGGACGACAGGAACAACGATCGTGAGAGACTCTTCTAATCACTTTTATTTGACAGAGCGACCGTCAAGCTTTTGTGTACTTCCTGTGTGGCGAAGTCAGTGTGCGTTTGCTTCGGTTTAAGCCTGCTTTTCCCAAAGGGAGTAACTGATTACATTTTTCTCCCTTGTAGAATACAATGATCAGCTTCTAAATCCCCATCTTGCAGTCTTCGCTTTCCCTGAATTCAATTTCATACAGCACTGAGTTCTGGCAAATGATGTGAAGATCAGTCATATAGTCACTGAGGCGGCCATTAAAAGTATGACGCATTTGTAAGCAACAATTTCAACTTTCGTGCTGAACAAGAAATAAAAGTGTTGCACGGTTTGGTATGGACAAGGAGTTTCAAATTTAAGAAATGACTTTCAGGTTTGCCCTTTTCGTGACACTGTGGTCCTTAGGAAATTGACCCAATGGTTCCAATTTGAATTATGTTCTTTAATGGTTTCATTAACAAATCTTTCAGGGTGCGTAAGAAATAAACATAATGTGCTCATTATATGCATCTTTACTTCATCAGTCAGTTATTACATTGATGTAAGACTCATGGTTGTATACTGTACGTGTATGAAGACCCGACTCAGTTGTTTGGGAATCAGACTGTACAGGTTGTGCTGTATATTTTTGATTGACTTTAATGAACCAGCTCATAATATTTATTCATTCTAGAATCAGAATACACTGATTGCTATGTATGCTTCTAATAGGCTCAAATAAAGGCCCGGATAAACCCCCGCGCTGCTGGAGGCGGGGTGTAGATTATTGTAAACATGCCCTAAAACCAACAACGATGAAATGATGAAGTGTAGGCAATTTAGGTGTGAGACGAGCACCAATGGTCAGAATATTACAGACAAAAGATCAATGATTAGCAGCAGTCCAGAGTCATGTATCATGTTTGCAATACAAAATAACCATATAATTTCCATAATTAGTCCTTTATGGGAAGTGTGAATGTCTCATAGTCTGAAAACTTTAGCAAGATGTGGAAAAAAAATATTGGTGTCAGTTTGTTTTATTTTATCAGTGTTCATTTATTTGATTAAACTGGATAAATTGTTACACCTTTTTATATTTTATGTGGAGTCATGATTTACTTTTTGATAAAAACTAAGGTTTATTATTGCATGGTCTTTTGACATTTCATTTATTGAAACACAAGGTGTTTGTCACAGCTCCAGACTTATTTGTTCATAATGACGTCATCAGTGACTAGTCAACTTTGATTAAACACAATACATCATAATGGATGTTTTTTTCTGTATGGAATAACCCTCTCAACATAGGAAGCAACTGTCTGTCTGCATCTCATGAGAGAGAAGCGCTCTGGCCCAAGCACTCATCGCTAAAGAGATTAGCATAACTCCATGGTCTTCTTTGGAGACAACGGTCTCTAATCCCCCGCTGATCTGATTGGATTAACACACTAAGGCTGTCCCGGCTCATAGGGACATGGCTGTGTGCTATGCTATCATGCCATGTGCGGCCACTGACACAGCTAACGTCCCGAGTTTCAGGTGCATCCCCTGACCCACTGAGCTTTATACGAGAGACCAACAAACACCTAAGGCTTTGAACTCTGCAAGCACCACAGCCAAATCAATGTGTAATAACCAAGAAACACACAAGCATACACATGTGCAAGCCTGCCTTTTATTATGTTTTTCATGAGGGCAGTAAACAAATCCAAATGTGACAAGATCATAAGAAAGAGGCATTTGAATTGTTTTAAAGCTTATGATGAACTTTTTTTTTATTAGTGTTCAGACTGAGATCCATTAACAAAATCAGATTTCAATCCTATTTTAAATCTGTTCAGATCCAAAAATGAGCCAGTGTTATTTTAGTATTATATTATTATTATTATTATTATTTATTATTATAGACATTTAAAATATATTTTTAATATATTTAATATATATTTTGTGTTTTTAACTTCACGTGTTTTTGTCTCTTATTGTTTTTTTAGTAATGCTTATTTAATAGTTTTAGTTATTTTAGTACTACTTTAATTTGGAAAATGTTTTTTTTACACGCTCTGGTTATTTTATACGTTTTAATCATTATATTTATTTCAAGTTATTTATTTATTTATTACTCTTAGTTAACTATAAAATTACATCCAATTTACCTCGAACATCACATAAATCAACATTTGGTTCTTAAAAAGAATAAGCCTCAATGTGGACTTCAAAAGGCTACATGAGACCTCAAAAACAGGACTCCCAGAAGTGAGTTGAATGGGTGATATCCGTGTAAAATGTGAATAATATCAGCACTAAGGTAATTTCTTAAGATAAATCACCAAAAGGACGAGTGAGGTTGAAGAGAAAAGTCCTCCAATTACCTCTAAAGTGTGTCTGAGTGGCTCTCACTGAACCGTGACCCATCACAGCCTGACAACATCTGATTCAATTTAGCGACGAACCTCCTGCTTCTCACCACTGCTGCAGACCACTGCTCATCCAGTTTCATGCCTGCTACGGGAAATACATGCCTTCAAGAGGTCCAGACTTCTGCATTAAACCCACATGCCAGGGAGCCACCATTTATATAGTTTCCCCTAGTGTGCCGGCATCATTTACTTAACAAGCAATACAAAAGAAGAATGTTAGAACTGAGCAGTTTTACATTAAAAGAGACACTTCAGTCACGCTCGCAAAGAAGGACAGTGAGAGAGAAGCTATAAACTGAGTGCTACAGAAAGAAAAAGGAGTAGATACAATGAGGGAGGCAAAGAGCACAACAAGAAAATAAGAACGGGGGAAAGTCTGAGAGAATTTGGCCCTCATTTGTCTCTCCGGACAGGTAGTTAGTGGCTTACCGCTGGCCTGTTCCCTCACAGGCTGCTGTCCTGTCTCACAGTAAATCACGTCCTGCAGCCAGAACCAGTATTATTACCGGTCTGTGCACCTTCTTCAAGATTACACCAGTGCGGCAAAGAGGATTTGTCCATTGAGAGTCTACTTATAACTTCTAATCCCATGGTTTCCTGGCTCCTTGTTGCAATTGCTCATTGTTTTAATTGTTGGCTGGTTGTGATTAGCAGTTAGCACCTACTGGTAGTTGAAAATTAAACTGTCATCACAACAACAAATTAGATTATAATATATATTAACACAGAATACAGTTAAATTGTAATAATATTTCACAATATCACTACTTTTACTGCATTTTTGATCAAATAAATGCAGCCTTTAAAGACAATAAAAATCTTTATATATTAGATTTAATGATTACTTCAAAATTATGGCATCAGAAACCACAAAGAACAGAATAAAACCATCAATAATGGGAAAATACATAAAATGTGATTGTATTGAACAGATTGATTTATTCTTGTTGTTTAAATACAGTAAAATCAATCTAACAAATTCAATATCCTATTAACATAAATTAACCAACATTTTACACCCCTACAGTTGTTCCTATGTAAAATGCTTACATTTTAGATGTGGTTATGTTGTTGATAATGCACTTGTCATTATTAAAAACACACTGAACTAGGCCTACATCCTACATATAATACCTACATTGGCCATTAAGAACTGGGAATGCAAATAGACATACAGCTTTCTCCACGTATCACAGTTTAATACACAAAGGATTTTATTTATACAATACTTTCTTGACTGAAGCAATTTTGATGGCAATTTGTCAGTGAAAGTCTTCCAGAAACAGCCATTCGTCTGAATTTATTTCATTATAGCGGTGGTAGAAAATCATGCTGTAGATCTGCTGTACTGATTATCAGCATTTATGTCCAGAACAAATCCTCTTATAAACATTCGAGCTACAAAGAGAACTTACCTAGACATAATATCCCTGAACTGTTCCCAGTGGATCCCGAGACCCAAATTTAGCACAAAAGCAGCTCTGTCTAAATCTATGTCACTATCCCGCCTGATCCAGATCTATGACACTCAGCATTTCATCACATCTCCACTTTGAACAGCACATCAGACGAGGTGTGGTGCTACTTAACTAACACACAGGCTAATAAATAACATTACCACAACAATCTAATTATCTGATAACGGTAAGGTTTATGGTTGCCATCGCAGATTTTAACTGCAGTTTCCTGCATAATCGTTAAGATAAGCAACTCTCATGACATGCAGATGAAGTAAACAGTCTGGCGCCAGGAGCTACAGACAGATTGGACTTAAAGCTGTCAATAGTTATTTGCTCAGGTGAAAACTACACGGTGTGGGTGATGGGTTATGCAGAAGAGTCTTCTTCAAAACGCTCAATATTAAAATGGCAATGTTCACAGATTGTGCTGTTAACATGATTGCTACCCAACTAAGTTTGACTTGTTGATCATTATTCATCCTTGGAACTACAATAAAATGAGTGAAGAATGTAAATGAAATGAATCGAAGCACGAACAGAATGTCATAGAGGCTGACAGATGGGTTCTCTTGACTTGGACAACCATCCAAAACAACTTTGCATTGTGGTGGAAGGTTTTCTCAAGCCACCCCGGTTACTGTACATTTACTTCAGATTAGGGCTGCATGATGTGTCGTTTAAGCATCGATATCGCGATGTACGAATACATGATAGTCACATCGCAGGATGTGCGATGTAGGCTGTCGTAGTTGATCCGTTATTCATTAACTGTACGGGCCAGCTGCTCCCCGGCCCTTGACGAATGTGATTCGCGGATTAATTGCAGAGCAATTTAAAAATTTTAAGTCCTGTCAGTTTAACAGGGCAGAGAGAGAGAGTGTGCGAGCGAGAGAGAGAGAGAGCGCGAGAGAGAAAAAGAGAGAGAGAGAGAGAGAGAGAGAGACAGAGGGAGGGAGAGGGAGGGAGAGGGAGGGAGAGAGATAGAGAGAGCCCCGGCCGCACACTCACCATCTTCAAACAACACGAGCGCTGTCTTGCTCTCTCTCGCTCGCGCATATTAATCAATTGACACGATGGTGTCTATGTTTAAATAATTTAAAATGAGAATGTAAGTGTGCTAACCCCATTTTGGTTTGTAAGAAAAAAAATTTATTAGATTCCATATCGCAATATATATCGCAGAAAAATTAAATATCGCAATGTCATTTTTTCCCAATATCGTGCAGCCCTACTTCAGATTTCTTTACAAACACGCTGGGAAATCTGCTGAGTTTGCGTAAATGTTTTCAAGGCTGTATGGATCTGTTTTGCTTACTAACTTGTATACACAAAGAAATAGTCACGAATGCAATTCAAATGAGTCACCGTGAAGCTAAACCCTTTGGCCTGTCATTTAGATGACTCCTCTCCATGCAACTGCATGCTGCAACATTAATTTATCAGTGCACAGACCCCATCCTAACTATTAGTTACAAAATTTTCCTCAAGTGGAACTAACCTTATTCTATTTCTAGTTGAGAGTCAAATTGCTCTCCTTCTCTCGACGGCATATATACACACATACACCAATGTGTGTCATTGAGACGTTACCCAGGGGAAGAGCAGATAATGAGCCCTTACTGTGGAGTTTATAATAATCTTAACAAGCTACTGCCCACAACATAAAACCCATTAGAGCACGAGGTTCAACTACTTCTGGCAGAATCAATAGTCATTCGACTAGACTGGAAATAGATCTCAAACAAATATATAGACTGAAATAGGGATGGGACGGTATGAAAATTTAATATCACGATTATAGTGACTAAAATTATCACGATTATCAATATTATCACGGTTTTGTTGAAACGAGATGAAAGTGTTCAAAAATAGTTGATGCTCACACTGAAAACATTTCAGCAAGTTTTATATTTAATAATCAACAAACAACTAATAAAACAAGCAACTCTATGCACTTAATTTAAAGAAAGATTAAATTCTGTGGCATTTCCTTCCTTACAATGAAAAGTGTAGAAGCATAGAAAAGCATAGAAAAGTCACTGACTTTCGCCATTCCTTCTCGAAAAAAAACAAAAAAAACATTGTGCGCTGCACTTGCGTCAGACTGTTGCTGGCTGGACATGATTTAATAGTGAGTTATTAAAACCGCGATAATCAAACACGGTTTTAATGATAATTCATTTTTAAACGATATTACTAACCTTCAGCACATTTTATCACGGTTATCAATAAAACCGGTTATCGTCCCATCCCTAGACTGAAAATATCAAAATATGATTTCAGTGAACTCAAGTACAGGCAATGAAAACAAATTAAATTGTTAAGATTTACTAATATATATATATATATATATATATATATATATATATATATATATATATATATATATATATATATATATATATATATATATATATTTAAATCCTTGGTAACAAGAAAAATAATTCAGTATTTATACTTTTAAACTGATTTTGCATTTCTGACTGATACCAATAAGCTGATAATTAATTTAATGTTATGGCTGAGAAACAACTAATTTAAGTCATATTCAAATTCTACACTATTTTATGTAAATAAGTAACAAAAATAACATTTAAAAGTTAAAACTAATTAATTTTTCTTTAAATACTGAAGTGAATCTAGGCATAGTAACATTATTGTACAGTATGAAAAATTTGTACTTTTTTTTAGACAATCTTTTCATAAAAATGATGTTAAGATTAACTTTAAATCAGCAGATGATGGCTAAGGTAGTCAAAAAAAAACTGAAATATTCATGCACAATTAAATATTCAATATATTTAAACCATTAATGATAATAATAATAATAATAATAATAATAACAACAAATATGGCCCAATGTGGTACTTATATATTGTAAATGCCATAATGGCCACTATATTTACATATTAAATCTCAGTGAATTGTATAGTGTAAAACACGACTAAACACATGGCGACTGCATCTTGTAAACACGTCAACAGCAGGGGAGTGTGAACGGCGCTCTGCTTGTTTAAGCGTGAATGTGGCTGATGGTGTAGGGCTGCTGAGATCAGCCAGTGACAACTGATGGCTCTCCTGGTAGCGCGAGTCACTTAGGCCTGTGCGTCAAGGCATGTGTGATGCACTCAGCCAGCGGGGTACCTATTAGGCTAGTTGGATGCGCTTTTAAACTCTCTTTTTCAGTGATTGGACATAACCATCCATGATATTCCCAATTATCATCAACCAAGCCTACAGCTGACAAAACGTGGCCATGTAACAGTTGCATTGTGTATGGATCTAGAAGGTTTTTACTGAGAACTTCATCATCATCATGAATTAGCAGGTTTTCAGTTATGAGGTTAAATGGCCATTTGCTAAAAGTACAATGGAATGTGCAGGCATTTCACAAAGTTCCCCGGCAGAGTCAAAAAAAAAAAAAATCCCTAGAAAACCACCTGGGAAAGTGAAAGGTAAGGCAAGTTCTAGGATGTCTTTTCCATGCACTTAGTAACTCTGAGACATGAGTCACTATGTCCATTATCATATTTAGGACCAGTGGTTTTCAAACGCACAGAGAAGTCTTGAAAGAAGTCTTTTAAGTTGTCCAGAACAGCAAGATATCAGCATGTTATTTCAGCTCTCCCTGCGGGCCTGCTAAAACACACCCCGTTGAGCGTCTGACTAGTTATCTGGTCACACAGCTGGAGAGCTTCCTTGTGTATACACTGAAACTGCTTTGGTTTTCTAGTCACTGTGACAATAAACATGAACGAGCAACTTAATTTGTGGTCAACTCTGAGAAAATGGCATGCAGGGTAGAAATAGGGGTGATAACATGGTGGTTAAAGCTCCAAGCTATAAACTGAAAGGTTGTAGGTTCAAGTCACACACAGGGTGACTCATCCTTCGCATAAAAAAAAAGGTCGGTTGCACTTTATTTTACAGTACGTGTACTTACATGTACTTAGATTAATACTCTGTAAGTACACTATAAGAAATTTCTGGTAATACAAGGTAACTACATGGGGTAGGGTTAGGTTTAAGGGTAGGTTCAGGGTTAGTACCTAGTACCTAGTATTATTACATAGTTATTGTAATTACTATAATAGTATGTACATAAGGAACAGGACTGTAAAATAAAGTGCTATCAAAATGTCCATCAGAAAGTTACTACACTCAAATGTGGTATCACAGTCATAAAAAATAAATAAATGAGAGTAAGACTGAAAGTTCCAAATATTAAATTGCAGCAGCAACTATGACATCATAGAAATTATGGTTCCCATGTGTCATGTCATATTTTAAGGATGGATTCAAACCTGAAGCGATGGAGTGATGAACTATTACCACTGTGCCATTCAGTAAGACAATTTATGTCAGGTGAAATTCAAGGGATTAAAGTAAAAGCATCCATACAATGATACTATTCCATAAATAACAATTTAAAACAAATCTGTCATAACATCATCCGCTCTCCAGGAAGTGAAAATGTCAGATGAGTAACACAGTATTATAAAGTCAGTCCTATTACCATGATTTCTTGCAATAAACAACAGATTATTGAACGATGGAAATGTCTTTAAAAAACTGGCAAAATTAGTTATAAATCAGTCAACTATCAAGCTCTTCGATACAGGAAATTCGTGGAATTGGACTTTTCCAGCCTAACTTCAGTTCTACTTAAGGGAAACCCTATCCCGCCCTGAAGAAGTAACGTTAAATAAAAAATAAAAAAAAAAGTAACAGTAACGGATTCAGTTATTTTGTGAAACTGACACTGTATGTAATCTTTACTGAGTAAGCAAACACTTAAACGGTTTTTAAACGAGAACTAATGTAGGAAGAATGTTGTTTACGCACAACTAAAATTCGCTGAGGCGACTGTACACAGAAAAATAGTTTAAAACCGTAATATTATCAATACAAGCAACGCCAATCCCAATATCTGAGCCTGTTATAAATTTCCTTCACTAACTTACGCCGAAGCCTCTCAGGGACATTTAAACTCCTCGCGACACTGACCTTTTTGAAAACCTTGCTTCTTCCAGCACTTGCAAGGTCAAACACACAAACTCACCTCGTTTTTTTCGACTTGCTTTCTTTCTTGTTGAGAACTCCCGGGACGCAGTTGGTGAGCTCGGTCCAGTCCGCGTGCAAGCCGCAACTCCAGCCGGTGGAGAACCGAGAGAACAGCCAGGTCTCCTTTCGGTTCGGACGGTAGCAAGTACACTTCTTCTGGCCCGGTCTACAATCACACGGAAGCTCCAGTCGAACGTTTTGGACTAGATGCCTTCCGAAGGTAGTCCCGCCGGTCTTTTGGATGTGGAGAAACACAATCACGTCTTCCCCCTTGATTTCGAAATCTATGTTGCGCTCGAGCTCTTTAATAGGGAAGTAGTACTTTTTCACATAGTGCGGATCCGGAGTGGGGAAAATGGTCATGTCCTCTTCGCCGAGAAGGTACCCCTGCGGGGATCCGAAGTTTATCACCCCTGGCGCAACGTACTGGTACAAAATCAACATGAAGAAGACCGATCCGACGACGATCAACATAAATTTACTGGTCCTTTCAACCATGTTCCTTTCCGTGTCGTTCATTTGTTATCATTCCTCAGACAACAAGAGTCCGCGGTGCGTCTGTGGTGGCTTGCACCCTTCTCGTTTCTTCGTAGGCAGATCATTATAGGTCCACTTAAGAGTTCAGTGTGTTTGAATACATCACATCCACATTTTGGTTGGTCCTACCTGTCAAAAATCCAGCTCGAATCCGTTCGCGGGACCCTTACAGGAGATGAAGGCAGAGCAGTCCTCAAACCTCGAGCTGTCGAGTCTTCAGTGAAGCCACCCGTCAGAAAATACCTCCCTCGTCTCGCATAATTATTCTACACAGCGACACCCACTTTCCCCCCACACACAAATCAAGCTCACACTCGTAACTATGAAGAAAATGCTTTGTTTGGAGTTCTCGCTTGCCGTGTTTTTTGGAGAAGCGTTTGGCCGTAGACTAATAGTGACAGTACATATTCAGTTAGCTTTTTGATGCCGAATATCCACAAATATCCTAAATACACAGGTGCCCTATTGATAAAAAAATATAAAAAGTTTATATATAAAGACCTATTTATATAGTTTAAAGAAATATAGCCCACTTCGTATACAGAATTAACTGTAATTGTATATATATATATATGTGTGTGTGTGTGTGTGTGTTTATGGAATTGCAAAAGTAACTTAAATAAAATAAGAAGTTCGCTTCATGCCAGTGCAGTGTACACAAAATATTGTACGATAACCAAAAGATCAAACCTGTAGTAAGTGGAAAGATTTAAGTTAGTTCCGTGAGTGCACACAGGGACGATAGGGGGCGATACAAGAGTAAGAGGTCTACCAATAGTATGCTGTAAAATTTCTCCATATGAATACAGTCAAACAGATATGTATATGGTATAGATAGCCTATATATAAACACACACACACACACACACACACAATAAAAAAGATCTAACATCTTGTGTTCTTATATCTTGTAGTTCCAGCATTTAAGCTTTATTTTCAAAGTACATCTAAAAGAGCCTGTAGTGATTGATGGACATGAGTGATTAGTGACACAGTGAGGCTTTGAAATTTAAGCCTAAGTGCAAGTAAAGCAATATATTTAGGTCTTAAATGTTCCATTTCACAACCTGCTATCAAGACAATAAGGCTTAGATGTAAGCTTATTTCATGTTACATGTGGCTGTCGATACTGAATGAACCAGCATAGACCCAGTACAGTTTTAGAGTGATGTTCCATTTAAATCTGCTCTGCCTTCAATTTTCCCCTTAGTCATTTACTCATGTTCCAGCCTCATTTGTCAGTCTAAAATTTCAGTAGGAAGCCTGAACTCAACCCCTTTTAGCTTAAACATTAATGATAATATGAGCTTTAAACACACATTTAGTGTCAGCCTCACAGTACAGTTCACCTGACTACATACCAATTGGAAATTCCACATTTATGTCAGCTCGACTGAAATGGATCGCTTGATCCCGGGCGTATTTGTTGATAATACATAGGTGCACTATCTCTCTCATCACTTCAATGAAGCAATCAGAAATGTTTTTCTATGCAAGAGAGTCCATTAGCAAATACATTAAAGTATATCATGCAGCGGAACCATCAAAGCGTTTTATATTGTTAAATCATGTATAAAAGAATATATTTTTTTTAATGAACAATTTTCCGCAGACATACACTCCAAGTGCATTAATGTTTGTATTATTTCTGCGCCGGTAGCACCACCAAACTACAGAAATACTAGGCTACTACTACTACTTATTATTAATAAAATTAACATATGTTACAGCAATCTAATAAACAATTACAAGAAAATACCATTTATTATCAGCTATTTATTGAAAGCATTATTTTAGTATCATACTATTTTTAATATATATATATATATATATATATATATATATATATATATATATATATATTTTTTTTTTTTATAATAATTTTGAATTTATTTGTATTTTAGTATTTTCCATTTTATTTTTTAATTATTTATTTTTTTTGCTAATTTTAAGTAGTTTTTTATATTTCTATATAGTCTTTATTAATTTTTATTTAAGTTATTTTAGTACATTAAGTCATCTAAATGAAAATTTGTAATGTTGTGTGTAACTTTGGCAACTAGCCATAAAAAACATACGTTTTTATGTTTTTATACTTTGTGTGTACAACAATAAAGCACTATATAAATGCATCATTCATCATTCATTTATGCACAAACATTTATTTCAAACCTTTTTTTATTTAAATTTTTTTCTGGTTTTAGTTATTTATGTATAATTTGGGTGTCGCTTTGGCAACTAGCTAAAATAAAAAAAGATTACATTTTTCAATATCTTATTCCATTTAATGTTTATTTTATTTCAAGTGACATTTTTTTTAATAGGTTTGGGTTTAGTTGACTAAAATAACAGCAACAACAAAAAAAGCCTTGCCCCCGACTTGACCATTGGTCAATTCGGTTTTGTTATATGCAAACTGACAGGTTGCTCAGTACATGAATCAGTGTCACAAAGACGCAACATTTATAGTTTTTAAGACAATTAACCAATAAATGCCTTATGTATAGCAGACTCTGCATATTAAGTTGGGATAGGAGAAGGTTGTTGTTTTTCTTAAACCAAAAAAAGTGACATATTTCAGCTTTAAACCTGAAATAATAATAATAAATTAAATAATACACATAGTGTATAAATTATCCATGACAATGAAGTGGTGTGAGTATCTTGAATCATTTTTGATAGCGATGAAGCACTACATAATGCTACAACATACATAGGAAAAGCGGTTTGGAGAGTGAATAGATGGCCATATGAAAAGTACTTACTCTATTCACATGACGTATAGGAAGTCATTGTCCACAGTAACCTGATTTGTGAATAAGGCCTGTATCCTGAAAGATAATGAGTAATATTGATTGAGCAAACTACAGTCGTGGCCAAAAGTTTTGAGAATTACATAAATATTAGTTTTCAAAGAGTTTGCTGCTAAACTGCTTTTAGATCTTTGTTTTAGTTGTTTCTGTGATGTACTGAAATATAATTACAAGCACTTCGTTTCAAAGGCTTTTATCGACAATTACATGACATTTATGCAAAGAGTCAGTATTTGTAGTGTTGGCCCTTCTTTTTCAGGACCTCTGCAGTTCGACTGGGCATGCTCTCAATCAACTTCTGGGCCAAATCCTGACTGATAGCAACCCATTCTTTCATAATCACTTCTTGGAGTTTGTCAGAATTAGTGGGTTTTTGTTTGTCCACCAGCCTCTTGAGGATTGACCACAAGTTCTCAATGGGATTAAGATCTGGGGAGTTTCCAGGCCATGGACCCAAAATTTCAACATTCTGGTCCCCGAGCCACTTAGTTATCACTTTTGCCTTATGGCACGGTGCTCCATCATGCTGGGAAATGCATTGTTCTTCACCAAACTGTTGTTGGATTGTTGGAAATAGTTGCTGTTGGAGGGTGTTTTGGTACCATTCTTTATTCATGGCTGTGTTTTTGGGCAGAATTGTGAGTGAGCCCACTCCCTTGGATGAGAAGCAACCCCACACATGAATGGTGTCAGGATGCTTTACTGTTGGCATGACACAGGACTGATAGTAGCGCTCACCTTTTCTTCTCCGGACAAGCCTTTTTCCAGATGCCCCAAACAATCGGAAAGGGGCTTCATCGGAGAATATGACTTTGCCCCAGTCCTCAGCAGTCCATTCACTATACTTTCTGCAGAAGATCAATCTGTCCCTGATGTTTTTTTCTGGAGAGAAGTGGCTTCTTTACTGCCCTTCTTGACACCAGGCCATCTTCCAGAAGTCTTGGCCTCACTGTGCGTGCAGATGCGCTCACACCTGCCTGCTGCTATTCCTGAGCAAGCTCTGCACTGGTAGCACTCCGATCCCGAAGCTGAATCCTCTTTAGGAGACGATCCTGGCGCTTGCTGGACTTTCTTGGACGCCCTGAAGCCTTCTTTACAAGAATTGAACCTCTTTCCTTGAAGGTCTTGATGATCCTTTAAATTGTTGATTTAGGTGCAATCTTAGTAGCCACAATATCCTTGCCTGTGAAGCCATTTTTATGCAATGCAATGATGGCTGCACACGTTTCTTTGCAGGTCACCATGGTTAAAAATGGAAGAACAATGATTTCAAGCATCACCCTCCTTTTAACGTCAAGTCTGCCATTCTAACCCAATCAGCCTGACTCAATGATCTCCAGCCTTGTGCTCGTCAACATTCTCACCTGAGTTAACAAGACGATTACTGAAATGATCTCAGCAGGTCCTTTAATGACAGCAATGAAATGCAGTGGAAAGGTTTTTTTGGGATTAAGTTAATTTTCATGGGAAAGAAGGACTATGCAATTCATCTGATCACTCTTCATAACATTCTGGAGTATATGCAAATTGCTATTATAAAAACTTAAGCAGCAACTTTTCCAATTTCCAATATTTATGTAATTCTCAAAACTTTTGGCCATGACTGTACATTCATCTTTAATCTCCAGACAGAATATAGTGGTTAATTGAGTTTCCTTTATAAGAGACTGATGTCCAGTGACTTGAGCTCATCTGGACTGCTGTAAAGTGAAGATTATATTCCTATTCTTCCCCTTTAGATCTTTCATAACACCACCCAACAAAGATATTACTGTAGGTGTAGTTCAGGGATGTCTATTCTTCAGGTAACTCTTTAATTCACCAAAACCCATTGAGCATTTGTGCATGAGAGCTTAGGAGCTTGTTTAATTAAATGTTTTTAAGAAGGACCTGAGATTGACAATTGCCGTTGTTGGTGTAATTCATCACGTCTGACTTGGCCTTGCTTAGAACATTGTCTGAGTGTCCCTGGCTTTAACCTTAGTTATTTGCCTTTAGGGGGTGAAAGCATTGAAGCAAGAAAGTGGTTCAAGTTCCTATAATGAGCAAGGACACAGTAACCCAACTTCATGTTTAAACTGATTGGAATTTTTCTCCTTATTGACCAGTGATTTTAGAGTCCGACCCAAACCAGTGATGATCATCATGGAAAATCCAGGCAAACAGCATATTAAATGGAAAATGATTGCCATATGATATGTTTGGTGTCACTTCTGTTCTGTTTTGTAATCAATATGCCTCTTTGTAATGCAGATGGTTTGCATTTATTGGATTAAATGAGGAAATATTTCAAATTTTTAGAGCATATGCAAGGCTGTAATGTGAGCCTTGCGTGTTTCACTGCTGTTTTCGAGATGTTTTGTCATCAAAAAACACATTTTCCACCGCATAGCCTATCACAGCATGCCATTTTGTAGTTTTTAGTTCACATTAGCATACGTTTTCCCTGATGGAAGTTAAAATTGCAGATTCAGCCATGGTTTTCTACCAAAACCCCTTATTTAATTTAAAATGAGTTCAAAATGGTAGTTGATAATCAAAGAGAAAATACAGAAATAAAATTTATTAGAAAAAGCCCGTCCATTAAATAATATGAAACAATACAATAGTGTTTTGCAAAAACTTTTATTTAATAGACAATTGTCTAAAAGAACCCTTGTCCCCTTAATCTTAAATAACATTTAGTTATTTAATTGTTTATGTTTTGTTTTAATGTTAAAGTAAGGTCCAAATTACTAATCAGATTAGTAATTAATAAAACTGAAAAGCTTGCCCCCTGATATTTTGTCAGTATTGTTATCAACATTAAAAACTTAAAGATTACAAATATGTTCTTCCAAGGTTCCAAAGTTCAGTGTGGGAATTTAATTAAAAAAGTCATTAATTTACATACCCCCCCTCCCCCTTTCAATTCATATTTAATCTCATTACTGTTACATTGTTCAATGTTCATTTGAACAATTTTTGGAAGACACTTTTTAGAAAATTATTTCTCGTATGAGAATTTGTCACTGCTTTTATTAACTCTGGTCATAAAACCCTTTCTTCACTCATAAAAAATTAAATATAAAAGCCATGTTGTTCTTGATTACATTTAATAATGCCAAGATGCAAATAAATACCTACCATCAGTTTTTAATGGGAGAAAACTGAACTCAATTCAGTACAGAAGAATAATAACCAATTCTAAAGTTCATTAGTCAGTATTATTTATTAAAACAGCAGAAGTTCATATAATTAAATGAGTAATGATGTGTCTCTGCTTTTTAATACAAAGTGACACCCATACAAGTGAAAGGTCTGCAGGCATGCAGATGAATTCCTGATGTACAAGAATACATTCAGGACTCCTCAACACAACTCTTTTTTCAAAAACAGAAGCACATCTCTCGAATGCAGTTAATCACTGAACATATACTGATTCACAGAACAGGAAGCACTTCCTGTTCTGTTGCATTCTGCACACTTGTACTGACTGTGTGATGCTGTGCATGTCTTCAGAAATGTATAACAGCCATGGAAAGTGTTGTCTATGACAAACAAATGCTTTTGAAGGTCTTTTCAAACCTGTTTATCCATTTGCATTGTTCTAAAACAGAGGTTATGATGCATTTGTTCATTCATTCTCAATTTTATGTAATTATTATTATATATATATATATATATATATATATATATAAAATTTTATTTTATTTTATTTTATTTTTTTTGCTATACCGTAGATTAAATTATTACCAAAGTGAAAGATAACAGGACATGTTTTGGCAAGGTTCTCTCAAAGTTATGAGCAAATGTTCTTCAGATAACATTATTAATAGAACAAACATGCATTTTGAACAAAATAAGTTCAGAACCAAACCTTTATAGAAAAGTTCACTCTGGCTTATAAATACCTTCAAACTACCATTAGTTCTTTTTATCCCTAATGAAAATATATTCACCACGAGTATGCAGGGGCTTTTATCTTCAAAGAATGACAGAAATGACCTCACATCATGGTTTATCAATGGTTAAACATGTTTGCTCATAAACCAGACATTAAATGATCCATTTCAGTGTAACTCATATATGTGTATGCAATGCATGTGTGGAATTTGAACCATGTTTTGAGGTTGAGACATTAAGTTCACCTTGTTTGTAACCAATCCAACAACAGATCTGGCCAGAGCACTTTAATAATATGAGACTCTCTCTGTTTAATGGCCTTTTATTGCCACTTTAGGGTTACAAATGTTCCATGATGTTTCCCATCATGATTAGTTTGGTCATTTAATGTGACAAATGAGAACGAATGTCTCCTCTGACTCAGCGTGCCTTAGCGCTGGGACATTTCAAAAAGCTATAAAAGGCAGTAAGTGCAAAGACAATGGCTCCAGCGTATCAGTGTGAAATTATGAATTTGCTTTTTTGATTCTTTGTAGAAAAATAACTCCTTCCATATTTCCCTGTCACACAGTTTCTGTGGGTTTGCCTTTGAAGTACAAAGGGCTGACGTCAGAAAGCGAGGCAGCTGCAAAGCAAAATTAGATTAGACAAAGCCCCATGCCTCGCAGAGACAAGGTGGCTTGTCGAGCCACCGTGAAAGCGAAGTGTTGTTAAATTCATACTTTCCATCATGACCTCGACCAGCACACACATTCAGATATAATGAAATTACATGCACCTACAAAAACTGACACAAAAAGAGACTGAAAAATTCTAGTAACCTTGTGTCAGGACTACAGACTTGTCTGTGTGTGTTTCTTCCCCTGTGACCCAGTGTCTGTCTCCCATTGATTGCTGATTTGATCCCAGGTGTGTTTCCTTAATTCCCTCCTTATCCTGACTTTAAAAGCCCCAGTCTATTGAGTTTATGTTTGTCAGGTCTACTCATTGTCTACATGTGTCTTCCAAGCTCCTCGTGTGGATTATTCTCCTGTGATTCCTTGATTAAAGACTGTAAATGTTTCCTTTGTGCTCCTTACTACAGTGTAGCGTGACAGAAGACCCAACCAGAAACAGTAACCTCCGTGTGTGTACCCTCTGTTTTGTTTCTCGTTTTCCTCAGTTTTTTGTTTCCGTAGTGTATCCCATGGATCCCCTCCTTCGCCCGGAATACCTCCTCCTCCTGCTGGAGCAGGGGGAGAAATCGCTCGGGGCCCACACTAGACTGTTCATGGTTCTGGCAAGCCTCACCAGCTACCCGGATGACATTCTATGAGGCCAGTTTGAACAGTGCGTACAGAGTGTCGTCGTCCGAGGACGGTCCCTGATCAAATTTCACTGTCTTTGTGGATTGGACACTGACGAGAAATGGATCTCTGTCCCCCTGTCGGTTCCCAGAGCTAATCGCCAGTGCCACTCCTGACCCAGAGCCCAGCCCACCATCTCCCTGATGCACAGAGTGCATGCCCGAGCCCGCTGCTTATGGAGAGCCAGTGCCCACAGCCATCGGCGAGCCATTACTAGAGAGAGCCAGAGGCCGTGACGTCAGTCTAGTTGTGTGAGCCGGCAACACCACTTGCCACATGGGAGAAAGCCACCGACGGTGTGAGTGCAGAGAGAACCTCCAGTGCTTGCTCCTAGAATTTGCCTTCCAGTGCCTGTTCCTCGAAAATAATCCGCCCTCCACCACTTTTGTATTGCAGCCCCTCTGCTTGCCCTCAGCCCACCATCTATGCGGTGCGAGCCCCCTGGGACTGCCCACCTCCAGCATTGCTGAGGCTGGAGTCTCCACTCCGCTTGAGTCTCCACTCCGCCTCCAGTCTCCGAGGCCTGGGCTCCACCTCAGCCCGTTGACCTGTCAGCTCCAACTAGGGGTGCGCGATAAATATCGTGCGATAATTAATTCGCATCTCGTCAGTAAAGCCGGTTCTCTAATCAGCGGTAAATTCCATCAGGTGCGTGATTTCACATAGAGCAGCTGTTATTACACAGAGTCGTTGTTAACTGAAAGGCTGCGCAAATAAACGCTGATAATGAACGTGGATTTGCGCAGCTAGTCAGTTAACAATGGCTCCGTGAAGTAACAGCTGCTCTATGTGAAATCACGCAGTCCACTAGTCCCCATTGGTCTAGTGTTGACCGTCCTGTTCCTCAGGACTCCACTCCTCTGGCTTCACCTCTCCCCTCTGTCCCTCCGGCTCCACTGCGGCCTCCCAGATCCACATCTCCACGTCAGTTGACAGCACCATCTGCTCCACCTAGGACCTCCAGATCCTCCCCATTGCCCTGGCTCTTTAGCTATCCATATCCGACTCGGGCTCCTCCAGCACTTGCTCCGCCACCGTTGGTCGGCCCCCTCCTCCATGGCTCCTCCCTCCGTCGGCTTCAGCGTGGGTCAACATCATGGCTGTGGCCTGGGTCCAGCTGGACTCCTCCTGCTCCAAGCCCCTCCATCCTCTCCTCCCTGGCTCCTCCCTCCTTCATCACCCTCCTGGTCTCTGTCTGCCTCATGGATATCCGTCCTCCTCCAGAACCTCCTCCCAAGTTCCCACCCACGCCTCCCTCTGTTGTTACCAGGGCTTGACATTAACACCCGCCAACCCGCCAAATGCGGGTAGATTTTTCATGTGGCGGGTAAAACAGTGACTCCAACTAGCCACTTTGGCGGGTTGAATAATTGTACTGTTTTTAAAACTCCCATGAGTATTACATGCACACAGTGTTGCCTTGTGCTTGCACGCTAGTGACAGAAACAAAGAGACAGCTATCCATTTCTTGTCAACCCAACCCTCTACATTGCGAGTAAATCACTCGCATATGCGACTAAATCTTCATTCTGGTGACTAAATGATGTCTAATATTAGCCAATGGCTAATAAATTCTCAGATTTTACTCGCCACTGTGTGAGTTGGAGGCTAAATATAAGTTTAGCACAAATATATTTTCACTCGCAAACACTCTGACTCTGACTGAGCTCTTCAGAGTTTCACTCTCCATCAAGCGATCTGTGATATTTCTCAGTTCATCTCAGTGGATACGCAGCGTACTGTAAACCCTAGTGTGAAGGCGCACAAATCGCCGTCGCTTTCTCTCTCACACACGCAGAGACCGAGAGAGTGAGTGGGTAAATTGACTCGCTACATGTAAACAAATATTCTTTGTTGTATTTTCCTGTCAAAATAACGGCGTTCCTATGGAAGTCTTCAGTTTTTAAGAACAGCTGGGTTTCCGGTAGTGGGTGGAGTTAATGCGCAAAGGGCAATCCCATTGGGTGGCGCTCACCTATTATCGCCCCTGTTTTGATTTCAGCAAATCAGTGCAGGCGAACGCACAAAAGCCGATTAATATTCATGAATCCAGCAGCTCATTAACCTTTAGTAATCATTCTGTCTGGCGAGTAAACTAAAATATTTAGTAGCCAATGGCAATTCAATTGCCAAAGTGTCTGTAGAGGGTTGCAACCTAACAAGTAGTCATTATTAGGGCCTGAGCAAAAAAAATGACACAAACTGAAATGTGTTCTTTATGATGAGAGGAACGTTCCCCTCAGACTTTAATGAAGATTAAAGCAACTTTGTCCGAACCATGGCATGCATTTTTCGTGAGGTTCCGAGACTGACCTACTTTCCATTGCAACTTGTAACACAGAATTTCCCAGTGTGGTTCAATGAAGTAATTCTGAGTCTGATTCTGATATTTAAATAGACAGTGTTTCTAATGCTAAAGGTTTTTTTATCATTTACAATCATGCACCACTTTTATTATGCAATAAGAAGCTACTTTTTAAGTCTTTATCTTAATACATGGTTTTATTTAAAAAAAGGAGCTTTACACACAAACTTATCAGAGCTAATGATAATGACCTGTAATGTTATACATTTATGTAGTCTTGATTTGGGTGTGTACAGCGGTTTTACATTTAAAAGGGTTGTAAATCTAGTTCAAGTAAATATTAGCACGCCATAGTCAACTTTTATCAGGTAATTTCACAACAACAAAAATGTGGCTAGTAAAAATGCTGTGTGGCTAGTAACTTTGGAAAATCACTAGCCACATTGGCTAGTGAGCAAAAAAGTTAATCTCAAGCCCTGGTTGTTACTATGGTGCGAGGACACACCTATCAGGAGGGATTTCGGGATTATATTTAATAATAATAAACAATTCTAAAGTTCATGTTTGTAGACTCATTGTCTACATGTGTCTTCCAAGCTCCTTGTGTGGATTACTCTCCTGTGGTTCCTGGATTAAAGACTGCAAATGTTTCCCTCGTGCTCCTTACTAGCGTAGTGTGACACCTTGTTGAATGCCAGAACACTTAAGTGCTTTAATTTTAATTTTGCTCTTACAAAATCTCTTTACTCTCTCTCTATATATGTTTTCTTTTAATTTAATGTTTAATTTCGATGTTAAAATATTTTTCTCTTATTCCAGTTTAGTTTTATCAAGTGTTTTGGTATCTTCCAGATCACATCTGAAGAACTTATTTGTTCAATCTACACACTATCTAGTCACTTGTATGCAGCATAAAAGCAATTTCTCATTCTTTTGAACAAATGTTCAGTGCTTAGTATATTAATGCAACCAATTATGCACAAGTTCTGTATTATCAGTTGCTTGTGATGTTCATCAAAACATATTATACTGGTTTTCAATTGAAAAGTCTTAAAGGGTTTGTTCACCCCAAAGTGGAAATTAGCCTTACTCACCCTTGAGGCCTCCAAAGTGTATATGACTTTCTTCTTTCAGATAAATACAATCAGAGTTATGTTAAAAATTGTCCAGGGTATTCTAAGCGTTATCATTGTAGTGGGTGGGTGTTTCTGCTGAGCAGTCCAAAAAACTTCAAATAAAGCATGCATCCATTAAAAAATGTGCATGCCTCACATGGCTCAGAGGGGTAAATAAAGGCCTCCTGCAGCGTATCCATGCGTTTTTGTAAGAAAAATATCCATATTTCAAATGTATTACACTTCTCTCTCACTTCATCTAACTGTCATAAGCGAAAGCCATTCTGGCAGATGACGTAGGACATTAGCATAGTGTGATTAGTGACAAACACAGAGAGAAAACAAAACAAAACTTTTTTGCATCTTTTGGACTGTTAAACAGAAACTCCTATCCACTGCAATGATAACGCTTGGAATAGCCAGGACAATTTTTAATATTACTCAGACTAGATCAGTCTGAAAGCCATATACACCTAGGATGCCTCGAGGGTGAGTGAAACACAGGATAATTTTTATTTACGTGTGAACTAACTCTTTAAGGTCCTTGCACACGTAGTCTGAATTTCTCGTCCGAAATTTTCACACGTTAAAAAATAAAAATGACCTCACATTGTGTCAATCATGTTTACACATTGCCTCCGAAACTTTCGTCCGTCACAGAAAAATTCAGATCAGGTTCAATTTCCTGAACTTTTTTGCAACAACAACAACAAAAAAAGTGTATACGAAAATTGCGTATTGCGCATGCATGTACCTTTACTCCCCCAAAAATCTAAGTATTAGTTTATTGCATAATAAGTCATTAAATGCAAAATGCAAAATGGTTCACATTTTTATAAATGTGTCCTGACTTGACATTGCTCTCAGATGAATCTGGACTAATAAAGGTAAAAGTGGTTGATTTTATGATCCATTTTGTATACACGTTTCTGTTTCGCAACGACCAAAAGTAAAATGCATAAATGTAAATCCTGTCCAATGTCTTGCATTCAGTATCCCACATACAGTAATGCGTAGCCCACATACAGTATTGTATCCAATCACTGACATTAAAATGTAGCCATAGCTTACACAGTACACATTGACAACAAAACACTGTCTAGTTTGTGTACAGTTACAATAAGATTTGTTATGCTGATGGCACTGATATTCTCATTGCCATAAATATTTATTAAAAATAATAATATAAACAATTCTAAAGTTTCTAAGCTTCGTTTCAATAGGAATTAATAGAAGTTCATATTAAACTTTTTGTGGTATTTTTGCATAACCACATATCACCCTGCAGCCCAAGACTGTACCTGGTCATCAGTACCTGGATGGGAGACTTCCTGGGAAAACTAGGTTTCTGCTGGAAGTGGTGTTAGTGAGGCCAGCAGGGAGTGTCTTCCTGTGGTCTGTGTGGGTCCTAATGCTCCAGTGTAGTGGCGGGGACACTATACTGTCAAAAAGCACAGTCTTTCGGATGAGATGTTAAACTGAGGTCCTGACTCTCTGTGGTCAATAAAAATCCCTTGGCACTTCTTGAAAAGAGTAGGGGTATAACCCCGTTGTCCTGACCAAATTGCCCCCCTGGCCTTGTCAGTCATGGCCTCCTAATAATCCCCTACCACTTTATTGGCTCTATGACCCTCTTTCCTCTCCGCCTGTTTGAGGTGTGCACACTGGCGCCGTTGTCCTTTGGCTGCCATCGCATCATCTAAGTGGATGCTGCACACTGGTGGTGGTTGAGGAAAGACCCCTCCCCTACATGATTGTAAAGAGCTGTGGGTGTACAACATTACACAATAAAGCACTATATAAATGCATCTTTCATTCATTCAATAATTATGAGCCATGATGGGTCTCTGCTTTTTAATACAAAGTGACGCCCATACAAATGAAAGGTCTGCAGGCTTTCAGATGAATTCCTAATGTACAAGAATACGTTCAGGACTCCTCCACACACCACACAGCTCTTAAAAAAACAAAAACAAAAAAAAAAACAGAAGCAAATCTCTCAAATGCAGTTGAACACTGAACATCTACTGATTTACAGAACAGGAAGCACTTCCTGCAATTGCATTCTGCATGCTTGTACTGACTGTGTGATGTTGTGCATGTCTTCAGAAATGTATAACAGCCATGGGAAGTGCTGTCTATGAGAGACAAATGCTTTTGATGTTGAATTGTTTTCAAACCTGCCAAAACAAAGGTTATGAAACGGTTCTGTTAATCAATGAATGATGCAATAAATTGACCAAAAGTAAATGCATTTGGTCTTTACAGACCAAAAGTAAATGCATAAATGTAAATCCTGCCCAATCTCTTGCAATCAGTATCCTACAGTATTGCATAGCCCTGTATACAACCCACACACAGTAATGTATTCAATCACTGACATTAAAACGTAGCCATAGCTTACACAGTACACATTGACAACAAAACACTGACTGTCTAGTTTGTGTTCAGTGACAATAAGATTTGTTATGCTGATGGCACTGACATTCTCATTGCCATAAATATTTACTTTTGAGATGAACTAAGGATTTTGAGTAATAAACAGGCTTTTGCACTGTGTGCTGTTTGTACAAACTTTAGAGAAATGCATTTACTGCTTTGCAAATGTTCAGGATGATTTGATAAAAATTACCAAAGCGTAAGAAAACTGTAAAATGAATTGAAATGTAAAGATATTACTAAGAAACTGTTATATTTAACTGTTTACAAAGAATATTTTGGGAGAAAAAAGTTGTTTAAAGGCCTTATAGACAGAGAGAACAAAGAAATAACAAATGGATGGATGGATGGATGGATAGACAGACATCACAGTGTACATACCCCCGTGAACCCTTAAAAAAGAACCTAGAAAATTTGTGAAAAGTAATTGAAAACACAGAGTATTGTAAATGTTATCACTCTGTAAAAACTTTTTTTGTTGTTGCTTCCAGACATGTTATTCGAGTAACATGCAGAAAGATGGTAAAGTGTCTCTCATGACCGGCTGGAGTTCGTCTCTGACCCCCTGAGGGTTGTGAGATTGGTAGAAACACACATGTGCAGGTTTTCTCATCAGCGCACGGCCAATCAGACCTCTCTCCATATGTGAGATCTCACATATTCTCACCAGGCTCCGAAGGTGCCCTCTCTCAGAAATAATTGCTTTCTTTCACTTCTTAACCCTTCACTCTCTCTCCCTCTCTCTTTGTCTCAAGGACAAGGCAGTCCTTATGATAAAACTGCTCATCAAGGTACGCCTTTGACTCCATTGGTTAACAAAAGACTCCATCACAGAAGCCCAGCACCTGGTACCCTCTCCACTCCTACAAGTCTTTCCATATGCTCTGCTACCCACAAACACATAGTATTGTGTGCCAAAGTGTTTATTGTCTTTCTAAGGGCAGAACTCATCATGCCTGCAAAACCACAGTTAAAGTCATCTGTGCTAAGCCATGGATGCAAAGAACAACATTGGAGGTCAAAGACAAACATGGGGTTATTCAACAGAATAGATATTTTGAAAATCAGTACCCTGTTACAGCAATGAAAAACATGACCGACCAAAGTTTGGATCGTAGAAAAATACATGGTAAAATGCTAACAATGTAGACTTTTGACAACATCTCAAATGATGTACTGACTTTTATAATAACAATGGTAGAAATTCTTGGTAGAATGGAAGACAACCTTCACAACTATATAAGTGAAATCACAACATTATGCAGCCTAATTACAGAGTTGCATTTCCCAGACATCAGGTATTTATGCAGAGTGCTGCCCTTCTTAACAAGTGCTACAGTATCTGTATGAAAGTCCCTGACATGACAAGCACCTGACAGCTCAGATCCAAAAGATCACAGGGTTTGCCTGACAGGTTAAAGACAGAAACGTCCCTCCCGCTGAGCCACAATGAACCGAGACCGATCTCCCTGAGCCGAACAACCTCAGCGTAATCGACAAACAAACAAGAAATTATTCATATATTCTCTAAGCAAACCTGCAGAAAGATGTGCATCACCTCCACCAGCTCCATCAGCCGCAGCACCTCTGCACGCTGCTGAAATGAACCTCAAACTAATGAGCTGAGAAAATGTGCTAAAACACATTTACATTTTACAAAATGAGCACAGGGGAAAATGAACAGGCTGCTTTAAACATAATGAGTCATACTGAAGCAAGCTGTGCATTGAAAAGGTAATCAATGCCCCCCAAAAGTCCCAGTTCCTTTTTGCATCCCAGCGGTTACTCATTTGATATGTTAATAAGCTCCAGATGCAATAATTGCAGGGTTAATTAAATGTTACATTCAAGGGGCCGCAGTGAAGTGTTTCCTGATTATGATGTAAGAATAGTAGAGACCAGAGTTACTGAGAAGGAAAAGGAGAGAAAGGTAATAGAAGGGACAGAGAGGGGGATGGAGTGAAAGAAAAGACGAAAGAGGCATTAAGTGGGACAGTGATGCTCATCTGGCGGTGCACATCTGAGCCCCGCTGAAGCCCACCCATGAGTCAGGGGTGAGAGTATGTGTAAAAGTGTGTGTTTTCTTACAGCTTATACTTGGAAACATGGCAGACGGAAGCCGAGCACATGTGAGTCCTTTGGGATCGTTCACATAGGATTGATGAGTAGGATTCTACAGTTCTCAGCTCTCATCAGTCCGGCCCATCTGTTCTCTTAGTCTGCATTTCCTCTACAGTAATCGTCACGCCAAGCATTCTAGTGGAGAAATAGATGACATAAAAGGATGGATTAGCAACATAATGTCTTTTTTCCAATATATTGCCTTTAGGAATTGATTTGTCAAATAGCAGTGTTGAACATACAGTAAGTGAACATTAAGGCTGACAGTTGCTTTATTTGAGATGCCTATATCTACTACAAAATCAAAAGTACCTACTTCACTTCAGGTGTTTCTTCTAAAATTCATTGAAAGAACAAAACAGTAAAAAACGAGACAACATAATTTGCTATAATGCAATGCTCTTAATTTAATCACATTGCTAAGTACACAGACATTCAGAAGACCTCATTTGTGATTTTTCTTCCTTACAGGTAATATGGAAAATAAATGACACAAAACACACATCCTCCCTGAGGTCCAGCTCTGAAATCCTTGGATCAAAAATGGCAAAATCTCAGAGGCCATTCAACAGCAAGTCAATCAGCTGAGTGATTTGGAGCAGATAAACCTGTACGAATCACACCAAATCTCCCATCCTGTCGAGAGGTGTGTTTGAGGTCTATTTATAATATACAGCTGAAACAAAAGTTGCTGGAAGAGGGGAACCTCTGTAGCCCTGAAAGCTGATTCAGAACGTGGGCTGAGAATAGAGAGATAAAGAAAGCATCTACAGACTCCTCAGC
Organism: Carassius carassius; assembly: GCF_963082965.1. NCBI lineage: Eukaryota > Metazoa > Chordata > Actinopteri > Cypriniformes > Cyprinidae > Carassius > Carassius carassius. The sequence continues at coordinate 20,924,447 of NC_081789.1, forward strand.
GAGGTGACCCACACCCACTACATTAATGCAGGGAATAAGTGAGAGCATGTGATATCCCCTCTACACTCCTCCATGCTCTGCAGTGGAAATGGAGATTAATCAGCCTGGGTGCATTGGCAGGAGTCACCGAGTGGGTGGAGAGAGTCATACACAGTCTTCTGAAGTCCTACTGTACACCCCAGCCCAGCCTGAAATGCCCAGAGGCAAGCTGACCAAACTGGGACGAACGGGGCATTCACCTTTCCACACACTCCAGTATAATGCACTCGTACATGTTCTTGAGGTACTATATTTAACTTCAAGTTTCTCTTTATATAAAGTTTAATGCTTGAAACTCTCTTACATCTGAGCTATACTGTAGATGATTTAGATACTGGAGAGACTGAAACCTCTGAAACAAGGCGTTAAAAGCTGAAGGGTGTGTTTTTTTAAAATGTTAAAATACTTTTTGCTATCACATTTTGAAATGTACAGATTATAAGGAAGACCTTTGTAGGTTGATTTCATTCAGTCAACAGTCTTTATTTCGCAGTTCTGTATGGCGATGCCAGATGTCACACATTTCAGCTTTAACTCAGACTTGACACTAAATGAAACTGTTTCTTACCCATTTTATAGCATTTTATATTCTGATGACATAGATAAAGAACTTTAAAGAAATAAAGAACCTTTATTTCGACCTAATAGGTTTTTCCATGCCAGGGTTGTCATATTGAATTTAAGGAAGACAGAATAAAAAGAAAATCAAAGACATTCATATAACTGTAAGAGAGGCAGATACTGCTGAGAAAGAAACAGACAAAATGATAGACAGAATGACATACAGATAGAGATAGACAGATAGATAGATAGATAGATAGATAGATAGATAGATAGATAGATAGATAGATAGATAGATAGATAGATAGATAGATAGATAGATAGATAGATAGAGCTATAAAAACTCTTTTTAACCTCTATATTTTATCTAAGTGTGTGGTATAAACACATTTGGGGTATAAATACGAATTCAGGATAAAGAATAAGGAAAACATGAAATGGACAAACATGTGGAAACATTGTCAGTGATGCATGATGTTTTTGATTTTATCCCAGATAGCCATAAAAAACAAACATTTTTCAGCGACATCTATCAGAACATTCAGTGTTTTTAGTTATAAATAAATTAGCAGCACATTCACGTTTGAGTTGTTCCCTACTGATATATTTCCAAACGCCAGAGAAATGCCATTCACAGCATTAAAATGCCTTTGGCTTTCATACGGGTAGTTTGGCGACTGTAATGCCACATTCACTGAAACTTAATTCCTCCATGGGAGGTTGCCCTAATTAGTGCCTCTACAAAACTTAAGTGGGGTCACAGCCCTGTCAATGGGGCAGTTGGAGGTGATGTCCTTGGGAAAGACATTTTGTTGCTATATAAGGGTCTTCAGGGTTGACATTGTGAACCATAAACCGGCTTAATTAACAGCAGTGGAATAGCATTTGACAGCCACAAGGACGGGAGAGGGATTAAAGGTCATTTAAATTGTGAATCCTATGACAGTCCTTTGCTTAAATAACACACAGGGGTGAAAATACTTTAAGGGACAAGGTTAAATAATTAATGTACATGCTAGAAAATAATATTATGGAGAAGAAACTTCTCTGGAAATACTGCCAATCATCTGACCATCTAATGACATCATGATACAAGGTTTGTTTTTTTTTTCTTTGTTTTATTCTCCATGCTCACGGCTAAACAGCTCATGTGCAGATATGCACTGTATCACCTTTATGTAGAGAATAAGACAGGAAAAATTAATTATTCAGCATGGTGAAATATAACCTCTGAATGGCGTGACTCACGAGAGCTCTCAACCAATAGGGAGAATGATTTTATGAAAGATGAGGAGTTCAGGAAAAAGAGCAAGGCCTTACTTTCATCCGCATGAGAAAAGCACTGATATTATCACAGAGGAAAAGATGCACAGCGTCAAAGTGGGATTCCTTCAGTTGATTACATTCATACATTCAGTCATACATTCAGTCATGAAATTTTATGAAAATAAAATTTTTAATTAAGACAAAATAAATACATGAAACAATATAAAATATAAAAAGAAGTCTGCTAAATATAACTATTAAAAAAAATAAAATAAATAAGCAACAGAATAAAAATTGGAAACAATTCAATTAATAATATAAAAGACTGAAATGAATATTTATGGACTGAAGTAAATGTCTGTTAACTATAATAACAAAATAAATTATAAAGCAACACAGTAAAGATATGTAGTGAAAACAGATTGAAAAATAAGTTTGTTAACAAATGAAATGAAATGAAATGAAATGAAATGAAATGAAATGAAATGAAATGAAATTAAATTAAATTAAATTAAATTAAATTAAATTAAATTAAAATCAGACTTGATTTAACATAAATACAGAATATCTGATTTGACAATGCTTTTCAGCCTGTACGGAAACACCTTTATCCTCTTTCATTGTTTTACACTGTTTATTTATTCCACCCATAGATCGGACTGATACAATGGCTTTGGAATGACACACAAACCTACTACTGGAGAAATGTGAGAAACCTTGACCACATATGTTTTCTAGCAGAACTGGCAAATGAATAAACCCCACACAACACTGGACAGCAGTTAAATCAATTACATGCAAAGCAGATGCTTTTAACCAAAGTGTCAGTCAGCATTTAACAAGAAAAGCCTTCCTGGAAAAAAAAACAAGGGTTAAGTGTGGGGTTCAAACCCAAAACCATTAGGTCATCAACCCAAATCTTTAACCACTATGCCACACCACCACTGTTTCTAGGTTAACAGTCAGCATTCCCTGAACACTGTAGACCAGCAAAATACAATTTATGCATGAATAAACTGGAGGCGCCTTTGTGCTGTCTGATGTCTGACATGATACAATGAATGACAGCGGTGTGACTAACTGACACACTCTTGGTGAGAAGAGACACAAACTTCAGAGACGTGTGACAGATGCCGTATGTGACAGTTCTTCAAACATCAGTCAGTTGCTGCCTGCAACGACAGCTACTCGCAACTCACAGCAGCCCTAATGGGATATGAAATACTACTAATGCATTGCTGATGTATTACACACACAACTCAAGCTCTTGTTGTTTGTAAAGCAGTGTGGTACGTCAGCTATTTCAGAGATAAAGACATCTAGGGAGCTGACCACTGTCTAAGGCCTGCTTCACATAACGTACTATCTATGTGAGCAGCAAAATTTCATCAGACAGCACATTTTTATGAACGCAACAAATCAAGCTCAGCAGACTACGCACCTATTTATCATCCATCACAATCTTTATGCTCAAAAAGATACTTTACAGAATTAGGCTCACAGAACAAACAAAAACACATATAATACCATTTAAAAGTTTAGAATAATTTTTACAAAATAATTATAGTTTATTTTATTTTGTATCATTTTGTATTAAAAAACTGCTAAAATTATTTCCTTTCTTATTTCTTGGGAATACAATTTTATATTGTTGTATGAAACATACAAAAAACAAATGAGGCTTCAATTTCAGAGAACACTTTCTTGTTAAATTGTTTTATGAAAGATAAATGATGTTGTCTCAAATTCTAAGCAAAATTAGGTCTCCCAAAAGGTATTTAAGGCTACAATCTGAGACAGCGTTTGAACAGTGTACATGACTATGATGGCCAGAACTACCAGGTAAGCAACTTACCATGTTTTGAGTGTCATGTCAAATATTCTTATTATTTTAGCTTACATATACCTGAGTTTTTCAGCTACACTCTTGTCTTTAGGGTATTCGTGACACGAATGAATTAAAACGGCCTTCACTGTGACCAGTATCAGACATTTAAAAAGGGCATTTAAGTCACCACCCCTAGATTTCATTGCATCTCCTTCAGGCCAAATAGCTGCTCTCATGTCAGTTTCAACATTACTCAACTATAATAAACAAACCTGCATCTGCCTGCTATCGACTGCCATGAAGTCAACAGCTCTCCACAACCCACGACTGTCAATCATCTGTCAGCTAACATGACATTCTGAATAGACAGTGTTCAAGAAGAATGACAGCAGGTTGAAGCTTTTTAATGTAAGAAATCAGAAGTCATACCTGAGATAAAACTCTAAACATTGGTTTAAATAAAATAACACTATACTTAAAGCTTTTTTAATGCAATACAAAAAAGGGTTATTAAAGGGTATAATGCATTATAATTATCCATAATGTGCACTGTAATACATTATATCTTGTCGTAAATAATTACAACCAAATGTAAAGTGTTATAATTTATTAACTGTGGTTACAATATTCATGAGATTGAACAATGCATTATAAGGTACACTACAAGGCATAATTAATGCATTAAAACTACTTTTATAATGCATCACACATAAAGGCTTTAAGTAAAGTGTTAATGATAAAAATAAATGTATGAATAATAATTCAATAATTTAACTGACAATAATTTTATTCATAATGCTCAGAATTTTAGCTAATAGTTTATAATATTTTTTATAATATTTACTTTAATCTACTTTTAGAAAAATCAGCATAATTCAAAGATAATTCTGTATATTGAGTCACTTCATTAGGCCAAAGACTTAGCTGATTAATATTAATCTACTAAAGAGATTCTTTAGAGAATCTACTAAAGTGGTTTACACTGGAAATTAACTTGCAAATTAACAAATGAAATTAGCACATTTTTGATCATGAGCTGATTTTGAAAATGGATTTGAACCTGGAAAACAGTCATCAGTTAGGTCACTTTGAATACATGTTTCGACAGTCTGGAAGTAAATTTAAGGTTTTTTTTTTTTTTTTTTTTTTACTTTTTAACTTCAAAGACTTCAAATAAAAATGAAAAAAAGATCTTTCTGACTGTATAACTTTCAGCATTCTCCTGGATTTTATTTAAAAATGAAAGAAAAGTCCATCTCTTTTGAAATGCCATTCAATGATAAATTGTGTGGTTACTCTATACCATTTCTCATGTTCTGCCTTAAAACCAAGAGATAAAAGGTACTTGAAAACATAATTGTTATCCAGCAATAATCTAAAGTTCAACTACATTGTTTTTCAAAGCATATGGAATGCAAAGGCGGCATTTTCTCATTCCGCGCTCAGTGGTCATCAACTCCTTCAGTCTGGTTATTATTATTTTCAAACTCTGTTTTGTTCTTTGGTTACCACCACAGGTTCGTCTTGGAACTTAATGGGGAAATGCAAGCCAAGTGTGAGTGAGTGTTTTCAAACTAAATCAAAACTCCACACTGGGGAGCAGCCAACAGTCTTCAACAGATAAACACACTTAAGTATATGCAATCATTCTCTCATTTAAGAGCGGATTGATGGATATGCACGAGTGAAAGGCAAAGCATTGGTTTTTTATCTCTCTGCAGGGAACAATGCATGCATAAAACATCTCCAAAAAGAGATTTTTATTTTGAAGAGTTTATTTTGTGTGACAGTTCAAAAACTCTCTGATTTCATTTTCTCAATATGTGAAAATTGTTGTCAGCCTCAGGTGAAGAACTAAGAGGTTTAAGAAAAGCCTTGTGTAATGGTCTGTGAGTAATTGTTCTCAGGTCTGAGTTATTTGGTTAATGGTGGTAAAATGTAAATTATAGTTAAGAAAATAAAGCTGTGGGAGGTAGTAGGATGGGAAATAATGGTGAAATGGAGATTGGGCACAAGCTGTGTGGTCTCTATCAATCTCCATATTCATGGAAATTACTTCTGTAATTTCTGACACATTAGAACTCTGAGCATACAGAGTTTTATTTTACCAATTTGCCATGGAATGGATTTAAGGATATATGACTTTTCACATGCTTACATAATAACCCTCAGAAAAAATAAAATAAAATAAATCCCACCAATAAACTGGTAGAGGTTATGCATGGGGTAGAGCTGATTTATTACACACTAAGCAATTGAAATGAAATAACTATGTTCCCTGACCAATTTCTCATGTAAACGTCTGACCTTGAACAAACAACAGTGCAATTTAGGCTCATTAAGAGCATCCAGTTGTTTACTTCTGGAAAGAGTGAGCTCCTCAGAAACCCCACTGTTTTACAAAACATGATAAATCACGCTTCATTTTGGAGCTCCTCTCTTACTTTACAGAGGAAAATTAAGGACAGTATTTTAATAAATGCAATTCTCTTTCCTCTCCTGCCTGGCATAGTTCAGAAAATAGATGCTTGCCTTTAAATATGTCTCTTAATCAGCGATTTAGCTCCCTTTCTCTCTATCCAGATCTGCTGAGTGGGAAAAAAAGCTGAATTCATACACAAAGACAAAACAAGTACAGGTAATTTTCTTCATTCTCGATCAACAAGCAGAACAAGATTAAATTAGATCAGCTGAAAGATTGAAGAAAAATAAACATAAATCTAACTGCATGTACATGTTTTATAAAATGATATGAAGGTATGTGAAGGCAATCCAAGCACTGTAATTAGTGTATCATTCAGACAAAGCAAACAAAATTGCAACTGAGAATGTGAGAATTAAAACTGAGAATGTTTATGAGTGATTAATCATGCAAAACTGGGACATGTGTTGATAGGGTGTTACTGACAGTTGCTTACTGGTCATTCCTATGATAATCTTGTCAATAATAATTGCTTGAGATCTTTCTATAATGTCAATAAGATTTTTATTGCCCACTAGGCTAAAATCATACTGTATGTTCAACCAATCAGAAATTTAATAGCACAATCATCCAGACACAATATAGACAGGTTACATGATTTTGTCTAATAAGCTCATTTACATTCTTGTGTGGAGAAAATGCAAGCATGGTATTGAGTTTATACAAGAGCTCAATAATTAATAAGTTAATATCGAATAACTTACATTTCATTAGCAATATTGCCAGTTACTTTGTCCATTTCTGCTTCCTTTAATGAAAACAGAAGCCAAAACAGAATTAGCAACAAAGAGTGCTGTTATTTCATTCCGGAATGAATCATTGCTTTTGAACAAATTGTTTGAGTAAAGGACTGAATGACTGACTCACTCACAAAGATGTTCACCTGTTTCATTTTTGAATGAATCATTGCCTTTAAGCGAATTGTTTGCCTGAAGAATTTAATGACTTGCTCATAATGACAGTCACTTTTTTTTTTTGAACAAATCAGTGCTTTTAAACAGATCCATTGATTGAAGGACTAAATGACTCACTCCTAAAGATGGCCACTTGTTTCATTCCTGAATCTATCCGTGTTTTAAAACAAATTAGTTGATTGATTTGCTTAGTCCTTGTTTTGTTGCAGATTGAATCAGTGTTTTGACTGAATCGACTAAGTGAATTATAAAGTGATTCACCATTTGTTTAATTTCTCAAGGAATCAATGTTTGTAAAAGAATTGCTACAAATTGAATGAAAAGCAATTTGTCGCCAACTACTGGTGAAACAATGTAACCTCATTAATCATGGTTTATATTATAGTAAATTTGTAGTAGCCACAAGGTTTTTTCCCCCTGATTGATTAACATTTGCATAATCACAGTTTTACTACAAATTCCTTGGTTAAAATTGAGCCAGAATGACCAAAACCACTTTTAGTACCAAGCTGTAAACACATTTTTTCCTGCTGTAAAGTTTTTTAACATGGGTAGTCTATGGGACTGACTCCCTTTTAGAACCAGCCTCTAGCGGCCAGTTTATGAATTACAGTTTTAGTCACTTCCGTGTTGGTTTCACGAGAGAGACCGGAAGGTTGCCGCTCAGTTAAGATGTAATAGTAATTGATTCTTATGTTTATTTAATAAAAATCATTGTTCACATGGATACCATACCACATTAAGATGTTAGATTCAGAAACTCAGTGTAAAGCATAAAATAATGTTTTGACTGATGGGATATGTGGTAATAAATAGAAAAAAATATATAGTTTTTGTTTATTGAGAATATTAAAGAGCCTTCACAGCAGAGCTTGTCTTGTGTGTAGAGTTGTGCGACGATGGCACGCATTCAACTGATGACGATGTGATAACATAAACACATTACAGACCATGTACATTTCATTCAAGTTTGTTTATGCTGTATATACTATTTATTTCAGAATAGGGATGCTGATGATGTTACATAGCTGCATGAAACAGAAACTATCTGTTTGCACATACCTCTGCTATCTCTAACCTGAAAGGTGGTCTTGCACCGATGACGTCATCATCCAGCAAGGCATACCCAGGGCAGGCGATTCATACGTCCACAGTGGGTTATGACTGGTCGACTGACAGACTCAAATCTTATTGGCTAAAGAGTACGAATTGGAGTTCTTGAGTTCGCTGCCAGGAAAGTCTCAAAATACACAGACAAATTCAAGGTAATTCACACAATCACAGCTCGTGATAAACTTCTGAATTTTAAACATTTACAAATTTTGTGCACAGTTGTACATCTGTGAATTGTGTTTTGCTTTTGTGCATGTGAATCATTTTTCATGCATGTGACTTTGGTTACGCAGGTGTGCATTGCGTCTTTTGTGTGAATAATTATATTGAGATCGTTTTGGCTTCATAGTTAACTTATGGTTAGTGTAGCAAAACTATAGGCAATTTGTGGTTACCATGGTTTAACTACAGTATATTAACCATGTATTTTTATTTATTTATTTATTTTTTGGTTAATTTTCTTAAGTTTTAATGTTTTTGAGGGCTGCAGAGAAAGTAATTGAAGAAATGAACAGGCCTACAAAGTGTTTTTTATCCAAATTAAAGATTCAAAAGTGGTTTGAATATGGAATCATCACTGACAATATCATGTAATTTACAGTATTTCATTTCACTAAAACCAACCTCTATAGAGTTATTAAAATGGTGTATACCGGACTTGTCGTCGCTTTACATCCATGTATTATCTGCACCCCTGTGTATGCAAATACTGGGTCACCTTGACTGTAATGACTGCAGTGCTCACTACAAATAAAGGGAGTCTGTGCAGTTGGGCACTGCCACAGAAACACATAGGCCGATGTGAGAAAACACAGAACAGCGGTGATCTGGGAGGTACACAACTCACGGGGAAATGAGGACACTTTGTCAACACAGCAATCCTCACACCCTACCCCTCTGTTAATTGGTTGTGCCGTTAGAGGTTTGAGCACTGATGGAGAGAAAGACAGAGACGACATGTGCATTTCACACATTTCTGCCTCCTCCTGTGTGACCTTCTGCCTCGCAGCAGAGGGTGTGTTTCATCGCCCGTACTTTTCTGGGTATACAAGAAGCGCCGCAAATATCCAAAACCCTACACAGCTGTTGCAGACACCCTGTCTTTTGTCTTTTTCCATGCCCTCTGCCAAAAGTGAGTCATATATCGGGCGACAATGCCAGAATGGCTCCCACTGAGAGAAATGGACCATTTTCATTAGTGGTTTTAGTTCTTCACACTGTTGAACTTAGGAAAAGACATGTGGCTCTTTCTTTGGAACAAATTGATTTCTTTTTACTCTCACAAATACTCTCACCACAATTATTCTAAGACATATGAAAGAGGAAAAGGGGGTACTTTAAGATCGAAATGGCTACTTGGAAGAAAGAAAAAAATAGCAATTTTAGCCACTACATCAGACAAACAACACCAGAACAAAAAGATCTGGATCTGCAAATAGAGATGGAATTACAACACCTCTCTTTCCATCTCTGTCTATTTATCTTGTTTTCTTCCCCTTTCATCAGAGTGTCTCGATGTTCCTAATTTATTAGTGCACAGAGATTGTCCCATTCAACTTCTGAGCACGAACTGCAGCGTATTCAATTTAAGGCTTCCAGAAAAGAACAGTTAGAACCTGGACCAACCTGAAGGATCTATGGACCTTAGCCAGAATATATGTTTCTTTTTTCGTCAATGAAAATGAAGCTGTTTGGGACAGAGGTACAGTGTGTTCTGTGAGTTGTATACTGTTGTGTATATTTCTAACAAATGTGACTTTACTGTATATTTCAGAATTGTCACTTAATACCTATTAATTATTCATGACTGTCTAATTATTCCAATAGAAATTATTTTAATTATTATTACTGAACTATTAACTATGTGCTATATAGGTTTGTGTGTGTGTGTGTGTGTGTGTGTGTGTGTGTATTTACTTAACCATATTTTGGGGACAAATTTGTACCCCAGAGTGATCTAAATCTCCAAAAATCTCCCTTTGGGACATCCTCATTTATAAAACTAGTATAAAAGTAAACAAAGATGTTTTTTAAATTATAAAAATGGGGAAAGTTTCCTGTAAGAGGTATGTTTAGGTGTAGGGTTGATGTAGGCAGATATTATATACAGTCTGTACAGTATAAAAATCATAACGCCTATGGAATTTCCTCATTTAGACAGCTAAGTAAATGTGTGTGTGTGTGTGTGTGTGTGTGTGTGTGTGTGTGTGTGATTTTAGTGTCAATAATATACTATTATAATTTTAGCTAACTATAATAACCCTTATATAGGGCATACAGTAGTCTAGATTTTGTTCTGTATTATAGTTTTTGTTAATATTTTAAATGGTTGTATTTATATTTTCTTATGCTTTATTTTACATTTCTATTTTATATTAGTTAAAGTTTGAGTACTTTCCATGTAACACGCTGCAATAAAATAATCAAAAATATATATTTAATTTTTTTATTTGTTTTTATTATCCAATTTTTTATGATTTTTGTTTTATTTTGGGTTAACTATAAAAACCTGATACAAGATAACCAGTTGTATTATAGTTTTGTCAATATTTTGAATTATATTTTAATTTATATTTTCTTACAATATATTTAGTTAATATTTAGTTAACAAGCTGAAATAAAATAATTATATATATATATATATATATATATATATATATATATATATATATATATATCATTTTTTTATTTCATTTGTTATTACTATTATTATTATTATTATTATTATTAATTTATAATTTTTTATTTATCTTTTATTTGTTATTATATATATATATATATATATATATATATATATATATATATATATATATATATATATATATATATATAATTTTTTTTTTTTTTTTTTTTTTTTTAGCTAACTATAATAACCCTGGTACAAGGCAAGCAGTTGTCTTTTTTCATACACATGAATTTGATTTTAAATTTATTTCACTTCAATTAAATCTATTATTATTATTATACATTTTTTTTTTTATTATTATTATACAGGTTTATTATTTTTTATTTATTTATTTTTACACAGACCTGTCAGATCAGCCTCAGTTCAACTCAGATTTTGCATGTCTCATAACACAAATTATCATTGGAGAAACCAAACGATTCTTTTCCAGATCACAGAATGTACCCTTTAGATTCTGAGTTCAAGGAAAGGAGAGAAAGAGAGGCTGAAAGAAAGAAAGAGTTTGAGATTTAGCACACTACGTCTCATAAACATTATTCTCAGGTCATGGGAACAGAACCAATCTCTAAGAAAGCCCTCGAAGAAAACCCTGATCCCATAATACATGTTTAAAAGTGTTGATTTCCTGAATGATGGATTAAACATTAAGAAAAATAACAGCATTAGACCTCAAAACAATCAAAGACTCCACCAAAAATCTATTGTAAGTGTTACAGAATAAATATTCCATATTAAATGGCTGTTTTCAGGTCAGAAAGATGTGTCTGCATTTAATGAACAGTTATGAGCTCTATCACAATTCACATTGGCTGCTATCCATCCTAAAAAGGATTATGTAGAATTAGTGTGCCTCAAAACATAATACATTAAAATAATAAGCTAATGCTATCGTATACTTTTTCCAGCATAGACTACACTACCATTCAGAGGTGTGGTGTCAGTAATAGATAGATAGATAGATAGATAGATAGATAGATAGATAGATAGATAGATAGATAGATAGATAGATAGATAGATAGATAGATAGATAGATAGATAGAAACACTCGAAAAACAAATGTCTTGCACCTTTCATGTGCAAACGAAAACCATGTTGTTTACGAGGCACATTGCCAAAACAATTAGACTGACGCCAGCATTCAAATAATGCTTCAACCAGTATTAATTAGTACACCAAACAACATCAAAATAAAACAGGAATTAATTGGATATTTTTCTCTGATTAAGAGAAAATACCAATTAAATTTGGCTAGTGGATTTTGCAAACCTGAGTCACTCCCCTTGCACACGGGAATAAATAAGTGACAGGTGCATCCACTCATCAGATTTTATGCTGAGGAGCCAAGACCTTATCCCTGGCAACTACCGATAGTTCAAGGTTGTGGCATGGGGACATAACGTCTCCGTTCCCTCCATCAGGGAAGTGGATGAAGAAATCTCAGTATTCACCAGGTGATTCCTCTCATAAGCTGGAAGAAGAGGCTGTTCTGGGTGATGACAGAACAGTGATTCCCCTAGCTGTTTCAACTAAAAGAGCAGTTTCTGATCACCGTCGGTTCATGTCTTTTTAAAGATGCCACTCCGGCCATGTCCTCTTGGAAGTGGTTCTTACCTGGCTTCTACTGATGGCCATGATCATTGTCTTCAGTGTCTGGGCATCCATCACACTGAGGATGCGTTCGTGGATGGTTAATGCGCCCACGCCAGTGCTGTGATCGCACCTCTCTCCTCAAGGAGAGCGGAGGAGCATCTTCTGTCACCACCCGTCCCGGTTTCTCTGTCACGAGCAGAGGACCGCAAACTAGTGCTTTGGGTGATCTGAGAGTCACATTGAGAGCCTCCCTGCCAGCTGGCCTTCAGAGAGATCCCTTTGAGCCATTGAATTAAACTGAGCTTAAATTCCTCTCTGCTAAGACAGCTCCTGACCGTACTCACTTCCATCAAGAGGGTTGGGGACCTTCAAGCATTTACGATAAGCTAAGAGTGCCTTGTGTTCGGGCCAACCTACTCTCACATTGTCCTGAGACCCTGGCCTGGATACATGCCCAATGTTACCACCACACCTTTCCGTGATCAGGTGGTCAACTTGCTAGGACTGCCACCGGAGGAGGCAGCACTGCTGTGTCCCGTAAGAGTGCTTTGTTTATATGTGGACCACTCCCAGAGCTTTAGAAACTCTAAGCAGCTCTTTATCTGCTACTGAGGTCATCAGAAAGGGAAGGCTGTCTCCAAGCAGAGGTTTGTCCACTGGATAGTGGATTCCTTCGCCTTGGCTTACTAGTCCTAAGGCAAGCCGTGCCCCCTAGGGGTCAAGGCTAACTCCACCCTGAGTGTCGCTTCCTCTAATGCATTGGCGCATGGTGCCTCTCTAGCAGACATCTTTAGAGCTGCGGCATGGCTGACACTGAACTCCTTCACAAGATTCTATAGCCTCCGCATCGAGCCAGTTTCCTCCCGTGTGTTGGGTAATAGGTTATTGGCAGGAAGAACTGGTCGGTTTTTGAACTATCGGTTGTTGCCAGGGATAAGATATTGGCCCCTCAGCATAAAATATGATAAGTGTGATAAGGGTGCACCTGTCACCTATTTATAGCCGTATGCACGGGGAGTGACTCAGGTATGCAAATCCACTAGCCAAATTTCACTGGCATTTTCTCTTAGTCAGAGAGGATTAAGGCTCCCAAGTAAGAGCCCATTTGTCAACACATCAAAACATCTCTGTTCCCTCCATCAGGGAATGAGGGTTCAGACGTAACCGAGATGTTCCCTGTGCACTGGAGCACAGGCATCCACTGCCTATTACATCATGGCCGCTCATGCAGAAACAATGGAAAAAAAACAGCTGGGTTCATACTTCGTTCCTCCCTGGATCATTGTGTTTCCAAAACCGTATCAGTATTAATAATGTTAAATGAACATTCATTCCGCAGTGGATTAATATGCACATCCAGTGATCATGCTAACTAGCGAGAGCATGGATAATGACGTTTGTATGGCTTAAGGGAAAATGGACAGAATGATTCACCTGGTCACCCTCCCTTAGCCCAGCCAGGACAGAGGGAAAAGACATTTGTTCGGCATTGTTGCAGGGGTTACATTGTCACCAAGAGGCCTAGGAGATTCATTACACAAAGGTATGTGCCATTTCCATTGAACAAACAAATTGTGGGTTAAAAGAATGGTTCACCTAGAAATGAAAATTCTGTCATCATTTACACACAAAAGAATATATTTTGAAGAATGATGGTAACCGAATTACCATTAGTTGCCGGTAGCCATTGACTTTCATTACAGAGAATAAATACTCAAGTCAACAGCAACGGCAACAAAAGTTCTTCAAAAAATCTGTTCAACAGAAGAAAGAAACTCATATAGGTTTGGAACAATCGAAGGGTTATTAAATTATGACTTTTAAGAATTTAGAATGTAGTTCCCTATCAAAAGCTACTCTCGATGCTGCTCTCAATAGCGCTAATGAGAACATTCTTTGTTCGACCGGTTGTGAAGCATGTGTGTCAAACACGCCAAGAATTGGCTTAAATAACCTCGGCAGGTGACGTCACTCATAATGTGCACCTGCAGGTTATAAATAGACATGAAACGGAAACATCCTCAGGTTTCTTTGTCTTCAGAGACCACATTGTGTGTGTGTGTGTCACGCTGATGAAAGTATTAGTTTAAAAGGAAGTATGTTGAGAGTTAAAAAAAGGAAAAAGAAAGTTCTAACTATTCTTGCTGATTCTATAAGAGATGTGTGCCTCGCTCTCCATGGCCAATCTCTGAAGAGAAATCGCATGTTTATTGTTTTTTTAAAAAAGGGCTGCTTTCGCGTTCTAGAGTGGCAGTTGTAAGCACCGCGGTTCACTTCCTATCCGCGCTAGGCTCTTTGCTCTCACGAGGAACGAGCTGCTTCCCGCTCATTAAGATCACGCTCCGATCTGGGATTGGGCAGAGGCTGCTGTAGCTCTAGCTTCTGTTGAAATGGACATTGAGAGTGCTCTCTCCTAGCGCTATAACTCTCGCGATTATAAGCACATGAGGAGTTACTAGGTGGTGACTCGTGCAGTGACCAGATTAAAGACTGAAAATTAGATTTTGTACATTATGATTTCATAGGTGAGAGAGACGCTAGCTGCTATCTCTCCCCTATTGGAGCAACATCATTTAAATAAAAATATAAATAAATGATGATGAAAATGATGATGATTATGATGAAGAATAAAATATATATATATATATATATATAAAACATATATATATACGAAAAGACAGCAATTGTTCCCTGCCAAACGTACTGTAGCAACATCTACACTTGGATGGAACGCATTTCATGCTGTGGGTCAGACTAGTGCTGCCCTGCACACCATAGGTTCTGCAGGCGTATCAGGCTGATCTGAAAAATCTGAGTGCCAGGAGGAGACTTTTAATATGTTTCTCACTCACTGTGTTCAAGTGTCGGGGCTGTCAAAAAATAAATAAATAAATAAACAGTCCCGACCCGATCCAGCTCCTCTGGGGTAGGAGGTTCAAAGAGAGAGTGTGGCGAGTTGTGTGCCCCCTCATAAGACTGGGGAGCAGCTTGTAACACTTGGCAGACGCAGATGGAGCTGGACTGAAGTACGGTCATCACGACCAAATCAAGGGCCTTAAGCTGTGCCCAGGACAAAGGGTGTGTCCCCTCAGGGAGGGCCCTGGAAAATTCCATCAGAAGTGTAAGGCTCCTTCCTGGCACCCTCAGGGGATCACTGAACAACCTCCGCCACCACCGGTGTTTCGGGGGGCAGTGGTCTCCAGTGAAATGATACATGCTCTGTTGCTTCCTGCCACATTTCAGGACACCAGACATCTAACCATCCCCCCCCCCCACAACAAACAAAGTGCCACAATTAGTTCCCCTTTTGGAGAAGCTGGCAGCGTGGAAGCTACTGCCAAATATCTTCCCATGAGCCGAAAGAACTGTAGTGAAGGGCTACAGGATTCAGTTTGCACATCGTCTTCTGCATTTCAACAGCGTGGTCTCCTCCTCTGTGAAACCGGCACGTGCATATCTGTTGACACAGGAATCACAGACTCTGCTGGTCAAATGGGCCATAGAATGTGTTCCCCTGCCAGACAGAGAGTCAGGCTATTACAGTCGGTATTTCTTGATTCCCAAGAAAGACGGGGGACTGCGTCCAATCATAGATCTAATGGACGTGTATTTTCATTTTGAAATATTGCCACAACTCAGGAGGTTCCTGAGGTTTGCTTTCGGGGGCGAAGCTTACCAGTATCAGGTTCTTCCATTCGGCCTAGCTTTGTCATCCCACACTTAAACGAAATTCATATGAATGTAGGAGCAGACTTGCTGTCCAGACAAGCTGTGAAACACGGCAAATGGAAACTCCACCCCTAAATAGTCAAATCTGGGAAAGATTTCAAGTAGCAGAAGTGGACCTCTGTGCTTCACAGGAGATGGCACAATGTCCCCTCTACATCTCTCTGACTCATCCAGCTCCCCTGGGTCTGGACGCTATGGCCCATGCGTGGCCAAGACTGCGTCTTTACCCTTTTCTCCGATTGCTCTGCTCCCGGGAGTCCTGGCCAAGGTCCGTCGACAGGGGTCTCGCCTCTTACTGATAGCGTCCCATTGGCCGACCGGAGTTTGGTTCTCAGATCTAATATCCCTCCTCGATGGCTCGCCATGGGCGATTCCAGTCAGGAGAGATCTTCTCTCAGGCACAGGGGACAGTACTTCATCCCCAGCCTGAGCTCTGGAACCTTCACGTCTGGCCCCTGAGGGGGACCAACTAGAGATGCTGGCCTTCCAGCCACAGTAATAGAGACTATTCTAAGTGCTAGGACTCCCTCCCCTAGAATAACTTAAGCCCTCATATGGAGTGTTTTTGAGGGCTGGTGCATGACACACCATGCAGACCCAGCTCACTGCCAAATTGTTTCAGTACTGGAGTTCCTGCAAGAGAAATTGTCCTCAGGCACATGTCCTAGTACTCTCAGAACTAACATGGCCACTAGTTTGGCTTGCCATGTTTTGATTGACTGGGTTTCTGTGTGGAAGCACCCTCTGGTCGCCTGCTTCATTCATGGGGCTCAGAGGTTGAGGCACCCACTAGAGCTACGGCCCCTACAGGGGATTTAGCCGTAGTGCTCGATAGGCTGGCTGGCACCCCTTTCGAACCATTAGAATCAGTGCCTGCCAGGCTTCTGACTCTAAAGATGGTTTTTCTTATGGCCATTACCTCTCTAAGGAAAATTCGGGATTTACAGGTTTGGTCAGTCCTACCATCCTGTTCCGATTTTGCCCCTAGGCGAGTCAAAGCTATTTTGCATCTTCACCCTAATTATCTTACGAATGTTCCTTACTGTGTCTGTTCTGCCCTGGCAATGGTGTTCTGAACCAAAGATTGACAGACAGCTAACAGAAATAAAGCTCCATCACACGTTCTTCGTTGTGCTTATGTAATGCACACTTTATTTTACTGTAAAACTAAAAGAAACACACAAAAAAAATACAAATTACAAAATGATTTACAAACTAGCATGAACATTTTCACATTCACAAACTTCCGTTTACAGAATTAAACAACAAAATAGACAACCGAATTATGTCTCTGAAGAAAAAATGTGACTCTGCAACCTTATTAGGATATTAGCCGTCAGGTCGCGCTATATTTCAGAATCAAACATCTACTTACAAACATCTTAATAATGACCAGCTTTAAATTAAACTAACACAACATTATTGCAGTTATTTTCAATGTGAAATTTATAACTCGTATATATAAGTCGTATCTACTCCAAGGATTAGACAGCATCCAAAATGCAGATCACAGAAAACGACTCTTCTTCTATTGTTTTACATGCTTTCTGTTTCGTTTTATTGAGTATTGTAATAACGGTTTTCACCACAAGGAGTCACACCTGAACTACTTATACAAATCAAAATGGAACTAAAGAAAAAACTAATACTGAACAGAACACTCCCCGCCTGGTATAACTTGTGTTATACCACTATGCATTCCGATTATTTGACAAAAGTAAGACAACATCACATATAGGTCTTAAGTACTCTCTGAATACCCCTGCTTAGCAGTCTTCACCATAACCTTATGAATTTTTCCATCAGATGAGGCTATGGTCTTTGCTATGAGACCAATTGGCCACTCACTGCGCTTAGCTTCTCCATCCTTCAACAGAACAATGTCTCCTTCCTGAATACTCTTTCTCTCCTCTGTCCATTTTCTCCTGGGTTGCAAGGTGGACAAGTACTCCTGCTTCCATTGCTTCCAGAATGAATCAGCCAACATCTGGACTTGACGCCACTGATTTTTGTGCAGGTGACCTATCTCAAAATTTCCTGGAGGAGCTGGAGCAACACTCGCCTTCTGAGTTAAGAGGATTGCTGGTGAAAGCACTTGGGGCATGCCCGCATCTGATGAGATTGGGGTTAAGGGTCTGGAGTTCATAATGGCCATGACTTCTGACATTAAAGTTGTTAAGACCTCATGCGTGAGTCTTGTGGGAGTTTTCATCAAGAGAGCCTCCAGAATACGTCTGGCAATCCCGATCATTCTTTCCCACACTCCTCCCATTTGGGAGGAATGTGGAGCATTAAAGGTCCATGTGCAACCTTGATTCTGCAAGAAGCCTTTCAACTCTGAGCCGCTACTGTCAATTTGAAGTTCCTTGACTGCTCCAATGAAATTTGTCCCCCTGTCAGAACGAAAGTGCTTCACTGGTCCTCTGACAGCCAAGAAGCGACGCAAAGCACAAATAAAGCTTGACGCTGATAGGGACTCCACTACCTCTAAGTGAACTGCTCTGGTATTTAAGCAACTGAATACGACAGCCCATCGCTTGTTCTCAGCGTTATGCCCTCTTGTCTTACGTGTCACCACAGTGAATGGTCCAAAAACATCAAGACCTGTGTGGGTGAAAGGTGGATCTACAGAAACTCTATCTGAAGGCAAAGCCGACATCTTCTGACTCTCTACTTTACCTCTCAGTCTCTTGCATAGCACACATTTGTGGATGATATTTGAAACAGATCTTTTGCCACTGACTATCCACAATCCAGCACTACGTATAGCACCCTCAGTAAAATGCCGGCCTTGATGAGCCACTTGATCATGATAATGCTGAATTAAAAGACCAGTCACGTGATGGTTGGGAGGGATTATCAAGGGATGCTTCTCTAGGTCAGAGATGTCAGCACAGTGAATGCGACCCCCAACTCTTAACAGACCCTCCTTGTCCACAAAGGGGTCAAGCCTCAGGAGCGTGCTACGCTGTGAGACTTTACCAAACTTAGTCAAACTCTCAAATTCCTCCTGGTACACTTCTCGTTGTGCGGTTTTGACTATAGTCAACTTGGCTTGTGATATCTCCACACCTGAGGTTTTTGTACACAGATGCCAATTCCGACAGTGTGTGTCAGGAAAAGATTGTGAGAATGATTTTGCAATGTGCGTCAGAGTAGCGACAGCTCTTACCAAAGATCTCCACCTTGAGAAACGTTCAAATCTGCTTGAGCCTAGTAAGTGCTCTTTGACGTTAGTTGCCAGTGTTTTCACTTGGGGGCAAATTTCAACATCCTCTTCTGCTTTGACAAGTCCATATGACTATCCTAAACTACCTTCTATAGGGCCACATTCCCTAAGGAACTCTGGACCTGAAAACCAGTTGGTAAGGGGTAAGTGGCCTGCTGCCACAAACTTGGTGGCATGATCT
Organism: Carassius carassius; assembly: GCF_963082965.1. NCBI lineage: Eukaryota > Metazoa > Chordata > Actinopteri > Cypriniformes > Cyprinidae > Carassius > Carassius carassius. Next base: position 20,944,065 of record NC_081789.1, read on the forward strand.
GCTGGGTTCTGTTCAGAACAGACGTAATGCCATTGACTAGGTTCTGTGGTTTTTCTTATGCGTGCAACTCTGTTAGCCACGTACATGTAGAATCTGCGTGTTACATTGTGAATGTAGCCGAGCACTATGCGACTGTCAGTATAGAACTGGATATTGTGAAACTCTATGTCAATTTCTTCCTTTATGAGTTCCATCAGCTCAACAGCAAGCACCGGTGCACATAACTCCAGGCGTGGAACAGTATGTGCTGGAAAAGGGGCCAATTTGCCATTTCCCATTACAAACCCCACATGAAGCTGTCCATTGGAATCTATTACTCGTAGGTACGCTACTGCAGCGATAGTGACTGGACAGACAAACCCGAGAGGATCATATAAACTATTGACGGTGGAAAGGATCCCTCTTCGAGTGAAGGGTTTGAGATCTTGAGAAGCTTTAAATGTAAAGCGGTCTTCCTTGATGTTCCAACTTATACCAAGGCTGCGTTGGAGAGGTATTGGGTCTTTATCAAAATCCAGGTCTTTGAGATCTTTGGCTCTCTCACTGGATGGAAAAGCTTCCATCACTGTAGCACTGTTAGAAGCCAATTTATGCAGATTCAAGCTTGACTTTGACAGCATTGCTTGCGTACGCTTTAGGAGATCAATGGCTTCTCTTTCAGTAGGGACAGATGTGATGCCATCGTCAACGTAGAAGTTGTGTAACACGAAGTCCTTAGCATCCATTCCGTACTCTTCTTCGCCTAGTTCTGCTGCTCGTCTTAAGGCATATATAGCAACCGCTGGCGAAGGACTATTGCCAAAGACGTGCACTGTCATTCTGTAATCAATGATCTCCTTTTCTGCACAGTTGTCTTTGTGCCAAAGAAAGCGAAGATAATTGCGATGCTGCTCTTTTACTTTGAAACAATAGAACATTTGTTCTATGTCCGCCATCACAGCTACTTTCTCCCTACGGAAGCGCAACAGCACATCCAAAAGGGTATTGTTAAGATCAGGTCTGCTCATCAAAACATCATTAAGGGACACCCCTCCATACTGGGCGCTCGAATCAAAGACCACCCTAATTTTGTCAGGTTTGTGTGGGTGGTAAACTCCAAAAATCGGTAAATACCAATATTCTTCCCCTGATTGTAAGGGTGGAGCAGGTTCTGCTTGCTCATTTTCAATCACCTTCTGCATAAAACCAAAGAAATGCGTTTTCATATTCGGTTTCTTTGAAAGAGTGCGCTGCAATGAGTTCAGCCTTTGTATAGCTTGCTCTCTATTGTTCGGCAGTTGCTTTCTTGGAGAGCGGAATGGAAGTGGCGCCACCCAGTGGTTATCATCATCAAGGTACACCTCTTTGTCCATTATGTCGAGAAAGACTCGATCCTCTACAGATAAAGCTGATTTATCATCCTCTGAAGATCTGAAGAACACATTCTCTTTTAAGCCCTTTGTATAGCTCTCACTGGTTTTTGAACCCTTGAGAGAACATGGTGGGTCGGGTAGATATGACAAAAAAGATGACTCACCCCGTTCTATGACACTGAAACTCTTTGTGCATGGAGAGAAGAATGAAGTTCGCCCATTTGGAAGTATGTTGGTCTTATAAGCGTTCACGTTGGACTGACAATGAGTCCCATTCAGACAAACTTCTCCCACTACTACCCAGCCCAGGTCTAAGCGCTGCGCATATGGTGTGTTGAGGGGTCCGTTTCGTTGTTCACGCACTTTGTGCACACTAAGAATATCTCGACCCAAAAGGAGAAGGATAGGAGCACAAGGATCTAAAGGCGGAATTTTCTCTGACACAGCAGTGAGGTGGGGGAAACACATAGCTAACTCTGGCGTAGGAATCTCCGATCTGTCATCTGGTAAAGTGTTACACTATATCAAAGGCGGAAGAGCAACTACTGTTTTCCCATCAAGCGATTCAGCAGAGAATCCATTTACTTTCCTCCCCGCCGTAGTCACTACACCTGAACACGTCTTCAGTATATAGGGGGAAGAACTGCTAACAATGTTGAACAGATCAAAGAACTGTGACTTCACTAATGATCTATTACTCTGTTCGTCCAGTACAGCATAAATGCGTTTGGCTCTTTCACGTTGATTAGAGGGATAAACATTTATCATTTATAAGAGACAAATCTTTGAACATGACTTGGGCCTACTAGCATCTCCACAAATCTCAGTGCACTTGTTGTTGACCTCAGCAGTCTCTTCGTCTGTTTTTTCCATGTTTTGATCTGCTGTTGATACAGACACTTCAATGGACCATGGGGCAGGACCCGAATGCATGGCTGCAATGTGTCGGTCACTGTTGCATTCTCTGCACTTAACAGATGCTCTGCAGTCTCTCGCAGCATGCTTAGTGGAAGCACAACATCTAAAACAGACAAACTTTTCCTTCAAATGCGCTTTTCGTTCATCCAGGTGTTTGCTCCTGAATGTGCGACACTTGTAAAGTGGATGAGGTTTATTGTGTATGGTGCAAAACTTGTCTGGATCTACATTCTTGTCTAAGTGTCTGTCTTGGTTTGGTTGTGCAGCCATTATTTCAGTTTTCTTGACGAAGACAGAAGTTCTGTTACTCAACTTGGCAGCTCCGTCGGATTTTGAGTTGTTTGAGTAGCCAGTTGAAGCAAAAGCAAAACTAGGGTCATTTCTAGTTCTAGCTTGTCTACAAACAAATTCAACAAAGAAGCTGAAAGGCGGAAAGTATACCTTATGGTCTTCTTTGTACCTGGAACCTTGCGTGATCCACTTGTCCTGAAGACTGAATGGGAGTTTTTCTATGATGGGGTTGACTCCCCGTGCTGTGTCAAGGTAAGCAAGTCCAGGTAAATGACCACTTTCTTTTGCTGACTGCAGCTCAAGCAGCAAGTCCCCAAGATCTCTCAGACGAAGGTTGTCTTTGATTGTGATGCGAGGAAATGCGTCAAGTCTCTTTAACATCGCCTGCTCGATGACCTCTGGACACCCATAGCAGTCCTCCAGGCGACGCCATATCATACGAACTCCTAAGGCTGGATCACTGACATGAACTAATTTGACTCGTTTGGCATGACTGGACGAATCAGGACCAAGCCATTTGACAAGAAGATCGATCTCCTCTCTACTTGTTATATTGAGTTCACTGGTTACAGCTCGAAAAGACGTTTTCCACACCCAGTAATTTTCTGGACAGTCATCAAATTGGAACAAGCCAGAACTCACCATTTCTTTCTTCAGCAAAAATGTAGTAAAGTCACTTGCATGTGGTGATGATGGTGCTGGAGTAAAGCACTCAGCAGGAACTTGAGAGGGCAGGCAAGAGTCACGTTGCATCCGTACTGAATATTTTTGATGCTTTACTTCATCATCTCCATCATATGGCTCCACTTTTACCGTTGAACTAGAACACTGGAAGTTGTGCGGAGTTGTCTTTTCCTGCTTCATAGGAATTGTCTCTGCATTCGATTCCTCCTTCATTGTTGAAGGGAGAGAACTTAGTAAGCCTGCAACATAACTCCGTGTCACATAACTTGATCCCTCACTTACATGTTGTGAATTAGGAGTCATATCAGGGGCATTTTTTTGCTGAGAATGTTTCTGCACATACTCTTCTGTGCGTTCAGTTCTACTTAAGATGCATGATTCTTTTTCTAGGCCGACACTTGCTCCGTCTTCTTCATAAACTGCAGCTTCATAAACTTCTGCCTCTGTAGATGCTGCTACATCTTCTTTCTGCAGTTGTAACACGTATAAATCAGCTTAAACTTCTGCTTTTCTGCGAGCTGTCTCAGCAAGTGCTTTCTGTTGATGCTCTTCAATTTGAGCTCTTTCTCTCATCATGATAGCTTCCTTTTCGGCATAAGAGGCCTTTACTTTGCATGCGGCTGCTTTAGCTCTTGCTGTGGTCGCAGCTGCACTAGCTGAAGATCTACTTGAACGATGTGATCTGCTTGACCGGGATTTTGTTTCTAGCGGTTGGTCAACTTCCTCTTCTTTCCTGAGAGGCTGTGACTCATCCATCTTGATAATGTAGTATTACATGTAAGCTGGACGGAATCCTGATTGTTTGTCTTCACCCGCCGTGCAGTCGACCTTTTACTATTCTAAACCCTGGCAATGGTGTTCTGAACCAAAGATTGACAGACAGCTAACAGAAATAAAGCTCCATCACACGTTCTTCATTGTGCTTATGTAATGCACACTTTACTTTACTGTAAAACTAAAAGAAACACAAAAAAAATACAAATTACAAAATGCTTTACAAAATAGCATGAACATTTTCACATTCACAAACTTCCGTTTACAGAATTAAACAACAAAATAGACAACCGAATTATGTCTCTGAAGAAAAAATGTGACTCTGCAACCTTATTAGCATATTAGTAGAGCTGAAACAACGAATCGATTTAATCGATAAAAATCGATTATTAAAATAGTTGTCAACTAATTTAGTCATCGATTCGTTGCTAAATAACTTTTATTTGCCGTAAGCGGCTCATTTCGTGCATATTTCAAATCTGCGGTGACCAAAGTGTGGCAGTAATGAGCCATCGGAGGTTTTACTCAGCCAGTACAGACGGAGAAGTAGCGAATAGCCAATAGCTGGCCTCGTTTTATGTCACGTGCTTCCCGAACAGCGTCTCTGCAGCATTTAGCGGGATGTGGGAGACTGGGAGTACTTTACTTTGAGCCTTCAAAAAAGAAGAGTAACCTGTAAACTCTGCACTACTGAACTGTTTAAGGGGACGTTCACATATCGCGTCTTTTGCGTGCTCAAGTTCGTTATTTCCAACACCGCACCGCATCGAGTTAAAAACATCTCAACTTTTCAGAATGCTGCAAGCGCATCGCGGGTCATGTGACAAGAACTAACCAATCAGCTTCATCCTTTCCCGTAACAACGTTAAAAGCTCAGTCAAGATGAAAGGTACAGCTGATCATAGTTGTATATGGATTTCCATTTTGAAATAAATTTAGTAGCAGAGCTACTGCAAGTGATTTTTTGAGCTGCAAATCCATTTATCCTTTGCTGAAATTTCCGCGTCTTCAAGGAGAGAGCACGTAATGGTTGCTTATCAAAGGCAGACGCCTCAGGGGCGCTTCTGCCCGAGCGCTTTGGAAAGAAGGAGAAAGCGCCACGCGTTTTTAGGCACGATATGTGAACGGCCCCTAAGACTTTTATTTGTGCAGATTCTCCAGTACAAAGTTGTTTGCAAATGTTTAGTCGTAAAAGCTGATAACATTGCTTTTTAACAGTTAACATTTAAAGCTTTACAAACAAGTTCTGTGATCAGTTTGTCGTTTACCAGTTCAAAATTCAGTCGTGCAGCCTAATTATGACTGAATGAGAGAGGTAAATATTTAAAGATATTTGAAATGCACTTTTTTTCTAAGTATTCACTGCTCTTTTTCACACAGCAGGTTTTTTGTGTGTGACTGTCCAATTTTTTTTTCTGGACAACCTTCTGATGGATTTTACTTTAAATTGTGAGTTCCATTCAGGTTTCATGTCACTGGCACTTTATTCGAAGGATTGTTTAAAATTTCACAGCAAAAGCTGTAAAGCTGTTTCCCAGTAAATAATAAAATACAATGTACTGCAATTTTATTCTGTTTTATCCTTATTCTTCGTGAAAATATGTTCTGAAAGATTCCTTAATAAGCTTCGTTCGGGATGTTAAACTACTTTAGGAGCTCTAAGGACTGCCATGGTGAAAACATTATTTTAAATCTCCTTGTGAAATTTGCTAGAGTATGGGTCAGTGTTCTGATTGCAGAAGAGTTCGACAAAGGATTACTAACACAATAAAACAACTCTAGGTATATTTTTGATTAGGATATGACAGTGCAAAATGGTTAAAATATCTTAAAAATCTATGCTGAAGGATAAAGACCATTTATTAATAATTTACTTGGGGAAAAAATGGAAAAAACTAAAATATAAGTACATAAACCGATTAATCGATTAATCGTAAAAATAATCGACAGATTAATCGATTATCAAAATAATCATTAGTTGCAGCCCTACATATTAGCCGTCAGGTCGCGCTATATTTCAGAATCAAACATCTACTTACAAACATCTTAATAATGACCAGCTTTAAATTAAACTAACACAACATTATTGCAGTTATTTTCAATATGAAATTTATAACTTACGGTCGTATCTACTCCAAGGATTAGACAGCATCCAAAATGCAGATCACAGAAAACGACTCTTCTTCTATTGTTTTACATGCTTTCTGTTTATTTTATTGAGTATTGTAATAACGGTTTTCACCACAAGGAGTCACACCTGAACTACTTATACAAATCAAAATGGAACTAAAGAAAAAACTAATACTGAACAGAACAGTGTCCAGTATGTGCTCTTCAGATTTACTTCCACCGCACTAGCCAGTTGCGTAAGTCAGAGCAGCTTTTCATATGCTGTGGGGGCTGCAGTCAGGGGTGTGGCTGCCACCAGGCAAACAGTTTCACATTGGGTGAGGGTTGCTATTGCCCTAGCCTACGAGGCGCGTGGTCAAACTTTGCCTCTAGGAGTTAGTGCCCATTCAACCAGTTGGGTTGCATCTTCAATGGCTTGAGCAAGAGGTGCGCCCTTGCAGCAAGTGTGTGATGCGGCAGGTTGGTCCTTTCGGCACACATTTGTCAGATTCTATAATTTGGATGTCGATGCTACTCCGGGCTCGCATGCCCTTGAGTCCACATCCCAGAGTCATGTCTGAGACCTCTTCGATGTTTGTGTGCACACACTACACAACCTTGGGGGTCCAGACACTTACAGTGCGCAGCGTTGGTATTCTCGTTCCCATTAGCGCTATTGAGCGCAGCATCGAGAGTAGCTTTTGATAGGGAACGTCTCGGGTTACTTGACTGTAACCCTGTTCCCTAAAAAGCAGGAATGAGATGCTGCGCCTCAGTGCCGCACTGTCGACGTGTCCGGACGTCTCTTCCGACAAAGGGGTAACCTGAGGATGTTTCCGTTTCACGTCTATTTATATATTTATTATATTTACTATCTATTTAAGTGATGTCACCTGCCGAGGTTATTTAAGCCAATTCTTGGCGTGTTTGACACACATGCTTCACAACCGGTCGAACAAAGAATGTTCTCATTAGCGCTATTGAGCGCAGCATCTCGTTCCCACTTTTTCAGGGAACAGGGTTACAGTCAAGTAACCCGAGACGTTTTTATTATTATTATTATTATTATGTAATTTTCCATGAATTAAATGTACATTTCATAAAACGTCAATATTCATCATATTACATAATAAAGTAAAAAATTAACAATAATATTATTAATACTACAAATACAAAAAAATACTATTTATTGTTTAAAATGATCACGTTATGTCATGTCATGTTTCAAATTGTTACTTCGTAACACCAATTTGTAATAATTTGTGAAATTTCTATTCTATTCTAGTCTATTCTGAGTGAAAAAATGTTCTACACCAAGAGTGTAATCGAAAATTTACCAATTGAAGCTTTGTGTCCCATTGTGGGTCATATTACAGGGAATTTATTAATTTTGTTTTATAATAATAATAATAATTATTATTATTACTTTGCTCATTAATAATCTGTTTGCTGTGGAGTCAATAAATCTGTAAATATGATTAAAAAGATGAATATGAGACAAAATTGCAGAATGTCACATTTTTTTATTGGGTGATTCAGGTCTTCCTAAGTGTTCAGCTGTGTCCTGTTGCATTAATTCTTCAGATATTAAAAGCAGGGAATGTGTCTTATTTTATTGGTGCGTTGGTCTATTTATAGGCTAAATGAGCCTAGGCCTCTTTAGAGTGCTGAGATGTTACGATGTTACAGAGGACTTATTTTATTTCTTTATTTCAACTTCCAAGTGGCCTATAGCCTACTTAAGTCATGAATAAATTGTTAAAACATGTGTAAATGACTTATTCTTGACAAAAGGCAAAAGAGCTGTGTGCATGTTCATTTGAATAATGTCGGGCTTTAAACGGGTTCGGGCTTTTAAAAAGTCAATCAAAATGTGCTTGTCGGGCTCGGGTTCTGATTACAGCTCTAGTGTGACCCTCTTTTAAAAATTCTTACATGTGTGCAGGCTGTCATGTAAGAATCAAAGTTCATTTCTAAAGAAAACGTCACTAGTTCAACAGCATCTGATACTGTATTTCTGTGTTCAGTGTTTTCATTGTCTTTGACAACATTGAGACTAAAGAACAAAGGTCCTGCAAAGATAATCCTAAACAACGATGGGTGCAGAAGAAAGTTCAACAGATTTTGTAAATTAAACCCAACTAGTATGTTGAAATATAGCAACATAAAAAGCACCTAGTGTTTTAGTGTAGTATTCTTGTATTCATGCTGTTTTGTTTTGTTTGTTGTTTTTACAGCAAAAACACTAGGCCACCAAGATCATCTATTAGAGTCTGAGCTCGTGTGGGAGGACTTTCACAAGCAACTGACAGCTTATTATGAATCATCATCATCACAATCTCAAAGTAATGAGAACACATCACAAAGAAGTTACATCATCATCATCAATCGGCTGCGAACAAGGTAGGTTGACAGTCGGTCACTAATTTTGTCCATTCTTTGCGATTGCTGGCAGCTTCTCGTAGTTCGCTCACTGTTGCTGGTACGTCCTTATTGATGAGTTCGCCAATATATTGGTGGTATAGCTTTCGCGCTCTGCCTCGACTTCTTTTGCCATGCCGCTGTTGTGGTGCATACAAGACGTACTTGTTGATCAAGTCGCTCTCATGTCTTCTTAGGCAGTGTCCTACAAATCTTAGCTGCCTCTGTTGTACTTGAAGAACGAGTTGGTTGCGGCCGACTATTTCATTAATCTCTTTATTGCTCTTCTTGTCCAGACGCTTTATGCCAAGCATGATTCTGTAGCAGTTGGTGGCAAAACTGTTGAGTTGGTCTCTGAGTTTGCTGCTAAGGATCCAGCTCTCGCAACCATAGAGCAGAATTGAGACACATGCAGATTCGAATATGTTAATATTGAGTGTAATTGGAAGACTTCTTGACTGAAACATGTTCTTCATCTTCCAGAAGGCCCCCCATGCTTGGCCTTTTCGTATTTTGACGTCGGATTCACTAGAGGCGATGTGGGAACCAAGATATTTGAAGTTCTTGGTCCATTCGATGGTCTGTCCATCTAGCTCTATGTGCTGATGATTGTGTATTGCCATGTCCAGACCGGCATATTCTTGGTTACTCAATGCTTCTGTTTTACCTATATTGACTTGAAGGCCTACTCTCCTGGCCCACTTTGCTGTTGTTGTGAGTTGTTCCTGTGCTCTGTCCAGGGTGTTTTCAAATAGGGCGATGTCATCAGCGAAATCCAGGTCAAATAGTGATACTTCTGGATTTCTGCTGGATTCTTTTAAGTGTGTTAAAAGAATGCGATAATTTGTTCTTTGCATGCTCTTCTTCGGCTCGAGTTAATACATAATCTATGACGATTATGAATAGGAAGGGAGCTAGGGTATCACCTTGTAGGACGCCTGTTGTAATGTCGAAGTGTTCTGATAGCTTCCCTTCGACTAGTACGTGACTCTTTGACTTGTTGTAGATTGTGCGGATCGCTCTTACTGTTTTGTCTGGGATTCCATAATGTCTTAGTATGTCGAACATGGTTGATCTCTTGATGGAATTGAATGCCTTCTTGAAATCCACAAAGGTGATATAATAATCAAGTTTCTTGTCTTGGAAGCCTTCGATTATTCTACGCAGGATGTGGACTTGTTCTGTACATCCTCTTCCTCTTCTAAAGCCAGCTTGATTGGCGCGTAGAATCTTGTCGATCGGGTCTCTTATTCGGTAAAGAAGGACCTTTTTGTATACTTTGGCGACGACCGACATCAAGCTGATCCCTCTGTAGTTGTTCATTAGGGTGAGGTCTCCTCTCTTAGGCAGTGGTACTATCAGATTCGTGGTTGCTTTCTGGTGCAACTGTTCTGGTGCTTTTTCTTGACAGTATACGTCAAGTATATCTGTATATAAGTATATATCGTTGCAGATGTTGCAGATGAGATCGGCAACATAGTCTCCTCTGTATTTCAGTGCCTCTGGTGTGATTGCAGCCAGGTGATTTGCCATTCTTCAGTTCTTCAATTGCGCACTTTATCTCTATGATAGTGAATGGACTTGTGTTGATGTCAAGATCCTGGGCAGCTGGTTCGATTGGCAAATCGTCAGTGATTATGTCGTTGTTTAACAAGGTTTTAAAGTATTGTTGCCACTCCTTTAGCAGTTCTTGTGATGATTTGATGTCTCTTCCATCTGCTCTTTTCATCTTGTGTTTGTTTGTTGACTTAGTCTTGCCGCTGATCTCTTTGACTATCTCCCAAGTTGTTCTTAGTTTATTTGCTTTTGCTGCTTCTTTAAGTCGCTGTAGTTTTTCCTCCAAGTAATTGATCCTGTCCTGCTCATATGAATCAAGCAGATCTTGACTGAGTTGTGTCATGTTCGCACACTTGTTTTTCTTAGATTTATTCCGTGCTTTGAGAAGTTTGATCGTTTCGCTCGAAACCCAGTTCTTTGGTGCTTTTTTCCTGACTAGGCCGACAGTGCTCTTTGCAGCTTCTTCGATGGCTGTTACGAATCTATCATATTTTGGCTGAATATCATCATGGCTGTCTTCTCTCCTTAGTGCGTTGTAACGATTTTGGATAGTGACGGTATATTGTTCTTGTAGCTCTTCGTTGTCTTTGAGCTTTCTCCAGTCGAACTTGAGGCGCTTGTTCTTGGTTTCTCTTGGCGCTCTCAGGCTGATCTTAATCTCTGCGCTTACTATTCTGTGGTCTGAGCCAAGACTGATTGAGTTGTACGCTCTCAAGTTCTTCACCGAATTGATCCACTTGCCGTAGATGACTATGTGATCTAGTTGAGATCTGTTTTTCCTGTCTTTTGTGTTTCTATTGGCATCCGGTTGCCACGTCCAGATTCTGGATTTTGGATGAGGGAATCTGGGCTGTATTGGCCTTGTATTTGTTGCTTCACAGAACTCAACTAGTCTACTTCCATTGTCATTTGTTGCTTTGTGCAGAACGTGTTTGGCTATAACTCTTGGATTTGACTGATGGCTGTCTTCTCCAATTCTTGCATTGAAGTCGCCTGCAATGACGAGCATATTGTGTGGCGATGTTTCATGTGCAAATTTGATGAGTTGGTTATAGAAGTTGTCTTTCTCTGTCTTTGGTTTTTCTTCTGTCAGGGCATAGGCTACGATGACTGTTGTTAAAGGGTTGCCCGCAAATGTTGCTGTCTTTATCCGCTCAGATCCCCTGTCAGGGATTTGGCGGCTTTGCTGCTCGTTAAGAGCCCTATTCCTCCGACGTGATTGCCTTGGGTTGTTTTTGTGGCTGAGCAGAAGTCGAATCTCCATTCTTTGTTGTTGTAGATTTCGATGTAGGTGTTAATGACATCGGCTGCTGGTAGTCGGTGCTCTTGTATGGTTACGATATCGATTCCTTTCTCTTCACACCCATGAATGAGCTGATGGAACCGGTCAGATTGTTTAAATGTTGATGTTTCTTGGTTGCCTCTCTTTTCTGTTTCTCGTAGAGTATGGACGTTGTAGGTACCAATGATGGTTGGTTTGCGATGAGAAAATTGACGCTGCTTGGTTGTGTTGATGGTGCTTGTTTTGTCTTGCTTTGACAATGCATGATCGGGGGCAGATGGCTTCCGCTTCATACGCGAGGCAAAGACGATTTGTTTCCCGGAATGGGTACTTCATTTGTGACTTTCGAAGCAATTTGTTAAAACCAAGTGGGTTACTAGCCCTGCATGGATTGGGTCAGTTTAATGTCATAGCCCAGGACAATAGGAGTTACACGTAGAAGTTACACGTTTCAAAATTATTGAAAACTTTTATATATGATAAAAATTTTAGTTTTGTAAGTTTAACCTAAAAAGTATGGTGAAACATGATGTCACAAATGTCTAAAAATAAGCTAATAATATAATAAAGTAGTTGGAACTTTTAAACTAAAAGTTTAAGAGATTTTGCTGTAGTATTTTGGAACTTTTTTAAATTATGCACATTTAAATTTAGTATATAAAAATATTATATGTTGTCAAATACATGTAGGACAATTTGAGAGTGACAGTTCTTAATCTATTCAGAAACTGAATTACAGTGAAACTGTTTTTTAACTAATGTGGTTTAAATATTATATTTTAATCACATTGAAATATATTTCACTCAATGTACTACAGTAGTAATGTCATTGTGTCATTAACTCATGTATCAAGAAGGCTGATGCAAGTCTGAGTGAATTTTAGACTGATTTGAATGAGAGCAAAGTTGTGATATTTGATGATACAACTGTAATCTGAAACTATAAATAAACTCTGATCAGCATCTACTGGTTTTGCTTGTGGCTGATGTTTTCAAATGTGTTCAATAGGTCCTTCCTTAAACATCAAGACATCTTTTCTCTTAACCTTTTAACCTCTTTTATTTATTTATTTATTTATTTATTTATTTTGTGGCTGGTTGCTGGCTATGCATCATTTTTTGTTATTTGTGCTATTTATTTTGTACATTTTCTCCATAAAAAAATGGTATGTACTGTAGAATGAGAATATAAACTTGCGTGCTGACCTTTTAGATTTTTTTCCATATATGCAGACTCTTGCTGAGTTAGTCAGATTTAGATTTTTTTATCTGTCGGCATCTGACATAATCCATGTAACTAGTATCTGAAGATGTCCAGGAACTCCAGGAACTAATGATTCTGTATATAACTGTGTCCATGGGGTACTTTTTTACCCTTATGTAAAGTCTAGGAGAAAAATGCGCTCAATCTGTCAGTAAAGGATGCCTTCATGATAAACTGAAACAGTGTCTTGAATTTCAGAAGAATCTGACAGTATGGAGCAGCTCAGTGTGACAATATTGTGAAATGGAAAAACTTGACCCATGCCTTTCCACCAGCTAACAAAACTCCCCAACAAACCTCTTAGGTGAAGTGACTGTAGCATGTCAGCTCTTCCTTCCTAATTTGCTTCATTTGAAAACATGTCAACTTTACAAGATAAAATATATTTAAATTACTGAATTAAAAAAAAGAAAGAAAAAAAATATTGGTACACTCATTTGTTCTATTGATGTGTTAAAAATAAAGCTCTTTGGGGTCGACTTCCGGACGGCAGATGGAGTAGACGTGTTTGCTTGTCTCTCCTGCTCTAACTATTTCTTTTGAATCACTCCGTACGTTAATTTCACCTTTAAACGGACCATAAGGACAAAAATGTATACTCTTTGGTCAACATGGCTTCAAAAGCGAGTAAACAGGGTAGAAAAGAAACCAAACCGGACCCTACTGACAGCAATTCCAGTGAACTCAATATGGCAGGGATCACTAAACTGTTGGATGAACATCGCCAGGCCTTAATGCTTTAGACTATGGACAAGTGTTTAACTAGTTGCTTATTAACATGCATATTACTACTAGCCAATTGACTGTTTATTAGGACTTATAATGCACATATTAATGCATTATTCTGCATGACCATATTATATATTTTCTTAACCTTACCCCACACCTAAACACAATTACTACAACTACACTATTTACTATTAATAAGAAGTAAATTACGAGTTTGAGGGAAAACTCTTAGTAATAGCAAATATGTGTTCCCTAACATAAAGTGCTATTTTTATACTTTATTTATTTACCCTTATTTACCCTTATTTTTATATTTAACTTTTTACTATCTCTCTCTTTTTCTCTCTTGCTCTCATTCTCACTCTCTCTCTCTTTCTCACAAAATTATTTGCAGCAAAAAAAGATCTATATTTCACTGCTTTTGTAAGAGAACACAATACTAATACTAAGAAAATGTTATATCAGATGGTACCAATAAATATAATGCATTCTATGCCTAATTCTTGATTTGATATTAATATTCATACACATTTTTATGAATCTGATTATTTGGCCAAATGTGTCAGCTATATTGTATTGTATATTTTGCACTTGCTATGTATATACAGTATTTTAATGTTATCTGTCATAAATGTATACTGTGTATTAAGACATATCATGAGTACAGAATATGGCATGTTTGCTGTGTCTGTGCGAGTCCCGGGCCGGCAGGAATTCTGGGTGGGGGGAGTGCATGTACAGTTCTCTCTCCACCTTCAATACCACGACTTAGGTGCCCTTGAGCAAGGCATCGAACCCCCAACTGCTCCCCGGGTGCCGCAGCATAAATGGCTGCCCACTGCTCCGAGTGTGTGCTCACAGTGTGTGTGTTCACTGCTCTGTGTGTGTGCACTTCGGATGGGTTAAATGCAGAGCACAAATTCTGAGTATGGGTCACCATACTTGGCTGAATGTCACTTCACTTCACTTCACTTCACTTCACTTCAAACCAGCTAATTCTTTGTAAGTGTAATTTTATAAACCAACAAATGATTCTAAATTATTTGTATGTTTGTTTGTTTTTTGTTTTGTTTTTTTGTATTTTTCAATAGTTTGAGAATGAGTCTGAGACTGAGCAGAGAGAACTTTTAAATTCCATGACCCTTGACCACAAGTTCCTCAATCTCCTCTTGGTAAAGCAGCACAAGAAAGTAAATGCATGTTGGCACTGTGGCTAATCTGTAAGCCACATAAAGACAATGGGAGGGGGGATTAGCCTCTCACATTTCAAAACTGGTAGAAGCAGTGATGTTACAGAAATGATGCAGAGGAAAGCTCTAAAGACAGACTCTTAAAACCATCTATGACTCTGTCGCTGTCATGTGACGTAGCTGTGGGGATTTCCTGTCCTGGCTGTGACTAAAGCCTCAAACTCACTTGGACTATAACTGTCCACCACACATAAAAATAACTCCTCTTGGCTGGAATGTACTGCACCAATGCTAATTTTGTATATGGTATATTCCCTTGCTAAATATATCTAAAAGAGAAGAGGATGTGCGAAGTGACATTCACAGACCAGCATTTATGGTCAAGACCAAATAAGGCAGTGATGTCTACTGAAGACCGGGGCTAGTTGTCACATGAAAAGTTGTCACAAAGACTTTTTCTCAGTAACTGTATGGTTTAGAGTCACACGTCCATTACACAATTTGAAATTAATTTTCAATTAAACAAAAATAAATAAAATAATTCAAAACATTAAGAATGAGTGTATACTATTCCAATACCTTCAATATTCTGCAGTTATTGCATTTTATGTCAAGATTTACTTTTTTTGTTTCTTTTTTTTTTTTAATAAAGGTCACACTGTAAAATGTTATTCTCACTAATGGATCCTCAGTAGTGAATGGGTGCCGTCACAATGAGAGCTTGAACAGCTTGATGGAATATCATGGTATTGAGGTGTTGTATGTGTGGTTTAACTGTGGATATCATGATCTAAATATATGCTACTATGGAAGACCAGTGGTAAATTTTAATAAAATGCAAACAGTCAGAATAATTAAATTTCACCAGAAAGAGAAGGAAAGAAAAGGAAATGCTCTGTATTCCACTCATCCATGTTCACACACAAACCAGTGAGTAGTGAACACATACACATTGTGAACACACATCCAGAGTAGTATTATTGTGAACACATACCTGGTCTCGGTATTGAGAGGTTTTCTTTTTTTGGGGGGTGTAACTCTTACACTTATATCCTAACTGTGTGTAACTCTTACACTTATATCCTAACTGCATGAATTATTTAATTAAAATGTGTTATTTAATCATAATAATGCAATAATACACTTGTTAACAGTGCTGATCTGTTGTGACACAGTTATTTAATTCCCAATGTTTTGTCCTGATTAACTAATTTTAGCAAAATTAAAGAACATCGACAGAGCATCATCATCATTCTAGCGTAACAAAATTATTATTCAGTCCTGTATTTTTGGCTTTCACGTGTCCAGATTTGACACTAGTCCCATGACAAATTTCACAGAAACCCTACAAATGACGATACCCTCCAGTTATCCTTGACTTGTCATTTCAAATAATTACGTCATTTACAGTAGCTAATATCTCTGTGAAGCAACAACTTAGATAACTGTAAATGTTCATCTTTTAGAAGTAACCTCCATAACTCATGTCATGTCCATGTCATGCTGCAGAGTGATTAATCATGGCGTAAGTTATTCCATTATGAAGCATTAACAAAGACGATACTTCCCTTTTCTGAGGACATAAAAAGCAATAGTAGCCCAAGTGCAGCAAACAATTTGTGGAATCTGATAGCACACAGGATCCCTCAGGAAACATGTACCTGTCCTCAGCATCTCAACAAATGATCTGTTTGTTTTCTTTGGTTATATTCCTATGTGCTTTTACATCAGGAGGTGAGTGTCCTTTGACTATTGCACTCACACACAAATTGACATTTGCAATCAATACTTAAGGAAAATTGTTCAATTTAGTAAAAAAAAAAAAAAAAAAAAAAAAAAATATATATATATATATATATATATATATATATATGTGTGTTATAATGTTCTTATAAAGTTAAGGGGAAATAGTTTTCAACCATAAACCTAATTCAATTCTTATAGATTATAGTTAAAACAAGGACACAAGTATTGGCCAATGAATTAAGAATACTCTGCTTAAGACATAATCTCTCAAAACAAGTCTTATTATCTTATAAAATTTTGCTTTATATGCATTGTTACACTTTGAGAGCTTCCGAAATCAACCTAAAAATGGGAAATACTTTTATTTATGGATGTTTTTCTGTCTGCTTGCAGTGATCTCCCATGCCCTAAAAGGCCAACCTGCTGCAAGGAGGAGATGCTCACGGACAAAGAACCTTTGATCAAAATCACGAGTTGTTACATCCTTCCACCAACACGCAAATGTCTTGAAGCTGTAGTGTAAGTCTGTCAATTAAAAAAATTATAATAATAATAATAATCAAATGCCTGTCAAATCTCTTCTTTGTCAAAAAGCATTTTATTGCATATATTTTGTCAGTATATATAGTCTAAATGCCTTTCACCTTTCATCTTTACAGGTTCGTTGATAAAGATAACTGGTTGCACTGCATCGATCCTAAGGCTCCATGGCTCAATAAAAGGAGAAAACGTCTACAAAAGGTTAGAGTCTTCAGATTATGATAAGATTATGTAAGGAGTAATGCAGAATAGAAGAACTGAATAAAATATGACAACCTCTGCATGGTTTATACAAACAAAGTGTATTGTAAACTAGTATATATATATATATATATAAGGAAGTCGTGGCCTAATGGTTAGAGAGTTGGACTCCCAATCGAAAGGTTGTGAGTTCGAGTCCCGGGCCGGCAGGAATTGTGGGTGGGGGGAGTGCGTGTACAGTTCTCTCTCCACCTTCAATACCACGACTTAGGTGCCCTTGAGCAAGGCATTGAACCCCCAACTGCTCCCCGGGAGCCGCAGCATAAATGGCTGCCCACTGCTCCGGGTGTGTGCTCACAGTGTGTGTGTTCACTGCTCTGTGTGTGTGCACTTCGGATGGGTTAAATGCAGAGCACAAATTCTGAGTATGGGTCACCATACTTGGCTGAATGTCACTTCACTTTCACTTTTATATATATATATATATATATATATATATATATATAAAGGGCTACTTCCTGACCTGTTTTTCTTCTGTTCTAATTCACCAGAACGGTGTGATTTGTAAAGATTATACTAAATCTGAAGATACAGACATGGTGACCAAACATCTGTGAACTTCACCCAGAATCGGGTCTTCACCAGCCACACCAGCAAGGCCTCTTTTCCATCTCTGTTAGCCAGACAAGCTACACTGTACAACACAATTCTGCTGAATACACACGGCTCTTCTAATCTGGAAAATATGTTGAACATATTGCACAAAGAAACAATCTGCGGTTCGCTTTCACACTTAGCTGCTGTGCAGTCTAAGTTATGTCATCCCTTTGTCTTTTTATTTATTTTTCACATATTGATGTTCTAGTTTTATTTATAATGCTTAATTCATAAAGCTTTATTTTCTTTTTAGAATTGTATGTATTATGCATTTGCTTTAAGTAGTGTTTTTTGATTGTTTAATATAATTAATTTGTTTTTAATTTAACCGAGTATATATTTATTTTCCTATTTTGACTTATAGAATATAATTTATTTAATTATATATAATTTAGGACATCAGTTAAAGTGTTTAAAATGTATTGCATGCAATATGTATCAAACAAAGAGAAACTGCAATAAACACTACTAAATTTTGGTCTTCTCGAATCAGATTTATCTAAAAACCAATTTAATAGAGTATAACTAATATAAGTTTATTTCTGAATTTCTCCTGTGACTGTCTTAACCCTTGATTAAAGGCCTGAGGCCTACAGGAATGAGGAGAGGTTAGCAACACCTTTCTAAATTATTTAAAACCATCAGAATATCTAAGGAGGGTCTTTGTGGTTAGAATATGTTTCACAAGTATTATCACACATATTTCACATAGAGGTCACAGTAGAGATGAGATGAACACACACACACACACACACACACACACACACACATACTCACTCACACCCTATAACTGTCAGATGAAACAACAACAGTCATATGTTCCGTTTCTCTAAAACACTGATGGGAATTGTGCATCATCATCCTCCAGACTAATAACAGTCAGACGTGTCTTAGAATTTGCTTATGTAAATATTTAGTGTAATTCTGTGAGAAATTATCTCAGACGAGTCTGATTTGTAAGCAATCACCACCGCAGCCATCTAAAGAATTTACAAAAGAACTAACCTTTCATTAAAAACAAATGGGTGTGTAAAGGGGTTTCATTATGATTTTTTTTTTCTCCAACACATTGTGGGCACGATTATTGTTCCCTTTTTACTGAATACTATTTGCAACCTCCATTTGCCACTTGAGTCTACTTCCATAATGCCAGATTAGTTTGGACATACCCAAAAATATTTTGGAGACCATTCTTCCATACAGAATCTCTCCAGGTCCATGTTGGTGCATAATTTCTGCATGATTTAGGTCAGGGATTGTGATGGCCATGGCAGAACCTTCATTTTGTGCTCATTGGCTCATTTTTGAATTGATTTAGATTTTTGTTTTGGGTTAAATTTCCTGATGGAAGATCCAACCAATGCTTATTCTAAGATTTCTTGTAGATTCTGTCAGATTTAGATTTTTTCATCTGTTGGTATTTAACAGTTGTTCGCTGTTGCCGCCGCCATGTTCTGAAGGTGTTTTCCTTGTGAAAGCGAAGCTTCTTTGTTTGGCCTTCCAAAGGGGACACAACAAGAAATCAGTGGTTAAGTTGTATTTACAACACTGTTCCAGAACAGTTTAACCCAAATATTCAGATGTGTACAGCTAATTTTATGGAGGACTGTTTCCTGATCCTGGGAGTAGACTACAATGCTAGCTGTTCTGACTCACAGTCTGTAAGTACGTTTACATGTGTAAACATTTGCCACTGACGATTCAAACATGAGTTTTGAGCAGTTTAGAGTAGCACTTGTTGTTTGTCGTTTCTCTGATCACAAATACAGAAATGGTTTTATGTTTACGTGACGCGATGGAACGCAACGCTTCCCATGGTTACTGAAACCACACCTTTTTTCTTTGCGTAAACATTGCGTGGGCAGCATTGCACAACTATTTCCACATAGTGACGTAGATATGTGGGGGCATGTTTAACAAGCCTTTTTAGGGGGGTGTGGCAGAGTCTTAACTTTGATAAAGAATATCTCTTTGGGATAAATTTTGACACACTTGAGTAATTTTTTACTCTGAGCAGCTTTATACATAAAGTCCATGAACTATATTCTCTGGTTTTACTTATTCTGATGGATGATTAAGGGAATATAGATTTTGTATTACCTCCTATGTACACTCCTGTGAAATAGGAAGAAACATGGCTGGACAAAAAAAAAAAAAATTGGGGGGGGGGGGGGATGGGGGGTGGGTAGATAGTAAAAATCTTCTTTTGGAGTTATTTTTTTCGGCCTATATATCCCATTCATGTGATCACACATTTTAATATAATTATGTCATTTTTATATATCCATTTTTTTTATATAATAGACTTCCAGTCATGAATGTGTTCCAATCTGTCAGTAAAGGATGCCTTCATGATAAACTGAAACAGTGTCTTGAATTTCAGAAGAATCTGACAGTATGGAGCAGCTCAGTGTGACAATATTGTGAAATGGAAAAACTTGACCCATGCCTTTCCACCAGCTAACAAAACTCCCCAACAAACCTCTTAGGTGAAGTAACTGTAGCATGTCAGCTCTTCCTTCCTAATTTGCTTCATTTGAAAACATGTCAACTCTACAAGATAAAATATATGAAAATAGAAAGAAACACCACTGGTACACTGATTTGTTCTATTGGGGTGTTACAAATAAAGCTATTTTTTAGTATACACTGAATTCAAATCAATTAAATGACTGACAGCAAGGTTAGAAATTAAATATCATGTAAGATTTTTTCAAAAATAGATGCCCTCATCTACATTTAAATATATTAATTGAGCAAATGGCATTTACACCTGCTGTGACAAATGAATTCACTTCCAAAACAAACTACATGGAAATTCAGACACGGTGATGCAAAAGAACAATGATGAAATCATCTACAAAAATAAATGTGGCCGCAATGGACAGGATGCAGCCCCTGCAGTTCCGCTTTATTGACTATTTAAGAGGAGCTAGTAAGAGTCTTGAATATATTCTCTCTGACTCCAGAAGTGAGAACTGAAGATCGACTGTGACAATGGAGACACGCAGGATCCTCATGAGGAGTTTGGCTGTTGCGGTGGTCATTGCATCTGTGATCTGGACTACAACAGGTGAAGAGCTTTAACTGTTCATACATTATTCTGTCTGACGAAACAATGCAGAATATTGAGGTTTACCCAGTTCTTTTGTCTTACTGTAACTGCAGGTGATGAAAAGGTGTACTCATGTTGCACTAAAGTCTCCACAGCCAAGGTGACCGATCCTATCATCAATTTCAGGCTGCAACGTGAAAGTCTTCCATGTGTGAGGGCCGTCATGTAAGTATCAGTTCATTTCTAAAGAAAACATGTCATGATTAGAAATAAACAGCATCTGATGTTATATTTATGTGTTTTCAATGTTTTCATTCTCTTTGACAGCTTTGAGACGGAGCGGGGAGACTTGTGCAGGGATCCAAGACAACCATGGGTGAAGGAGAAAGTTAAGTTTTTGTAAGTTAAACCTAACAAGTATGGTGAAACATAACAGAATTAGTAACAACATAAAATACTTTTTAAAGTGTATTGTGATGCATTTAATAAAGTATTCTTGTATTCACACTTTTTTTTTACAGCAGAGCTCAAAGAAACAAAACCCTGACTTCCGCAGCACCCCCAACATCATCTATTAGTGACCAAACTCATGTGGGAGGAGCTACACAAGCAACTGACAGCTCATCAGTCACCGATGTCTAAAAATTAGCTTATAATGAGACCATAATAATGAGTAGTTAGGCCTTTTAAAACTAGCTATAAAGTTTAAGAGATTTTGCTGTAGTATTTGGAACATTTTGTAAATTATGCACATTTAAATTGATTATTTAAAATATTATATGTTGTCAAATACATGTAGGACAATTTGACAGTGACTATTATTAATCTATTCAGAAACTGAATTACAGTGAAACTGTTTTGTAACAATTGTGGTTTAAATATTCTATTTTATGTTTCACATTGAAATGTATTTCACACAATGTACTAGTAATGGACTTGCATTAACTCTGACACAAGTCTGAGTGAATTTTACTTGAATGAGAAAATTCTTTTTTTTTTCTTTATTTGATGAAGCAAATGAACAACTGCACTTTGAAATTTCAAATAAACTCTGATCAGCATCTACTGGTTTTGCTTGTGGTTGATTTTTCCAAATGTGTGCAAGAGGTCCTTCCTCAAACCTGAAGACATCTTTTCTCTTAAGCATTTTTATTCTTTTCTTTATGGCTGGTTGCTGACTATGCACTATTTTTTTGTTATTTGTGCTATTGATTCTGTACATTTCCTCCATAAACAATATTAGGTACTATAGAATGAGTAAGTTGGTACAGTACAGTACACTTAAGTGCTGACCTTTTGGATTTTTTCTTTATATCAAAAAGTCATTGAAAACCACATCAGATATTAAAAACACAATGGTTAAATGTTCCTTCAACTCCAGGCACTTTTATATACCAGGGGTTGAGTTTTATTCTACAAATTATCTTTTTTTTTTCTTACAGTGTATGAAGGTGATATTAAAACTGTCTGTAAATCTTTAATTATGTGCTTATTTATTAATTATCCTTTTTCAAATGTCTATTATGTGTAGATTAAATGAAATAAGGTTCAATGTACAGTGTTTATATGAGGGAATATTCTGTATTGATTTTTCACAGGTTTTCCCCACATTTTGAATTAAGCATTGCAGTGTGTTGTGTTTAAGGGTTAAAGAAAATGTCCATAAACATTCATATTACTAGTATGTTATTTTTTCTTTCTTAAGAGTATGTATTTTAGAGTAATATTCTGAACTGTAACTAAACTTAAAAAGACAAAGCAATTTGGCCAATTTATTCCAAAACTGATAAAAAAATGAATGGGAGAATATGATGGTAAAAGAACAATATTAAACACAATACATAATGAGAAATGTTAACATAAGAATGTGGATGAAATGTTTTAAAAAAAAAAAAAAAAACAATTAAATCCATTGCTTCTGCACTCAAAGTCTTGAATTCGATGACACACACAAGACGAGGAAGCCTACTCTGAAAGAAAAGCAAGCAATTTGGATGCTAAAAGAAAAGAGGAAGTCAACTAGAACTATAGGAAAAACAAAGGACATGGAGAAACCAAGAGTTTGGAAACTACTGGCGACATCAGCAACCAACAACGACCTGATTGGCTGAGAAAAACAACAGTAGCTGATGACAGACAAATCATAAAAGCTGTGAAAATGAACCCTAAAATACATGTCTGTAAAATCACCAACCACCTCCAGAAAGCTGGGGTGATGCTCTGTCAGTCTACAGTCAACAGGAGAATTTGACAAAAAATTGCAGAAGCTACACAGCAAGATCCAAACCTCTGATCAGCACCAAAAATAGAAAGGCAAGATTCTTCACAAATGTGAGCCAGTAGAGTTTTGTAACTGAGTTGATGGACTGATGAGACAAAGATTAACTTTTATCTAAGTGATTGGAAAGCAAAAGTGTGGAGAAAAAATGGAACTGCAAATGATCATACAACCTCATCTGTAAAGCTTGGTGGAGGTGTTTTCATGGCATGGCATGCATGGCTGTCTCTAGAACAGGGCCTCTTCATTTTAATGATGACAATGTATGATGGCAGTAGCAGAATTAATTTGGAAGGGTACAAAATCATCTTGGCTACCAATATAAAGAAAATGCCACCAAACTCATTAGAAAGCACTTCATATTGGATCAGGACAATGACCCAAAACACCCTGCCAGTTCAGTCAAGGACTTTATCAGACTTTATCATGTAAAGTCTTAGATTGCCCAAATCAATCTCCAGATTTAAATCTGATTGAACATTAATTTCACCAGCTGAAGAGGAGACTAAAGACAGAAACTCCCCAAAACAAGCAACAGTTGGAATTGGCTGCATTAAAGGCTGGGAAAAGCATTTCAAAGCATAGGACCAAGAGTCTGGTGTTGTCTATGGGTTGCAGACTCACTGCTCTGATTACATGCAAAGGATCTGCAACTTAATATTAGCTTTTAATCTTTTACATCTGCCTTAAATTCAAAGGTTCAAATACTTATGCTCAAAACAAATAGTGGGATGAACTCTAAAAGTGCTGTCCTTTTTATTTGGTAAAACATGTATGTGTCGAAAGACCTAATAATAAAATGTGACGTTCTGTAGTATTGTCACATATTCATCTTTTAATCATATTTAAAAAAAGTCTTGACTCCACAGCAGAGAAAGCTATTTTTGTCTTTACTGTTCCAATACTTATGGAGGGCACGGTATATTGGACGATGCATCCTCCTGTACAAGCCATTTATCAGTATTCTAGTGCTGCCAGCTATACAGTGGTTGTGAGCAAGTTTGGATCAAATTACTTAAAGAGAATGAGGAGTGATGTAAAAAAGTTGAAAGTGTGTTCTTTAGAATGGTGTATAATATTGCATGTTGTTTATATGTTACCACTGTTGATCTGTGTAATCACAGAAGTAGTGGTGGTTTGCCAGTATTGTTTAGCATTGCACATTCTTTATCATACACATGGTGTTTCAAGCAACTTCTTACAAGCTAAGAAGTTGGTGTCTGATTTATCATATGGACACATTTTGTATTTTCCATATATTTTACATGAAGCCCATTGATTAAACATGCTAGAGAAGCACTGTGGATACTAAAAAATGACTTTTAACCACGGGGAAGCGCACTTGAGTTTTCATTTCAGATGCTGTGTTTGTGACATTTAAGCCTATTTCAATATGGTTAACCCCTACAGAGATATTGCTTTAGACCCAGAATGCCACTTCAGTAAACTTTGTTTATATTGTTATGGATATAGAAAGACAAAGCAACAACCCAGGAAATGCTGTTGATTGATCACAGAGAATTCAAAATCTCAAAAGATCTGCTTGAGCCTTGTGTCTACATCTATCATCTTGAATTAGCACGTGTGGTGAATACTGCTTCTGCACCTCAAAAACACAATGGAATGGAATATATTAAAGAAGTTAATACTTTTTAATACAAGGTTCATTAAACTGAGCGGAAGTGACACTATAAATCAACGGATAATGATACAAAAGATTCTATTACTATTTTACTGTATTTTTTTTTTTGTTAAAAAATGCAACCTAGGTGAACATAAGTGGTGGGGAATGCAGTCATCTTCAAGGAGATTTCGCTCACAAAAAATTGTGTTCTCTTCTTAATAGTATTGCATTCCCCAGTGAAACTTGGTGTTTGCTTATATTTGTTTGCAAAAGTACCACATTACATTTGCGTTTTCTCGACTAAAACACTAAAAACACTGAAATAACTTGTCATCCTACCTCATAGCATTTCCATCACTAAAGTTGTGCAAGCAGACATAAATTTCTAGGGGAAATGCAAAAGTGTTGCGAGAGAATGCAACAGCATTGAAATATTTTTTTCCCCTCCCATCTTATTTTATTTTCCATCACCATATCCCCTTAAGGGCCCATTAATAAACTTTCCAGAACTTCTTTCAGAGAGAGAAAAAAATGCCTTTATTTGTATGCTTTTATGCTAATAATGTTTAAACCAAACCTATAAACTGAAGCAAACTCTTCGGCACAGCTTCCGTATTCATGACACTGTTTTTTCATTTCAATCAATATTATTGAATATAGGTGTATTTCACATTCTAGATTCTACTGCAGTGCTGTGTATTTTTACTGATGATCCTATTCTGTTCAGGCACATCCAACCAGTCATCCATCTGTTCTCCATTCCTTGGATGGCTTGATAATGTTTATTTGCTGAAAAACTGGTAAATCCATTCAAATCCTGACTGGATTATGTCTCTTCTCTGAAGCTGCAGGGATCGGTGAAAGGGAAATGATAAAGCTGAGGTTATTACAGTGGGTGTGATAATCATCATTTGGAATCTGGACCCCTGAGGCCCCTCCGAATCATTAAAGTGGTCTTAGCTCGCTGCTCCGACATGCTTTGACACACTCGGTTTGTTTACTGCTCACACCCACACTTTATTTATAGTCGCACACAGGAAACACACTCAGAACCTGTCAGTGCTCCTCTGGGCATTGTCTTTCTGGTCTGTTATGCGTCCATAAACATAAACATTAGTTGCTATTTATTAAATTGGTCACCATTATTGAATTAGTACAGAAGGATGATGTGTCTCTGGTTTCATTTTCTTCTCTATCACCAGCAAATTAGTGGTGGTTCAACTAATATTCCCTCAGTGATGGGAACTGCACAGACATCGATCTTTCTTTAAACGGTTAAGCTGTCACTATTGCAGATGTTTGTTTGTTCATTTTATCACATAGTACATAGAGCATAAAAATCAGAGAAGCAAGTTAAATAATACAAGCAGGTACAACAATAATGAATCTGGTCAGCAAGCCAGCATTTCACTATTGGGACTGCACAGCTCAATGGAATCAACCAAAGAAATCAAAATATTACAGTGAAATGTAAACATACCACCAATTATGAATATCCTACTAAACCCATTTTACGCACATTAACTATCCTAATATACTCATTAAAAAAGTTTCCAAAATTGTGTTTTTGAGGCAGTGCCACATCGCCATTTTTGGTTCCCCAAAGGAACCTTTCAGTGAACAGTTCTTAAAAGAACCATTTATTTTTTAGTGTTATGAACATTTAAATAATCTAAATAACCTTTTTCCTCTATAGAACCATGTAAAGTTTCCATTTATGTTTAAGGTTCTTCATAGAATCATAGATGTGTTTTTTTAGGAGTTAGTGGATAATCAGAAAAAAACTTAGCCTTCATTGTTCTTGTTTTCCATTTTCATTCTTTGATTGATTGATTCTTTTGTTCTTAACTTTCATTTTTAATGTTTTATTTAGTTTGCTTTCTCTTTCATACGTATTTATCTATTTATTCTGGTTTATTTTTTTGTAATTTTACTTACTCTTGTTCACTTTCAACTGATTTTTTTGTGTTCTTTTGTTTAATTTTCCTTTGTTTTTTTTCGCTGATCTGTTTATTTCCAAATATCCCCCTTATTTCATTTAGATTATTTTTAGTCAGTTTTCTCTTTCATGTTTTTTCTCTTAAATTCATTAATTTTGTTTTATTTTTATTGGTTTATTATTTTATTTTATTTTACTATTATTTTATTTTATTTTATTTTATTTTTATTATATTATTTTATTTTACTAAATACATTTTATTTATTTTTTCAATTTAATTAATTTTCCCTTATTTGTTTGTTTTACTTGTTTTATAGTTTCATTTGATCTTTTTATTCTTCTCATTTATTTGCTCCATCATCCTCTAATGTCCTTTTTTCTTTTTTTTAATTCTGTCTTTCGTACTTTCTTTCATTCCTTTTTGTTGTGAATTTCTTATGCCCCTTTTTCTTTTCTTTTTGGCAAGACAATTTCCTTTATGGCAAAACAAACGGAAACAGACAACTTTCAGAGCAATCTGATCATGTAGCTTTGCAGCTTATTGGATATGGCTAACATCAAGTGTGATTTAAGAGTAATGTGTGTTCATGTATTTTCTGAAAAACAGTGAGAGCTGGCGAGGAGATGCCCAACTCTAAAACACCTCCACTGAGTCATGAATATCTTTTGTTCATCAATCTCACCCTAAAGACCACATTTGTTTTCTTTGTGCTTTTGTTTTCTGCACCGCAGTTGAGAACACATTTGGAATATCGCTCCAGGAAAGAGCACAAATCTAATTCAAGAAGATAAAGCAACTCTTTTCCTTGTCTCCTATAATAGACTAGTCCACAAAGTCGCTTTAATGACAAATCACCTCATGACAGCCAATAACACTTACTTGTAAACTCCATTCTTTATCATAAATGTGTCTGTATAGCAGAAGCATATACATAAATGTGCATAAAAAGTAGTGGCAGCTGCCAAAATCCTTAATTTTTGACATTCCAGAGCAACTTTAATATCATATGAAAACCTACTCTAACCTTCCTGATATTCATCATCTTGAATTTTTTAAATGTTGGCCAGATTCTAACTGAAAATGATAAATAAGCTATCCATGGATTGTTGAGATGGTTGTAAAACTGGCATTGTACATATGGCATCAAGAGTTGTGAAATCTTTGTGTGTGTATTATTTTGTATATACATGTATAATTACTATTATTCATAATATTGTTCATGAATCTATTATAAATTATACAGGTATTATTAAATTATAATTATATTACTATTAGTACTATTATTATTAATTTATTACAAGATTATACATTTCTACAAATACACTATATTCAAAATAGCTTTAAAATGATTTATTGTTTACTGTTCAGTTTCAAGCCTGTTTGTTTAATAAATTACATAAACATTTTTATATAAAATAATTGATAATTGATTGTTTTGTAGAAAAAAAGGCTATGAGCACACAGTAAGTCAGATACAAGAGGGAAACAACTGGTTGTTTTCAGGGCTGGACCAGAATATTTGATTATTTGAATATTCATTTGATGTGTTGGCATTCGATTTTACATTTTTGAGATTCGAATAATCCTTTTTT
This sequence comes from Carassius carassius, assembly GCF_963082965.1. Classification (NCBI taxonomy): domain Eukaryota; kingdom Metazoa; phylum Chordata; class Actinopteri; order Cypriniformes; family Cyprinidae; genus Carassius; species Carassius carassius. Next base: position 20,972,269 of record NC_081789.1, read on the forward strand.
TTTTTTTTTTTTGAACACCTGGCATCCCCCACGAAACGGTCTTCATTCGAGCTTGAATTATTCTTTTTTTTTTTTTTTTTTTACTATCGGCCGAAAGGACTGTCAGGTACGGTTACAGTTGTATTTCCACGTGATCCTTGCTGTTAGAGTGTGTGTGCGTGTGCATGACGACACCAGTCTGTTGCCTGGCTACCAGTTTCTCCATAGCTGGCTAAGCGGAAGTGCGGTATTTGATCAAACAGCCAAGAAAGTTGAACAGATACTGTTCAGTATAAAAAAGGAAATAAAATGTCTTAGACAGTTTGTTCTGTGGAGGAAATATTTGCGCTTATAGATATTATACCTGTCGTCGCCTTCTGTTTATTTTATTTTTCACGTAAAGAGTCTTCTTTATGTTATTGAACGAAATAAATATCAGATAAAAAAAGGAGTCCCAAAAACAGAAATATCTGATCATCGTCCATATGGCTTATTTATATTATACAACCAAGGCAACAACTGACGCATTTGTATTGCATTCCAAAGAGCTCCGTTATAAGCACCACAGTGGAAAATGAAACCGTATCTGTGCTGACTGGCCCGGATCGGCACGGAATGAAACGGGTTCGGCCCGGGTTAGTGGAAAAGCGGCTTATGAATTGCCCATGAGTGAACATCATGAACATCATTATTCAGTTCATCTGGAAGAGAAGGCAAAAATGCCGAAGACCTCAGCTGTGTGGGAGTATGAAGATAAAATTATGCCATAATGAATTGCAAGCGCAAGGTAAAATTTGTGAAAGTGTAAATAAGATTGCAAGCGTAAATCAAATTTGCATGCGCAAGATAAGATTTGTAAAGGTGTAAATCGACTTTCAAGTGTAAGAAAAAAATATTTGCAGCATTCTAGTGTTATTCGTAAGTGTAATTCATGTATTGTGAAACTGCAGCTTCATGCTAACGCAAAATAATAAGGATCTGCATTCTTCTGACTTCCATTTTTCCGCGTGTACACTTTTGGCACTGTTTCAGCGCACAGATGCGGCCAAAAGTACTGCAGGCCTGTGAACATCAATTTGCAAGCGAAAGCAACAGAGTCAAGAACTGCAAAACAGATTAATTGCGTAAAATCAAACTTTGTTTAAAAAATAAACTGCTGCAAACGTCTAAATTACTTGTTGGGTGCGTAGGATAAACGCTCCCGAAATAACCTGGTTTGCACAGTTCGTCTTTCTGCGCTTACAGTTTTGGCACGATTCTATCACTGACTTAGCTTTGCAAGCGTGAAAGAGGAGGGCGGGTCCACCTTCTTCATGTAGCCAATCAAATGAGCTTCTTGCTGACTCTCGATTTACTCTTATCTGATTGGTTCAATTATCGCGCCAGTCACCAGAAGAGAAACAAACTCCTTCGTGAGTGACTTTCTGACTTGGCTCAGCATCTTCCTCGCCGCCGTTATGGTACTTTTAACGCACACACAAATATATAATAATAAACAATTGTTGTAGGCCTATATTTAAATAATTTATAAGTTGTGTAGGCTACTATTAAGCCGACTCCCGCCTCCCGTGTGTTAATACTGCATACTATGACATTCTCGGTGTTAAGAAAAACAGATTCGGCTGGTTTGGCATTTTCATTGAAAGGATGTATATGTTAAGCATCAGCTCAAAGGTCTAAGCATATTATATGGTGTATATCATATAATCTGCTTAGAGCTTTGAGCTGATATCCAAATCTATAATTTAAACACAGTGTGTGTCCATTGCTCATTTATTCTACTAACGTTATTATAGATTTGCTATAAAATGTATTAATTATATAGTTTAGCATCAGCTCAAAGCAGATACCATTTAATATGCTTAGACCTTTGAGCTGATGCCTAACATATACATAATTTTGAGCTGATGCTTAACATATAGACCTACATCCTTTCAATGAAAATGCCAAACCAGCCGAATCTGTTTTTCTTAACACCGAGAATGTCATAGTATGCAGTATTAACACACGGGAGGCGGGAGTCGGCTTAATAGTAGCCTACACAACTTATAAATTATTTAAATATAGGCCTACAACAATTGTTTATTATTATATATTTGTGTGTGCGTTAAAAGTACCATAACGGCGGCGAGGAAGATGCTGAGCCAAGTCAGAAAGTCACTCACGAAGGAGTTTGTTTCTCTTCTTGTGACTGGCGCGATAATTGAACCAATCAGATAAGAGTAAATCGAGAGTCAGCAAGAAGCTCATTTGATTGGCTACATGAAGAAGGTGGACCCGCCCTCCTCTTTCACGCTTGCAAAGCTAAGTCAGTGATAGAATCGTGCCAAAACTGTAAGCGCAGAAAGACGAACTGTGCAAACCAGGTTATTTCGGGAGCGTTTATCCTACGCACCCAACAAGTAATTTAGACGTTTGCAGCAGTTTATTTTTTAAACAAAGTTTGATTTTACGCAATTAATCTGTTTTGCAGTTCTTGACTCTGTTGCTTTCGCTTGCAAATTGATGTTCACAGACCTGCAGTACTTTTGGCCGCATCTGTGCGCTGAAACAGTGCCAAAAGTGTACACGCGGAAAAATGGAAGTCAGAAGAATGCAGATCCTTATTATTTTGCGTTAACATGAAGCTGCAGTTTCACAATACATGAATTACACTTACGAATAACACTAAAATGCTGCAAATATTTTTTTCTTACACTTGAAAGTCGACTTACACCTTTACAAATCTTATCTTGCGCATGCAAATTTGATTTACGCTTGCAATCTTATTTACACTTTCACAAATTTTACCTTGCGCTTGCAATTCATTATGGCATAATTTTATCTTCATATGGGAGCACTTTGAGTTGAGTTAGAACAAGACAAAAGCGGTGCACATTTAAAATTGTCCTACTACACCAGCATTACAAGTTTGAAAAATCACCTGAATTAGTATGCTTATAGTATATTGTTGGTGTTAAAAAAACGAGCTGCTTTTTTGCCGCTTTCTGCTCACGCAGTTCTTTAGTTTATTAAAAGTTAATACATTTTGAACATGTTGTGTGTCGATATGCAACCAGTGCTTTAAGTGGGCCGGTACGCACCGGTACTCAAATATTGCTCTTGAGCGTACCGCCACCTCTCCGTGCACCCAGAACATGCTTTTAGCGTACTGGTACGCTCATTTGGACATCTGTTTTAATAGATGTTTTAATCTTTTGCCTGCGCTGCCGCTTTTCAGAGCGCCCTTCACAATGTATGCTATGCTTTCTAATTTGTCCCACCGAGAGCAGAGACTAGATTACCCATACACCCTTGAGATTTACAAGTGAAAAGCGCATGCGTGGTTTTTGCCGTTGTCAGTAACAACACAACGTGGCCGGAGAGAGTGTGTGAGACACGCACACTCGGCTCGGTAAAAAAATTCAATTACAGTGAACAACATTTAATATGGTCTCCTGGCTTAAGACTCTGAGTACTAAAGCAACACAATCATAATCAAATGACTTACTGGCTGACACCCCACCAAGACTGAGAGATATCGCTGCAGGTCAGATGCAAGCTAATGAAGTAGCTCTTTCAGGAAGGGTGACCAGACGTCCCGAAAAATTCGGGACAGTCCCGAAATCTAAACTGTTGTCCCGAATCCTGAATCTGGCCCTAATTGTCCCGAAAATTATACTAAAGCAAAATCTTGAGTAGTTATTGTCTGATAAACATTAAAAACTGTCTGCAGAGGTTGAGTCGTCCTGCAACCAGCCCCCGCCGGCTGCTCATTGGCTGCAGCATCTTTTTTCTAAGTTCTAAAAAAAATACCGTAGTGCGTAGGTGGCTAGGCACGAATTTAGATATTCATTTATCTAATTAATCTATATGCACAAAGACAATACAACCTTTTTGTTTTAAAGCTTGATTTAAGATAGCGCAAGCTGCTGCAGCTGCGAGGAGGACATTGATGCACGCGTACAGGAGTGATTGACAGTTCGCGGCACTGTTGTACTGATTTAAGCACTGTTACAACAGTCATTGTTTTTTGTTTTTTTACAATGACATTTGAGTTCATGATTTTAATGTGGTTGTTTCTTGTGGCAGACTAAAGAGTAATGACAGACGGTTGATCTTTGAATAAAAATGTGTTTAGTTAAGGTTTGAAATTCATTATCTTTTATTATAGGCTACGAAGTCTAATATCATAAGCCCCGCATCCCGTCACCCAAGACCGCAGACACCCCCCTTAAAAAAAAAAATTAACCCCTTCAATATAGTTGTTGTTACCTCAGGGGATGAGGGGAGTCATCAAAAAAAAAAACTATATATATATATATATATATATATATATATATATATATATAGGCCATAATTGAGTACCGGCACCTCTTTTGGGCCACTTAAAGCACTGTATGCAACACTTCACTCCCTTGGGTCCACAGCAACACTCCTGCCACAAGTAAAGTGGACTGGATGAACGTTTCTCAACATTCCTAATAAAAATGCAAACAGACCAACAAACACACAGATATTTCTACCTTTATTAAAGAGAAGAATATGTTTAGCCCCTCCCTCCGAAACTTTGAATATTCAGTGTTGATTACTAAGCTTCGAAGCTCAAAAAATAGTATTCAGACTAGCCTTAGTTGCTCTTTAGAATGACCCCGTACTGATTTGTATGCATCCTTTCCAACTTTTCTCAGGCTAAAAAAAAAAAAAACTCAAACTACAACAAAGGCCCACTCAGAGCTATTTGCATTAAGTGAGACTGCAACACAGGAAATCAGAAAGCAGCGGTTACGAAGCATTGAAACGATTCAAGTTAATTCATTTTGAAAAGCTGCTCTGAGAATAATGGATCGGGCTCTAATTGAATCTGATATGCACATGGCCTCAGAGATTTTCTGTACAAGGGGAAGTCGTGGCCTAATGGTTAGAGAGTCGGACTCCCAATCGAAAGGTTGTGGGTTCGAGTCCCGGGCCGGCAGGAATTGTGGGTGGGGAGAGTGCATGTACAGTTCTCTCTCCACCTTCAATACCACGACTTAGATGCCCTTGAGCAAGGCATCGAACCCCCAACTGCTCCCCGGGCGCCGCAGCATAAATGGCTGCCCACTGCTCCGGGTGTGTGCTCACAGTGTGTGTGTGTGTGTTCACTGCTCTGTGTGTGTGCATTTCGGATGGGTTAAATGCAGAGCACAAATTCTGAGTATGGGTCACCATACTTGGCTGAATGTCACTTCACTTCACTTCACTTCACTACATGGTCTTCCTGGCAATGAGAGGAAAGCGGTAAAAAGACAACTGCTGGGCATTCTGTTGTTGACACGGACAATAAGCTTCTCTTAGCCAGTTACAGGGCTGCAGAAGCTGAAATGAGCCGAGCAGGAAACTGTGCAGATAACATGAAGCCCAGAGTATTTCACTGTAATTTAGGATCATGATCATATAAATATGCCATTATTTTATTCTATTTAATGAATGATCAACATGCACTCACTCAGAAACTGCTGTTAAATTTATAATTAGTTACAAACAAATGGTAAATAATAAATTGAAATAAAGGATTTGTAACTAAAGGCCAAAATAATATTTTATATTATTTGAATAATCTTGGTTTAATAAAAAAATAATAATCTGGTTTTACAGTGAAATAACTAATAATAATAATAATAATAATAATAGCATTTAATGTAGTTGTTGTTTTTTATAATTCCATTTTTATTTCAAATTTCATCAAAGGTTTAGTAATTTTGTTTATAATTAAGTTTGTAACAATTTAACTTTAAAAAAAACATGTCTATATAGTTTTTGATTTTTTTTATTGTATTTATTTAATTTTGTACATCACATTAAATGGAAATGTTGTCAAAATGCTTAAATATACATTTAAATTATACGTAATGGAAATGTTGTACTTATGTATTTATGTGTATGTACAGTATGTGCGTATGTGCAGTGAATGTGTGTGTGGTTGTGTGTGTGTGTGTGTGTGTGTGTGTGTGTGTATGTGTGTGTTTAAGTTAACTAATGACACTGGACAGCATGAACAGTGGATTGAATTTAACTATATAAAGTCATCTGCTTTCTATTTAAACATATACTCAGGCACCAATCATATTTAAAAATTGAAGAGATTTTAAATTTATATTATAATAAGTAAGCTGTGCAATGTTTAAATGTAACCTTCATCAGTGGTTCTGACTCCATTTGTTCTGACAAGGATAAACTGCTAACAGAGAGGAAGGTAAATAAACAGGCAATGGCGAGTGATAGGCAGATATTCAAATTGAGTGCTATGGGCCGGCCCGCACTTTGACTACATCAGCACAACGTCTTGATTTAATTGCAGGGAGAATGCATACTGTCATACTCGATGGCTAACATAATACAAAGCAAGAATAGTTTCATGCCTCAGGGACTCAGAATACATTAGCATTGCCATTAGACCCTACGCATTGAAGCCATGAAGACATGCAGGCAAATACAATAAGGGACAAAAATTAACCAAAATTAATAGGCTACAATCTCTCTCTTTCCCAAGAGGATGCCTCCATCAGCCATTCCACACTTTATGAACAAACCGTAGCGTCTTTTTGCCTTACAGAATGGAACAGATTTTTAAGCGATACCAAAGGTTTTAGTTATGCTAAGACATCCATTAAGAAATGGAGGAAAGTGCACTGCAACACCTATGAAATGGGTCTTAAAAATTCTGCAATTTGCCACTTTCTGTTTTCATATATAAAAATGAAACTGCAGATGCAGTTTGCAGATCTGAAAATACACAGATTTTTTTTTTCATATTATAGCATCTGCCTTAACAGAAATAATTTTTAATGGAACTAATTAAATCTTGCCCTATTAATGCTATGGTAAATTTCAGGGTACAAAAGTACATTATACTACAGCCGAGTGAGTATAACATAAAACAAACAAACAAATCTAAATCTAAATCTTTAGATAGCAAAAACTACACTAAACTCAAATAAAGAGAAATTGCTCTCAGACATATGGGAATTATTCTCATCTTTTTAACAAAAAAAAGTATTGTTAAACGTTCTATTCCATTTTATTCAATTCTACTAAGTCTTAAAGTAAAAAAGATAGATAGATAGATAGATAGATAGATAGATAGATAGATAGATAGATAGATAGATAGATAGATAGATAGATTATATAATAAAACTAATAGTGGAAATTTAATTTACTTTACTTTAATTTAATTTAATTTAATTTAATTTAATTTAATTTAATTTAATTTAATTTAATTTAATTTAATTTAATTTAATTTAATTTAATTTAATTTAATTTAATTTAAAGAGGAGTCGCTTTCTGACATTATGGAAATATTCTCATGTTTTCAACAGAAAAAGAACAGACTGTTAAATTTTCTATCCTATTCAGTGAATTTGAACAGCTTCCAATGCTATTCTATATGTAGATGACACATCGTGTGGTATCATATATTTCCACTGTACTTTGAGTAAAATCTTGAATTTTTAAGTGTCGTTTTTCAGTTTCAGGCTTCGCAATGAGAAGGTTTTACAGGCGCACCTGCCATGATGAATCACCTGCGATCCATTTTTAATTTTCCCTTTTCCGCCGTGCATTGAGAGCAAGGGGAAGAAAAATGATCACCCTCCCAAAAATCTCAGGATTACGGAATTCCTCTCGGCATATGGCACACAAGATTTATAGCAACATGCAGTTTCCCTGGCTCACACAGAGCACTATCTCTGCACTGCATCATAGGGAGTGCATCTTTGAGCCCATTTGTCTTTTCTGTGGAAATCACATTCTCAAAATGGCCTTTCCGGTACGATGTAAAATGCCTCACACATTGGCCTAGAAATGCAACCGGTCCTTTCCTGTTCTCGTGTCTGAGATGCAAGAGACTGGAGTATGAGAACATTGCCAGATAATGCAGTAGGTCTGCCCACTTCCACATCATGGTCAATTTCCCAGGATCATGTTGCTTGAATGATGGGTATTTTTCTCCCTGACTTTCAGGGCTGTGAACCGTAGTGTGGAACGCATTTGTCTTTTCTTGGATCCATCATTGTGGCGGCATTGAGACCTTTAATGACCTTCCAACCTCTTAACATAAATAAACTCCCAGGTGAGAGAGCAGACTCATGCAAACATGGGCAGATGGTGACCTACTCAAAGAAACTTGGAGATGAATCTTGGCGTAGGTCACCATCTGTATTTAGTGTATCTAAAGAGATGGTGCTGGAGTGGCTGAAGCTCTAGCCTGGACAGAAAGACTGATTTAAGCCCTTTTTTTATTTCTTCCTTGGAACAAAAAACAAGAAATGTTGAAGAATATTATGGGAATATTGTGTTTAATAATGAAAGTGAATGAGCACTGTCAAGCTTCAAAATGGCAAAATAACAACATAATACATATATTATTAATATAAAATATGTATTAATACTGCTATAATTTTTCAATATGCCTAATTTGTAAACACGTGCCTAATTTGGTTCTATTTTAGTTCTCTTACAAATTTTAATGAGAAAAATCTGTGACAAAGTTCACACTTTGACAGTTCACCCAAAAAAATAAATACAAATAAAATAATGTTCCCTCTTTGACTTGAAATCTGTGAAAGTCAAAACAAGATATTTACAAATTATTATTTTTTTTAAGCAACCCTTTACTAAAAGTCTTTATGTATAATGCAATATAAAGCAATATAAAGGGCTATTTATCTTGTCGTAAATAATTATATCTAAATTTAAAATAGTGTAACAATGAATGGATAAGTGATATGTGTATTAACTATGGTAACTGTGGTTATAATTATTAATGGGATTGTACAATACATTATAAGGTGTATTACCAGGCACAATTAATGCATTAAAACAACTTTTACTATGCATAATACACAGAGGTTATAAATGAAATGTTAGTTATTATTTTTTATTATTACATTGCAAGTCAAAGGGGTCCAATGTTGCGTTTTTCTTAAATGAAAATTCTGTCATCATTAAGAAAAATCAAGCAAACTTGAAAGGCAACTAGTGGACTGTGTGTGATGAGTGGGGCAGGGCCGAGAGGCGTGGGAACAGGAGCGAGGCCGGTGGAGTGATTGGAAATGAGCGACACCTGCTCGACCCACCGGTCTCGAGTCCCACGGGGGGGATGGAAGGATATAAAACAGGAGTGACGACAGTGAAGGACGAGAGAGGACCAGGCCTGGGTTTTAGTTTGTGTTTTGATTTTTATTTGTGCGCGTCAGTCGTCCGTGAGGGGCTGACGCGCTGTTTTGTGTTTATTTTGATCATTAAAATATCATTTGATTGTCCGCCAGTTCCCGCCTCCTTCTTCCCGATGATTATGAAGGTTTAATTCGTTACACTGTGATATAAGCATTATAGCAAGCAAGGGACAACTAAATTTTTATGTTTAAATATTGGATTATCATTTCAAAATGATCAGTGAGCCATGTGTATTAATTTTGTTATCACTCTTTTGTGTTTCATTTAGCATTAGAATGATAGGTCACCCAAAAATAAAAATTAGGCCATAATATACTCACCCTCAAGCCAGTGTATATGACTTTCTTCTTTCTGACGAATCCAGTTGGAGTTCTATTAAAAATGTCCTGGATCTTCTGAGCTATATAATGGCAGTGAAGGGGGGTTGAGATTTGGAAAGCCCGAAAAGTGCATCCATCCGTCACAAAAAGTGCTCCACGTGGATATGGGGGATTAATTCATCATATGTCAGAATGCTGGGGCTCAACACTTCGCTGTGCAACTGGCTGTTGGACTTTCTGACTTGAAAACCTCAGGCAGTATGGGTCAGCAGTAACACATCCAGCACCATCACACTGAACACTTGGGGCCCCCAAAGATGTGTGCTGAGCCCCCTCCCCTTCACTCTGCTGACACACGACAGCACACCGTGAGCCGTCTGACTGGGTGGTGCAGTGACAATAATCTCTCTCTGAATGCGGAGAAGACAAAGGAGATTGTTGTTGGCTTCAGTAGAGTGCACTCTCAACATGTTCCTCTGACCATCAATGATGCGACTGTGGAGAGAGTGAGCAGCACCAAGTTCCTGGGTTTGCACATCACAGAGGACCTCTCCTGGACTGGCAAAGCCCTCTGCATCGCAGGTAATCCCACCCACCTCTCACACAGCCTATTCAGTCTGCTGCCATCAGGGAGGAGACTGCGGAGTCTCCAGGCTAGGACCAGCAGACTGAAGGACAGCTTCATCCATCAGGCTGTCAAGCTGAACTCCCTCCAGACCTTGCCCCTGTACCCTCTTTTGCCCCTGGCACCACTGAACTCTAATTCCACTCCCCTCTTTTGCCATAGCCCCCCACCCCAGTTCCCACATACTCAGGTCCTTCCGCTCCCCCCTCCCACTAACAAACTGTGACCTGCACCAGACACTTTGTGCAACATTGGTCTGCTCACTACCTCATTCAACTTCCTCTTTAGTCAGTTAAAATAAAGAACTGCTCTCTGAGCTCTTTGTCACTTTAACTAGACTGAATATGCTCTTTTGCACTACAATCATTTTAACTGCACTGTTTATTTACTTAACTGGTTTGCAATTTAGCATGTGCCCTGTGCTACTTTATTTTATTTTATTTATTTATTTATTTTTCTACATGCCCTTATTTGTACAGTTGTATTTTACATTTAATCTGAATCTACCTGTATTTTTATGCTCTACTGTTAGTTTTATCTGTATGCACCAAGGGTCTGAAAGTTAACCAATTTAAATTCTCTGCATGTTTGTGCTGTACAATATGGAAGAACTGACAATAAAGCAGACTTGATTTGACTAGACTGAATAAAGGCCTTCTCAACTGAAGCGACGAGTTTAAGGAAAACTATTCATATTTAAAACTGTACAACCCACAATCTCAAGCTCACTCTCTCACAAACTCATGTACAACAGTTAGCCGAAGAAAGAGCTTATAGTTTATAAACTCCAATATGGTTTATAAACCCTTCATTAACCCACAGGAACCATGTGGAGTACTTTATATGATGGATTGATGCACTTTTTGGGCTTCAAAATCTCAACCCCCATTCACTGCTATTAAAAAGCTTTGAAGAGCAAGGACAATTTTAATAGAACACTAATTGCATTTGTCTGAAAGAAGACAGTCATATAGTGTACACCTAAGATGGCTTGAGAGTGAGTAAAGCATGAGGTAAATTTCATTTTTGGGTCAACTATATGGCGTTATTTCCCTGTCAAATGTCGAGAGCGCATAATTGTAGCGCGAAAGTACATTAATATAATCCGCGAGCGTGAATCTCTCTGCTCGCCCGCGGAATATAATGTGCGGAGCGCGAATCTCTCTGCTCGCGCGCG